>NC_065598.1:115689072-116315501 GCF_024542745.1 Macaca thibetana thibetana
GGCTAGCCATATGCAGAAAATTGAAACTGGATATTCTTATTTGTAATAGCAAAAGTAGGAAATAGCCATTAATAAGGGAATGTTTGAATTTATTATGGTACATCCATATAATAGAATATTAAGCATAAAATAGAGAGCTTATTTCACTAACCTGCACTAAACACTTCCTTCAACACAGTAAGCCACACCTTGTGTGGGAGAGTTGCTTTGAATTTGGTTGCCTTCATGTACACAGCAGGCAAGGCAAGAATGCATTAAAAACTGACAACACTGCATTTTGGGTAAGGCTCTTCTATCAAGCGCATGCATTATTCAGCATGAGAGGTCATTAACTTCCAGTAATTAGTGATTCACTTGCAAGTGAGCACTCAAATCTGCCCAAAGGCCTTTGGGAAATTAAGACAGCTTTCCACAAGAGTTCACTGGAATAAAAAATATTAAAGGACATCCACAGTGAATTTTCTGCATAACATCTTTTTGAAGGGTTAAAAATATTTTCTGTGATTACCTTAATAAAGTATCTATAATATATGTACCTCTTCTGCCCAGAGTTTCTCAACTGTTCATGTTCAATAAACAAACTCTCTTGTCTGAACAAATGTATTATTGTTTCCATTTGTGTGTAGTATAATCTTTAAATGGATCTCATTTGTGTGCTCAGGCATATTCATGCTTGTAATTTCATTTCAAAAAAATTTTTTTTATTTGGTGGCCATCTGAGAGTTTTTTTTTTTTATTCTTGAGTCAGAGTCTCACTCTGTTGCCCAGGCTGGAGTGCAGTGGCACCATCTCAGCTCACTGCAACCTCTGCCTCCTGGGTTCAAGCGATTCTCGAATCTCAGCCTCCCAAGTAGCTGGGATTACAGGTGCACCACCGTGCCTGGCTAATTTTTTTGTATTTTTAGTAGAGACAGGGTTTCACCATGTTAGCCAGGCTGGTCTTGAACTTCTGACCTCAAGTGATCCACCCTCTTTGGCCTCCCAAAGTGCTAGGATTACAGGCGTGAGCCACAGCGCCCAACCAGAGCTTTCTTTTTTAAATTAACAAACCCATTTACCCTCCAGTAAATATATATTAAGTGTTTGCAATACATCCAGCATTGTGTTAAAGATTATTTAAACTTTTTTATTATGGGTAATTTCAAACATATACAAAAGTAGAAAAAAAACTGTAATGAAATCACTTTTTATGTAGATTTAACATCATCAACTCAAAGCCAGTCTAGTTATACTTGTACCCGTATTTCATTCCTTTCTAGATTATTCAAAAGTGTCTCCTGAACGTTATATAATTTTATATAATTTCATCCATAAACATTTCTCCATGTCTCTATAAGACATAAGGAATTCTTAAGAAAAACCCACAATACCACTAGAACAACTAAAAAATTCCTCAATATAATCAAACATTCAGTCTGTGTTCAAATTACCAATATCACAAATGTGATTTTTTAACAGTCTGAATCAGAATCCAAATAGTCTTCACATTTTGATTGTTTTTGTGTCTCTTAGTTCTCTGTTGTCTATAAGTTTCTTCTCTCTCTTTCTCCCCTTGATATGTATTTATTGAAGAAATCTGGTTGTTTGTCTTTTTTGTTTGTTTTAGAGCCAGGGTTTCACTCTGTCACCCAGTCAGGAGTGCAGTGGTGTAAACATAGCTCACTGCAGCTTCAAACTCCTGGGCTCAAGTGATTCTCCTGCCTCAGCCTCCCAAGTAGCTGGGACTACAGGCTTGTGCCACTAAACCCAGATGTTTTTTAAAATTTTTTGTAGAAATGCACTTTGTTGCCCAGAGTGGTCTTAAACTCCTGGCTTGAAGTGATCGTCCTGCCCCGGCATCCCAAAGTGCTGGGATTACAGTCATGAACCACTGCACCCAGCCTTGTTTTCTTGTACCTTTACCTAGTCTAGTGCTGACTGCCTTGTCCTGGTTCCTTTAATATATTTCTCTGTCTTTTGTGTTCCTCATACACAGGTAGTTGGATCTTAAGTAGGGCTGGGCCTGGTGTGATGGTGGCTCACACCTGTAATCCCAACACTTTGGGAACCTGAGGTGGGAGGATTGCCTGAGCCCAGGATATGGAGGCTGCAGTGAGCTAACTTCAGCCTATGATCGCGCCACTGCACTCCATTCTGGCGACAGAGTGAGACCCCGTTTCAAAAAAACAAAAAGAAAAAGAAAAGTAAAGTGTGGTTGCCAGATTTAGCAAAGATAAATGCAGGACTCTTAGTTAAATTTAATTTCAGATAAACAATGAATGGTTTTGTAGTATAAGCATGTCCCAAATATAATGTATGGGACATACTAAATATTGCTTGGGATGTGCTTACACTAATATATATATATATAAAAAATATGTGAACTATATAATATATAAATAAATAAACTCTCTCTCTCTCTCTCTCTCTCTATATATATATATATGTTTATTTGAAATTCAATTTTCACTGGGCATCCTGAATTTTATCTGGCAACACTAAGCTTAATCTCAAGGCTATGCTAGATTCAGGATCAATATTTTTTTTGATACAGGGTCTCACTTTGCTGCCCATGCTGGAGTGCAGTGGCACAATCATGGCTCACTGCAGCCTCAAATTGCTGGGCTCAAGCAATCCTCCTGCCTCAGCCTTCTAAGTGGCCGTAACTACAAGTATGTGCCAAGACACTCACCTATTTTTTTAGTTTTATTTTTTGTAGAGACGAAGTCTCCCTTGTCTCACTATATTGCCCAGGCTGGTCTCGAACTCCTGGGCTCAAGGGATTCTCCTGCCTCAGCATCCCAGAGTGCTGGGATTACAGGCATGAGCCACCAAACTTGCCCAGGCTTTTTTTTTTTTTTGAGATGGAGTCTTGCTCTGTCTCCCAGGTTGGAGTGCAGTGGCATGATCTTGGCTCACTGCAACCTCCACCTCCCAGGTTCAAGTGATGATTCTCCTGCCTCAGCCTCCTGAGTAGCTGGGATTACAGGTGCCCGCCATCATGCTGGGCTAATTTTTGTATTTCTAGTAGAGATGGGGTTTCACCATGTTGGCCAGGCTGCTCTTGATCTCCTGACCTCGTGGTCCGCCTGCCTCGGCCTCCCAAAGTGCTGGGATTACTGGCGTCAGCCACCGTGCATAGTCATTTTTTAAAAGGCAAAACTGCTTCATAGCGGGTGGTGTGTGTTTCACTCAGGAGATACATAATGTCTGGTTGTCTCTCTTTGTGATGATAGCTGCCTTTGATGCTCAATATCTAAACTGGTAATTCACTAGGGTTGCAATATGGTGATCTAATTTTCCAAGGCATATTTTAAAGAGGAAGCTTAGGGTTGTGATTAAGAGGTCCTGCTTTGAGATGGGAAAGACTTGGTTTTGATATTTGGTCCTACCACTTCCTAGCTGTGTGACCTGGGACAAATCAGTTTGCTTCTCTCAACCGTAGCTTCCTCATCTGTAAAACAATAATAGTACCTATCTCATAAAGTTTTCGTGAGGATTAAATAAGGTAAGGTATGTAGGGGGTTTAAAACAGTGCCTAGCACACGGTAGATGCTCAATAAAACCCAGCTGTATCTCATGAGATTTTTGAAGAATTACGGCCTTTCAGATTCAGAATTTTCCAATATTCAAATCCTCCATTCAACAGTTAAATTACATTTTCACATTGTTTATAAACATAATAATAAAGGTCTACGAATGAACAGTCTCTCATATTTGTCCAGTGCTTTATAGCCAACAAGGGCCTTCTTCACATGCATTCTTACTTGATCCTCATAGCTGCATTTTAACCAGAAAGACTGGTTTTGTTCATTTTTTACATCTGAAGAATCTTGGCCTTAGGGAGGCAATTTGCTACACATAACACATCCAGAAAGTCACACAATAGAGCAGGGAGTAAGTCCTAGCCCAAGGCTCTTTTGATGGAAATCAGGTCTTCCCTCCTGCAAAGATTTCATTTCTTGGTTTCAGTTACAAGACCACTGTCTTGTTTTCAACTTTTCTTTTCTTCCTCAATCATTTACTTGTTTGTTTATAGTTTTTTTTGGTAGAGACACTACGTTGTCCAAGCTGGTCTCAAACTCCTGGCCTCAAGCCATCCTCCCACCATGTCCCAAAGTGCTGGAATTAACCGGCGTGAGCCACTGCACCCAATCCAACCTTTCAACTTCTCTTTTCTTTCAAACTATTCCCTCCTCATCCCCATTCTTGGTGCCTCTTTCTCTTCTTCCCAAATATAGTCATTCTGAATTTCTCTCCTTAGGTCATTTTTATTGCTATATTCTCCCCCTATGATATCTACTCAATAGCTTCATCTAGTCAAATAGCTTCAACTACTCCCTCTGGGAGGATGATTTCCAAATCTGTATTTCTGGCCTCTATGTCTTCCTTGAGTTTTGGACCTGAAATTTCAATTGCCTGCTTGATATCTCCATATGACTGTTTCAGATAGAATCCAACATTTAATGAATCTGCTTATTTGGATCCTGATTTCAAACAATCAACTATAAACAAACAAGTAAATGATTGAGAACATTTAAATGCTTAATAGATATTTGACGACATTACAGGCTTAATGTTAATTTTTAGGCAGCCAGGCATGGAGGCTCAAGCCTGTAATCTCAGCATTTTGGGAGGCCATGGCAGGAGGATTGCTTGAGCCTAGGAGTTTGAGGCCAGCCTGGGCAACATGGCAAGACTCTGTCTCTGCAGAAAATTAAAAAAATTAGCATGCACCTGAGGTCCCAGCTAATCGATAGGCTGAGGTGAGAGGATCACTTGAGCTTAGGAGGTTGGGGCTTCAGTGAGCTGTGTTTTTGCCACTGCACTCCAGCCTGGGCATCAGAGTGAGACCCTGCTTCAAAAAAATTTTTTAGTTGAGATAATTGTATGTAATTGTAATTAGAAATATATAGTGAATCTTGGATTATATCATATGATGTCTGGGATTTACTTCAAAATAATTTAATTCAGAAAACAGTATGGAGGTTCTTCAAAAAATTAAAAGTAGAGTTGCTATATGATCTAGCAATCCCACTACTGGGTATTTATCCAAGAAAAATCAAATTAGTATGTTGAGGCGATATTTGACATCCATGTCCATTTCAGCACTATTCATAATAGCCAAGATATGGAACCAATCTAAGTGTCCAACAGTGAATGAATGGGTCAAGTGCAGTATGTATACACAATGGAACACTATTCAGCCACCAAAAAGAAGGTAATTCTGTAATTTGTGACAGTATGGATGAATCTGGAGGACATTATGTTAAGTGAAATAATCCAGGCACAGGAAGACAAATGGATCCCTTAGAAGTAGAGTAGAATAGTGGTTGCCAGTGGCTGGGGGGATTAACAGGAAGAAGGGTTGGGGGGAGGTTGGTCAAAGGATACATATTTGCAGTTAGATAGGAGGAATAAGTTCAAGAGATCTCTGATACAGCAAGGTGACTATAGTTAATAAGGATATATTGTATCCTTGAAAAATGTAAAGAGAGTTGATGTTATGTGCTTTCACTGCAAAAAAATGATTAACTATGTGAGATTCTGTAGTTGTTAATTAGCTGAATTTAACCATTCTACAATGTTTATATACTTCAAAAACATCATGTTGTACACGATAAATATAAACAACTTTACATGTAAATTTAAAAAATAAATACATTCGAGGCCAGGCGCTGTGGCTCACTCCTGTAATCTCAGCACTTTGGGAGGCTGAGGCCAGTGGATCATGAGGTCAGGAGTTCGAGACCAGCCTGGCCAGCATGGTGGAACCCTGTCTCTACTAAAAATACAAAAAATTAGCCATGTGTGACTGGGCACAGTGGCTCACCCCTGTAATCCCAGCACTTCGGGAGGCCAAGGTGGGCGAATCACAAGGTCGGGAGATCAAGACCATCCTGGCTAACTCGGTGAAACCCTGTTTCTACTAAAAATACAAAAAATTAGCCGGGCATGGCGGTGTGCACCTGTGGTCCCAGCTACTCGGGAGGCTGAGGCAGGAGAATGGCATGAACCTGGGAGGCGGAGCCTGTAGTGAGCCGAGATCACGCCACTGCACTCCAGCGTGGGCGACAGAGCAAGACTCTGTCTCAAAAAAAAAAAAAAAAAAAAAATAGCCAGATGTGGTGGCGTGCACTTGTAATCCCAGCAACTCGGGAGGTTGAGGCAGGAGAATCGCTTGAACCCGGAAGGCAGAGGTTGCAGTGAGCCGAGGTTGCACCACTGCACTCCAGCTTGAGTAAAAGAGCCAGACTCCATCTCAAAAAACAAACAAACAAAACCCAAAAAAACATACATTTGAAAAAATAAAAAAAGTTCCAAGTTCAATTCAGGAAGGGGAGGAATAGGTAAGATTGATGAAACAAAATTGACCATGAGGTGATAATTGTTGAGCTAGGTAATGGGTATATAGGGCTTCAATATCTATTCTCTCTATTTTTCTCTCTGTTTGAAAACTTGCATAATAAAGATTTAAAAATATTAAATAGATCCAAAATCAAATTGATCAACCTCACCTACATCCATCTCCTGACAATTGTTTTCCTATTAATGTCCTCTTATCATCCCAGTTACTTATTGTGAACATGCAAAGTTCTCTTGGTTTTCTCCTTCTCCCTAACCTCTAGGTCCAGTCAGTTGCTGTCAGGTCAATTCTCCCTTCACAGTGAATCTTGCATCCATTTTTTTCTTTTCAAACTGCCACCACTTTATTAAGTCCTTCGTCACTTCTTGCCTGAAATAGTGTAATAGCATACATACATTCTTCCCCATTTCCAGTCCCTCCTTACTTTATGCATATCAAACATCTAGCATAGTGCTTGGTACTTAGTTATTTTATTTTATTTTATTTTTTTGGAGTGCAGTGGTACCATCTCAGGTCACTGGAACCTCCACTTCCCAGGCTCAAGCGATTCTCGTGCCTCAGCCTCCCGAGTAGCTGGGACTACAGGCATGCACCACCACACCCGGCTAATTTTTTGTATTTTAGTAGAGATGGGGTTTCACCATGCTGCCCAGGCTGGTCTCGAACTTCCGAGCTCAGGCGATCTGCCCACCTCTGCCTCCCAAAGTGCTGGGATTACAGGTGTGAGCCACCGCGCCTGTTCAATACTTAGTTCTTTCTCCTCAACCATGAATTCATCTTTCTCACTAGTGCCTGCTTAACCCTCTGATTGCATCTTCTGTCTTCCCTGGGAGACGTGCGTAGGCACTAGGTATGCTTTCATTTTTATTTTATTTATTTATTTGTTTATTTATTTATTTATTGAGACACAGTCTCAGTCTGTCACCCAGGCTGGAGTACAATGGCACAATCTTGGCTCAGTGCAACCTCCGCCTCCTGGGTTCAAGCAAGTCTCCTGCCTCAGCCTCCCAAGTAGCTGGGATTACAGGCGTGACCCACCACTCCTGGCTAATTTTTATATTTTTAGTAGAGACAGGGTTTTGTTATCTTGGCCAGGCTGGTCTCGAACTCTTTAGCTCAGATGACCCACTCACCTCAGCCTTCCCTGAGAGAGACTGCCCTTCACTTCCTTTCAGCATTACTTTGCTCTCTGTCCTTGTTGGATCCTCAGTAGGCTTCACTGCTGCCTTCATTCCACCCCAACTGCTATGCTTTGTGGAGGAAACGTGTGTGTTTGAATAAAGACTGACTTCTCAGTTCCAAAGTTAGATGTGAGAGCAGTATTTTTTTCTAGCTCTGGATGAATGGGCCTTTACATTTTGAGAAAATAGTCATACTAAATGTGAGTAAAAGAGAAGCAAGTTTTAAATCTCCCTCTTGTCCCCCCACTCGGTTGGGAAGAAAAGGGAAGATCTTTAGTTCAGAGGGATCAGCTTCTAGATCCAGGCAGGATAGAGTAAATACTAATGTTGAAGAAGGAAATGGGTGGATGTTATTCCAGTAAACTGGGGGCTTCTTGAGGAAATACTTCTTGCCTAGTTCTGGTCAAGTGATGAACAGCAAGAGCTGCCACCAGTGGGTCTCATAGAATCAACATCAGCAGTGTAGATTGGGTGAAGGTGCTGTAGCCCAGGGATGCCTCAGGGAAATGGCTATAGAACCCTTGTTTTTTGAGGTCTGTCTGGTGTAGTTCTGTTTGTTATGGACAGCAGCCAAGCCGTCAGGGATTGGGCTGACCGTGCACAAAGAACCGTCCTATCCTTTAAAAAGAAAATGCCATAAGTCAATCACATTCTACCATTTTAAGCATAACACTTGTAACTAAATCAAACTGCTGTATTATAATCAAAATGCATCCTCCTGTTTTATATTTAAGGCCCACAGGCTTCAACTAATTTAGGGGACCATCTGGTAGGAGAGAGAGAAAGTCTCATTACAAAGTGGCATTTGTTTTCAGGCTCAGATCTCAAAAGGGATTGTCCTGAAGACCCCAACCAATTCCCTGTGTGAGGGTCTAGCGCTCCTGACCCTACCACTTAGGTAGAAAGAACATGACTTTGGAGTCAGATAAGATTCAATTCTTTCCTTCAGCTTTCCCAAGCTGGGTGCTTTGAGCCACAGGACTCCTGAGGTTTGAGTTTTCTCAGTTTCCTCATATGTAATATGGGAATTAGATTATACCTGAAGTTGTTTGGAAGATTAGAGGAGACATAGGCTCCCAGAGGGACCCTAGAGCTATTGGCCCCCTTCCCAATATCTGTAACTTAATCCTCCTTCATTGTATGCACTCTGAGTCTTGCTATTCTGGCCTTCTTTGCCTAACATCCACTTTTACATACATAGACACTAGGCATGCTTTTATTTTTCTTTTATTTATTTATTTTTTTGAAATGCAGTCTCACTCTGCCACCCAGGCTGGAGTGCAATGGTGTGATCTCAGCTCACTGCAACCTCCACCTCCTGGGTTCAAGCTATTCTCCGGCCTCAGCCTCTGGAGTAGCTGGGATTACAGGCACGAGCCACCACACCCGGCTAAGTTTTGTATTTTTAGTAGAGATGGGATTTCACTATGTTGGCCAGACTGGCCTCAAACTCCTGAGCTCAGGTGATCCACCTGTCTCAGCCTCCCAAAGTGCTAGGATTACAAGCGTGAGCCACCACGTCCTGCCTAAGCATGCTTTTAAACAGATCTTTGAACTAAAGGGCTAAAAAATAAGTTTTGCTCTAATGCTGTTGTTTGTTCACTTTTCTAGGAAGTAAAGAATTGAAATTGTGATTGCCCTGATATAAACTTGTCAGAAGGCAATTTTGCCTCTTATGTAGTGTGCTGAGCAAATCTATTCTCAAAGTCCTCCTCTCCTATATTTACATAGTTGAAAGGATTAGATTAGTTGATTGGGACAAATCCTGGTTGCAGCTCAGGGGTGGGGAGGAGAGGGAGTGAAGAGTAGGTTGGTTAGAAATGGAAAATATGGGAATAAGGATGCTTTTAGACTCTATCTAGATAACTGTTATGTAGGTTACAGCTTTATTTCAAGTGAGAATGTGAATATGGCTGTTTTCCTAGTTAGAGCCTAATGCTCAAAATTGCCTTGGAACCAAGAAACAAAATTAAACAGTGATGATTAATATTGGCAGAATGTAATTGCTGAAGCTGAGTCATGGATACCTGGAACTTCACTGTGTGATTCTCTATACTTTTATGTGTGTTTGAAAATATCCATAATTAAAAGATTTTTATGTGACAATAGAGGTCAAGAATTGAGGAGTTTGACTGTCATGTCAGAAAAACTAGTACAGCATATCTGAACCAATGTAATTTGTTAGAGGAAATTATGGTGATTTCTATAATGCTTATTTAGTTAACTGGATTTACTTGAAAGATTATATAGCATATGGCAAACAGATAAAACATTCAGTGATCAATTTATAATATAAATTGATCTCAAAAAAGTTTTTTGGTGTTTTTTTTTTTTTTTTTTGGCCTGGTGCTGTGGCTCATGCCTGTAATCCCAGCAACTTGGGAGGATGAAGTGGGCAGATCACCTGAGGCCAGGAGTTCAAGAGCAGACTCGCCAACATGGTGAATTCTACCAGAGGTACAAAGAGGAGATGATACCATTCAACTATTCCAAACAATAGAAACATGGTGAAACCCCATCTCTACTAAAAATACAACAAAAATTAGCCATGCATGGTGGCGTGCACCTGTAGTCCCAGCTACTTGGGTTGCTGAGGCAGGAGAATTGCTTGAACCCGGGAGGCAGAAGTTGCAGTGAGCTGAGATCATGCCACTGCACTCCAGCCTGGGCGACAGAGCGAGATTCTGTCTCAAAAAAAAAAAAAAAAAAGTGTGTTTTTGTTTTTGTTTTAATTCAGACGGGATTTGCAGGTCACCAAAAGGCTTCTGACAGGATGTCACAACCACTGGTTCTATTTTTCTTTTTTTTTTTTTTTTTACGAGACAGTGTCTTGCTCTGTCACTCAGGCTGGAATGCAGTGGCATGATCATGATCATGGCTAACAGCTGCTTCAACTTCCTGGACCCAGAGGATTCTCCTGCCTCAACATCCTGAGTAGTTGGAACTACAGGCACCAGGCGCAAGTGACCATACCTAGTAAATATGTTTTATTTTAGTTTTGTAGCATGGGATCTCACTATGTTGCCCAGGCTGATCTCAAACTCCTGGCGATCTCTCCCACCTTGGCTTCCCAAAGTGTTGGGATTACAGGCATGAGCCACCACTCCCAGCTGTGCATAACATCTGTTTTTAAGGGAATTGAGTCACTATAGGATTGTAACCCGCTTTCCTCTGAGTAGATATTGCCTGAGAAGTAGGAAACAAAGATAAAGATAAAGGAGGTTAAAGGATTGTTTTGACATTTCAAAAGCATGACTCCTTAGGGATAGGATTGGGTGGAGCAATATTTTTTAATAAATATATTTCTGCAAAAGGGCTGAAGGAATGCACAGTGAAATCTCTGAGTTGATTACATTAAACTCTTCTTGAGCCATGAATTACTTTTATTTTTTATAAACCAGGAAGAAGCCGAATATCTGAATAGACCAATAACAAGTTCTGAAATTGAGGCAGTAATTAATAGCCTACCAACCAAAGAAAGTACAGGACCAGACGGATTCACAGTCGAATTCTACCAGAGGTACAAAGAGGAGATGATACCATTCAACTATTCCAAACAATAGAAAAAGAGGGAATCCTCCCTAACTCACTTTACAAGGCAAGCATTATCCTGATACCAAAACCTGGCAGAGACAAAACAAAAAAAAGAAAATTTCAGGCCAATATTCCTGATGAGATCGATGCAAAAACCCTCAATAAAATACTGGCAAACCGAATCCAGCAGCACATTAACAAGCTTTTCCACCAAGATCAAATCAGCTTCATCCCTGGGATGCAAGGCTGGTTCAACATACACAAATCAATAAATGTAATCCATCACATAAACAGAACCAATGACAAAACCACATGATTATCTCAAAAGATGCAGAAATGGCCTTTGACAAAATTTAACACCTCCTTCATGCTGAAAACACTCAATAAACTAGGTATTGATGGAACGTATCTCAAAATAATAAGAGCTATTTATGACAAACCCACAGCCAGTATCATACTGAATGGGCAAAAGCTGGAAGCATTCCCTTTGAAAACCGGCACAAGACAAAGATGCCTTCTCTCACCACTCCTGTTCAACCTAGTATTGGAAGTTCTGCCAGGGAGATCAGGCAAGAGAAAGAAATAAAGGATATTCAAATAGGAAGAGAGGAAATCAAATTGTCTTTGCAGATGACATGATTGTATATTTAGAAAACCCCATTGTCTCAGTCCCAAATCTCCTTAAGCTGATAAGCAACTTCAGCAAAGTCTCAGGATACAAAATCAATGTGCAAAAATAATAAGCATTCCTATACACCAATAACAGACAAACAGAGAACCAAATCATAAGTAGACTCCCATTCACAATTGCTACAGAGAGAATAAAATACCTAGGAATCCAACTTACAAGGGATGTGAAGGACCTCTTCAGGGAGAACAACAGACCACTGCTCAAGGAAGTAAGAGAGGGCAGAAACAAATGGAAAAAATTCCATGCTCATGGATAGGAAGAATCAATATTGTGAAAATGGCCATACTGCCCAAAGTAATTTATAGATTCAGTGCTATTCCCATCAAGCTACCATTGGCTTTCTTCACAGAATTAGAAAAAAATACTTTAAAGTTCATATGGAACCAAAAAATAGTCCGTATAGCCAAGACAATCCTAAACAAAAAGAACAAAGCTGGAGGCATCACGCTACTGGACTTCAAACTATACTACAAGGCTACAGTAACCAAAACAGCATGGTACTGGTACCAAAACAGATATATAGACCAATGAAACAGAACAGAAGCCTCAGCAATAACACCACACACCTACAACCATCTGATCTTTGACAAATCTGACAAAAACAAGCAATGGGGAAAGATTCCCTATTTAATAAATGGTGATGGGAAAACTGGCTAGCCATATGCAGAAAACTGAATTTGGACTCCTTCTTTACACATTATTCAAAAATTAACTCAAGATGGATTAAAGATTTAAATGAAAGACCTAAAACCATAAAAACCCTAGAAGAAAACATAAGCAATACCATTCAGGACATAGGCATGGGCAAAGACTTCATGACTAAAACAGCAAAAGCAATGGCAACAAAAGCCAAAATTGACAAATGGGATCTAATTAAACTAAAGAGCTTCTGCACAGCAAAAGAAACTATCATCAGAGTGAACAGGCAGCCTACAGAATGGGAGAAAATTTTTGCAATCTATCCATCTGACAAAGGGCTAGTATGCAGGATCTACAAGGAACTTAAACAAATTTACAAGAAAAAAACAAACAACCCATCAAAAAGTGGGTGAAGGATATGAACAGATACTTTTCAAAAGAAGACATTTATGTGGTCAACAAACATGAAAAAAAGCTCATCATCACTGGTCATTAGAGAAATGCAAATCAAAATCACAATGAGATATCTCACTCCAGTTAGAATGGCAATCATTAGAAAGTCAGGAAACAGCAGATGCTGGAGAGGATGTGGAGAAATAGGAACGCTTTTACACTGTTGGTGGGAGTGTAAATTATTTCAACCATTGTGGAAGACAGAGTGGTGATTTCTCAATTATCTAGAACTAGAAATACCATTTGATCCAACAATCCCATTACTGGGCATATACCCAAAGGATTATAAATCATTCTACCATAAAGACACATGCACACATATGTTTATTGCAGCACTATTCACAATAGCAAAGGCTTGGAACCAACCCAAATGGCCATCAATGATAGATTGGATAAAGAAAATGTGGCAAATATACACGAGGAAATACTCTGCAGCTGTAAAAAAGGATGAGTTCATGTCCTTTGCAGGGCCATGGATGAAACTGGAAACCATCATTCTCAGCAAACTATCATGGGAACAGAAAATCAAACACCGCATATTCTCACTCTTAAGTGGGAGTTCAACAATGAAAACATATGGACACAGGGAGGGAAACATCACACACTGGGGCCTATTGGTGGGGGGGGGTGGGCAAGGGGAGAGATAGCATTAGGAGAAATACCTAATGTAGATGAGGGGTTGATGGGCGCAGCAAACCACCATGGCACATGTATACCTATGTAACAAACCTGCACGTTCTGCACGTTTATCCCAGAACTTAAAGTATAATTTTTAAAAAAGCGCAAATAAAATTGTCAGTAATAAACATCAATATCAGCAGATTTGTAAATTATATGTATCTCAAATTCTTTTTTATACATGTACTTTAATTTTTATTTAAAAATATTTGTCATCCCAGCACTTTGGGAGGCCGAGACGGGTGGATCACGAGGTCAGGAGATCGAGACCATCCTGGCTAACACGGTGAAACCCCGTCTCTACTAAAAAAATACAAAAAAACTAGCCAGGCGAGGTGGCGGGCACCTGCAGTCCCAGCTACTCGGGAGGCTGAGGCAGGAGAATGGCGTGAACCCGGGAGGCGGAGCTTGCAGTGAGCTGAGATCCAGCCACTGCACTCCAGCCTGGGCGACAGAGCGAGACTCCGTCTCAAAAAAAAAAAAAAAAAAAAAAAAAAAATTTGTCAAAGATTGCGTGTATTTTGAAACACAAAAAAAGAAGAAATTACTTGGGCAGATAGTGAGGGAACGGAAGTCCTCTGTAAGGTTTTACTTTTAATAAAAAGCAGCCCTAACTTATTTTCCTTCCTAACAAAAAGCAGCCTGTAAAATCAAGCTGCAGACATAGATGGCAGCAGTTGTGCCAATCATGCTCAAAATGTCGGCTCCATCTTCCCTTCTCTTCGTCAGCCACGTGTACAGTAAGGAGCAGACCAGATGGCGTCTGCCAAGGGGAAAGTTCATTTGCATAATAAGATTAGGGTGGGGCAGCCCGCCTTCCCTGTGCACTATGTAAACATCATACCTGATCGAACCAATCTGTGAGCCCTGTGTGAATTAGACACTGCCTCTTCAAGCCTGACTATAAAATCTGGGGCATAGGCCAAGGCGGGTGGCCTTTCCTCTGGGAAGTCCCCTATCTCTCACTAGAGAGAGAGAGCAGTTTTCCTTTCTTTTTCTTTTGCCTATTAAACCTCCACTTCTAAACTTCTCGTGTGTGTCCGTGTCCTAAATTTTCCTGGTGTGAGACAACGAACCTGGGGTATATACCCCGGACAACGTAGCTGCTTCATGACTGAAGAGAAATTGAGTTGCAGATACATTTACCTGGGGTTAATGGAATATATTTATGTGGTGTGGTGTCACCTCTGTGTATAGTTAAGTTATTGCTGGCCGTATCAGTGTAGTAATGACTTGTGGTAACACTTCTAAAGTAGTCAATTCAAAGCTTTTTAAGTATTAGTCATTACATAAAACACTTGACATATCCTAAAATCTTACAGCTTGTATGTAAAAGAAATAATAGAGGTTTGATAGAGGTTTTCTTAAATTTGACAACAATCCAGAACTTTACATCACATTAGCCAGTAATGGGTTGCCATGCTGAAAGAGGCTTTTCTAAACTCTTGGGAAAAACTAAATTGTTTTTCTATTCTCTCCACAGAAATTACACTACAAAAGTAGTATTGGATGAAGAGGTAATCAAAAGATATGCAGACAAAAATATAGTAAAAAAGGTAGTGTGGAAGTGCATCAGCTAATATAATGAAAATATTATGTTATTTTTCCTGATTTTGTGATGTTTGTGGTATTTGCCAGTTTTAAAACGTGTAGTTTCTTGTGATTTTTTTTCTCATTCTAAATAAATGTTCAGGGTTTTACCTAATTTTATTCTTTAAAAAGAAATTTATTTAACCCAAATGATATAAGCTTCTGCCCCACAAAACTTGGATCTGCCAGTACCGATGGGGTAAATAGTGATGGTCATTTGGAGTGTGCCACGTTATAGATAAGGACACTGGCTTACCCAAGCTAGCATAGATAGGGTACAGCCAGGATGCAATGTTGAGTCTTCTGGATTCAAAGCTTATGTTTTCTTCACTATCTGAAACTATCTTCTTCCAGATGAAAATTTATAGGTAATCAACACAAATTGTAGTAATAACAACAATCTATTAAGTGCTTAGTAGGTGTCAGGCATCAATAAATATTATTTCATTTAAACTGCACAATGACTGTCTATATTATTATCCTTATTTTACAGTTGGGAATACTAAGATTGAGAGAAGTGAATTAAATTGTTCAGGCTCACACAGCTAATAAGGGATGAAAGCCAGGATTTGAATTCGTGTCTAAATGAGTCTAAAGCCTCAACTATGTTACAAACTGCCTAAGGAGAAAACCCTGGAGTTCCTACAAGGGAAGACCGGCTTATTGTTTCCTTCCATCAACCTCCAGTTGAGTACAGAAGAGGATAGTGCCTTCTCTGACCCAGATGTGAGCAGAAGATCAAATCCTTCCCCCACAATTTTGGCACACCAATATGAACCAAATGCCCTAGGTGTCTCTTTCCACAAATCATAGACAGTGTTGTCATTGCCTTTGCCCACTCCTATCCTCTCAAAAGCTAATCTTGGCTGCTCAGTTGTGGTGTTCCTGATAGACAGGAGGCCTAAACATGATCAACCAAAGAACTTTCTGGCCTCTTCTTCAGGGTCATACTCACAGTTCACATTGAGGGCCCACAGGCACTGCGTCAACACTGAAGCAACTCTGCACTTCTTCCCTTGCTATCACCAATCTTCTTTTGGCAACACTATTAAAAGT
Source organism: Macaca thibetana thibetana (assembly GCF_024542745.1). NCBI lineage: Eukaryota > Metazoa > Chordata > Mammalia > Primates > Cercopithecidae > Macaca > Macaca thibetana. Next base: position 115,705,241 of record NC_065598.1, read on the forward strand.
GATGTCAAATATGGTTGTCAGAACCTGGGCTGTCAGGATTCCTTTGATTCCTCTTAAAGTCTTCAAGAAAGGGAGATGCTGTCCTCAGGGCACATACCTAAATCCTATTAGTTCTCACCTCACTTCTCAGCTTGGGGGACAACAAAAGACCTCTGTGTCACAGCCTTTCCATGTTCCAATATGAGATTTCAATCTGACCCTCTCAGTAGGGCAGCAGGAGGCTGAAATAAGCATCCCTGCCTTCCAGGGCACCAAGTACCTGAGGATGTTTCTGTACTTGTCTCCTTTTGTGCTACAAACTCAAATTTTTGAACTGGATTCCAAGTCTCACCAGCTGACCTATTCTAGTTGTCAAAAGTCAGTAGTTATTTTCCCCTCTGTATTTTTATGACATAGCACTGCTTCCAAGTCATCAAAATTGGCATCCATTTGTCAAAGGTCTTGGAGGTAGAGGACAGCATATGCTAAAACAGAACCTTGAGCCAAGCAGGTTGACAATCTCCAAAACGTTTAAGTAAGAGGAGGAGCACATGAGAGAAGTTTGCCCAGGTGAAAGCTCCTTACTCCTTCATCTGTAAATTTGCTTTCTGGGGGATCCCTCAGCAAGAGCAGCTTTATTTTGATAGGCTACATAGTTGAGCCGCAAACACTCTTCCTCACTGCCAGGTCTTGGCATTTTGTACCTGCCTCTCCCTTCCTCTTCAACTCCATAGCCCTTTCTAATGTGTGCTCCAATTCTGACCTGACCATCCTGAATCAACTCATTGATGAGCTTTGCAATCTTTGAACAGTCCTTCAAACAGCTCCTGTGGTATCTGCTGAATCTCCCAAATGTCTTTAAATGTTGAACACTGGCCATGCAGTGACCTTTTCAGGATCTATGCCCAGCCCCTGCTGTGATTTTATATATCCAATGCATTATTTTTTGTTCCAAAGTTTGTTTGAACTGATTTTTTAAAATATCTACCCAACATATTTTAATGAGGTCTTGCAGAACGGGCATTTGTCAAGGGACAGTTTCAGGCTGTGTTTCCCAAGTGATCCAGCAATATGAGGAGCAATTGCTCCTCTCCTCCAAAGCACCACCAAATATAATTATGTCATCTAAACAAGCAAGTACCTCCAGGTGATTCATATCACCAGTTGCCTTTTCCATAAAACCCTGGAAGGTGTCTGGGGCTGAAAAGATGTATGGGGCAGTCTTTCAAATAGGTAAAACCCCACAGAGCAGATGAAAGCTGTCTTTTCTTTATTTCAGTCAGCCACAGGGATTTAATAATAGCACTTCTCAAACACAGAATTGGAAATCACTGATTCCCTACCATACAGTCTAGAGGGTAATCTGTCCAAAAACCTTGCTATCTTAGGCGAAAAATGATAGTATGACATCTATATTCCCGGCCCTATGTCTGCCCTCTCCTACAGTGAGCTTTCCTTCTTTCTCTTTATGAATTTGTTTATTCAGCTAAATTAACTCTGACTGCACATTATAATCTATGGAGCTTGTTATAAAACATCTATCCCTGGACCTCACCCACCCCTAGAGATCCTAACATTTTCTAAATACCTACTCTATGCTATGCCCCATGCCTTGCCCTAGGTGTAGAGGAAATCCAGTCATGGACCCTGCCCCTCAATTCATAGTTGAGGGGCAAAGATGGATAAATAAAAAACTATAATTCATCAAGAAAATACAGTATAATTCCATGTTCTTTTCTTAATCTAGTTTCTCATAAAATTGTGCCAGTATGGGTAAGGTAAACATGGATTCGTTCAACAAGTCCTTGTATATAGGAGGAGGAGTGTTTCCTGGAATCTTGGGTGACATAAATTGAGGATTTTTAAAAAATAGTAAGACGAGGCTAGGTATGGCTCATACCTGTAATCACAGCACTTTGGGAGTCTGAGGCAGGCAGATCACTTGAGGTCAGGAGTTCAAGACCAGCCTGGGGCAACATGGCAAAATTCAGTCTCTACTAAAAATACAAAAATTAGCTGGGCATGGTGGCGGGCACCTGTAATCCCAGCTACTCAGAAGGTTGAGGCAGGAGAAACGCTTGAATCCAGGAGGCAGAGGTTGCAGTGAGCTGAGATCGTGCCACTGCACTACAACCTGGGTGACTCTGTCTCAAAAAAAAAAAAAAAAAAAATATATATATATATATATATATACACACACACACACACACACATATATAGTAAGATATACATGAATGTCCATAGAAGTTTCATTTGTAATAGCCAAAAATGAAACAGCCCAGACATCCTTCAAAGGATGAATAATTAAACAAACTGTGGTACATCTATAACTTGGAATACTACTCAGTAAGAAAAAGGAATGAATTATTGACGCACATGACAACATGGATGAATCTCCAGACTATGCTGATTATGTTGAGTGAAAAAGGCTGATCCCCAAAGGTGACATACTATATGATCCCATCTGTGTAATCTTCTTGAAATGACAGAATTATAGAGATGGAAGAGTGATTAGTGGTTGTTAGGGGTTAGGGAAGCTGAGAGGGAGTGAGGGAGGGAGGTATGGTTATGAAATGGTAACATGAGGGATCCTTGTGGTGACTAAAATGTTCTATGTCTTGATTGATTGTTGTGGTGGTGATGCAAGGCTATACTATGGTAAAATTATATATAACTAAGCACTCACCCACACACCACATGCAAATATACATGTAGAACTGGTGAAGTCTGAATAAGCACTGTGGATTGTATCAATGTCAATTTCTTGGTTTTGATATTGCACTATAGTTGTATAAGATGCTCACATTGGAGGATACTGAGGAAAAGGTGTGTAGGACTTCCTTATACGTGCCTTGCAATCTTCTGTGAATTTATAATTGGTTCAAAAAATAATAGTCTGAGAAGCTGCTAACCAGAAATCAAAAGGATTAAAAATGTCAGACACATTTGTAAATGCAAAACTACAAATGGTGACATTAGGAGAACCTGGGAATATAGTTAATCTTCAATGTTACAAGGAGGACAGTCTCAGGGAATATTACATTTTATTTTTATTTTATTTTATTTTGTTTTGGACACACGGTCTTTGGATGCACTTAGCCCAGGCTGGAGTGCATTGGCACCATCTCAGCTCACTTCAACCTCCACCTCCCAAGTAGCTGGGACTACAGGCATGCACCACCATGCCAGGCTAATTTTTTTTTGTCCTGTTTGTAGAGATGGGGTTTTGCCATGTTGGCCAGGCTGGTCTCAAACTCCTGACCTCAGGTGATCTGCCTGCCTTGTCCTCCCTAAGTGCTAGGATTACAGGCGTGAGCCACAGAGCCTAGAGCCCGGCCAGGAATATTACATTTAAAAACAGGTAAGTTTCATTGTTTTTCCAATTATAAAAGAATGTTTCTTGTGGAAAATTTAGAACATGTAGCCCCAAAAACATTATTAATAATCCTACCAATTTGAGATAACCATTATTTTTCAACATTTAGAGTGTTTTTTTGTTTGTTTGTTTTGTTTTTAGCCATAGAGTCTCTATTGCCCAGGCTGGAGTGCACTGGTTTGATCATAGCTCACTGCAGCCTCAAACTCCCGGGCTCCAGAGATCCTACTGACTCAGCCTCCCCAGTAGCTGGAACTACAGGCACGTGCCACCACATTCAGCTAGTTTTCTTTTTAGTAGAGATAAGGTCTTGCTATGTTGCCCAGGCTGGTCATGAACTCAAGCTTCTGCTTCGACCTCCCAGTGTTGGGATTACAGGCATGAACAACCATACGCAGTCTTTTTTTTCTATGCATAAAATTAAAACAAACATTTTCATACTCAGCAATACATTTTTTTCCTCGTCTTTAAAGAATCATTTATTTTGAGCCAGCCTGGATAAAAAAGATCATTTATTAATATAACTTTAATGTACATATAGTATTCTATCATATGGATGCAGAATTAATGATTTACCCAAACCCCTATTTTGAACATTTAGGTTGTTTTCAAATTTTTGGTATTACAGATACTGCTGCAATATATATCATTGCACATACATCTTTATATGTATCCCTGATTACTTCCTTAGTATGAATCCTTTGGAGCAAAATTATTGGGTCAAAGATTATATACGTTTTTAAAGTTTTTGCTACATCTGGCTAAATTGCCTGTCAGAAATTTTATATTAATGTTTCACCTATTGTTTTTTTCCAGAGCATATTCCTGGTTGCTGATGTCAGCAACAAGGCTGGATAGTCCCACTGTGCCAATTCGTTTGCTCCTTAGTTCAGTGCTATAGAATCTAGCACAATGCTAAGTACATACTAGGCCCTCAGAAATATTTGTTGATTTAATATCTTTCATAATGTATTCTTTGAAATTTGCATCTGGAACTGGTGAGAAACAAAATAACCACAATATTACCGTGCTTTAACCCCGAATTATATTACTGACATCTAGTGAAGAGTAAGGTCTTGAGGCAATAGGACAGCACGTTTTTTTTTTTTTTTTTTTGAGACGGAGTCATGCTCTGTCGCCCGGGCTGGAGTGCAGTGGCCGGATATCAGCTCACTGCAAGCTCCGCCTCCCAGGTTTACACCGTTCTCCTGCCTCAGCCTCCCGTGTAGCTGGGACTACAGGCGCCCGCCACCTCGCCCAGCTAGTTTTTTGTATTTTTAAGTAGAGACAGGGTTTCACCGTGTTAGCCAGAATGGTCTCGATCTCCTGACCTCGTGATCCGCCCGTCTCGGCCTCCCAAAGTGCTGGGATTACAGGCTTGAGCCACCGCGCCCGGCCAGGACAGGCACGTTTTTACAGAGAGGAAGGATCTGGGAAAAATCTGGAGGCTCTGAAGTAGGAAGCAGAAATCACCGGAGGTTTCTGGGAGTAGACTGAGAGAGTCTAAAAGGAGGAGAGAGAGGCCACTTGTGAAGTGCACCCACTCCATCGGTTTGCTGGAAAGGGAAAAGTGTCTGAGGCATCAGGGTAGTTGTTGGGGAGATGGGAAAAAGGCTCCCTGCTTCCTGCTACTCACTCCTGTAAGCACTCGGGATGCTAATTGACCTGGCAGCTTGGATATAAAAGTATCTAGTGTGCAAACTTCTCCCAGCAGAGGTCTGGGCAGAATTATGCTCAACTGTGCTTTTATTTTTAATTATTATTATTATTATTATTATTATTATTATTTTTCCAAAACGGAGTCTTGCTCTGTCACCCAGGCTGGAGTGCAGAAGCGCGATCTCAGCTCACTGCAACCTCCGCCACCCGGGTTCAAGCAATTCTCCTGCCTCAGCTAGTAGCTGGGATTACAAGCGCCCACCACCACCCCCGGCTAATTTTTTTTTTCTTTTTTTTAGAGACGGGGTTTCGCCATGTTGGCCAGGCTGTCTCCAACTCCTGACCCCGTAATCCACCCACCTCGGCCTCCCAAAGTGCTAGGATTACAGGCGTGAGCCACCGCACCCGGCCGTGCTTTTATTTTTCATTTGGGGGAGGGAAGGCACAGGTTTCATCTGTCTTTCCAAGTTTTCCCCTTTATGTCCTGCATGTGGCTGTTACCAGTTACGTGGGAGCAGTGGCCAGAAGTCTGGGCTCTTGATCATTGCAGCTCCTTTCACTCTTGGTCTGAAATGCAAACAGGGCGGGGACCATAAATGCCCCAGGGCTGTTTGGGAGGAACCCTCCATGGTTTTGGAAAAGAAGAGGCAACAGCCAGCTCTATTTAATCACCAGATGTGATTAAATAATAAAAATATGTGAGCACTTAAAAAATTATGCCAGTCTCTTCTTGAATGACTATATGTTATCACATTTAATCTTCATTACAACCTTGTAAGATAGGTCCTTCTTATCCTTGTTTTACAGTTGAGGAAACTGAATTAACTTACCTTGATCACCCTGCCAGTATGTTGCAGAGCTAGGATTTGCAATTGGATCCGAAAGTCCACTTATCTGATTTCAAACACCTGCTCCTAACCGCGGCCTGAGTTAAAACACACAGGGCAATGGACATTCCTGAACCTATTTCCTGCATTGCATGTCTTAATTTCTCAGATTCCACCATTTGAGATTCAATCCCTTGGATCATGAAGGCTTTCCTATCCAAAGATCTTTTTGAAAAATAAATCTGGTGCCTGGCGTGATTCATGCCTGTAATCCCAGTGCCGTGGGAGGCCAAGCCAGGAGGATAGCTTGAGCCAGGAGTTTGAGACCAGCCTAGGCAACAGAGTGAGACCTTGTCTCTACAAAAAAAAAAAAAAAAAAAAAATAAAAAAATTAGCTGGGTGTGGAGGAAAAAAAAAATTAAAAAATTGTGGAGGTGTGCAAGTGTAGGCCTAGCTACCTATGAGGCTGAGGTGGAGGAGGATCACTTGTGCCCAGGAAGCGTAGGCTGCAGTGAGCTATGTTGTGTCACTGCACTCCAGCCTGGGTGACAGAGCAAGGCCCTGTCTCTAAAATAAATAAATAAGTAAATAAATAAATAAATAAATAAATAAAATAAAAACTGTATGTAAACGAGCAGCAATGGTTTATCATCAGCTAGCACATCAGATAACATTTGAGTGGAGAAAAATGGGCCATTATCTAAATCCTTCGAACAGGCCAGGTGCAGTGGCTCACGCCTGTAATCCCAACACTTTGGGAGGCCGAGGCGGGTGGATCACCTGAGGTCAGGAGTTCAAGACCAGCCTGGCTAACATGGCGAAACTCCATCTCTACTAAAAAATACAAATATTAGCCGGGGGTGGTGGCAGGCACCTGTAATCCCAGCTACTGGGGAGGCTGAGGCAGGGAGAATCACTTGAACCCGGGAGGTGGAGGTTGCAGTGAGCTGAGATCCCACCACTGAACTCCAGCCTGGGTGACGGAGTGAGACTCCATCTCAAAAAAAAAAAAAAAAAAAAGGCCAGGTGCAGTGGCTCATCCCAACACTTTGGGAAGCCGAGGCAGGCATATCACAAGGTCAAGAGATGGAGACCATCCTGGCCAACATGGTGAAACCCCATCTCTACTAAAAATACAAAATATTAGCTGGGTGTGGTGACGCGCACCTGTAGTCCCAACTTCTCTGGAGGCTGGGGCAGGAGAATCACTTGAACCCAGGAGGCGGAGGTTGCAGTGAGCCGAGATCGCGTCACTGCACTCCAGCCTGGCACTGGAGGCTCTGTCTCAAAAAGAATAAAATAAAACAAAACAAAATAAAATAAAATAAAAATAAAAATAAAATAAAATAAATACAATAAATAAAAAAGTAAAAAAATCCTTGAAACAAAGGACATGCGTAATTAATTCAGTTTCCTCAAGGTGATCGGTTTTGGAGAATCAGGGCACAAAAGTCCAAAAAAGATAGATTAACTTTTTAAAATATTTTTCCCTACTGGCAAAGAATAAATTTTATACTGGTACCCTTAGAGGTTTACTACCTGTTTAGAAAGCCAATCATTTGAGGCCTTGTCCATTGTTTTTTCATTCCAGATGACCTTGCCAGCATGTTAAGTAAACAATACATTGTTAATTCTCAGAAGGTTGACTGCAACCTTCTTCTGTAGCCTTTTTTGCCTTCCTGAAAGTTCCCTTTGTTTCTCAAGATTACAAGAAGATTCAATTGCAATCACGTGTCATGAGGGAGTTTTATTTCTTCTCAGCATGCTATAACAGGCTGTTTGATTTTCTGGGTTTGGGCTATCTCCTCTACAAAACTATAAGTTCCGGGGAAAGGATCTCGTTTGTCTTGTTTATCTCTCTATTCCCAATGACTAACACAGGGCTTAGCATATTGTAAGCGTGATGGTTAATTTTATGTGTCAATTTGATTAGCTTAAGGGATGCCCAGAGAGCAGGTAAAACATTATTTTTGGGCGTGCCTGTGAGGGTGTTTCCGGAAGAGATTAGCATTTGAATTGGTAGAGTGTAAAAAGAAGGTTATCTTCATTAATGTGGGTGACCATCATACAATTTATTGAGGGCCTGAATTTGGAGGAAGAGTCAATTCACTCTCTTTAGCTGGGACATCTATCTTCTTTCAGACATCAGAGCTCCTTGGTTCTCAGGCCTTCAGACTCAGACTGAATTATCCCACTGGCTTTTCTGGTTCTCCAGCTTGCAGAAAGCTAATCATGGGACTCTTTGACCTCCATAATTGTGTGAGCCAATTCCTACAGTTAGGTCTCTCTTTCTATTAATACATACATAGATATAAATATTTCTTATTGTTTTTGTTTCTCTGGAGTACCCTGACTAACACAGTAAGGTGTCACATACATATTTGTTGAATGAATGAGTGAAACTTATAGAGGCTAAGCTAACTTGCCTATTGTTAAACAGCTATTAAGTGACTGATCCAAGACTTGAACTAAGGCTAGCTAATAGTAGACCCCAAGTTCTAACCACGATACTAGACTATCACTATTCTTTTTTGCAACTGAACCATGCCAAAGGCCATAGAGTAATTGCTAGGGAACTTAGAATCAGCTTTTCCCTCTCCTCTCTTTTCCCCTTTATTTCCCTTCCTTCCTCCTTCCCTCCCTCCCTCCCTCCTTGTTTTCAAGATCTGGAAGGGCTATTTGAGGTCAACTTGTTCAACCTGCACATTTTACAAAGGAGAACCCTAGAGCTGAATCAGTCACATTGCCTGCCCAAAGGCAGTAAGTTAGTGGCAGACTTAATAGATAAGTTTAGCTTTTGTGGGCATCATTCTAGCAAAATCAATGGAGATCTAATTTATTTCATTCTTGTTTACCCAATATCTGTTTATTATAACCAGGTTAGTCACATCACTAACCTGAGATGGTGTCTTGCTCGTTTCTACCTAAGTGGCATAGCCCACACTGGCTCCTTTGCTGCTGGGGATTTATTCTTTTTTCCTCCATCGATCTATTTTATTCATTCCTCAAGCCCTAGCTCAGTTCTCCCCTCCTCCATACAGACTTCTCTGACTCATTGCAAACTCATACAGCACTCTGCATTTGGCCTTTAATCACATATTACCATGTATTTTCATTTAAATGTTCTCAGGTATGTCTTTCCCACAGTCTCCCCCCACCACAAGCTCATCAAGAGCAGGATCTATACCACATGTAAACCTCTTTTGTAATCCTCTGGACTCCTAGAAAAGCACTAGACACATAGTAGACACTCAAAGAATAATTCTTGAATGAATGAATGAATAAATGATATAAACGAGAAAAAATGGAATGGTAAACTCTGCCATCTTGTGGTTATTCGTCTTTAGCGTTGTCATTTTCACTGTATGTTTTTTAGTGTTGAAATTAGAAAAGTATCACATGGTAAGAAACTAAGGTGATGATGGTGACATTGGGAGGGTTTCTTTTTCTTTTGCTCAACGTACCAACAACATGGTTACTGAAATATTTTATAAGAAAAACTAGCGGTGGAGGGAAACAAAAACCCAAAACAAATCATGTACCTAAGGACTGAATATAGACCTGGGAAATATTGATTGGATTTCCTCAGGTACAATCCGTGCTTCGAATGGGTCAAGTAAGAGAAATTGTCCCAACATGTTCAACATTTCAGAACTCTGATCAGATAACTAATCTACATTTTTAAGGGGAGCTATTAATAGACCTTTTATAACAGTCATCTGGTGAAGAGAATCACTTTATTTATTTATTTATTTATTTTGAGACAGGGTCTTGTTCTGTCACCCAGGCTGGAGTGCAGTGGTGCAATCTTGGCTCACCACAGCCTCAACTTCCTGGGCTCAAGCGATCCTCTCACCTCAGCCTCCTGAGTAGTTGGGCCTACAGGTGTGTGCCACCATGACTGGCTAATTTTTAATATATATATTTTTTGTAGAGGTGGAGTTTCACCATGTTGCCCAGGCTGGTCTATGAACTCCTGAACTCAAGCCGTCTGCCTACCTCGGCCTCCCAAAGTGCTGGGATTACAGGTGTGAGCCACTGTGTCTGGCCGAGAATCACTGCTTTTGAATTAACAGTCCTGAGATCCAGTCTTAGTTTTGCTGAACAACCTTGCGCAGATCATACAACCTCTCTTATCTCAGTTTTCTTATCAGTTAACTTGATGCCTAATTTACTTCCCAGGGCTGTCATGACACTCTATAGGACCACAGGCATAAAGGTTCTTTAAAACGTTTTTAAAAAGTGATATACATGTTTAACAATACTATGAAAGAAAAATAATGTTTATCCTTTTCATTTTGTACAGCACCTGAGCATTTTAAAATGCAGTCATGACAGCAGGTGGGGGCTCACTCTTGTAATCCCAGCACTTTGGGAGGCCAAAGCAGGAGGATCGTTTGAAGTCAGGCATTTGAGACCAGCCTGGACAACAAAGTGAGACCCTGTCTTTATGGAAATATAAATTAAAAAATTAGCTGGGTGAGATGGTGCACACCTGTAGTCCCAGCTACTCAGGAGGCTAAGGCGGGAGGATCTCTTGAGCCCAGAAATCTCTTGAGGCTGCAGTAGGCCATGATCACACCACTGCACTCCAGCCTGGGTGACAGAGTGAGGCTCTGTCTCTAAAAAAAAATAAAAATAAAAAGTAAATAAAAACATCATTATTTAAAAAAAAGTGCCTTCGTGCTCATTATCTATTTTCAGTCTCACAGCAACCCCAGGATGTAGGCAGGCATTATTATACTCAACTTAGAGATGGAATTCAGTGGTTCACATATAGAGTCATTAAAAATATATTGAGGACCTGTTATATGCCAGGCATAGTGATAGATACTTTCCCATGTTAGAGAAGTTAAGTTGGTCCAAAATCATCTGGTTGTTAAGTGGCAGAGTCTGCACTCCAACTCAGATAATCTGATTTAGGAATCCAGGGCTCAAGCACTACTATCTTTAGGTCAGTCTAATTTCTATCCTGGGGGTATTCATATTTGATTTTTCCCTTTCTTTTATGGAGTGAAATATTTTGCTTTCTGTTAGATTTTTAAGGTCTCAAGAGCAGGTGCACCAAAAAACACTGGGTGTAGGCTACAAGCCTGTACTTTATTCAGTGCAGTGGTTCTCAGCACTGGATGTAAAATAACATCACCTGGGGAGTTAGAAAACAATTACCCACATTCTGGCCCCACAAGAAAGTAATTAAATCAAAGCCTCTGGCAGTGGAGCCTGAGAAAAAGTTTTTTTTTCTTTTTAAAAGTTAATTCTAATATACCGTCAGGGTTGAGAACCACATTGCTCTAGCAGAAAAGTCAGTGACCCAACATTTTAACATAGTCAATTCAACTTTTGTAGAGACTGTTCCTAGCAAATACCAAGAACATTCAATGAGGAAAAAGGAAGAGGAGTAAAGAAATATCTTAGAAATGTCATTTGTTCAATCTGATTTAGTAGTGCAAGTAAGTTGAATGACAGTTGATGGAAGTAAACCATTAGAGATGAAGAACCAGGAAAGAAAAGGACATGGATCCCACTTTGAGGTAGGGAGAGAGATGGCAGACACATCTTTCTCATCTCATAAGAGCAGACACTATAAACCCCTATTCATTCATTTATTCCTAGATCAAACATTTACTGAGCAGCTAGTATGTGCCAGACATTATTCTAGGTACTGTCAATATAGCAAGCCCGATACAGACATTAGACTCATGGAACTTTCATTCTAGTTGTGAGTGTAGAGGAATGAATGGTTCTGCTGTGGTGCTCTGGTGACCTTGAACACCTTCACATATGTCACACAGCCAAGGTTCAACCATGGTCTGACTCAAATCTTGGAGGAATGCTCTGTGATCTCTCTGCAACGTGGCAAGATAAGAAATATTGTGATAAGTTGTCACAAGATCATTTCTCATCTGCCTCCTTATCTTGTGGGAGGGTGCCATGAGGTAGTTTCTCATTTGCCTCCCTGGTTCCAGTGAAAAATAGAGCTTTGTACCATCACACACACACACACACCCACCCCCCCCCCACACACACGCACAGCCCACTTCAGTAGAGCTGTAGCATAAACTGCTTGGCTATATTTTAGAGTTGGCTTCTGCACACCAGAGTGACCCATTGCTTGTGTCATTCACCATCTGACCTCTCCAATTCAGTGTCATCCTATGGGATTAGCGACATCACGCTGATCTTGTTTTGCTGCCTGTGTTAGTAATAAACTGTATCCGTTGGGCTAATTGTCTTCTTATTGGCTGAATCTATGGAAGTGTGCTAAGCTAACCTAGCGGCTACCAATGCACTGTTGCTTAAGGGGCTTCACTGTTTGACAAATTGGGACAGATCTGATCCATACCAGTTAGATAGAAAAACAAATTTATTTCAAGTTGTGATAAATACAGTGAACCCTAAAATGTCAACTCTACGTGCGCTTATAAATCACCTAAACACTGGGGAGAATGTGCAGGTTTAATTGAATAATTTCAATTAACAAACATATAAGAAATGAGAAAAACACAAAATCATTAGACAAACACCATAATTGTTGTGAACAAAATGGATGTTAAAATTAGCAGGAGAAAGTTTGAGAAGAAATAGGGTTTCAAAGTATCTCTCCCATGATATTTATTAATTACAAGGGAAAAACAGTAACTTTCCAGTAAAGAAACTCAGCCCTCTCTGTTTGAGTGGGAACATATGAGAGACAGGAAATAAATGAATGGAGTCCTGGCCCAAGAACAGGCCATTGTGGGTCTGCTGGGTCTATGGACTTACCTGATGGTCATTTCCCTAGTTCTGGAATGTATAATTGGACTGGCAAAACTGAGAAGTTTGCAGAACCCCTATATTGATTATTTGAATAGTAAAGTAAAATCTGTTGTAGGAGGAAAGGCAAGCAAAGCCTCAGAAATTTCTCATTCCCTCTTACCAAGAGAGTAAGTAAATAAATAAATGAAATTGACAAACCACATTGCATCCCAGGGAGAATTGCAGAATTTAGTGCATTCAAAGACTTATATAATACAGTCCCCATCAGATACCTATTTAATTCACCAGTGTGGCTCCTGAGAAAATCAGATAAATCACGGAAAATGACAATGAAGTACCACAAATTTAAGTAGTAGTAACAACTGTAACAGCTGTGTTAGATGTCATATCTTTACTGAAGTAGATTAATATACATGTATATATGGCTATTGATCAAGTGAATGTTTTATTTTCCATACCCCTTCAAAGGTGGATCAGAAACAGTTTGCATTCACATAGTATGAACATCAGCGCATGTGGTGAATGCTGTAATGGGGCACCCAGATTTCCCTTCAGCAATGAAGATGTTACTACTCTAGCTGCTGAAAGCACATCTAGAAGATGGTCTTTGGGTGCCAGTTCTCTCTAGAGATTACCACAGCTAAAGAAAACTGCCTCACCCAATTGAAACCTCATACCTCTTTCCAAGGGCAGCCCACACCCAGAGATTAGTCAATATAGGGATATAAAGGCCCAGCCCTCTCAACCTAATTTGGGACAAGCAGTCATTCTAGTTCCAGAGCCTCCCATGGGGTTGGCTGAGGCCTTCATTGGAACTACATCATGGCTTCACTTCTCCCTCCGACCAATCCTCTTTCTTTCACCTCCTTTCCACAAGTGTTGATCCCAAGGGGCACTCCCTAATAAACACCCTGCACACTGGTCTCCATCTCAGGGTCTGTTTCTTGGGGAACCCAGACTCTGTGACAGTTGGTGCCAAGAGTGGTCTGAGAAGCAGGTACTTTGATGGGATTTTGGATCTGGATCAACCACTGCCTAGATGACTTCGAGGACATCATTACTGTTGGTAGGTGGAGCACTGATATTCCCTGACATAGGTAGAAGTGCAGGTAAAACTTTCATTGGTGGAAGGGGATATAGTAGCTATTGGCATATATTAGGCATTTGAGAACTATGGGGAGAATAGTAATCTTAAAAAAGATGGAATTTAGTAGCTATTCTTAAGTTTAATTGCTACTCTGAACAAAGATAACACAAGCTGAAAGTGATTAATTAGCAATTTAAAGTTAAAGTGAAAGACATAGAACCTCTCTGGTAGCATATAAAGAGGCTCTTGCTTCCTGCAGCAGGATGACAGAGAAAGCTAAGGACCAGGTCTAGGACTTAATTGTAAGAGTAGTCAAGCTCCCAAAGTGGCTAACATATAAACTAGGACAAGTGTGCTATGCCAGGGTCAAGGCTGTGGTTGAAAAAGAAAGAGACCCTGACACATGGAATAGGGACTTCTGGGCCTGAAAATCTTGAATTCCCAGATTTCCTCGAGACCTCTGAGCTTGTAGAAGTGGCCTGCACCTCCCTATTAAGAGCTAGCATGCCCTATTTGCTTGAAGACAATACAGAGGCCTCTCTCTTGCAAGACAACATGTGCCTGCATCCCCTCCTCCTGGACATAGGGTTTGATTTAACTAGGGTTAAATCACAATGTAACCCATCTGGGGATATGCTATGCCTGCTAAGATGTGAAATGGATAATACTCGGAAACTGCAGCATCTAGTCAACATGTACTAGCAGGAGCTGGGAAGTAGGCATGGGCAAGAATTTTGAGAGTGCTGATTTTTTTACTTTATGATAGTGCCAAAGCTGTACGCGTTAAGTAGAAACTGCACTTCAAGTACCTATATATCTGATATGGTTAGGCTTTATGTCCCCGTTCAAATCTCATCTTGAATTGTAATCCCCATACTTCCCACACGGCAAGGGTGAAGGTAATTGAATCATGGGGGCAGTTTCCCCCATACTGCTCTCATGATAGTGAGTTCTCACAATATCTGATGGTTTTGTAAGGAGCTCTTCCCCCTTCACTTGGCACTTCCCCTTTCTGCTGCCTTGTGAAGAAGGTGTCCTGCTTCTCTGCCTTCTGCTATGATTTTAGCTGCTATGATTTAGCCTTTCCTGAGGCCTCCCCAGCCATGCTGAACAGTGAGTCAATTAAACCTTTTTCCTTTATAAATTACCCAGTCTTGGGCAGTTCTTTACAGCATTTATAGCAGTATGAAAATAGACTAATACAACATTCATTCTGTTTTTTTTTAACTTTCAATGCCATATTCAATAAATTACATGAAATATTCAACACTTTATTATAAAATTGACTTTGTGTTAGATGATTTTGTCCATCTAAATGCTGAAATAAGTGTCCTGAGCGCATTTAATGTAGGGTAGGCTAAGCTATGAGGTTAGGATGTTTAGGTGTATTAAGTGCATTTTTGACATAGTATTTTCTTTTTTTCTTTTTTTTTTTTTTTAGGTGTCTCATCTGGTCAATTTATTTTTTCTTTGTGTTTAGATGCAGGGTAAGGTGGTTTCCTCTAGGTTATTTGGTAATTTTGTACTACACTGATTTTTCATTGTGTTGGCACAGTCATGTTTAAGAGCCTGGGCTCTCTAGTCATGAGGACCAGGGTTTGAGCCCCAGCACGGTCATCGAGGTCTGTGTGGCCTTGGGAAAGTTACTGAACCTCTCTGAGCCTTCTTTTTGTCATCTGTAAGATGGGAATAGTGATACCTATTCCACAAGGTTGATACCAGGATTTAGTAAACAGTGCCTCATAACTTATGTTTCATGTGTGGTCAGCTGAGAGCCTGTTGTCCTCATGTTTCATTTGTGGTCAGCTGAGATCTTATATCAACATACTTCCTAATTTCTTCCCAATTTGTGCAACTTCTCAAACAGTGTCTTCACCTTCTGGCCTGAACTGAAGCTCAGCTCTCCTCTAAGGCCTCTTCTTTTCCTGTAGCCTCGTTGAACAAGGACAGTCTTCCTCTCCCACTTCATGTACTCTAGGAGCTATAGATGCAAGAGGTGTCTTTCCTGATCCTCAACGTGGCCTCCAAACCGTGTCTCTCCCACTCATCAGAGGAATTGGTCCAGCCCTATTGTGTCCCAGCAGAAGAAACCCTGGGCAACCAAGGATGAAGGGTTTCTCATCAGGGGCAGAGCTGAGCTCCCATCCACGCTTCCTCATTCCCAGCTCCAAAGCTTCCTTCACCCCCAACATTTTGGGCAGCAGCGGAGAACCCTTCTTCTTGCAGACACCCATGAGATCTCCTTTCCCCAAATAAAATCATGATGAAATCCCGGGAAAAGCCATTGCTTGGTTCTCAGAATGACTTTCCTGCAGACGGCGCAGGTGCTCTGCGTTCCCCAGAAGCACATAAGAACTGTAGTCCTAGCTACTCAGGAGGCTGAGACAGGAGGATTGCTGGAGCCCAGGAGTTCGAGCTGTGATTATGCCTCTGCCCTTTAGCCTGGGTGACAGAGCAAAACCCTGTTGAGAGGGGTGGCAAGGAAAGAGAGAGAGAGAGAGAGAGAGAAGGAAGGAAGGAAGGAAGGAAGGAAGGAAGGGAAAGAAAGAGAGAGAAAGAAAGAGAGAGAAAGGGAGAAAGGAAGGAAGAGAAAGAAAGAGAGAGAGAGAAAGAAAGAGAGAGAAAGGGAGAAAGGGAGGAAAGGAGGAAGGGAGGGAAGGGAAGGGAAGGAAGGGGAGGAAAGGGAAGGAAGGGGAGGAAAGGGAAGGAAGGGGAGGAAAGGGAAGGAAGGGAAGGAAGGGAAGGAAATGTGACATAGTATTTTCAACTTACAATGTGTTTATTAGGATGTAACCCAATCATGAATCAAGGAGCATCTTCACTTCAGAGTATATCTCCCAAAAAATAGAAAGCATGGATTCAAGCAGGTATTTCTACATCCAAGGTCATAACAGCATTGTCCACAAGAGCCAAAAAGTAGAAATAACCCATATGTCCTCTGGTGGATGAATGGGTAAGCAAAATGTGGTATATGCATACAATGGAATCCTACCAATTCTACAACATGGATGAAACGTGAGAGGGCTTTATGCTAAGCAAAATAAGCCAGTCATAAAAGGACAGTGTATGATTTCCTTTTGTCTTTTCTTTTTCTTTATTTCTCTTTCTTTTTTTTTGAGACAGAGTCTTGCTCTGTTGCCCAGGTTGGAGTGCAGTGACACAATCTCGGCTCACTGCAACCTCCGCCTCCCCGGTTCAAGCGATTCTCCTATCTCAGTCTCCTGAGTAGCTGGGATTACAGGCGCCTGCCATCATGCCTAGCTAATTTTTGTGTTTTTAGTAGAGATGGAGTTTCGCCATGTTGGCCAGGCTGGTTTCAAACTCCTGACCTCAGGTGATCCACCTGTCTTGGCCTCCCAAAGTGCTGGGATTACAGGCGTGAGCCACACGCGCCCGGCCATTATTTCATTTATATGAGGTACGTGGAGTAGTCAAATTTGTAGAGACAGAAAGTAGAATAACAGTTGCTGGGGGTAGAGAAGGGGGTAATGAGTAGTTATTGTTTAATGGAAACAGAGTTTTAGTCATGCAAGATGAAAAGAGTTCTGGAGATGGATGGTGGTGATGGTTGCACAATAATGTGTATGTATTTAATGCCACTAAATTGTACATTTAAAAATGGCTAAGATGAGCCAGACATGGTGTCATGTGCCTGTAGTCCCAGCTACTCAGGAGGCAGAGATGGGAAGATTGCTTGAGTCCAGGAGTTTGGTCCAACCTGGGCAATATAGCAAGAGCCTGTCTCTAAACAGACGAAAAACATTTAAAAATGGCTAAAATGGTAAATTTTATGTTATGAATATTTTACAACAAGGTTTTAAATGTTAAAAAATTAAGCCTTATTCTCATGGGCCCTATATTCCATTATAAGAAGCGTACAATACCAAAGTAACAAAATAATATAACAAAATTATGTATATCCAAAACAATTTAAAGCTTCCATTTATTCCTCCTTCTTCCCCTAAACTTCTTTCCTCTTTCCAAAGGTAATAATTGTTATCAATTTGGAATTATCCCCCTATACTTTTAAAAATGCATGTGTGCTGATTTGATCTTTATAAATTACATGAATGTATTAAATTATCACATGTACCTTTAAATGATATACAACTATTATGCATCAATAAAAAATGTGTGTATAATGCCTATATAAATATATACTGCTGTGTTTAAAAACAATTACATAAATAGTATCATACTGTATGTGTTTTTCTCTAACTTACTTTTTCCTCTCAGCAATATATCCTGGGGATTTTTCATGTCCATTTATAAATGAAACATTCATACTAATCCACAGATGGCTGTGTCTTGGCACATTTAGCCTTTCTCTAATGAGTAGACATTTGGTGTTTACCTAGTATTTTTCTATTACAAACAATGCTCTAGCAAACATCCTTGCATCTGACTCTATGCCTCATGTCTTCAAACTTCTTTGTATAACTTGTCATCAGAAATGTGAATCTAGGACTTCAGGTAGTACCAAGACTGCTATGAATATTAGTTTTTTTGGGCTATGGCTATATTCCAATAAACTAATTACTTAAGGTAAATCATGAAAGAGTCCATGAATTATGGGGCTACACAAAGATATTTCACAAAAGAGTTACAGATTAGGGAAATGGAAAAGATGAAGTATGGGTGGAGAAATGAGCTGAGATAGTGGGAATAGTCCAGATAAGCTTGACTATCTTGAGGAAGTGGTTAGATTTAAATAGCAATTAGGAGTGTTTTCACTAGAGGAAAAGTAGAATATTGAGGTAAGATAGGATTATGTGGCAAACACAGATTTGAATGTTTTGATAAATTAGGAGACTGAAGAGATGAGGCGAGGGATTTAAGTGAGGGTCTTAATGTGCAATACTGGAAATTACAATCAAAATGCCCAAACTCAAGGGGTACACTTAGGAATGATCTGTTAATACATACACAGGCCTAAGAATCATTTTTATTGAACTCATTTCCTGTAGGGCTTTTCTGAAAGAACACTGTGCTCCTTTCTAAGCTTATTTTTCTTTGTTCTGATTGTCATTCTGCCCTTACTTGTTATGTTTATTGCCAAGATCTAGGAGGCAAAAAATAGGCAAGAGAGCATGTCACAGTCCATGGCTAGACAAGCTGTGTGACTCAGGAGGCCAAACAAAGGTCAGGGCACAGAAACTTGCCTTGGCTGTGGTCTTAAGCAAATGAATGGGTCAGTTGGCCTATTTTTTACAAAAATTTATCTGTTTATATGGCAATGTGCATTTTGTAATTGGTCTTTTCTACATGATCTTATGACATGCCGATTCTACTTCCGTTAAACCACTGATTTTATTCTGACTTGTATTATAGTTACTTATAATTTGAGGATGCAAAATGATAGCATATAGGTCACTTCTAGCCTATAGATATGCTTCATTTGGCTAAAAGAAGCTCACATTAAAAAATAGTTGCCAATATTTCAAAAATAGGAAGGTTCATACAAAAATATGCATTCCTGATTTCTCCTGAAAAAATGAAATCTGGCACACAGGGGCCCCATTTCCTCATAGCAACAACTGGCTGGAACTGAGCAGTAACTGCCCTTACTATAATATCAACTGATGTTGAATCTGAAAATTGATTACCATTTTTCATGGAACTGACATTGTTATTCTTACAGTGACATTAAGAAAAAAGTGAAATACTTTTCTATGCCCAGTTTTTATAAAAATTGGGAAACAAAGGCTAGAGTAAGGGGAGAGGACTGTTGCGCTTTAAGAATTGAAAGATAGAGATGGGTTGAAAAATAGGTGAGGTTAAGAATGGAGAGCTTGGGCAAAACTGCTGAGAAGGCAGAGTGACACACACAAGGAGGTGGTTAGGTCACTTCTCTTACCAGGCTTCTCATGGGGGGCATCACTCCTAGGGCATATTGTACTGCCTCTCTGCCTTCAATTGAAATTTTCATTGAGCATCTGCATCATATCAGTCACTGGGGAGACCGTGGTGAACAAAGCAGACATAGCCTCTGTTCTCATGGAACTCACAATTGAACGGGGGAACCAGACATTAATAAACACCACGAGGGAAGTAGGAAAGTGCTAGAAAACAAACACTAAAGAAAATTTTCCTAATTTAGCGGATCAGGGAAGTCTTCCCCGAGGAAGTGACACTTAAAATGGGGCCTGAAGAGTAAGTAGGAGTTGGTTAGGCAAAGAGGAGGGGATCAAGTTTTACAGGCAAAAGGAATAGCACGTGCAAATATCACAAAACAGGCAGGAATATGGGACTACCATAGATCTGACAGAGGCCAAGTGGCTATTGTTAGATAACAGAGAGAGTAGCTGGAAGGGTTAACAAGGCCATACTATGCAAGGCCTCGGAGGCTGTGGAAAGGATTTGTATCTTCAGAGCAGTGAGAGTCACCAAAAAGTTTTAAGAAAAATCACCATGATTTGAATTTTGCTTTAACTTTTGCTTTGGCCACCCAGCAGTGAGCTCTTATCCACAGTTATAATTCTCATTTGTGTGTGTGTGTGTGTGTGTGTGACAGGATCTCACTCTGGCACCCAGGCTGGTGTGCAGTCTAGTACAGACTAGGTGGCTTAAACAACAGAAATAAATTTTCTCACAATTCTGGAAACTATAAGCCCAGGATCAGCAGGGTCTCAGCAGGGTTGCTTTCTTCTGAGGCCTCTTTCCTTGGCTTGCAGGTGGTTGTTTTCTCCCTGTGCCTTCATGTGTGTCTATGTCCTAATCCCCTCTGCCTATAAGGACACCAGTCAAAGTGGATTAGGGTCCACTTAGTGGTCTCATTTTAACTTAATCACCTATTTAAAAGCTCTATTTCCACATATAGTTACACTCTGAGGTACTGGGTGGTGGGAGTTCAATATATACATTTGGTGGAGGTTGTGGTGGCAGGGGTGGAGGGCATAATTCAGTACAAAACAATAAATCATGTATACTAGAAGCATCTGAAGTGCCTTGTTAAGAATGTTACGCCTCCTGTGCTCCATCTCAGAGTGACAGTGATTTAGAATCTACTTGTCATAAGTCTCAGGAGACATAGGTTGTTCAGCTCCAGAAGCCCTCAGATTGGCAGGACTTCACTCTTCTTGTCAGAAAACATATGTCTGAAGGGACGTCGTGCTTCTACCTTTGTTCCTATAAATCCTGGGATGGGGGAATTCCACTGCTTCATTCTGCTCCAATTAATCTCTTGGCACAGGTCAGGTCCTGGAATATGTACTACATCTGCTTTGTAACCTTGGACATATACTCCCATCCAGCTCTCACGAGAGCAGAAGGCATGTACTACTGTCCACTCTGGTTTTGGTTGTTTTAATGTACCTCACATTTTCACATATGTGGGAACATCAATAATAATACCAATAGTAATATTAATAGAAATACTATTCAACATTTATTGAATGCTACTGTATTTCAGGAATTATGTTAAGCATTTTGTAGTATCTCATCTAATCTTTACAACAAAGTTATAGGGGCAGGTATAGTTGTATTAGATTGTTCTCATGCTGCTATAAGGACATATCCAACTCACAGTTCTGTAGGGCTAGGGAGGCCTCAGGAAACTTACAATCATGGCAGAAAGGGAAGCAAACACATCCTTCTTCACAAGGTGGCAGGAGAAAGAAGAATGAGAGTCAAGCAAATGGGGAAGCCCTTATAAATCCATGAGATCTTGTAAGAACTTACTCACTATCACGATAATAGCATGGGGGAAACTGACCCCATGATTCGGTTACTTTCCACAGGGTCCCCCCATGACACATGGGGATTATGGGAGCTACAATTCAGGATGAGATTCGGGTGGGGACACAACCAAATCACATCATTCCACTCCTGGCCCCTCCCAAATCTCATGTCCTCACATTTAAAAACACAATCATGCCCTTCCAACAGTCCCCCAAAGTCTTAACTCATTTCAGCATTAACTCCGAGTCCAATTCCAAAGTCTCATCTGAGACAAGGCAAGTCCCTTCTACCTATGAGTCTGTAAAATCAAAAGGAAGTTAGTGACTTCCTAGATACAATGGGGCTACAGGCATTGGGTATATACATCCATTCCAAATGGGAGAAATTGGCCAAAACAAACGGGCTACAGGCCCCACGCAAGACCAAAATCCAACAGGGGAGTCATTAAACCTTAAAGTTTCAAAATGATCCCCTTTGACTCTATGTGTTACATCCAGGGCACACTGATGTGAGGTGGGCTCTCATGGTCTTGGGCAGCTCCACCCCTGTGGCTTTGCAGGGTACGCCCCACTTCCAGTTGCTTTCATGGGCTGGCATTGTCTGCAGCTTTTCCAGGTTCACGGTGGAAGCTATTGGTGGATCTACCATTCTGGGGTCCAGGGGATTGTGGCCCTCTTCTCACAGCTCCACCAGGCCATGCCCCAGTGGGGACTCTGTGTGGGGGCTCCAACTCCACATTTGCCTTCTGCACTGCCCTAGTAGAGGTTCTCCATGAGGGTTCCATCCCTGCAGCAAACTTCTGCCTGTACATCCAGGCGTTTCCATACATCCTCCAAAATACAGGCAGAGGTTCCTAAACCTCAATTCTTGACTTCTATGCACCCACAGGCCCAACACCACGTGTAAGCTGCCAAGGCTTGGGGCTTGCACTCTCTGAAGCAATTGCCTGAATTATATGTTGGCCACTTTTAGCCACAGCTGGAGCTGAAGCAGCTGAGATGCAGGGCACCATGTCCCAAGGCTGCATAAAGCAGAGGGCCCCTGGGTCCAACCCATGAAACCATTTTTCCCTCCTAGGCCTCCAGGCTTGTGATGGGAGCAGCTGCCATGAAAACCTCTGACATGCCCTGGGGACATTTTACCCATTGTCTTGGTGATTAACATTTGACTCCAGGTTACTTAAGCAAATTTCTGCAGTCTGCTAGAATTTCTCCTCAGAAAATGGGGTTTTCTTTTCTATTGCATAGTCAGGCTGCAAATTTTCCTAACTTTTCTGCTTCATCTCGAATGCTTTGGCGCTTAGCAATTTCAGATACCCTAAATCATCCCTCTCAAGTTCAAACGTTGCACAGATATCTAGGGAAGGGGAAAAATGCTACCAGTCTCTTTGCATAGCAAATTCATCTTTACTACAGTTCCCAAAAAGTTCCTCATCTCCATTTGAGATCATCTCAGCCCGGATGTTGTTGTCCATATCACTATCAGCATTTTGGTCAAAGCCATTCAACAAGTCTCTAGGAAGGTCCCACACTTTCCCACATCTTCCTGTCTTCTGAGCCCTCCAAGTCTCTCAGAAGTTTCAAACCTCCCCACATTTTCCTGTCTTCTTCTGAGCCCTCCAAACTGTTCCAACCTCTGCCTGTTACCCAGTTCCAAAGTTGCTTCTGCATTTTCAGGTATCCTAATAGCAGCACCCCACTCTCTGTGGTACCAATTTACTGTATTAGTCCTTTCTCATGCTGCTATAAGGACATACCCACGATTGGGTAATTTGTAAGGGAAAGAGGTTTAATTGACTCACAGTTCCACAGAGCTGGGGAGGTCTCAGAAAACCTACAATCATTGCAGAAGGGGAAGCAAACATGTCCTTCATAAGGTGGCAGGAGTGAGAAGGATGAGAACCTAGTGAATGGGGAGGCCCCTTATGAAACCACAGATCTTCTGAGAAGTTACTATCATGAGAATAGCATGGGGGAAACTGCCCCCATGATTCAATTACCTCCCACTGTCTCCCTTCCACAACACATGGGGATTATGAAAACTAAAATTCAAGATGAGATTTCGGTGGGCACACAGCTAAACCATATCAGTAGTCATCTTCATTTTACAGATGAGAAGCAGGATCAGAGAAGTTAAGTGATTTGGTGAAAGTGGTATAGCTAGTAAATGGCAGACTCTGGATTTTAGCCCAGGTGATATACCTCTAAAGTACGTTTTGCTACAAAGATAGGGATTTTTGCCACTAGGTTCATGAGAAATGTTGATCAGTAATTTTTTTTTCTTGTACTGTTTTAGTCTGGTTTTGGTATCAGAGTAATGCTTACCTCATAAAATGCATTGGAAAGTGTTGGCTTCTCTACTATTTCATATCGTTTGAGGTCAGGTATGAAATTTTCCACTTGTGGTATCATGTTGACACTAAAAAGGTTTCAGATTTTAGAGCAGTTCAGATTTTTGGATTAGGAATGCTCAACCTATGTAAGTATTCAATGCTACAAATTTCCTTCTAAGGATTGTTTTCATTGCATTGTACATTTTTTTTTTTTGAAAGATACAGTCATCTTATGTTGCACTGGCTGGACTCAAACTCCTGGGTTCAAGCTATTCTTCTGCTTCGGCCTCCTGAGTAGCTGGGACTATAGGCACGTACCACCACTACTAGCTGTATCCTACAATTTTGATGTTTTACTTTCATTTTCATTCAGCTTGCTCTTAAGCTTTGTTAGGACAGGTCTAGAATACCCTTTAGTTTAGGGTTAATTTTGCCCTCCTACTAAGGTATCATTCTTCTGAGGATTCTACTAAATAATCTGTGTATTAGGAGATTTTTCTACTCTGACTGGTGAAGACATGTACTATTACCAGCCTTCTGTGAGCTCCAGGAATTATTCTAGTTACTCCTTTTCTGGTGGTTCTTTCCTTAGCTCTTGGTGTTTTCTTCTCACTTCTGTGCAGACCAATACTTAGTCAAAGACTTAAGGGGACTCTTCTGCCAATCTCTGAAACATTTTCTCTATGCAGCTCCTTCCTTTCTGTAGTCTGTTCCACAAATTATAGTTGCCTTGGCCTCACTGAACACCAGTCTCTGTCTCCTCAACTCAATGAGACTGCTGGGCTCTGTTTGGGTCTCTTCTCCTTGTGCTGCATACTGGAAACTGCCTTATGCAATGGCAGGGTTAACTTTGTGTGTTTCCAGACATTTGAGGGTCACTATTCTTCACTGCTTGTTGCCACAATGTCTAAAAACAGTTCTTTCATACATTTCATACAATTTTATAGTTTTAAGGTAGTAGGATAAATCCAGCCCCTTGTTTTCCATCGTGGCCATAGTGGAAGTTACATTAACTGAATTTTGACTTTTACTTTGCTCTCTCTTTCCTTCCTTCCTTCCTTCCTTCCTTCCTTCCTTCCTTCCTTCCTTCCTCCCTCCCTCCCTCCCTCCCTCCCTCCCTCCCTTCCTTCCTTCCTTCCTTCCTTCCTTCCTTCCTTCCTTCCTTCCTTCCTTCCTTCCTTCCTTCCTTCCTCCCTCCCTTCTCTCTCTCTCTCTTTCTTTCTTTTTTGATACAGAGTCTTACTCTGTCACCCAGGCTGGAGTGCAATGGTGCAATCTCGGCTCACTGCAACCTCCGTCTCCTGGGTTCAAGCGAGTCTCCTGCCTCAGCATCCTAAGTAGCTGGGATTACAGACGCCCGCCACCATGCCCAGCTTTTTGTCTTTTTAGTAGAGATGGGGTTTCACCATGTTGGCCAGGCTGGTCTCGAACTCCTGACCTCATGTGATCCACCCGCCTCAGCCCCCCAAAGTGCTGGGATTATAGGTATGAACTACCTCACCCGGCCGTTTTTCTTTTCTTGTTATGCCTAGTTTTTAGGGGAATGAGGTAAACAATAAAAAAAGAAGGCTATATCAGGAATTTATTTTAAAAAATCAACTTGTATAGCATGTCCCTGGTTAGTCCACACTCAGCTCACCTGACAACTATATGCCCTACATGCCTAACTTTTCATAATTGACTTCAGGCCATTTGACAGCAGAAAAATTCTGTCTTAGTTAGAGTGTGCTCACTAAGAAGTGTTGCCAAATGCCAAGGTGGGAGGATTACTTGAGGCCAGGAGTTTGAGACCACCCTTGCCAACATAGTGAGACCCCATCTCTTAAAAGAGAGAGACTAGGAGATTCAATTTCTACGTTTATTTAGAAAAAACCATAAACATCAGTTTTTACATTTTTTTAGTTCCTTTTTCTTCGTGTGCCAGGACATGTTCTCATCTAAAAAAAACATAAACATCAGTTTTCTGGGAAAATTGGGCTGGTTTCAAAAGGATGACGCACTTAAATTTTTTGCCTTTTTTTTTTTTTTTTTTTTTGAGACACAGTTTCGCTCCATTGCCCAGGCTGGAGTGCAGTGTTGTGATCACAGCTCACTGTAACCTCAAACTCCTGGGCTCAAGTGATCCTCCTGCCTTAGCCTCCTGAGTGACTAGGACTATAGTCACCATGCCTGGCTAACTGTTAACTTTATGGTAGACACGTGGTCTATATTGCCCAGGCAGGTCTCAAAGCCCAGGCTGCAAGCAATCCCCCAAACTTGGCCTTCCAAGGAGCTGGAATTACAGGCTTGCACCACCATGCCCGACTCTTGCCTTCCTCTGTTGTTCCTATCAGTGCCTCTTCCCCATAAACACCATCTTCCTTCTGGCCCCTACATGTCAGGAGCTGGGCTACGTATCTTAAACTCCTATTAGCCATGTATCTTGATGTAACCCAAATCTCTCTAGCTGCACTTTTTACTGTCTCTGCCATGGCCCCTCTATAGGCTTGTTTTCTCATTGTCTCTTGAATATGTTGTACTTATTTGAAATTTTAAGTTCATAATGTAACCCAAATCTCTCTAGCTGCACTTTTTACTGTCTCTGCCATGGCCCCTCTATAGGCTTGTTTTCTCATTGTCTCTTGAATATGTTGTACTTATTTGAAATTTTAAGTTCATACTCATGTTTTTGCCACTGTATATAATGTCCCTTGCCACTACAAAGATTGACCATCCTTCAGGGATCAACACAAAGTTGCATGCAGCCATTTTTTTTTTTTTTTTTTTACCTCAACTCCACCAAGTGCCCCCTTTCAATCTATATCATTCACTTGGCACTTAATACTTTGCCGGGGTTTCTGACACTATCACTCATGTGTACACCTTGTCTCCACAATCACATTGTAAAGTCCTGCAGAGTAGAGACTATTTAGAGGTGTTCTTATCTTTCTTTGTACTCCAATTCCCAGCCTCCAATGTCTAATATTTTGTTATGTTTGTGATAAAGTAAACACCCAAACTATATATATATATAATTTTTTTGTTTTTAGATGGAGTCTCACTCTGTCACCCAGGCTGGAGTGCAGTGGTGCGATCTTGGCTCACTGCAACCTCTGTCTCCCAGGTTGAAGCTATCTCCTGCCTCAGCCTCCCAAGTAGCTGGGATTACAGGCATGTGCCACCATGCCCAGCTAATTATTTCTGTGTTTTTAGTAGAGACGGGGTTTCGCCATGTTGGCCAGGGTGGTCTTGAACTCCTGACATCAAGTGATCTGCCCACCTTGGCCTCCCAAAGCGCTGGGATTACAGGCATGAGCCACTGTGCCTGGCCTAAACAATATTTTTTGAGTGAGTAAATGAATGGAGTAATGAAAATAGAATTCAGAAGTCTTTAAAATAACAAAAGTTAACATTTATTGAACACTTACTCTGTGCTAGGTTTTTGCTAAGGATCATACATATTCTATCTCATTTAATTTTCTCTCTTTTTTAGAGGGATCAATATTTATTTTCTTTCCAAATGTTACAATGGAGCCAAGTGGGAATGATTTTAGCAATTAGAATGTATACATCTTCAGAATTTGGCCATTATATGTTATTTACAACAAGGGAGACAAAAAATAAGTTGTATTACATTAGACACTTTCTTCTCTCTCCCTGCCTTAGCCTGAAAGCCTAACCATTCCCCGACCATGTCTAAAATGGACACACAGTTGATTCCCAGTCTGGAGGCATAAACATAGGGAAGGTCAATGTCCCAACTCAGAGACCTTTGGAAAGCACAGATTAAAAACTCAACATGGGGTGGCAGAGGTGGATGCTTAGAGTCTGGGAGTGCAAACACTCCACTCTGGCTCTGGGATTTAGTGGGCAGGTAAACAAAACTTACCTGGAATAAAAGTAGGGGGGAGAATCGGAAATTGACCTCTGCAGGTGTAGAGCCAGGGAAAGAGATGGAGATATGGACAGGTGTATTTTACATGACTAAACTCACTCAGAAAACTGTAAAAGATCATTTTCAACTGTCCTTGAGGAAGATGGATTATGGGAAGGTCCTCAGGAAAGAAAAGAGGAAAAACGTGGCTGGGGGGAAGCAGAAGACAGTTTTTTTTTGTTTTGTTTTGTTTTTTTTTTTGTTTTTGGCATGGGGAGAAAGTGAGGGTACTACGTCTGGCTAGTCACCCTACAATGACAGTACAATTTTTGCAACTTAGCAATCACTTGTGTGCTCCCAACTCAGCTCCTCATTCTGCTTCCTGACCCTGACCCTTCCTGACCTTCCTGACCCAGAGACCTAGGCTGGTCTCTGGCCTGACAAGGTGGACAATTCTGTGGCTTGGAGCCCTGTCTCTTGTGTTTCCAGCATTGCTGGTAGAGGTAGCCTCTGCTTGGGACTCCTGGTCCTTGGGAGAAGGTGGTGGTGCTGGCCTTTCCTTCCTGGCAGACTGTTCAGTACCACCAGCACAAACTTCCCCTTCTCTTGGTTGGTGAGGTGGGAGACACAATATCTTCAACCTCTTTCTGGTTTCTCTTGAAAGATAGGCCTGTATTTGAAGGGCTCCATCTTTTTCTATTCAGTCTGCTATAACAGAATACCATGGAGTCGGTGATTAATAAACAACAGAAATTTATTTCTCACAGTTCTGAAGGCTGGGGAGACCAAGATCAAGGCAACGGCAGATTCAATATCTGGTGAATGCCCGCTTACTGGTTCATAGTCAGCTGTCTTCTCACTATAAACTCACAGGGTGGAGGAGGAGAGGGAAATCTCTGAGGCCTCTCGTTTTATTTTACTTTTCTTGTATGTCCATCCAATGAAGGGCCTCTTTTATAAAGGCACTAATCCCATTCATGAGGGCTCGACCTAATCACATCCCAAAGGCCCCACCTCCTAATACTATTACATTGGGGATTAAGTTTTAATATATAAATTTTGGGCCAGGAGCGGTGGCTCATGCCTGTAATCCTAGCACTTTGGGAGGCCGAGGTGGGCAGATCATAAGGTCAGGAGATAGAGATCATCCTGGCTAACACGGTGAAACCCCGTCTCTACTAAAAATACAAAAAATTAGCCAGGCATGGTGGTGGGTGCCTGCAGTACCAGCTACTTGGGAGGCTGAGGCAGGAGAATAGCATGAATCCGGGAGGCGGAGCTTGCAGTGAGCCGAGATCGCACCACTGCACTCCAGCCTGGGTGACAGAGCGAGACTCTGACTCAAAAAAAAAAAAAAAAAAAAAAAAAAAATAAAATAAAATAAAATAAAAATAAACAAATAAATAACATATATATATGTGTGTGTGTATATATATATATATATATAGTTGGGGGGGCACAAACATTCAGTCTATAGCAGGCTCCTATAAGGGGAAATATGTAGCTTCCTTCTCCTACTCTTTCTCCTCCTCCTCCATCTCCTCATTTCCTTCCTCTTTCCTTCTTTCCTTTCCTTCACTATCCTTCCCCTTCTTTCTTCTTCTGAGTCTCTTTGGGGCTTTACATTGCTGAGTGCTGGTTTCGTGGCACCTGGGGTAGCCTGGCCTGCCTCATCCGTTCCATTTAAGGTGATGAGACTCCCCTTTGCCTGTGAGTGCCAGGTTTTAATTGCTTTTCAGGTGGCCATTCTCCTGTTTTTTGGCCTTGGTGATGGAATGGGGGTGAAGTAAGTGTTCACATTTCCCTAGAGCACCTAGGAGCTCTGGATGCTCATGCTAGGGGTTTGTGTGGAGTACCCAGAGGCTTCTCAGATCCATACCTCTGAAGCGGTGCTAGTGAGGTCTGACTGGTCAGTGGAGTGATAGGCCTGCGTTACTTAGGGATGGGGGTTTCAGGGAAGGAACTGCACAAGATCTCTCATTTAATGCTTACAATGACTCTATGAGATAAATAGCTGTATCTATCTATTCCCTATTTACTGATTATGAAACTAAGTCTTAGAGGAGTTAAGTAACTTGTCCAAAGTCACACAGTTAGTAAGTATGTGTGTGTGTGTGGCCTCTTAAATAAAGACCCATGTTTGTCCCCAGAGCCTGTGTTCTTAACCAGGATAGTTTAGGCTAATTTGATTGCAAATCATTAAACTATTTGAATGCTAGTAGTAGCAAACAGGACTTTTCTTGCTGATGATCATGGGTGTAAGAAGGTTTTTAAGAGATGAATATTTTAAAGATATTATTGTCCCCTCTGAATTGTGTGCCTTTGTGGACAGGGACTGAACCACCTACTGTTCAAATGTTGTGGCAGATATAACTAGGGCCCTTAGTTATATCTAAGGGGATGGAACAGTTGCCAATTGGATGACAAATTCAAGTCACTGTGGTCCAGGGACTGGACCACCTACTGTTCAAATGTTGTGGCAGATATAACTAGGACCCTTAGTTATAGCTAAGGGAATGGAACAGTTGCCAATTGGATGACAAATTCAAGTCACTGTGTTCTGGCTGACAGAGTCACAGGAAATGCTGAAGGAAACATAACTAGTAGTAGCCAAAGAAGGAGAAACACATTTTGGAACAGAATTCCTCTCATTTGCCAATCTTCTTACCAAAGATTTTCCTGATGAAACTCGTCTGGACTTTGCTTCTTAAAAGAGTCAGGAGTGTAGAATGTGGGCATCTGGCTGCCGGCAGGGTCCTGTGCCCCACTATTGGAAGGTGCCAGCCAGAGTTCTCCTGTGAATGTAATAATTACCAAGCCATTATTGAAATGGTCTTTAGAAGAAAACTTGTTTAAAGGGTTACATCCTGGGAATTTTTGCTCTTCCAATGTTATTAAAACCTAGCTGCTGTTTTCTCAGGCAAATGTTAGAGGAAATGAAATATAAACAGAGATTAATTTCTTCTCTCTGACATTCAATTTGCATTAGTTCCAAGTTATACTATGTTCCTTTTATACTGTGTTCCTTTTAATTCTCTGTTTCACAAGTTAACAAACATATTTTTTTTTCTTTTGAGATTCATAATGAACTTTAAAATGATGTTTTAAGGACAGAGCTTTGATGAGACCTGACTTTTTTTGTTTGTTTGTTTTTGTTTACCAAATGATGTATTCTTGAATACAGCTTTTTGGGTGGAAAACAGCCGCCAAGTCGATTCCTCCATGCAGGGATAGACACAGTTGTGAAGGAGGCTGCAAAGCTGCCATTGGTGGTTCCCCATGTCTTCAGCCATTTTCTTCAATCTCCCATTCTTGACTCCAGCCAGCTTGTTACCTCATAATGCCCACCCCATTGTTATGTGCCCCACCTTCTTTCACTCTCTTTCAAGAACTTCACCCTTATCAAAATGCCCTCCTTCAGGGTTTTCTACTTTGCCTCCTGGTTTCCTCCTACCATTCTCTTACTTTCATTCTGAACTGGAACTGATTCCTCCTTAATGTTTCTCCTGGTCTGACCCCAACATCACTCTTGTTTCAGTCTTCCTGTAACCTACATTGTGCCAGAGGCAGCAATAAATATTGAATAAATGAATGGATAGGTGAGTGAATCAATTAATGAATTTGAGGAATTCTGATGATCAAACAGGATGTCAGGTCCTTATTTTTATTTTTATTTTTTTTTTTTTTTTTTTTGAGATGGAGTCTTGCTCTGTCTCCCAGGCTGCAGTGCAGTGGCACGATATCAGCTCACTATAACCTCTGCCTCCCGGGTTCAAGTGATTCTCATGCCTCAGCCTCCTGAGTAGCTGGGACTACAGGTGTGTGCCACCACACCCACCTAATTTTTGTATTTTTTAGTAGAGACAGGGTTTCGCCATGTTGACCAGGCTGATCTTGAACTCCTGACCTCAAGATATCCTCCTGCCTTGGTCTCCCAAGGTGCTGGGATTACAGGCATGAGTCACCACACCCGACCTGTCAGATCCTTTATTTAAATTAATTAATTATTATTATTATTTTTAGAGACAATGTCTTGCTCTGTCACTCAGGCTGGAGTGCAGTGGCATGATCATAGCTCACTGCAACCTCAAACTCCTGGGTTCAAGTGATCCTCTCTCCTAAGCCTCCTAAGTAGTTGGAACGACAGATGAGAGCCACGGCATCTAGCCCCTTTATTGTGTTTATTGCTTCTAAATCATTTTAGTATGAAAAATTTCAAATATACAGATGAGTAGAGGGAGTGGTACAAACAATCCCTGTGTATGTATCACACAGCTTCAATAGCTACCAACATGGAGCCACTCTTCTTTCATTTATAACCTGTCTGCTTTTTGTCTGGCCCTTTAGCTGAATTCAGTTCAGTCAAGCAAGTGCATTATGGGTGCTATGATCTGAATATTTGTGTCACCGAAATTCATATGCTGATACCTAGTTACCAGTGTGATGGTACTAGGAGGTGAGGCTTTTGGGAAGTGATTACGTCATGAGTGGGACTAGTGCACTTATAAAAGAGGCCACAGAGAGCTAGCTTGCTCCTTCCACCTTGTGAAGACACAGCGAGAATGTGCCATCTGAGAACCAGAAAGTGAACCCTAACCAGACACCAAATCTTCCAGTGCCTTGATCTTGGACTTTCTCTTTCTTTTCTTTCCTTTTCTTTTCTTTTCTTTTCTTTTCTTTTCTTTTTTCTTTTCTTTCCTTTCCTTTTTTTTTCTTTCTTTTTCTTTGTTTTATTGAGATGGAGTCTTGCTCTGTCACCCAGGCTGGAGTGCAGTGTCAGGATCTCATGATCTCGGCTCACTGCCATCTCTGCCTCCTGGGTTCAAGTGATTCTCCTGCCTCAGCCTCCCAAGTAGCTGGGATTATGGGTGTGCACCACCACACCTGACTAATTTTTGTATTTTTAGTAGAGATGGGGTATTGGCATGTTGGCCAGGATGGTCTCAAACTCCTGACCTCAGGTGATACACCCGCCTCGGCCTCCTAAAGTGCTGGGATTACAGGTGTGGGCCACCGTGGCTGGCTGATCTTGGACTTTCTAGCATCAGAACTGTGAGAAATTAATTTCTGTTGTTTATAAGCCACCCACTTTACAGTATTTGGTTATAGCAGCCCAAATGGACTAAGACATTGGGAACATTTTAAAAACTGCTACAGGTATCTGCACTTAATTTAGACCTCCTGCTTGCCCCGTCTGTTACTCTTTGTAACTTTCCTGCTTCCTTGTTTGGCTCTTGTTTTTTACTTCTACCAGGGGTTCTTCATCTGGATGCACAAATCCCCAAGGAGTCAATGGGTAAAAAATCAAGGGGTCTATAAACTTGTATGGAAAAAAATACAGCTTCGTTTTCACTAACATCCAACTAAAATTCTATTATGAACATAAGCAACGAAGCACAGTAGTATGTGTAGTATCTGCAACTTTGAAACGAGTAGAAATCTTTTAATATCAAATTTCAGAAGTTGTAGAGGCTTCAAAGTACCTTTTATGCTAATCACTACTTTGGAATTATAATAGTTATTAGACCTTCTACTAGATCTTGTTATTGGATGTGTGAATAAGGAAACACATATATTGCTGTATCACATATTAATATTTTTATGATTGTACAGAGATATATTTGGTTTCATTTGTAGCTCATTATGTTTTAGTTTATACACTTAGATATTATTCTTTAAAAATAAATTTATGGTTTTTCCTAAACTGCCAAAGGGTCCTATGGCTCAAAAAATATGTAGACACTTTAGTTGATAACACATTTGAATTCCTTATTCTAATTTTGACTTGCTGTTTCCCTGCCATCCACAACCAGTATAATTGATTACTTGTCTTCTGTGTAATACACAGGAAAGAAGCACCTCTCTTCCAAATCCTGTGTTCAGGGCTAGCTTCCCAGGACCTGTTCCTTTTACTCCCTGCCAGAGCAGGAGCCAGAACAACCTTTGCCAGCAACCCCAGAAAATAGATTTAGCCAATTATAATTTACTAGCAACAGGAGGTCCTGATGGATGACTTTAATATATTTCAGTTTTCTACTTCTCAAGTAATTCTCATAATTCAGTTGCTTTTATATTATAATTTATTTTAGCCACTGACTGTTGGGTAAATATTTAATCCCTGACTCTTGTGTGATTTTGGCAAGCCTAGCCTTGCCCTTTGCATTATAAAAGAAGCAGACGGAATTCTGTTCCCCTTCACATTTTCTTTTATCAATCTCCCTCTCTCCTCCTCTTTTTTGTTAATACCTTCTCCCCTTTCTTACTCAAAGACTGTTTTATTCTCTCCAGGCCCAGATCTCTGCTAGGCAGCAAGAGATAAATCTACTTGGTCTCACAATCTGATGACCTCTGCACTGAATTTACAAGCATGAGGTATAGGAACATCACACAGATTGTAAGGGGTGGCCATCCCAGTTGTGTGATAAGTTTCTTGTACCACAGGTTTTTCTTTCTGACTCTTCGCCTCAACTTCACTCAGCTGTCCCCATTTTATCTACCTGCTACCACTCTTAGCCTTAGGACATAGACCTGACCTGGACAAATAGCACGTGGGTTTGGTTGCTCCATAGGTGGGGCTTCCATAGCAGGTACCAACACTCCAGGAGCCTCTCTGTTTCATATGATATCCAATTTCCAATATCCAGGGGTCATGTAAGAGACAATTGCTATCTCTTCCATTTCTAAAGTCGCTGTGCCTATAATAAAGTGTCATCTACGTTCTTTTATTATGTCTGAGGAATGCTGTTATTTCTATTGATTATTTGTGGAGGAGGAAAGATTGACATGCCCCGATTCTTCCCTTCTCAGGCTAACAGCTCCTGTCAATTTCCCAGGTTGCTTCTCTCCTTAAAAGGGAGTGTTCTTAAAAGAGTCTAATAATGATGGTTTATAATGCCAAAAATACCTTAAATGTTCCATTCTTTTCAGGCCCTTAAATGTAATGTCAGTCATGCGAATCCTATAAAAATCTGAGGCAGATAGCTCAGAAACAATTCAAGCCCACCCTAACCCACTTCATGTGTTAGCTTCCCTGTCTCCTTAATTCTTGCTTTCATATCTTGGTTCTATATTTCTGGTAATCCTTCAGCCTTGGTGAGTTATGTTTTGTGCTCTATATCAATTAATATCTTGGCATCCTCAGGACTCCACATTTGGAATCTGCTCCTTGGCTCCATGTATTATAACCCCGGGCAACAAACACATTGGCTTCACCCACAGTCCTTGGAACATCTTCTTCCCTCCCCTAACAAGAATGCTGAGCTCATTCACTTTCCAGAGCCTCCAGAGGTCTCCTGCGTAGAGTCATGGATCATGCATCTCACCCTAAAGCTCAACCAAGCAGCATCTGATGAGAATGTGACAAAGGCTGAACTAGCACAATGAACCACCATCATCCTTGTGCAAAAGCAAAACTGGAGTTGCTGGCACTGTTTTTTCAGGTCCCCTATCAAAATGCCCTTGAGCTGCGTCTGGTTCTGTTTTGGCTTCTCACTTCAAATAGAACCATTAACACAGACACAGCAACTGCTTTTTTTTTTTTTTTTTTTTTACTGTGGTAAAATACGTATGAAATAGACTGCTATTTTAAACTTTTAAAGTGTAAAACTCAATGGCATTAATTACATTCAAAATGTTGTACAACCATTGCCACTATTTCTAAATTTTTTTCACCCCCACAAACGGAAACTATGAATCCAGTAAGCAATAGCTCCTCATTCTTCCCTCCCTCCTACTCCCAGTTTCTGATAACCTTTAATCTACTTTCTGTCTCTATGAATTTACCTATTTAAAATCTTTCATATAAGTGGAGTGACATAGTATTTGTTCTTTTGTGTCTGGCATATTTGACTCAGAATGTTGTAGTATGTGTCAGTGCCTTACTGCTTTTTATGGCCGAGTGATATTTCACTGTATGGATATACCAAATTTTGTTTATTCATTCGTCTATTGATGGACACTTGGGTTGTTTCCACATTTTGGCTGTTGTGAATAATGTTGCTTATGAACATGAATGTACAAGTGTCTGTTTGAGTCTCTGCTTTCAATTCATTTGGGTATATACCCCAAAGCAGAATTGCTGGATCATATAATAATTCTACAATTAAATTTTTGAGTGAGTGCCAAACTGTTTTTCATAGTGGCTGCATCATTTTATATTCCCAACAGCAATGCCCGAGTGTTCCAATTTCTCCAAATCTTCAGCAATGCTTGTTATTGTCTAATTTTTTTATTATAGCCATCCTAGTAGGATAGAAGTGATATCTCATTTTGTATGTGTGTGTGTGTGTGTGTGCGCGTGTGTTTGAGACCAGATCTCACTCTGTCGCCCAGGCTGGAGGGCAGTGGCACAATCTCAGCTCACTGCAACCTCTGCCTCCTGGGTTCA
The DNA here is from genome assembly GCF_024542745.1 of Macaca thibetana thibetana. Classification (NCBI taxonomy): domain Eukaryota; kingdom Metazoa; phylum Chordata; class Mammalia; order Primates; family Cercopithecidae; genus Macaca; species Macaca thibetana. Next base: position 115,741,179 of record NC_065598.1, read on the forward strand.
AGTGATCCTCCCACCTCAGCCTCTCGAGTAGCTGGAATTACAGGCGCATGCCACCACATCCAGCTAATTTTTCTATTTTTAGTAGAGATGGGATTTCGCCATGTTGGCCAGGCTGATCTCGAACTCCTGACCCCAAGTGATCCACCTGCCTTGGCCTCTCAAAGTGCTAGGATTACAGGCGTGAGCCACCACACCTGGCCCTCACTGTGGTTTCGATTTGCATTTTCGTAGTGACTAATGATGTTGAGCGTCTTTTCATGTGCTTCTTGCCATTTGCATATCTTATTTGGTAAAATGTCTATTCAAGTCCCTTGCCCATTTTAAAATTGGGTTGTCTTTTTGTTGTTGAGTTGTAAAAGTTCTTTATATATTTTGGATATTAAGCCTTTGTCAGATTTGTAATTTGCATGTATTTTCTCCCATTCTTTGGGTTTTCTTTTCACTCTATTGATAATGTCCTTTGATATACAAAAGTTTATAATTTTAATGAAGTGCAATTAATATATTTTTTCTTTTGTTGCCTGTGCTTTTGGTGTCAGATTTAAGAAACTATGCCCAAATTCAAAGTTGTCAAGATTTGCTCCTCTGTTTTCTTCTACAAGTTTTATAGTTTTAACTCTTAAATTTAGGTATTTGATCCGTTTTGAGTTAATTTTTGTATATCGGGTAAATTAAAGTCTACTGCTTTTGACATTCTCGATTCATAAGTTTTCTTGGCTCTTTATTCAAATTTGGTTTTATAAAATTCCTACCAATTTTTAAAAATTTACACTCTTGGCTTTCCTATGCAGCTAGGACCTTGGACCCATCATGTCTCTGAAACCATGGGTAAGGTTCACTTAACTTATGTGCTCTCTGCCGGTGTGTCAGAGACAGATATCAGACATAAACATAGAGTATGAGATGATTGACCATCAACTCTAGGAGGAAGTTTTCTTACATTATTATGCAGGAGAACCATGTGCTTAGCACATACCTGACTGAATCCAACATAGCAGACTATTGTAATACAGAATTCAAGAGGCTTGAAGAATCACAGGTTGCTTACAAAAGAGCTATAAGAGCTGATATCTGGCTCTCTCCACTTGGCCAGATGATCCTAGCTCTGCTACGTGTTCACCCTTGATAGAAAAAAAACAAAAAAACAAAACAAAAGAAAACCTAATCCTTTAAAGAGTGAAAACTATACTAAGAAGATAAGGCAGCATGACAGGCAACTGTTGGGGGCCACTTTGGACAGGAAGCTCTTTTGGTGCTGTTAGGTGTCCACCATACCATGCTGCCGGTGGTTGACTACAGAATGTTGAAACTGTCTAGAAGTAGTAATGACTTTGTATCTAATGTGAGAGAAAATTACTTGAATGAAAGCCTTGCCATATTCCCATTCATGCTGTAGATGACAGCCTCTCTCAGATTCTTTACTGGCTGATGCTTTGGCATGTGCTAAGGAAGGCTGAGAATTGCTTCTTCCTTCTTGTGTTGTATAATACAATGAAATTTCACTGAGCATCTATTTCAGGCCAGGTCCTGCACTAGACACTGGGGAATGAAACACGAAAAAGACTTGGTTCTGGCTGGGCGTGGTGGCTCATGCCTGTAATCCCAGAACTTTGGGAGGCCGAGGCAGGCAGATCACTTGAGGTCAGGAGTTTGAGACCAGCCTGGCCAACGTGGTGAAACCATGTCTCTACTAAAAATACAAAAATTAGCCAGGTGTGGTGATGCACAACTGTAATCCCAGCTACTCAAGAGGCTGCTGCATGAGAATCGCCTGAACCTGGGAGGTGGAAGTTGCAGTGAACTGAGATTGCGCCATTGCAATCCAGCCTGGGTGACAGAGCAGGACTCCATCTCAAAAAAAAAAAAAAAAAAAAAAAAAAAAAAAAAAAAAAGACTTGGAAGGATTCTCATCATAGTCTTGTTTTGTTGCTGTCTTTATGGAAAGTTGAGTGTTTCAGTTGGTACTGGCCTATGGGGACATTTGAAGGAACTTACATGGTAAATAAACTCAGGATTATATACCCAGGTTTCCATAGTAGAAATGGGCTTTAAGGATGCATGTGAGAAATACTTAGATATTTTTTACAAGTCTCAATAAATTTATTATTTATTTATTTTATTATAAATTGATAATTTATACCTGTATATGTTTATGAGGTACGAAGTGATATTATGATTTATGAATACCATGTGTAATAATTAATTCAAAGTAATTCAAAGTGATTAACATATCCATCACCTCAAATACTTATCATTTTTTGTGATGAGAACATTTGTAATTTACTGTCTTTACAAATTTGAAGTGTACAATACACTATTATTAACTATAGTTACCATGCAGTGCAATAGATGTAAAAAAAAAAAAACAACCCTTATTTCTCCTAAGGAATAAGCTGGTGCTTATGTGTGTGAGTGTGTCTTTTTAAGACAAGGTCTAGCTCTGTTGCCCAGGCTAGTGCAGTGATGTGATCATGGTTCATTGTATCCTCGACCTTCTGGGCTTAAGTGATCCTCCTGCCTCAGCCTCCTGAGTAGCTGGGACCACAAGTGCATGCCACTACACCAAGCTAATTTTTTCATTTTTAGTAGAGATGGGGTTTTGCTATGTTACTCAGGCTGGTCTCTAACTCCTGGCCTCAAGCGATCCTCCCACTTTGGCCTCCCAAAGTGCTGGGGTTATAGGCATGAGCCACTACACCTGGCCTATTTATATTTTTTAACCATCATCTCCCCATGCGCCCCACCCCCAGCCTCTGGTAACTACCATTGTATTCTCTGTTTCCAAGAGTTCAAATTTTTTAGATCCCACATATAATTGAGAACATGCAGTATTTGCCTTTCTGTTCTGGCTTATTTTACTCAGCATAATGCTCTCTAATTCCATCCATGTTGTTGTTGCAAATGACAAAATTTTCTTCCTTTTTTAAAGGAATGGGGTCTTGCTATGTTGCACAGGCTGGACTTGAACTCCTGGGCTCAAGCAATCCTCTCATCTTAGCCTCCCATGTAGCTAGGACTACAGATGCATACCAACATGCGTAGCTAGAATTTCCTTCTTTTCTTTTCTTTCTTTCTTCCCTTCCCTTCCCTTCCCTTCCCTTCCCTCCTTCTTCTCTTCTCTTTCTTTCTTTCTTTCTTTCTTTCTTTCTTTCTTTCTTTCTTTCTTTCTTTCTTTCTTTCTTTCTTTCTTTCTTTCTTTTTTTTTTTTTCTTTCTTTTTTTTTCTTTTCTTTCTTTCTTTCTTTCTTTCTTTCTTTCTCTCTCTCTCTCTCTCTCTCTCTCTCTCTCTCTCTCTCTTTTCTTTCTTTCTTTCTTTTCTTTCTTTCTTTCTTTCTTTCTTTCTTTCTTTCTTTCTTTCTTTCTTTCTTTCTTTCTTTCACAGAGTTTTGCTCTTGTTGCCCAGGCTGGAGTGCAATAGCGTGATCTCCCCTCACTGCAACCTCCGCCTCCTGGGTTCAAGCAATTCTCCTGCCTCAGCCTCAGCAGTAGCTGTGACTACAGGCACCCGCCACCACGCCCGGATAATTTTTGTATTTTTAGTAGAGATGGGGTTTCACCATGTTGGCCAGGTTGATCTCGAACTCCTGACCTTAGGTGATCCACTCGCCTAGGCCTCCCAAAGTGCTGAGATTACAGGTGTGAGCCACCATGCCCAGCCAAATTTCCTTCTTTTGAAAGGCTGAATGATGGAGTTGGGAGCGGAGGGGAGTGTCCAAGATAGCCGACTAGAAGCGGCTACTGTGCATGGCTGTCAGGTAGAGGAAAAGAAGGGGCAAATAAATACAACACCTTCAACTGAAACATCCAGGCATTCACATTGGGATTTATCAAGGAAACAACCTGACCCACAGAGAACGAACAAAAGCAAGACAGGACAACAGCCTACCTAGGAACAACATGGAGCCAGGGGATGCCCCCGCCCCCCAGGGAAGCTGTGAGTGAATGAGCGACCCAGGGAAACCGTGCTTGTCCTACAGATCTTTGCAACCAGGAGATCTCCTTGGGAACCCACTCTGCCAGGGTCTTCAGTCTTCAGTCTGACAGACAGAGCTACCTAAAGTCTTGGCAGAGCCGCCGCTCAGGCATGTGTGAGGAGCCTTGGATATCTGCGCTTTCTGGCAAAAGTAGCTGCTGTTCTGGCAGAATGGGAGTTTAGACTCCTGTACATACCCCTAGGAAAGAGGCTGAATCCAGGGGGCTGAGCTGCAACAGCCCACACACTCCACTTCCACGGCGCCTCACAAGATAAGACCCACTGGCTTGGAATTCCAGCCAGCTACCAGTAGCTGCATTGCACCTCCTTAAGAAGGAGCTCCCAGGGGGAGGGGTGGGCCACCATCTTTGCTGTTTGGATGTCTTGGCCATTTCAGCCTTCAGGCTTTGGAGTCTGAGCTGAAGGCTGAAGGGATCCCCCAACACAGCACAGCTCCTCTACCAAAACATGGCCAGACTGCTGCTTTAAGCAGGTGCCTGATCCCATTCCTCCTTACTGGATGGGACCTCCCAATGGGACCTCTGGCCACCCCTGCCTGAGCTCTCCAGCTGACAAAGATCTTAATTCTCCCTAGGATGGAGCTCCCAGAGGGAGGCGTGGGCTGCTTCTTTGCTGTTTGGGCCACTTAACTATTCCAGTCTTAGGGCTTCAGAGGGTCTGAAGTGATCGGGGGCTGAAGTGCCTCCAGGGGCATCTGAAAGCTTCTCTGCCATGTCCTTGCCACCCTCAGACTAACAAAGGAACAAAGACTCTAAGTGCCTTATCCATACCTCCAAGAAGCAGCAGTCAACCCAAGGAGAGGTGGCCAATCTGTATCCCACGGGTCCCACACACCCACCATGGCTCATCACCAGGCAGGGAACCCCTAGCTTGGGTCCACAGCACAAACCCTCCATCTTGGGCTGACTGCACTGAGCAATTGCTGACCTGCATCTCTCTGGCATAGAGGCTCCAGGAGTTGAACAAATGACCCTGGGCCACAACCATTACTAAGATCTCTTCCTTTGCTGCCTCTAAGCTGGAGAAGGAACACAAACACTGAGATTGCCCCAGAGCTGCAGTGGGCAGCCCAAGAGTGCCAAGTCGTGAACTACAGCCAGCACTTAAGGGGGAGAGGACCCCACACTTTCAGGGCACTGAGAGGGAACACAGCTGCAACTGAGAGGAAACATAGGGGAGCCACACAACCAGACAAGAGTTTACCAACTGACTAATAAGCCTAAGTGTCACCTGCTGGATCACACCCCAAAGCTTCAACACCAAAAATACTTCACTAACATATCTCCCTTTGAAACCAGAGACAAGATGTCAGCTTCAAATAAAGACTCTACACAAAGCCTTGGCCCAGTGAAAACATCCAGAAAAGAAGTCTATTGTCTGTACTCTATCTATACTGCAGTTTCATGTTTCTTACTGTTTCCTTTTCTTTGAAATGCCAAAGAGTTGCACAAATTGAAAATGTCAGGGTTGGAAGTCCCCCTAAATGCTGTCAACTCCAACAGTGCATCTGGCTTTAAATTTCCTATACAGTTTCTCTAAGTGGTTGCCCACATTGTGATTAAACACAGCCAATGTGCAGAAAGCAACCACCTGATAAGTAGCCCATGCCACCTCTCAGCTGCTGGGAAGCTGTCTTCCCCCTTTAGCAGCCATCAAATCACCACCCCTCCACAGCTGACACCAGACCCTGTCCATCTACCCTACAGGACATCTCTTGCAGGGTGTATTGATCTTCCTGGGCATCTTTATTGCTACCAACATGCAGAGATGAGAAAGAACCAATGCAAGAACTCTGGTAACTCAAATGGCCAGAATGCCATATGTCCTCCAAACAACCGCACCTCTTGTTCTCTAACAAGAGCTCTTAACCAGGCCGAACTGGCTAGAATGACAGAAATAAAATTCAAAATATGGATAAGAACAAAGACTATTGAGATTCAGGAGGATGGCAAAACCCAATCAAAGGGAAATAAGAACCATAATAAAGTGATACAGGAGCTGAAGGGTGAAATAGCCAGTTTAAAAAAGAACCTAGGCTGGGCATGGTGGCTTGCACCTATATTCTCAGCACTTTAAGAGGCCAAGGCAGGTGGATCACCTGACGTCAGGAGTTTGAGACCAGCCTGGCCAACATGGTGAAACCCCGTCTCTACTAAAAATACAAAACTTAGCTGGGCATGATGGCAGGCGCCTGTAATCCCAGCTACTCGGGAGGCTGAGACAGGAGAATTGCTTGAACCCAGGCAGTGGAGACTGCAGTGAGCCAAGATTGTGCTACTGCACCCCAGCCTGGGCGACAGAGCAAGACTCTGTCTAAAAAAAAAAGGAGAAGAATAACATAACAGGTCTGACGGAGCTGAATAACACAATACAAGAATTGCACAATACAATCACAGGTATTAACAGCAGAATAAACCAAGCTGAGGAAAGAATCTCAGAACTTGAAATAAGAGAGTCAGACAAAAATAAACAAAAAAGAATAAAAAGAAATAAGCAAAACCTCCGAGAAGTATGGGATTATGTAAAGAGGCCAAATATATGAATCACTGGCATCCCCAAAAGCGAGAGGGAGAAAGCAAATGACCTGGAAAATCCATTTTGGGATATCATCCATGAAAACTTCCCCAACCTTGCTAGAGAGGCCAACAGTCAAATTCAGGAAAACAGAGAACTCCTACAAGATTCTCCATAAGAAGATCATCCCCATGACACATAATTGTCAGATTTTCCAAGGTCAAAATGAAAGAAAGAATGTTAAAGGCAGCTAGAGAGAAATGGCAGGTCACCTATAAGGGGATCCCCATCAGACTAACAGCAGATCTCTCAGCTGAAACCCTATAAGCCAGAAGAGATTGGGGGCCTATATTCAACATTTTTAAAGAAAAAAAACTTCAACCAATAATTTTATATCCAGCCAAACTAAGCTTCCTAAGTGAAAGAGAAATAAGATAAGCAAATATCGAGGGACTTCATTACCACAAGATCTGCCTTACATGAGGTCTTGAAAGGGACACTAAATATAGAAAGAAAAGACCACTGCTAGCTAATACAAAACCACACTTAAACACACAGACCAGTGTCATTGGAAAGCAACCACACAAACAAGCCAACATAATAATCAGCTAATAGCCCAATGACAGGATCAAATCCATACATATCAATACTAACCTTGAATGTAAATGGGCTAAATGTCCCACTTAAAAGGTGCAAAATGGCAAGCTGGATAAAAAATCAAGACCCAATGGCATGCAGTTTTCAAGAGATCCATCTCACAAGTAATGACATTCATAGGCTCAAAATAACAGAATGCTGAAAAATCTACCAAACAAATGGAAAACAGAAAAAAGAAGGGGTTGCAATTCTAATTTCAGACAAAACAGATTTCAAACCAACAAAGGTCAAAAAAGACAAGGAAGGGCATTACATAATGGTAAAGGGGTCAACTCAACAGGAAGATCTAACTATCTTAAATATATATGCACCCAACACAGGAGCACTCAGATTCATAAAGCAAGTTCTTAGAGGCCTACAAAGAGACATAGACTCCCACACAATAATAGTGAGAGACTTCAATACTCCACTGACAGTATTAGATAGATCATCTAAGGAGAAAATTAACAAAGATATTCAGGACCTAAACTCAGCATTGGATCAAACAGATCTGATAAACCTTTACAGAAGTCTCCACCCCAAAACAACACAATATACATTCTTCTCATTGCCACATGGCACATACTCTAAAATCAACTACATAATTGGACATAAAACAATCCTCAACAAGTGTAAAAGAACCAAAATCATACTAGACATACTCTCGGACCACAGTGCAATCAAAATGGAAGTCAACACAATGAAAATTGCTCAAAACCATACACTTACATGGAAATTAAGCAACATGCTCCTGAATGACTTTTGGGTAAATAATGAAATTAAGGCAGACATCAAGAAGTTCTTTGAAAATAATGAGAACAAAGACACAACATACCAGAATCTCTGGGACACAGGTAAGGCAGTGTTAAGAGGGAAAATCACAGCACTAAATGCCCACATTGAAAAGTTAGAAAGATCTCAAATTAACAACCTAACTTCACAACTGAAAGAATTAGAGAAGCAAGAACAAATCAACATGAAAGCTAGCAGAAGATGAGAAATAACAAAAATCAGAGCTGAACTGAAGGAATCAAGACACAAAAAAATTCAGAAGATCAGCAAATCCAGGAATTGGTTTTTTGAAAAAGTTAATAAAAAAATAGGCCACTAGATAGACTAATTAAGAAGAAAAGAGAGAAAAGCCAAATAAACACAATTTGAAATGACAAAGGGAATGTTACTACGGACCCCACAGAAATAAAAACAACCATCAGAAACTACTATGAACGACCTTACACACAGAAACTAGGAAACCTAGAAGAGGTGGATTAATTCCTGGACACGTACACCCTCCTGAGACAGGAAGAAATTGATTCCCTGAACAGACCAGTAATGAGCTCTGAAATTGAATCAGTAATAAATAGCCTACTAACAACAAAAAAAAGTGCCCAGGACTGGATGGATTTACAGTTTAATTCTACCACATGTACAAAGAAGAGCTGGTACTATCCCCTATTGAAACTATTCCAAAAAATTGAGGAGGCAGACTTCTCCCCAACTTATTCTATGAGGGCAGCATCATCTTGATACCAAAACCTGGCAGAGTCACAACAAAAAAGAAAACTCCAGGCCAATATCCTTGATGAACATCAATGCAAAAATCTTAAACAAAATACTTGCAAACTGAATCCAGCAGCACATCAAAAAGCTAATCTACCATGATCAAGTAGACTTCATCCCCAGGATGCAAGGTTGATTCAACATATGCAAATCAATACTTGTGATTCATTACATAAACAGAACTAAAGACAAAAACCATGATTATCTCAATAGATGCAGAAAAGGCTTTTGATAAAATTCAGCATCCTTTCATGTTAAAAACTTTCAATAAACTAGTTATTGAAGGAACATACCTCAAAATAATAAGGGTCATCTATGATAAACCCACAGCCAACATTATACTGAATGGGCATAAGCTGGAAGCATTGCTCTTGAAAACCAGCACAAGATAAGGATGCTATCTTTCACCACTTCTATTCAACATAGTATTGGAAGTCCTAGCCAGAGCAATCAGATAAGAGAATGAAATAAAGGGCATCCTAATAGGAAGAGAGGAAGTCAAACTATCTCTGTTTGCAGATGACATGATTTTATATCTAGAAAACCCCATAGTCTCAGCCCAAAAACTCCTTCAGCTGATAAACAACTTCAGCAAAGTCTCAGGATACATAATCAATGTACAAAAATTACTAGCATTCCTATACACCACCTACAACCAAACTGAGAGCTGACCCAGAAAGGAAATCCCATTCACAATTGCCACAAAAAAAATAAAATAACTAGGAATACAGTTAACCAGGGAGATGAAAGATCTCTACAATGAGAATTACAAAACCCTGCTAAAAAAAAAATCAGAGAAAAACAAATGGAAAAACATCCTGTGCTCATTGATAGGAAGAATTAGTATTATTAAAATGGCTATACTGTGCAAAGCAATTTACAGATTCAATGCTATTCCTATCAAACTACCAAAGACATTCTTCACAGAACTAGAAAAAATTATTTTAAAATTTATATGGAACCAAAAAGATTCTGAATAGCCAAGGCAATCCTAAGCACAAAGGACAAAGCTGGAGGAATCACATTACCCAACTTGAAACTATACTACAAGGTTACAGTGACCAAAATAGCACGGTACTGGTGCAAAAACAGGCAAATAGACTAATGGAAGAGAATAGAGAGCCCAGAAATAAGGCTTCACATTTACTACCATGTGATCTTTGACAAAGCTGACAAAGACAAGCAATGGGGAAAAGACTCCCTATTCAATAAATGATGCTGGGATAACTGGCTAGCCATATGCAGAAGATTGAAGCAGGGCTCCTTCCTTACACCATAAACAAAAATTAACTCAAGATGAATTAAAGACTTAAATGTAAACCCCAAAAGTATAAAAACTCTGGAAGACAACTTAGGCAATACCATCCTGGACATAGGAGTGAGCAAAGATTTCATGATAAAGACACCAAAAGCAATAGCAACAAAAGCAAAAAAAATTGACAAATGAGATCTAATTAAACTTAAGAGCTTCTGCACAGAAAAAGAAACTATCAGCAGAGTAAACAGACAACCTACAGAATGAGAGAAAATATTTGCAAACTATGCATCTGTCAAAGGTCTAATATCCAATAAGTATAAGGAACTTAAGCAAATTTACGAGAGAAAAACAAACAATCCTATTAAAAAGTGGGCAAAGGACATGAATTGACACTTCTCAAAAGAAGACATACATGCGATCAACAAGCATATGAAGAAAAGTTCAACATCACTGATCATTAGAGAAATGCAAATCAAAACCACAGTGAGATACCATCTCATGCCAGTTAGAATGGCTATTATGAAAAAGTCAAAAAATAACAGCTGCTGGTGAGGTTGCAGAGAAAAGGGAACACTTATACACTTTTGGTGGGAGTGTAAATTAGCTCAACCGTTGTGGAAAGCAGTATGGCTATTCCTCAAAGAGCTAAAAGGAGAACTACCATTTGACCCAGCAATCCTGTTCCTGGGTATATACCCAGAGGAATATAAAGCATTCTATCATAAATACACACACACGTGAATGTTCATTGCAGCATTGCTTGCAATAGCAAAGACATGGAATCAACCTTAATGCCCATCAATGACAGATTGGATAAAGAAAATGTGGTACATATACACCATGGAATACTATGCTACCATGAAAAAGAATGAGATAGCATTTTTTTTTTTTTTTTTTTTTGCAGGAACATGAATGGAGCTGGAGGCTATCCTTAGTAAACTAATGAAAGAACAGAAAACTAAATACCACATATTCTCACTTATAAGTGGGAGCTAAATGATAAGAACTTATGAACACAAAGAAGAAAACAAAAAACACTGGTGTCTACTTGAGTGGAAAGGGTCGGAGGAGGGAGAGGAGCAGAAAAGATAACTATTAGGTACTGAGGTTAATACCTGGGTGATATAACATGTACAAGTAACCCTCGTGACACGTGTTTACCTATGTAACACACCTTCACATGTATCTCCAAACCTAAAATAAAACTTAGCATGCACACACACACACACACACGACTGAATAGTATTCCATTATGTATATATACCACATTTTCTTTATCCATTCATCTGATGATGGACACTTGAGTTGATTACATAACCTAGCTAATATGAACAGTGCTGCAATGAACGTGGGAGTGCAGACATCTTTTTGACAAACTGATATAAAATATTTTGGGTAAATACCCAGAAATGAGATTGCTGGATTAGAAATGTATAGATATGAATGACATAAATTAGCTAAGCTCCTAAAAGGAAATCTCTCTGCCAACCGCTATGTGGTTGTATCTTGTTAGATTGTTGGGCTTTGATAATGTATTAATCTAACACTAACCATAATAAATAATGAAAAAAATAGTTAATACTTAATGAGCACTTACTGTTGTTAGAAGCTGTACTCAGCATTTCACATATATGAACTCATTAAATCTTTACCTCAACCATACGAAGTAGGTGCTGTTATCTCCATTTTACAGATGAGGAAACAGGCACAGACTGATACATGGATTTTGCTGTCTGTAAGTTTATATAAATAAAGCAGCATTCTTGGGGATGGATGTTTTCTCTCAAGAGGATGCCAGTCCAGTCAAGCTCTGCCTAAATTGGGGTTGCGTTTATCATCTAAGAATCTCTGGTGGCCGTGTTGATCCTGATGGTGTGGATGAAAGGCTGGAGACTATTTGAACTTTTTAAGGAAACCATTCCCCTTCTGCTTTTACCAGGACTGCCTCTGCTTAAAGGGGCTATCAGAAGTCTTAGAAACATGTTGGTTAATTTTAAAATGTTACCAGAAAGGTGAAGCTAATGTTATCTTTTGGGAGAACAGCCTTAACTCCACAATTTGTTTTAACGGACTTAGCATCAACTAAGAGATCCAGGGCATGAGAATTTTAAGTCATAGATACTAACTCTGGAAACTCTGATTAACCAAGCAAATTTACCTCTAGTTGTGCTTAGAAATTTCTTACTTCAGTCACATTTCTCTGGCTATGAACTTGTTAACTGTTAATGTTGAGTGTTTTTTAATGAAATTAACATTGTAACCTATATAACTATTGGCTAAAGGCTATCCTAGACAGCTCTTGGAGTGGGGATGAGGGGCTGAGTAACAAATTAAAACATCCCTGGGATAGACTGTTTCCTCTTTATCTTACTCCTCCTTATTCTCTCCCGCTTCTTTTCTTTCAAGCAAATGCTCTCAGTCCAAAACTCTTACCAAAATACACAATCAGCTTTGTAACTGGATAGAAAGAAACTCTGTCTGTTTAGATAGCTTCCAATCTCCTTTTTAGTTGCAACGTGAACAGCCAGCTAATGAAAAGTGGGAGACATTTTGCAAATTGTATCAATTGTACAAAAACAAAAGGTACACTTCTTCTTCTTCTTCTTCCTCTTCCTCTTCCTCCTCCTCCTCCTCCTCCTCCTCCTCCTCCTCCTCCTCCTCCTCCTCCTCCTCTTCTTCTTCTTCTTCTTCTTCTTCTTCTTCTTCTTCTTCTTCTTCTTCTTCTTCTTCTTCTTCTTCTTCTTCTTCTTCTTCTTCTTCTTCCTCTTCTTCCTCTTCTTCCTCTTCTTCTTCTTCTTCTTTTTTGACGGAGTTTCGCTGTTGTTGCCCAGGCTGGAGTGCAATGGCGCGATCTCGGCTCACCGCAACTTCCACTTCCCAGGTTCAAGTGGTTCTCCTGCCTCAGCCTCCCAAGTAGTTGGCATTACAGGCATGTGCCACCACGCCTGGCTAATTTTGTATTTTTAGTAGAGACGGTGTTTCTCCATGTTGGGCAGGCTGGTCTCAAACTCCCGACCTCAGGTGATCCACCAACCTCGGCCTCCCAGAGTGCTGGGATTACAGGCGTGGGCCACTGTGCCTGGCCAACACAAGGTAAAATTTTAACGTGGAATAGAAAAAATAATTTTATTAAATCCCTGGGATGGAAATAAAATAGTGACCAAAAGAGTACATCTTTCTCTCACATACAAAGTTTTCTGCTTGATGCTACAGTATAAAACTATAAAGCATGGTTTCAATCTTCCACCAGATGTTTAACCCCAATCCCCACTGTTGTTTTTCGTGAAGCCTCTGGGATCACCTGTTCCACTTAATTCTCACTGCTGAGGGCAGTGTGGTCTGCTATTCCACTATACCTGCTTTGCTGCCAATAGTCTCCTGGCTCAGGTTCATCTCACTTCAAATTCTCTTACACACCTTTGCCAGATCAACCTCCCTAAAATCCTGTTTCTCAACCTGTGCTTTGGGGAACATTAGCCCTGATACATCCTCCTCATTAAAAGGAGGATTTTGTGCTAATGTGAGTTTAAGAACCAGGGCACATTCAAATCCCTCCTGAACATTCACTATGTTTATTACCATGTTAAAGTGTCTGAGAAGTCCTGCAATAAAGAACCATCTCTAACTTTAACCCTACATTCCCCAAACTTAGTTGCCTACATAATTTTTTCATGTAACATCAATTAATATTACATACAACACCTTTTTTTCAGAAATGCTGTACTAAAGCATTGCTTTAGTCACGTTATTTTCCCAGTTATAATGTGTCCAGTGGCTCCTCATTTTCCCATGGTGGAAATATTCACAACAAAAAACCTTACTTCAAGGACCTTTGGAACTTGATCTGAACTTAATCCAGTCCAATTTCATCTCTCTTTGCTTCACTCCATGAACCATTTTTTTTCCCAATTAGATTGCTTTCTTCATCATTCTGTACTCATCAGATGCTGAGGGCCAGGTGAGGAACTCAGACCAAGAATTGTTAGGGACAGAGATCTGAGACTTTAGGTAGGGATCATTTGTTAGTAGGTATGCTTGGAAGGACCACCAGCAGGAACATAGGATTGAGACAACCCAAGTAGGATGAGGTGAAGGTCGAGTTCAGGGTGAGTAGGTGTGAGAATGATGTGGCTGGAAATGACTTATAATATGAGGTATAACCATGGACACATAGTGCAAGGCCTTATAGCCAGAGAAGTAAACATCAAGACAGGGAAGATTCCTAAAGGAAGTGCCAGAAAAAGAAAGAAAGAAAAGAAAGAAAGAAGGAAAAAAGAAATAAAGAAGGGAGGAAAGAGAGAAAGAAAGCAAAGCAAAGCAAAGCAAAGCAAAAGCAAAAGAAAAAGAAAAGAAGTGGTAGGTGAGATCACGTCAACTATTTCTCATGTGCAGAAGCAACTATAGTACCTGCCAGGATGAGATCAGAAACTGAAACATCCCTAAAGACAGGATATGTGTATGTGTGTGTGTGTGTGTGTGTGTGTGTGTGTGTGTGTGTGTGTGTGTGTGTTGCCTTTGTTCAAGGCAGTGATTGTTGATATTCTTTGAGAATCTGATGGAAGTCTTCCTGCTACGGTTCAAATTTGTCCTCCAAGATTTATGTGTGGAAACTTAATCCTCAATTAAGTTTCTTTAATCCTTAATCCTTAATTAAGAGGTGGGGCTTTTGGGAAAGTGATTAAGTCATGAGGGCTACACCCCCTTGAATATGTTAGTGTCTTTTAAAAGGGCTAGAGGGAACTAGCTTAGGCCCCTGGATATACATCGATAATGTTAAAGCTGAGAATCAAATCAAGAATACAATTTCATTTATAATAGCCACAAAAATGTAAATACCTAGGAATACAGCCAACTAGGGAGGTGAAGGAGGCGAAGGATTTCTACTAAAAGAACTACAAAACATGTTGAAAGAAATCAGAGACAACACAAATAAATGGAAAAACATTGCATGGTCATGATTTGGAAAAATCAGTACTGTTAAAATGGCCATACTGCCCAAAGCAATTTGCAGAGTCGATGCTATTCCTATCAAACTACCAACATCATTTTTCACAGAATTAGTAAAAAATTATTGTAAAATTCATATGGAACTGAAAAAGAGCCTGAAGAGCCAAATCAATCCTAAGCAAAAAGAACAAAGCTGGAGACATCGTACTACTTAACTTCAAACTATACTAAAAGACTAGAGTAACCCAAAGAGCATGGTACTGATACAAGAACGGATATATAGACCAATGGAACAGAATAGAGAACTTAGAAATAAAGCTGCACATTTACAGGCATCTGATATTTGACAAAGTCAACAAAAGTAAGCAATGGGAAAGGACTCTTTATTCAATATATTGTGTGGGGATAACTGGCTAGCCATTTGCAGAAGAATGAAACTGGACCCAGAAATTTTACCATATACAAAAATTAACTCAAGATGGATTAAAGATTTAAATGTAAGATCTTAAATTATATGAATCCTAGAAAACCTAGAAAATACCATTCTGGACATTGGCCTTGGGAAATAATTCATGACTAAGTCCTCAAAAGTAATTGCAACAAAAACAAAAATTGACAAGTGGGACCTAAATAAACTAAAGAAACTGTAGTTAAACTAAAGAAACAGGCTGGGCACGGTTGCTCATGCCTGTAATCCCAGCACTTTGGGAGGCAGAGGTGGGTGGATCACCTGATGTCAAGAGTTTAAGACCAGCCTGCTTAACATGGTGAAAACCCGTCTCTACTAAAAATACAAAGATTGGCTGGGTGTCGTGGCGGACGCCTATAATCCCAGCTATTCGGGAGTCTGAGGCAGGAGGATCTCTTGAACCCAGGAGGCGGAGGTGGCGGTGAGCCGAGATCGTGACACTGTACTCCAGCCTGGGTAACAGAGCAAGACTTCATCTCAAAAAAAAAAAAAAAAAAAAAAAAAAAAGACATACAAGTGGCAAAAAAACATATGAACAAATGTGCCACATCACTAACCATCAGAGAAATGCAAATCAAAACCACAATGAGGTATCATCTCACACCAGTCAGAATGGCTATTATTAAAAAAGTCAAAAAGCAACAAATATTAACAAGGCTGCGGAGAAAAGGGAACACTTACATACTGTTGGTGTGAATGTAAATCAGTTCGGCCACTGTGGAAAGCAGTTTGGTGATTTTTCAAATAACTTAGAACTACTGTTTGACCCAGTGGGTCAAATAGTAGTGGGTATATATCCAAAAGAAAATTAATCATTCTATTATACCAAAAAGACACATGCACTTGTATGTTCATCACAGCACAATACACAATAGCAAAAGGTGGAACCAACCTAGATGCCCATCAATGGTGGATTGTATAAAGAAAATATGGTACATATACACAATGATACAAAATGAACAAAATCATGCCCTTTGCAGCAACATGAATGCAGCTGGAGGCGAAGATCCTAAGCAAATTAAAGCAGGACCAGAAAACCAAATACCACATGTTCTCACTTGTAAGTGGGAGTTAAACATTTAGTACACATAGTCATAAAGATGGGAACGATAGACATTGGGGACTAGTAAGAGCAAGGAGGGACAGAGGTGGGCAAGGATTGAAAAACTACCTATTGGGTGCCATGCTCACTACCTGGGTGATGGGATCAATTGTACCCCAAACCTAAGCATCATGCAATATACCAGTGTAACAAACCTGCAAATGTACCCCTGAATGTAAAATAAAAGTTGAAAGTATAAAAAAATCAAAAATCTTATCTATCTATCTATCTATCTATCTATCTATCTATCTATCTATCTATGGAAACTTTAAATTTCACTTATGGAAAAGCCCATGTTCTATCACGAAAGTATATGGTCAAATTCCTCAGACCCTGGGTTTTTTTTTGGTGCGTATACTTTATATTTTCATTATGATACAAAGGTAGACAGACCAGTATAAAGAAATCCCATGTTCCCATCACCCAGATTCAACAACTATTAACTAATGATCAATCCTGTTACATCTATATCCCCACTACTTTCCCAACTCTACCCTACCCTATCCCACACTTGCCATCCACACACTGTTATTGGTTGATACGTCTCTTATATTTACTTTAATTTATAGGTTACCCTCCTATCTCTTTACTTTTGGCAATTTATTTGTTGAAGAAACTGGATGGTTTGTTTAGTCGAGTTTTTCACATCCTGGATTTTGCTGAAAGCTTTCCCATAGTGTTTAACATTTTTCTCTGTCCTCTTTATTTCCTGTAAATTAGTGGTTGACTGTTGATGCTTATTCAGGTTCAGGTTCTTTTTTAATAGCCTCAGTTATTGAACACTCAGATCAACTCATAACCGATAATTGAAAAAAGACCCTTTAATGCATTTAATCAATTCTACTATTATAATTAGTACCCAACAACTCATTAATATACAGAAACATGGAAAAACTATCATCCACCCCTTCTTCATACTAGGAATTTGCCACTCTTGAACAACAGTGTTTACGTCACTGAATCTGAGTAGTTACTTTTCACACCATCTTGAGTGAGGGGATGACTTAAGCTCAAATGCAATATATAAATGTTTCCTTGCAATAAAGTCACAAGTTAAAACAAAACATCTTGCATAATTTACTACTAAACACCATAAAAACTGCCTTAATTTAAGCTCTTTTTCACCATATCAAGCAGGCTAACAGGGCATCCTAAGGCACGTTAGAGACTCTCTCATCACAGGTGACGCACATGTTAAAATCTTCAAATAACAGCACCACGTATGCTTCACCAGTCTTCTGAAGCACTCTGTGGCTGCACTCTGGAAACTGAAATCTATTTTGAAGTCCTGGATGATTTCCCTCATCAACTTCTGCATCAGAAGCCTTATTGCTTTCCAGCCTGTAAGACAAGGCTTTCTAAACCCTTGGCAGCCTTAGTGGCCAGTTAATTTTGTGGGGCTTTCAAGTGGTGGATTTGTGAACAATACAGTGTCACTCATTTTCTTTAACCCAATAATAAAGTCTTTTAGAAATATTTAATAGACTAAGATTTAATATAATCAAAGTGTACAGTGTGATAACTTAATACACATATACATCGTGAAATGTTTCATAATCAAGTTAATTAACACCTCTCTGACCACCCATGGTGTATATTAGAGCCCCAGAACTGGTTCATCTTATAATTGAAAGTTTGTACTCTTTGACCAACTTCTCCCCATTCTTCCCGCACAGGTTGCCCCTGGCAACTGCTGCTGTACTCTCTGCTTCTGCAGTTTTAACTTTTTAAGATTCCACATATAAGAGATCATTCAGCATTTGTCTTTCTATATCTGTCTTATTTCACTTAGCATAATATCCTCCAGGTTCATTCATGTTGTCACAAGTGGCATAATTTCCTTCTTTTATATGGCTGAATAATATTTCTCTCTCTCTCTCTCTGTGTGTGTGTGTTTGTGCGTGTGTGACGTTTTCTTCATCCATTAATCCATTGTTGGACCCTTAGGTTGATTTCATATCTTGGCTAGTGTGAATAGTGCTGCGATAAACATGGGAACACAGATATCTCTTTGACATAGTGATGTCATTTCATTTGGATATATACCTAGAAGTGGTATTGCTGGATTGTATGGTAGTTCATTTTACATTTTTTGAGTGATGTGATGGTTAATATTGAGTGTCAACTTGACTGGATTGAAGGATGCAAAGTATTGTTCCTGGGTGTGTCTGTGAGGGTGTTGCCAAAGAAGATTAACATTTGAGTCAGTGGACTGGGAAAGGCACACCCACCCTCTGTCCAGGTGAGCACAACCTAATCAGCTACCAGCATGGCCAGAATAAAAGCAGACAGAAGAACGTGGAAAGACTAGATTGGCTTAGTCTCTCGGCCTATATCTTTTTCTCCGACTGGATGCTTCCTGCCTTCGAACATTGGACTGTAAGTTCTACTCTTGGATCTTCGACCACAGACTGAAGGCTGTTGCACTGTCAGCTTCCCTACTTTTAAGGTTTTGGGACTCAGACTGGCTTCCTTGCTCCTCAGCTTGCAGACAGCCTATTGTGAGACCTCACCTTGTGATCATGTGAGTCAACAATCCTTAGTAAGTTCCCCTTTATATATACATATATCCTATTAGTTCTGTCCTAATACAAGAGACCACTATACTGTTTTCCATAGGGGCTTAACACATTTACATTTGCACCAACAATGCATAAGGGCTCCTTTTACTCTATACCCTCTCCAACACATGTTACTCCTGTCTTTTTGATAATAGCCATCTGAACAGGTATGAAATGATACCTCATGGTGATTTTTATTTGCATTTTCCTGATGATTAGTGATGTTGAGCATCTTTTTATACACCTCCTGGCCATTTGAATATCTTCTTGGAAAAATGTTTATTCAGATCATTTGCCCATTTTATAATCAGGTTATTATTATTAATTTTTGCTATTGAGTTGTGTGATTTCCTTATATATTTTAGATATTAACTCCTTATCAGATATATGGTTTGTAATATTTTCCCATGCTGAAAGTTGCATTTTCATTTTGTTGATTGTTTCTTTTGCTGTGTAGTCCCATTTGTTTATTTTTGCTTTTATTGCCTGTGTTTTTGGTGTCGTGTCAAAAAAAAAAAATTACTGCCAAGACAAATATTGAGGTTTTCCCCTATGCTTTCTTCAAGGAGTTTTGTGATTTCAGACCTTGTTTCAGATCTATTTAAGTCTTTAATCCATTTTGAGTTAGTTTTTGCACATGGTGTAAGAAAAGGGTCTGATTTCATTCTAGCATTAAAAAGAATAAAATACTTAGGAATAAATTTAGCCAAGGAGGTGAAAGATCTGTACACTGAAAACTATAAGACATTGATGAAAGAAATTGTATTATAAAAATGAATGGAAAATATATTTAAAAAATGGAAAATTATATTACAAAAATAAATGGAAAATATATTCATAAATTGGAAGAATTAATATTGTCAAAATGTCTATACTACCCAAAATGATCTACAGGTTCAATGCCATCAATCCCTATCACATTTCCAATGGCATATTTCACAGAGATAGAAAACACAATTCTAAAGTTCATGTGGAACCACAAAAGACCCTGAATTGCCAAAGCAATCTTGAGAAAAAAGAACAAAGCTGGAGGCATCACACTCCCTGATTTCAAACTATATTACAAAGTTATAGTAATCAAAATAGTATGGTATCTGCATAAAAACAGACACATAGACCAATGGAAAGAAATAGAGACCTCATAAATAAGAAAACCATGCATATATGGTTAGCTAGTTTTTGACAAGGACACCAAGAATACACAATGAGCATAAGAAAGTCTCTTCGATACATGGTATTGGGAAAACTGGATATCCACATACTGAAGAATAAAATTGGACACTTATCTTCTACCATATTCAAAAATTGACTCAAAATGGATTAAAGGCTTAAATGTAAGTTCTCAAACCAAAGGCTTAAGGTGCTTCTGTATCTCTCTCTGCTGCTGCTTAGCAACCTAACTTAGTAACCAAACTAAGAAAACAAAGCTGCTCTTTCAACCAATACCTAACCTTTCCACTCTTAGAATCCATGTATTTGTTTTGCTTTGTTTTGAGACAGAGTCTCACTCTGTTGCTTAGGCTGAAGTGCAGTGGCACAATCTTGGCTCACTGCAACCTCTGCCTCCTGGGTTCAAGTGATTCTCCTGCCTCAGCCTCCTGAGTAACTGGGATTACAGGCACACACCACCACGCCCGGCTAATTTTTTTGTATTTTTAGTAGAGACGGGGTTTTGCCATGTTTGCCAGGCTGGTGTTGAACTCCTGACCTCAAGTGATCCACCCGGCTTGGCCTCCCAAAGTGCTGGGATTACAGGCATGAGCCACCACACCTGGACAAAATCAATGTATTTTTAAAGAAAAAAAAATATAGTGTATATGTGTGTCTGCATGCACATGACTATGTACACATAGACACACATATATAATTTAAATAACTTTCTAAAAATCCAATAAGAAATTAAAAAATATAATCACAATGATATTATCACTTCTATCAAGATCAACGATAATTGACTAATATAATGTAATATGTAGCCGATATTCAAATTTTTCTGTTTTCCTCAAAAATTGTTCATTTGAATTAAGATCCAACTAGGCCACACACATTTTTGTGACTGTGTTTCTTAAGTCTTTTATATTCTATAACAATTTTTCCTTCTCCTTTTCTTCCCATGCTGTTGAATAAATTGGGTCAATTGTCCCTTAAAATGTCCCACTTATTGCATGTAGTTGATTACCAGGTACCATTTAATTTGCTCCTCTTTTTTATTTCTTATAAAGTAGCATTTAGATCTAGACTACAGGATTAATTTGTTTCATTTTCATTTCTTTTGGCAAAAATGCTTTGTAAGTGGTGCTGTGTGCATTCTGTTGCATCAATCAGTAGACACATCATGTCTGGTTGTCTCACTTTTAGTGAAAAAATTGATTTAGTGATAAGATGTAATTGGTCCGTTCCTTATTAAATTTTGTTCCCAATGGGTTTAGCATTCATTGACGACCTTTGCCCAAGTCTATTATTTCCTTAGGAGCTGCAAAATGGTGATTTTGTAATCTCATCATTCCTTTTGCATTGATCAGTAGAATTTTCCATAATGAAGAACTTTCCTCATCAACTATTTAATGAAATAGTATTTAACTAGGAAACACAGAATTAATGTTTAACTCTTTACCTTTGTTTATTAGCTTTTAGTGTAATGAAGTATTTCTCTAGAAACTTCTAATGATGATCAATGAGTATTTTTTCCTTGAGTATCATAATAAACTTGCAGAATTTTATATATTTGATATGTTTTGGTCAATCACAGTCATTATTTATTTTATGTTTTGTGACTTTTTTTTTTTTTTAAGAGCAGTTTTAGATTCACAGCAGCATTGAGCAGAAGGTTCAGAGAGTTCCCAAATACCCCATGTCCCCACATATGCATCGCCTTCCCAATTATCAACATTTGCCACCAGGGTGGTACATGAATACAAATGATAAGCCTACATCAACACATCATTATCACCTATAGTTTACATTAGGGTTCACTCTTGGTGTAGTACATTCTATGGGTTTGGACAAATGTATAATGGCATTTATACACCATTATAGTATCATACAGAGTAGTTCCACTGTCCTAAAAATCCTCTGTGGTCTGCCTATTTATCCCCCCATTAACCCCCATTTTTACTGTCTTCATAGTTTTGCCTTTTCCAGAATGTCATATAGTTGAGATTATACTGTATGTACTCTTTTCACATTGGCCTCTTTTGCTTAGTAATATATATTTATGTTTCCTTTATGTCTTTTTGTGGCTTTCATAGTTGTTTCTTTTTGGCACTGAATAATGTTCCACTGTCTGGACGTACTGCAGATTTCTAATGTAATCACCAACTGAAGGACATCTTGGTTGCTTTCAAATTTTGGCAATTGTGAATAAAGCTGCTATAAATATACGTATGCAGGTTTTGGTGTGGACATGAGTTATCAACTTTTTTGGGTAAATACCAAGGATCTTGTTTGCTGGATTATTATGATAGAAGTATATTTAGTGCAGTTTTTAAATTTTTTTTGAGATAGGGTCTTGCCCTGCCTCCCAGGCTAGAGTGCAGTGGCATGATCATAGCTCACTGCAGCCTTGATTTCCTGGGCTCAAGTGATCCTCCCACCTCAGCCTCCTGAGTAGCTGGAATCACAGGCGCATGCCACCATGCCCCACTAATTCAAAAAATTTTGTTTTGGTAGAGACGGGGGGGTCTCACCTTGTTGCCCAGGATGATCTCGAATTCCTGGGCTTAAGCAATTCTCCCACCTCAACCTCCCAAAAGAGTATGTTCAGTTTTGCAAGAAACTATCAAATTGTCTTCCAAAGTGGCTGTACTATTATGCCACCAGCAATGAATAAGAGTTAGTCATTATTTTTTTAAAATGCTCATGTTGATACTCTTTGGCCAGAAGCCCCTTCAAGTTGGCTCTTGAGTCCTTTTAAAACATCTTCAATAGTCTTTGATTGCTTTGTGGTATGATAATATCCCCAAGCTCATCTCGAACATTTCCTGCCCCAGACTTGGAATCAGCCATTTCTTCAGGGAGCCATGAATCCTTTTAGTGGGAAATGCTATGAGCATAAAATATAGACTTTGTTTTTTAGAGTAGTTTTGGGTGTAAGTATAAACGGAGCAAAAAATACAAAGATTTTCCATATATCACTCTTCCCTACCCCTCCCAAAGTTCCCCCTATTATTAACATCCATTAATTAATTGTGGTAATTAATCCAATGTACCACATTGCATTAATGTGGTACATTTATTATAATTGAAGAACCAATATAGATACATTATTACTAACTAAAGTCCATAGTTTATGTTAAGGTTCACTGTTTGTGTTGTATAGTTCTGTGTTTTGACGAACACATTATGTCATTTGTCCACCATTACAGTATCATAGAGAATAGTTTCACTGCCCTACAAACACCCTGTGCATCACCTATTTATCTCTATGTCCGTCTCTCTGAACTGTTAGCAAGTAGTGATCTTTTCACTGTTTTGTCCATATATATATATATATTTTTTTTTTGAGGCAGACTCTTGCTCTGTCGTCAAGGCTGGAGTGCAGTGATATGATCTCAGCTCACTGCAACCTCCACCTCCCAGGTTCAAGTGATTCTCCTGTCGCAACCTCCCAAGTAGCTGGGACTACAGACGCTTGCCACCAGACCTGGCTAATTTTTGTATTTTTAGTAAAGATGGGGTTTTGCCATGTTGGCGAGGCTGGTCTCAAACTCCTGGCCTCAGGTGATCCACCTGCCTCGGCCTCCCAAAGCCCTGGGATTACAGGTGTGAGCCACCGTGCCCGGGCCTCCATAAATATTTTTTAAAGTTCCATCAGATGAAAGAGGTTGCTGAAAGGTCAAAAGTAAGGATGAATTATTACCCAGAGGAGAAAACCGAAAGAAGCAAATCTCTATGGGCGCAAGAGCAGATGAAATCTAGAAGGGATCAGCCTCTGTTTGAAGCAGCTAAAGGCACCATGAAAGTTGACAAGGATTAAGATGGAGAGGACAATTAAGTCTAGAGGGAAACACTGCCCCAAGCAGAATTTCTACTACTACCTCTGGATTTCAAGTGGGATACAGAACCCAGATTCTCTCAGAACCTGCCTCCCATATCTTTGTGTACCCTGGCTCAGGGGATTTAGCTCTTCTCTCTTCTACCCTCAGAGTCATCAACTTTCCTCCTACTCTTGGAGCCCTCCGTTTTCAGACAATCCAGTTGTAGTACTTATCTCTAGGATAGCTTTGAAGCGTAAATGCAATAATATGCATAATATGCTTTCCACACAGCAAACACTCGTTAATAATCAGCTTTATTGTTGCTGTGTTAAAGTCCCAGGACTTTCAGATCTTGAGGTCCTTCACCCTTTTATCTATCCTCAGATTTAATTAGTGTAATGGCATTTTGGATTTTTTTTTTTTTTTGAGACAGAGTCTCTCTCTGTCGCCCAGGCTGGAGTGCAGTGGTGCGATCTCTGCCCCCTGCAAGCTCTGCCTCCCTGGTTCACATCATTCTCCTGCCTCAGCCTCCCAAGTAGCTGGGAAAACAGGCGCCCATCACCACGCTTGGCTAATTTTTTGTATTTTTAGTACAGATGGGGTTTCACCACGTTAGCCATGATGGTCTCAATCTCCTGACCTCGTGATCCACCTGCCTTGGCCTCCCAAAGTGCTGGGATTACAGGTGTGAGCCATGGAGCCAGGCCCAATTAGTGTAACGTTTTGTTGGATTTTAATTAGAATCAATCTTTTTGATGAAGCTTCACTCAATTCCCCTGCTTATATTTGTCTTTGTACATTAGCCCATATTTGAGGACTCCTTTTGCTTAAGGCCCAGGCCAAATGGCCACTGCCTTCCTACTACTTCCCGGCTTTGCAAAGGACTGATAGAATGCCAAATGCCTTTGTCCATTACTGCAGTATAGGTGAACTTTCTTTTCTACAGAAAGTAGGTCAATGAAACAACCAGGCTGGCAACATATATACCAATCTCACAATTGGCTCAGTTGTATTTGAAAGGCTGTACTTTTGTGTATGTGTGGGCAAAGTTGTAAGTATTCTTCTACTCACTGGTATTTATTTACTTTAAATATATATGCCATCCCTTCAGGATTATCCAGCCGGTTGGAGATGAGGGTATGTGGATACTTGTCCCTTTACTATTACCACTCAGGCTATAAACAGTGGGATAAAAATGGGGCAAATCTGGAGGTTGCTGTTTTATTTTTCTGGCCATGAGAAAGTGTATTTATTTTGAGGAGACTCAGACCAATGGTGCAATTTTATGTTCTTGGGGAAACAATGCCTGAACTTCCATTTCTGAGAATTTACCCAGTAAAGAAGACACAGAACTACTGGAAACAATTAAATCTAGTCGGGGTGGGCTGTGTTGCTGCTATTGCTACAGGCCAGAGGTGGTTTGGACAGAAATAGGCCAAGAGGAAACATACCGCTCTTCGGAGCTCCAGGTTTGGACCTAGAACCAGACATTTAACAGGTGCGAACACAGAAGAAAAGGATAGCAGTTCTGCTTGTTCCTCTACATAGGTGCCTTAGATTTTCAGAAGCAAGATCCAGGTCATGCCAAGTCCCTGCAGACAGTGATGAGATGCTCCCACAGAAGTGCTGTGTGCAGACAATGCTTCTGGGGTTGTTGCTGGAGAGGTGGATATTTGTGTCTATAAGATCTGTCTTTGCCAACTACTTAGTAGACTGATGCCATCAGTCAGAAAGTAGCTTCCTCTCTCAGCTCTTATGATAACTAGGATTAGGAATGACAGCTGCTGCGAACTCTTCCAGGATGATGTGGTTTGAATCTGTATCCCCACAAAATCTCATGTTGAATAGTATTCCCCAGTGTTGGTGGTGTGGCCTGTGGGAGGTCATTGGATCATGGGAGCCGAGTTCTCACGAATAGATTAGCACCACCCCTTTGGTGCTGTTCTTGTGATAACGAATGAGTGAGTTGTCATGAGATTTGGTTGTTTAAAAGTGTGTAGCACCTCCCCACCCCTTCTTCCTGCTCTGGCCATGTAATATGTGCCTGCTTCTCCTTCACCTTCCACCATGATTGCAAGTTTCCGGTGGCCTCCCCAGAAGCAGAAGCTATTATGCTTCCTGTACAGCCTGCAGAACTGTGAGCTAATTAAATCTCTTTTCTTTATAAATTACAAAGCCTCAGATATTTCTTTATAGCAGTGCAAGAATAGACTAATGCATAGGAGGTGTCTCTAGGACAAGTGGTTCATGGACTGATGTCTAGGTCTGGCCAGTGAAAGTGAGGCAGGCTGAGTATGAGAGCTATTTTGGAAGGAAAAACTATGACTAGAAGCATATTGAGGTTAGGTCAGGCTGGAATGGGGAGATACCCTATTAGTGGGATGGAAGGCCAAATATAACACTGGGATACTAATCTGAAAGCCTAGTTTGGACTCTACTTCTGGCCTTAGAGTGGTGCGTTTCTAGTCTTAGGTTTTTATAACTTTTCAGACTAGAGGTTGTGTGTTTTTCCAAAATAGAGAGGGGTTGAAGCTGAAGGTAAAGGGTCCAGGCTACTAGGATTTAGAAATCTGCAGAGGAAAAAGCTAGGTAGGATTGAACCTAATCAGTTTGGGTGTACTTCTAAGAATTGTTTAAGTGTCCCAACTGGCATCTTAAAATCTAGGTTCCCTTCTGCCTTCCCCCTTTTCTGGACAGCTAGTTATTTGCAATTAGCAATGAGTTAATTGTTTGGAAATATTTGCTTGACTGGGCTGATATTTATTTTTATTTAAAAAATTTTTTTATTCCCATAGGTTATTGAGGAACAGGTGGTGTTTGGTTATATTAGTAAGTTCTTTAGTGGTGATTTGTGAGATTTTGGTGCACCCAACACCCTGGGCCAATACTTAAACTTGCTTCCAGGAAAGCACCTTGGAGAGTCAGAAGTCATTAATGGGTAGTTGGCTGCAAAATGGAAATGCAAATGGAGAAGGGATCCTTTTCTATTAATCTCCACTTAGGCAGTGATTAGACTTGTGGATAGAGCTAAGAATTTAATTGCTCAATGTCATCAGGAAGTCAATTACCTTAATCTCTCTTCAATAGTTAGCTATTAATTAACTAGAAATAAAGAGGACAATAATTGGAGATGAATTTGTTCAGCTATCTTGTGCCCTGTAGAGTCAATATTCTTGGCTGTTAATGACATCTTGGACAAAAGAAAGTAGTCACAAAGAGACATTCTAAAAAGAGGCAACTGGCTGGAGGTGATGCTTGGTTAAGAGCAATATGATGGACTAGATAGGCGTAGGGTATCTATCCTTCATTCTCTCCCAACTTTTTCCAGCAATCTTTTTCCCAGGGCCCCACATAACAGTCCCAATCCTGAGACTACCCTGCTTGTAGGCATCAACCCAAGGTTTCATGTGTAATGATCGAGAGTAGAAGCTTCATCTCAAATCTCAGCTAAAACCTTAGAATGGCCACTTACCACCTGTGTGATCTTGCATAAATTAGATAATCTAAGTCTCAATTTCGTCAGGTATAAAATGGCAATAATAACAATAATTAACACTCTAATGTTTTACATGTATTTATTCCTGTAAGGCTGCTACCAAGGAACTCTTACTGAACCATTGGGCCCTCTCGGGGTTGTGACCTGGAGTAGCCCATCTGTCTCTGACAAGCCCATCCCTTCCCTTTCCAATATGGCATCATTTGTTTTTTTTTTTTTGAGTGTGGACTCTGGAGTTAGATCTGGGTTGGAATCCAAGCTCACCTACTTCGTGGCTGTATAACTTTCAGCAAATCATTTAACCCATCTATGTCTCAATTACCTAGACTATCTGTAAAATAAAGTTAATAATATGAAGTTACCTTTTGAGATTATCGAGAGAATCCAATGAGTTGATACATGTAAAAAATTCAGAATAATGTCTGGCACATGGTAAGTGCCCCAAAAGTGGTAGCTATATTATAATCTATATTATTATCTCTATGCCGGCTCCTATTCTCTCAGGGACCTGATGGGTATCAAGTGGCTCATCTGACAAAATCATATAAACAGACACTTAGGTTTAGGTGTCTCCTCCCTACCTGCCCCATAAAACCAAAAGTACCATTAGTACCAGAGTATGGGTACTAAGATCATTTAAAAACGTGATCACCAAATTTTTGACACTCCTCTCATTGACAGTTGATGCCTAGTCCCTTCCCCTTGAATTTGGATTCTGTGAATGTTTGACCAATAGGATATGGTAGAAGTGACACTGTGTCAGTTTCTGGGCCTATATCTCAAGAAACTGGCATCTTCCTGTTCTGAGGGTGTTTGCTCTTGGAATCCAGCCACATGCTGTGAGAAAGCCCATGCAGAGGTTCCTGTGGAGAGGAATCAAGGCTCCTGGCTTTCCACCCTGGCTGGACTCCCACCTGACAGCCAATACCACTTTGCCAGCCAATGTGAGTGAGCCATCTTGGATACAGGTCCTCTGGCTCCCAATTGAGCTGCCCCAGCTGATACCACATGATACTACTGTGACAAACATTGTCCATGTTGTAGATCAGTGACCAACATAAATGTTGTTGTTTTAAGTTACAGGAATAGAAAATCAAAATACAGGCTATGGACATCTGGCCAGTAGATCGGGGGAGATCTTTTGGGGACATGCTGTTCCATGCTCTGCCAACTATACCACGTAAGTGGTAACTGGTTCTATACATTTGTATGACTGATCTTTGGCTGAATTATGAGATGAAATTGTCATGGGATGTAATTATTAAGTGTAATGTTTCAGTTTTTAGAAAAAAACACACAAAGTTTTTTGACCAAATATTTGGACATTGTTAATTAAATATTGATTCCTTCAATGCCAAATCTAATTCCTCCCCCATAACCTATATCTCAGAAATAATATAACAGTCTATTCAGTTACTCAAGTAAAAAAATGTAGGGGTCACCCAGGAATCCTCCCTTTCTCTGAGTCCTCACATTCAGTTCACTAGAAAGTGCTGTTGGCTCTATCTTCAAACTGTACACTAAATCTGTCCTTTTTTTTTCCATCCCCACTGCCACCAACCTAGTCCAAATTACCATTTTGTCTTATTTGGACTAACCTTCTGTTTTGGGCACAAACTTGTGTACCTTCTTAGATTCTTTTCCAAGATGCTATCCGCTTTACAAATTGTGCCGCTACCATTTCAGGTTTTTTTTTTTTTTTTTTTTTTTTTTTTTTGGCATCCCTTGTGAGCTCCCAGAGCTATGTGGTATTCTAAGTTGAAGCCTTGTACCTGAATGGGCTTCATGTTCTACACTCTGAGCCTATCAGTGCCAAGTTATCATTCCACTTCCATACTTCGGTAAAATGCTACACCATGGGTATGGGATTTGGCTTTGTGAGAAGCTGTCAAGGGACCAAATGATGCAACCTAGAAGTGAAGGAGATTCGGCTCTCTGGGGTATGAACCTTAACTCGTGTAACTCAAGAGGCATGAGGGAGCCAGACAGACAGTTCACTTCACCCTTATAAAGCTACCCTAAAATATGTGTGTTTGTGCATGTATGTGTGTGTTTTCCTTTCAATCATTCTGGAAAAAGTCCCATGTGCTGAGCAAACATATCTGGAAAGTGACTTGTGATTTTTTGAAGTAACGGCCAGTGAGGTAATACATTGCATCACATTGGTTTGCATCTTTTTTGCCTGACTTACCCTTTTTCATCACCCCTGTTGCTTTGGGCTTGCACACACTCAAATGATTAGTATTTGAATTATTGCTCAGACTCTGTTTTCTAGAGGACCCTGGCAAAGGCATTTGATATTAGAAGTGGTTCTAGAAAACAGACAGGATAGGATTTGGGAATTGGATTTTTCACTTGCCTAAAAGCAATAGGGACCCTATTGCTGGTGATAAGTGGTATGGCCATAACCCTGGCATGAGGTGACATTGCAAATACTTGAGCTTTCTCCTGTGGTGTGTGCTATTTTATTAGAATGACATGTAGGTGGAGGGAAAGATATGGGGAGGTCAAGTGGCTGTGATGCCTAACTGATATATAAACAATGTTATTAATAAGGATTTTGGAGTAGAATGGCTGATTTGAAGGCAGTAGAGGCTCTGCCTCTATAGCAGCTTTAAAGGAGAGTCTTATCTCCCACAGCTGTAGGGACAGAATGTATTAAACACTAGGCTCCAGATCTGATAATAAGGGTGACAGAATTGTGAAGAGGACTAAATGTCCAACCTTGTCAGGTTCATTAAGCCAAAATCAGATGGGAAAAGAATGGAACATGGAGATCTGGGATATATATGAACCTAAGTGTTATGACCTCTCAAATTTCTCTGAACGTGCTTTTTTTTTTTTTTTTTTTTTCCTAGTAGAAGCAGCTCCTTTTCCTTGCCAGAGAAGAATAACTTTTCATGGAGACCAGGTAATGGTTTCACGAGAAGAAGTTTCCTTGTGAGACGGTATTTTTTTCTCTAGATCCACCCCACCATCCTCATTGTCTCCTGGTAAGTAACCAGAATCCGATCTCAGCACAGCTTGGAGAGAGAAGCAATTATTTTGTGCTCATTAATGAGGAGAGTCAAAAGCAGTTCACAATCTCAAAAACATCTGAATTATTTGCATGCAAGAAGCCAGACATACACACAAAATGCATACTGAATGATTCCATTTATATGACTTTCAAGAACAGTCAATACGAATCTATGGAGGAAGAAATCAGAAAGTGGTTGCCTCTGGGTGGGCATAAGGGGATTAACTAGAAAGGGCATGAGGGAGCTTTCTGGAGTGATGGAAACGTTACATATCTTGTTCTGAGTGGTTACATGGGTACAGAAACTGTCAAAACTAAAGTTTCTGTATTTCTTTGTATATCAATTATACATCAATAAAAATTAAAAATCAGTTTATATGGCAAGGAGACACTCAGTGTCATCTCAGGGGTATTTTAACTCTGCTGATTTCTATAACATTGTATGTAGGAAGCTTGAAATGATTGTCCACAGAATATCACACTAGCCCACTATATTGATGAATATATTCACATTGTGAATTTCTACAGGTTTAGGGGTCTGAGGCAGAGCATCTTTTCTAAGGTAAAAGTAAAAATACTCTACTTTGTGCCTCCTACTGCTAAGAAAGAGGCACAGCACTGGTAGATCTTTTGAGATTTGGGATACAGCATAAACTGTATAGGAGAATACTACTCTGATCCATGTATTCAGTAACCTTTGAAGGCTGCTCCTTTCAAGTGAGGCCCAGAGCAAGAGAGGGCTCTGCAGCAGCTCTGGCTTTTTTGACAGGCTGACTGCCTCATGGGCCATGTGATCTATCAGACCCAATAGATCTTAATCAGATCTAGATTAAGCCTCTGGCAATCCACTAGAAAGTCACAGTGTAGATCTGTAAGGTTCTGGAGCAAGGCCATACCCTTGGTGGCAGAGAACTATTCTTTTAAAAACATTATCTGGTGTGCTAGTAGAGACTGAGTGTCTGATCATGGAGCACCGTGTTAGTTATTTATTACTGAGTTACAATGTTATCACAAACTTAGCACCTAAAAAACTGTATAGATATATATACTATCTCATAATTTCCTCCAGGAATCTGGAGTTGGCTTAGCTGAGTCCCCTGTTTAGGGCTAGAAGGCTGCAATCAAGGTGTTGGCCAGGTTGCATTCCTTTCTGGAGCTTGGGATCCTCTTTCAAGCTTACATGGTTGTTGGTAGAATTAAATTCCTTGCAGCTATAGGACTGAGGTCCCTGTTTTCTTTCTGGTTGTTGGCCAGGGACCTCTCAGTCCTAGAGACTGCCCAGAGTTCCTTGCCACATGTCCCTCTCACAGGTCATTTTACAACATTGAAGTTTAGTTCTTTCTTTTCTTTTTATTTTAGAGACAGAATAGGGTCTTTCTGTGTCTCACTCTGTTGCCCAGGCTGGAGCATAGTGGCACCATCATAGCTCACTGTAACTTCGAACTCCTGGGCTTAAGTGATCCTCCTGCCTCAGCCTCCCCAGTAACTACGACTACAGATGCACCCCACCAGACCTGGCTAATATAGTTTAGTTCTTAAAGGCCAGGAGGAGAAACTCTCACTTCAGCCTGGCAAGATTGAGTCTTATATATAATGTAACATAATCATGGGAGGGATTATTCCATTGCCGTTGCCATACGCCATTGCCTAGAAGCAAGGGGCAAGTTCCACCTATACTCAAGGGGAAGGAATTATACAAGTGTGACTCATGAGGGGGCCTTAGAGTGTCTCCACTACAGGCATCAAATGACTATGCAGTGTGAGCTTCTCATAATAAATTGGGTATAGTCTCATCTACCAAGCTATAAGGATGGGCATGAGCAACAACAATCTGTCGGGGCCTAGGCTTAAGCGGATTTAGTAGGCATGAATAAAATGTAGGAGCAGATGGCCCAGACAGAAGTCACAGTTTCCACTGCACCACCACTCCTCCTTCAGCCCAAATCTATGTTGCATCATGTTGAGGGGTCTGCTGTTGTCATCTGATAGAGAAGGAAAGGATTCAGGCCTAATTCACAGATGGGTCAGTGCAATATGTTGGCACCATGCGGAAGGGAATTGTTGTCTCATTATAGCCCCACTCTACAGTAGCTCTGAAGAACAATGGTGAAGGAAATACTCCTAGTGGGTAGGCTTCCTATCACTAAAACTGACCTAGCACCTGCCACAGCTAAGATCCACAGGTAAGATCTCAACCTGCCAGCAGCCCTCCATCCAGCATCATTCTTTAGGGAGACCAACTGGCTACCTGATGTCAGGTCAGTTACTTAGGTCCTTTCTATCCTGAAGGGGACAGCAATTCTTCTTCAGCAGAATGGTTATCTATTCTAGATATGGATTGGCCTTTTCTGCCCACATGGCCTATGCTGGCACCACTGTCTGAGGGCTTACAGAATGCTTGGTAGAATAAAAGGACAAGCTGTTGGAGGCTCAGCAAAGGTGCCAGAAGGAGGATAAAACTTTGTAGGGCTGGCAGATATATATTAAATGCAGGGATGTGGTATATGCCTTGGTCCCCTGGTCAGTATATAGTACTGAATCCTTTATAGTTAGAATACAGAGATACAGGAATGTGAGTCAGGAAGAAAATTCCTGTAACTACTGTAGGGAATGGGAGTATCCCTGACACCTTGGTGGGATAACAGCAGTGATAGCAGCAGAGACACTGGGTATGTTGATGGCAGCCATAGCTGTTGCCAGAGGCAACCAAGCATTCAAACAAAGAATAGCATTGTCAGAAGCATCTGGAACAGCTTAATAGCAGTTAAGGAGAGTGGAAGAATAAGGTAAATGGAATGAACTTTGGGGTTCTGGGTGCAGTGAAAGGAGCTAGAGCTCCAGAATCATAGAGATCTAACTCTAAATCCTGGCTTTACAACTTACCTGCATGACTTTGGGCAAATGACTTCACCTTCCGATCTTCATTTCCTATACCTATAAAACAGAGATAATAATAGTACCTATCCACAAGGTTATTGTGGGAATTCATAAATATTTGTAGTGATCTTTGTAAGATGCTTAGAACAGTGCCTGGCAAAGATGGAGTTCAACAAAATTATGTATGCAATGAACATACATCTCATTTTAAGATAGACATGGTATGACTTGAACACAATGAGATGAAATTGTTCCAAAAACTACTTGAAGGAGCTTCTTTTTTATTTTTTATTTTTGTTTTATTAGTTTTTAGAGAACAGGTGGTTTTTTGTCACATGAATAAGTTATTTAGCGGTAATCTCTGAGATTTTGGTGTACCCATTACCCCAGCAGTGTACACTGCACCCAATGTGTAGTCTTTAATTCCTCACCCACCTCCCACCCTTCCTCCCAAGTCCCTAAGGTCCATTATATTCCTCCTAAGCTTTTGCATCCTCATAGTTTAGCTCCTGCTTATAAGTGAAACATGCGATGTTTGGTTTTCCATTCCCGAGTTAGTTCACTTAGAATAATGGTCTCCAACTCCATTCAGGTTGCTGCGAATGCCATTATTTCATTTCCTTTTATGGTTGAGTAGTATTCCATGGTGTATATATACCACATTTTCTTAATCCACTAGTTGGTCGATGGGTATTTAGGTTGGTTCCATATTTTTGCAATTGCGAGTTGTGCTGCTACTATAAACATGCGTGTGCAAGTATCTTTTTCATATAATGACTTATTTTCCTCTGGGTAGATTCCCAGTAGTGGGATTGCTGAATCAGATGGTAGTTCTACATTTACTTCTTTAAGGAGTCTCCATACTGTTTTCCATA
Organism: Macaca thibetana thibetana; assembly: GCF_024542745.1. Taxonomy (NCBI): domain Eukaryota; kingdom Metazoa; phylum Chordata; class Mammalia; order Primates; family Cercopithecidae; genus Macaca; species Macaca thibetana. The sequence continues at coordinate 115,775,462 of NC_065598.1, forward strand.
GTAGTTGTACTAGTTTACATTCCCACCAGCAGTGTAGAAGTGTTCCCTTTTCACCATATCAATGCCAATATCTGTTATTATTTATGTTTAAATTATGGCTATTCTTGCAGGAGCACAGTGGTGTCTCATTGTCATTTTAATTTGCATTTCCTTGATCATTAGTGATGTTGAGCATTTTTTCATATTTGTTGGCTATTTGTACATCTTCTATTGAGAATTGTCTATTAATGCCTTTGCTCACTTTTTGAAGGGGTTATTTTTTTTTCTTGCTAGTTTATTTGAGTTCCTTGTAGATTCTGGGCATTAGTCCTTCCCTGGATGCATAGTTTTGCGAATATTTTCTCCCATTCTGTGGGTTGTCTGTTTACTCTGTTGATTATTTCTTTTTCTGTGCAGAAGCTTTTTAGTTTGATTAGGTTCCATCTACTTATTTTTGTTTTTGTTGCATTTGCTTTTGGGTTCTTGGTCATAAACTCTTTGCCTAAGCCAACGTCTAGAAGAGTTTTACTGATGTTACCTTCTAGAATTTTTATGGATTCAGGTCTTAGATCTAAATCTTTGATTCATCTTGAGTTGATTTTTGTATAAGGTGAGAGACAAGGATCCAGTTTCATTCTTCTACATGTGTCTTGCCAGTTTTCCCAGCACCATTTATTGAATAGGGTGTCCTTTCCCCAATTTATGTTTTTGTATGCTTTGCTGCAGATCAGTTGGCTGTAAGTATTTGACTTTATTCCTGTATTCTCTATTCTGTTCCATTGTTCTACATGCCTATTTTTATACCACTACCATGCCGGTTTGGTAACTATTGCTTTGTGGTATAGTTTGAAGTCAGGTAATGTGATTCCTCCAGATTTGTTCTTTTTGCTTAGTGTTGCTTTGGCTATGCAGGCTCTTTTTTGGTTTCATATGAATTTTAGGGTTGTTTTTACTAGCTCTGTGAAGAATGATGATGGTACTTTGATGGGAATTGCATTAAATTTGTAGATTACTCTTGGCAATATGGTGATTTTTCACAATATTGATTCTTCCCTCCATGAGCATGGGATGTGTTTCCATTTGTTTGTGTTAATTAATGATTTCTTTCAGCAGTGTTTTGTAGTTTTCCTTGTAGAGATCTTTCACCTCCTTGGATATTCCTAATTTTTTTTTTTTTTTTTTTTTTTTTTGCAGCTGCTGTAAAAGTGGTTGAGTTCTTGATTTGATTCTCAACTTGGTCGCTCTTGGTGTATAGCATATAGCAGGGTAAATTTATTTTGTAAAGGAAACTTTACTGAATTCATTTATCAGATCCAGGATTTTTTTGGATGAGTCTTTAGGGTTTCCTAGGTATATGATTATATCACTGGCAAACAGTGACAGTTTGACTTCCTTTTTACTGATTTGGATGGCCTTTATTTCTTTCTCTTGTCTAATTGCTCTGGTTAGGACTTCCAGTACTATTTTGAATAGAAGTGGTGAAAGTAGGCATCCTTGTCTTGTTCCAGTTCTGAGGAATGGAACAACGCTTTCAACTTTTCCCAAATCAGTATAATGTTGGCTGTGGGTTTGTCATAGATGGCTTTTATTACATTAAGGTATGTCACCTGTATGCTGATTTTGCTGAGGGTTTTAATCATAAAGGGATGCTGGATTTTGTCAAATGCTTTTTCTGCTTCTGTTGAAATGATCATATGATTTTTGTTTTTAACTTTGTTTATGTGATGTATCACATTTATTGACTTGCATATATTAAACCCTCTCACCATCCCTGATATGAAACCCACTTGATCATGTTGTGTTCTCTTTTTGATATGCTGTTAGATTCAATTATAGCTAGTATTTTTTGGAGGATTTTTGCATCTATATTCATCAGGGATATTGGTCTGTAGGTTTCTTTTTTTGTTATGTCCTTTCCTGGTTTTGGTATTAGGGTGATACTGGCTTCATAGAATGATTTAGGGAGGATTTCCTCTTTCTCTATCTTTTGGAGTAGTGTCAATAGGATTGGTACCAATTCTTTTAATGTCTGATAGAATTCAGCTGTGAATCCATGTGGTCCATGACTTTTTTTTGGTTGGTAACTTTTTAGTTATCATTTCAATCTCGCTGCTTGTTATCGGCCTGTTCAGATTTTCTATTTCTTCCTGGTTTAATCTAAGAGGGTTGTATATTTCCAAGAATTTATCCCTGTCTTCTGGTTTTCTAGTTTATGCCCATAAAGGTGTTCATAGTAGCCCTGAATGATATTCGTATTTACACCAATCTGAATAGAATTTCTTAAGGCATTTCTGGCTGACTACACCAGATTTTACTATGTAGACACGACATACAACATAATACTTGTACATATGCATAAACACACACACACACACACACATATATATACACACACATTCACATATAATCTTATAACTTTCATTTTAGAATTTTAGCCATGAGATAATAATAAAAACTCATCAGTTTATAAATGGTAATTAGATCCAAATTATACTTCTTAAAAAATGGAACCTATTTATAAGGCTAAACTTTATTTGCCTTAATAGGTAGTCTAATGAAGGCTGTGGACCAAAATTTTGAGTAAAGCAGCTTGTTTTTTTTTTCTTTAAATCCCTTTTGCCTTTTACCCCTTTTTTTTCAGTTTCAAAGAAATGTAACGTTAAAATTTTAATGTGTACATTCTAGGTAGAACTGGATAAAGTGTATGAGGAAACCCAAATCTCCAAGTAGCCTTAAATTTTTATTAACAAATCTGTCTTTCGTTTGTTGGTTTGGTTTGCTTGACAAGTTGATGTGGGCAGGGAAGCATCTTACCAGTTTTTTTTTTTCTGGCTTTTTTTGGCCCCTGCATGGCAGACAAAGCAATTTTTATGTTGGACAAAGATAGCTTATATTATAATTGCTCTGAGCTTAAGATTTTGTCCTATTTGAGTAGAGAGGCTTTTATAGACATTTAGCTAGTTCTATTTCTTATAGAATATTAATTCTTCAATTAACTGTTCCATCACCCTAAGCTATTGTTATTTAGGCAAACCTAAATTTATATTAAAAGGGATGTCTCTTAGGTCTAGGTTGTTGGTTGCCATAGAGATGTTGTAATTTGTAAAGCCGTTAATTTGAAAGCCTTTTAAGACCTTTTATTTCTTGGCTGGAATGCCACAAGTTGTGAGTTAATCTCAATACCAGCAGAAAAGTCAGCAGATTCAAAATACGCAGAAAAACAGTAGAGAGAGAACTTAGAAGGCTCTATATATTAACTCTATAGTTGGTTTCAGTTTTTGTTTTTTTTCTTTTAAATAAGCTCGGACAGTTTATATAATGGCCATTGAGCTCTGAATTTTTCTTTATGTAGTTTATCCATTATTTTAAACGTGTGCACTAGGCCGGGCGTGGTGGCTCACGCCTATAATCCTAGCAGTTTGGGAGGCTGAGGCAGGCGGACCACTTGAAGTCAGGAGTTCGAAAGCATCCTGGCCAACACGGTGAAACCCTTGTCTCTACTAAAAATACAAAAAATTAGGTGGGCGTGGTGGCAGATACCTGTAATCCCAGATACTTGGGAGGCCAAGGCAGGAGAATCGCTTGAACCTGGGAAGCGGAGGTTGCAGTGAGCTGAGATTGCGCCACTGCACTCTAGCCTGGGCGACAGAGCGAGACTCCATCTCAAAACATAAACAAAAACAAAAACAAAAAAACAAAAAAACCAAACCATGTGCACTAGAATCTCTAATATACCTGGCTGGAATCCCAGAAAACCTGGATGCCTTAATGTTTAAGAATCTCATTCCGTTTCTTATTAATCTCTTGAAAGCAAAGAAAATCTTATAAATCCTATTAGAGACTGTCAGGAGTTTGGACTGATGTTTTAGATGGTGGTAATCACCCTAGTGGCTGTTAAATAATTTTAGTTTTATTAGTTTTTTGTTTTTGTTTTTGGAGAGATGGGGGTATCTTGGTTTGTTGCCTAGTCTGGTCTCAAACTCATGGCTTTAAGTGATCCTCCTGTTTTGGCCTCCCAAACTGCTGGGATTACAGGCATGAGCCACCATGCCCAGCCACCCTAGTGGCTTTTGACCAGCCTCCTTGTGCCCACCATTTACAATTTTTTATTTTTGCTCTCAGAAGATTTTTAGAAACAAGCAAGGGAAAAGAGAGAAATCATTTATAGAGATGCAGAACCAAACCAAAATGAAATCAAAATTAGAGTGCTCATAAGAATTTTAAATGAAGCATGGAGATTAAATAAAATATTAAATTGGGTATGTAGAAAGAACCAAAAGTAAATTCACCAGAAAAGACATGTCTCACAGACAGGGTGTAACTTCTAAAGAAGCTAGAGTACTCAAACCAGAAGGATATTGTCTTTATACCAGAAAGACAAAAAGTCTTTTATCATCCTAGGAGGCATGCAAGGTCTTTTATTAAGGTGGTTTTATTACCAAGTCCTGAATAAAGTCAAAATCATCTACCAAAAAGAGGGAGGTTTGGCCTGGCAGAAGACTCACTAGGGCAGAAAATGTAGGCTGCAGAAGCAGAGAGCTCAAAGGGCTCAAGTGAGTACTGTACACTAATTCCAAGAATCACCAATTCCTTCTGATAGAGATCTTTTTCAGGTCCCACTTCTGGACGCCATTTATGTCAACCTAAACAATAAACAGAGAGAGGCCCTCCAAAAGAAAATTATATGTATTCAGGAATAGAGCATTGCAATGATAATATGTGTCATAGTAAACTATGTGCATGTTTGGGGAGGCAGATGAAGACAACGTTTTTAAAAGAAAAATGAGGATTACTTAATTGTTTGGAGTTACTTATCCTTGGCTACAAGGATCAGTAACAAGGGCAGCATCACTCCAAGGCTGGACAGGCAGTTGCTGGGCCAATATCCTTGCAGAAGTATTTTTTGTGTGTGTGAGGTTGTGATGGGCTTTGTGCAAGGTTGTGACTTTTGCAGTCTTTTCCGAAAGTTCTTGTTATCTGTCGTTTATGCATGAGAATCCTCCCTTTGTGGTCTTCCTTGGCTCTATTTGTCAGGTTTTTGTTTTTGTTTTTGTTTTCCACAGTGATGCCATTTTGATTCTGAGAACTTTAACAAGAGTTCCCTACTCCATCATTTTCATAGATGTCACCTGGAATTTTTTCCTTATTTTTTTATGACCTTGACATAAAAAGGGAGTACTGGTTAGGTATTTTTGGGGAGTACTGGTTAGGTATTTTTAGAATGTTCCTCCACTGATATTCGTATTATGTTTTTCTCATAATTATGCTGGGGCTGTGGGATTTGGGAGGAACTCCACAGAAGTAAAAGGCTATTTTGACCACATATATGACTGGTATGTATTAGCAATATGACTTAACACTATTAAGAAAAGTGGAAGTAGAATGTAGTGGTTTAGGGGTTTGGGCTCTCAAGTGAAACACATCTGAATTCAAACCCTAACTTCTCCACTTGCTTGGAGCTTTTCTGAACTTTGGAGCTTTTCTGAGCTTCAGTTTTCTCATATGTAAAACAGATGTAATAATAGTAGCTACCTCATAGGGTTACTGTGGAGAAGCACATGAGAAGATTCATGTGAAGTGATTAACTTGATGTCTGGCACATAGTAAGTACTCAATATAGGTGAACTAGTAGAATAAGAGGATGCGTGTTTATGTGGGTAGGTGGGTATATACAAGAAAGATTTATCAATTAGTATTAGGAGGATCTGAAATGATTTTTATTATTTAAAGCCATAATTTTATTGAAAGATTTGATGGGAAACCCAGAGTTCCATGGGGAGATATTAGATAACATGGGAAATTCCATACAATGGGGCATTACTCTGGAGGACAGGCATAGATGGTTACTGTAGTTTTAGTTCCTAGGTAGATAGGGGCTAGTATAAGGAATGCCTGACATTATATTATATTTGTGGTCAGGGAGGGACCCTAGAAGAAAAGAAAGGGGTGACAACTATGTAGTAGTTAAAAGCACTACTATTGAAATCATACAAACCAGGGATCAAGTCCTAGCTTTCCATTCATAGACTTTGTGGCCTTGGGTAAAGTGACTTAACTTCTTTCGGCTCTGTAAAATGGAGACAATAAATTGAGTATTAAATGAAATAATCCATGTAAATGACCCAGAGCATTTGGTGTCCCATAGTGCTCAGTCGATATTAGCTGCTCTTTACTACTTTACAATTGTGACTTAGTCTGGGGACACCCAATAGAAGTCATAGGTCTTCAGGTCAGAAAGGATTTTGTGCCAAGAACTGGCTTTAGGAAGCTTCGCCTTTCAAGATGGAGGATGTTTTGAGCTCCTCCTCTTTCTAGTCACAGTTTCTGGCTCAGGCCTGCTGCAAGCTGCCCTAGGGGCAGGGTGCTTTGGGGATATTTGCGATGGCTAAAAATCGTTTTCTTAAAAAAAAATACTTTTGATGTACAATAAGAAAGAAAATGGAAACCACATGGAAAATTTAGCCCATTCCAATATGTTCTTAGTCTCCCATTCTACATATTGCTAGGGCCTCTTCTGCAGATGATGGCTGAGAATATCCTCTGTAGAGCAATAAATCACAGGATCATTAAATGCATCCTTGCAGCTGCACCAGGGCTAGTTAGAGGCCTATTCAAGAAAAGGGCTTATGTGGAAGGGATTTTTCCTCCTTCTTTTAAAAAGCCACCTGTACCATTTTTGTCTTGGTTTTTAAGTGGATGATTTAAGACATCATTTTCTTCCTCTACTTCTATTTATGATGTACAAATAGTCCTTTGTTAGTAGGGAAAGAAAAAAACCACAAACTCAAATGCCAAACCTAATTAAGGCTCCTTAGAGAAAGTGTGCCTGTTTAACTTTCCAACTTCCTTTCTGAGTTAGTAATTCAGGGACTGGACAAGACACAGGTGGAAGGAATTGTTTCATCAACAGCTGGTGCAAAATCCCTCACATTCCTGGAAGTGCACCAGTTCAGGGTACAGAACTATCTGAGAGAACTAGGGCTAGTCTGGAAAGAGCACATATTGTAATCTAAATATTTTTCCTGTTGATTGGCAAAATCTCAAAAGTTCTTTGAGGCTAGGAGTGATAGCTTTGAGGAAAAAATTGGAACCAGATCATGTAATCCAGATGTTGAAAACAAGGCCTTGAGAATGAAAAACAAACAAACAAACAAACAAAAAAGCCTTTTGTTATAAATGAAGCCTTGAGGGGAAAATTCAATTTCTTTGTAAACTAGACCTTGAGCAGGAAAAATCCTTTTATTGTAATCATATCAATTCTAGTTAGATTCACATAATGAGGCTAACTGTGCAACTTGGTGAAGATGATGATCAGCCATGTAGAATGATTTAGAGTTCCAGAAGCGCTTTCTCTCTACAATAAAGTCATCCCTACTCAGAGGTCATAGTGCCCGATATCCCTTCATCAGTGGTTCTTAACCCTTTTTTTGTCAAGGACTTGCTTTAGAATCTGGTGAAAGCTACTGACTTTTTCCTCCAGGAAAATGACTGAACATGTGGATACACACATCAGCATACATTTTCCTGAAGTTCACAGATTCCTGTGAACAGCCCTGGGGAGTTTTTGAACAGTCAGCATTTCTCATCATTTTTGTTTGTTTGTTTGTTTTTTTGAGACGGAGTCTTGCTCTGTTGCCCAGGCTGGAGTGCAGTGGCGCGATCTCGGTTCACTGCAACCTCTGCCTCCTGGGTTCAATTTATTCTCCTGTCTCAGCCTCCTGAGTAGCTGAGATTACAGGCATATGCCACCATGCCTGGCTAATTTTTGTGTTTTTAGTAGAGACAGGGTCTCACCATGTTGGCCAGGCTGGTCTCAAACTCTCAACCTCAGGTGATCCAGCCGCCTTGGCCTCCTAAAGTGCTGGAATTACAGACGTGAGCCACTGCACCTGGCCTCATAGTTCATTTTCAAGAGGCACATAATGGGCATCCTGGGCTGGGCATGGTGGCTTATGCCTGTAATCCCAACACTTTGGGAGGCCAAGGTTGGAGGATCACCTGAAGCCAGGAGTTTGAGACCAGCCTGGGCAACATAGAAGACCCCCTCTCAACAAGATACACAAAAAAATTAGTTGAGTGTGGTAGTGCACACCTGTAGTCCCAGTTACTTGGGAAGCTGAGGCAGGAAGATCACTTGAACCCAGAAGTTTGAGGCTGCAGTGAACCATGATTGTACCACTGCACTCCAGCCTGGGTGAAAGAGCATGACTCTGTCTCTGTCTCAGGGAAAAAAGGGCACCCTGCTGACACATACCACCCTTGAGGTAAACTAAAATGAAGCTCCATCATATTTTTCATTTCACCATCACATTAAAGTATTATTTAAAATAATGTACTTAATAATGGTTTTATATTAAGGAAAGAGACGATATATAGGGGCAATAATTCACCAAGGTATATAGGTCTACCTTGGTGACACACAGCTTGATCACAGATCAGCTTCCATGTTGAGTTGATTTCTTTCCTTCCTACTTCTATTAAATTTTAAAAAGTCAAGCTTTACAACACTTTAAAATGCTTTAAATGCTCCACAATATTACAGGATAGGTGAAATAAGAATTCTAAAAATTTTACACTATTTGTCTTAGTTGGATTCCTCCACAGCAGTCTGAGGCAAGGACATGGGTGCAGTTGGTATATTTAGAGTGTTATTCTAGGAAGCAGGAGTGACATAGTAAGGAGAATTAGAGAAAGAAAAAAAGTCAGTGCAAAGGTGCATTATGAGGTTGCTGCATTGGGCAACAAGGGCTGAATTCTGGTTAGACTGCTTGGGGGAAGATATAGAACATCTCCCAGAACTCTCCCTTTGATGGATGAGAGGCTGCAGCTCTCATCCACCAGTTCTTGTCCCCCTCATTTGAGGGTTATCTCCAAGGTTGGGATGTGTTTTCATGTGGATTGGCTTTCGTGAAGGCCTTGAGGGCAGAAGCAGAGGAGAGAAACTTGATTTTGGGGCAGGATACTGTTTGTTAGGATGATGTGAGTCTGACCTTACATAGAACTGTCTATCCCAGCTCTGGCTGAGCAAGGTGGAGAAAGAGGCTGTGATGTAGCGCGCCAGAAGCATTTATTCCACTATTGAATCTGGGTAGCGAATACCTGGACATTCATTATCCTATCTACTCTACTTTTGTACATGTTTGAAGTTTTTCATAATAAAAGTTAAAAATTCTAATTCAGAATCCTAGGTCATTGGGAACTGCCTCAAGTATTTAGTGGCCTTATCAAAACTATAGATATTATACATCCAAAAAGCTAGATATCACAAGGACAGTTCCCTGATAATACTTTGAAGCACTCCATCAGATCCTAAAGTCCCTGAACAAATCACACTCAAAGGCTGGAAGACAGAATAGTTGAACTTGGGAAATATATGGGTGTGCATTCCTAAATTACCACTTTGATTGCACTTGGTTCAAGAAAGTGTGGTTATAAGTTCTACTGAAAAACTTGAACGTGATATTTACATATACCCAATCATATATAGTCAATTTCTTTCTTCAAGAAGGGCATAAAGTCTCCACATGTTGGGACAGAATCAAATTCTTAGTGATAAGACTGTTTGCACCATAGTTCAGTTTTCTTAAAAAATTCTGATTATTTTATCTTTAACATCAAACATGGCAGTATTTCACCACTGAACTAATAATTACAGGTTCTTTAATATTCTGAAAATGTGGCTATAAAATACGTCTTGAGCAAGGCATTTGAATCTGAGAAATGCTCTTTAGTGGCATTATCATTTTCATAAGGTCCCTTTCCCTATCCCTTGTATCAAAAAATTATGGGAGAGCAGCTTCTCTCAACAGCTGGCACGCTTAGTGTGGAAAAGTGGAGATTAGTATTTACTGCTTATTTCTTTGTACAGCATGCTGGGAAGACATCTTCTTAGGGGCCAAAATTTTATTATAGTCACAATCTTTGTTTTTTTCAACACCGAATCGTGATCAGAAGGCATATTGCTGGTCGTTGTTAACCAAGTCGTGAGTGGCTTCACATTTGGGTGCAACCTCTATTATTTGCAGCATATTTCTGGGTGGCAGTCATGGCTAATGCTCTTCAGAATTGGCCGCAGTGCCCCTTTTCCAATCTACTTCATGACTCATTAAGAAAACCACTTGTTAACTAAATTAAAAACCTTTCCTTTTATGAGGAGAAACTAGAGCTCTCCTATATTGCTGGTGGCAATGTAAAATGGTACAGCTACTCTGGAAAAGAGTTGGACAGTTTCTAATGAAACCAAACATGCAACAACCATACAACCCAGCAATTACACTCATGGGCATTTATCCCAGTGATAAGAAAACTTATATTCATACAAGAACCTGTACACAAATGTTCACGGCAATGTATTCCTGATAGCTCCCAACTGGAAACAATCCAAATGTTCTTCAACATGTGAATGGTTAAGCAAACTATGGTATATCCATAGCATAGGACACTACTCACAAATGAAGAGGAACATATTATTGGTATGTACAACAGCTTGAGTGGATCTACAAAAATTGGACTAAGTGAAAAAAGGCAATGGCAAAATTGTATATGATTCCAAATGAATAACATCCTTGAGATGACAAAATTATAAAAATGGAGAACATGTGAGTGGTTGCTAGGGGTTAAGAAGGGGGTGGAGGTGGGGATAGTGGGTGTGGCTATAAAACAGCAACATAAGGGATACTTGCGTGGTGGAACCATTCTGTATCTTGACTGTATCAATGCCAATATCCTGGTTGTGATACTGTATGATGTTGCAAGACACTGTCATTGGGGGAAACCTGGAAAATGGTACATGATTTCTCTTTGCAGTATTTCTTACAACAACTGCATGAAAATCTGTATCTAAGGTAACAAGCATATATTTTTTAAAAAACCCTTTTCTCTTATAGCATGGAATTTCAGGGTCAAAAATGTGGAGCACTTCTCCCGTGTGTGCTTGTGTGTGTGTGTGCGTGTGTGTGTACATACTACTCTTACTACGTCAAGAGTCTGCATATCAGTGTTTTTGCCTGTCTCTAAAGTAGAGTATCTGCTGGTGTCCACATGTGATAATAATTGTTTTTTATATTGTGTGCCATAGATATTACGGATGTCCTATGACTTTATAAAAATTCTGCTGATGACTCACTCTGCTTTCTCTAAGTCATTTTGTCATTGATATTGTGCCTGGTTTTATAAGCTTCTTGGCAATGAAGTGATTTGTACTTGTTTTGCCAAGAGGTCTAATAATGTTGAATGACACCCCCATAGCTTTAGTATCTTCCCTACCTTCGTCACAATATTCATCAACTTCATACAGCAAAGAATTACTTTGTGCTTGCTTTCAAAATATTCAATTGGCTTATCACAGGGTTAACTGTACTTTGATTAATAATTATGTAAAAGTGGCCGCGGGCCGAGGAGAGCTCTGGGTGGCCAGCCAAAGACCTGGGCAGTCGTGGGCTTCCGCGAGCCTGCGGGGATGAGCGGGTCCCTGGGCCGAGCGGCGGGCTCGGGTGCGGGCGGTGGTGGCTCGGCAGAGCAGCTGGACGCGCTGGTGAAGAAGGACAAAGTAGTTGTCTTCACTGAAGGGGACGACGGAGCAACCCCAGTGCGGCTTCAGCAACGCCGTGGTGCAGATCCTGTGGCTGCACGGCGTCCGCGACTACGCGGCCTACGAAGTGCTGGACGAACCCGAGCTGCGACAAGGCATTAAAGACTCTTCCAACTGGCCCACCATCCCGCAAGTGTACCTCAACGGCGAGTTTGTGCGGGGCTGTGACATTCTTTTGCAGATGCACCAGAATGGGGACCTGGTGGAAGAACAGAAAAAGCTGGGGATCCGCTCCGCCCTTTTAGATGAAAAGAAAGACCAAGACCCAAAGTGAGGGCGCCCGGGTCCTCCCTGAACAGAGGGAGCCGTTTGTGTCAGAGACTCACCGCCAGAAAAATCTTACCGATTTTGGTTTTCACTACTGAGACAACGGCCTTGTACTGATCATTTCAGTTCATGAGCAGTCGGGTGATTTTAGTTTGTCTGGTGTTTGGGCTAAGAAGATTTTATTGTGAACTTAATTGCAACCACTGCGCCGTAATAATTCAGTGCTGTATTATGATAGTGCTGTAAACAAAATTTGTTCTTATATTGCCGTTTATTTTTTGCCTGATTCAGGAGTTAAACTAGGAGCTTTGGAATCATTATTCATGACCCCTCTGCAAATACGTCAGTCTGCAAAGACATTATCTTCCCCCAAATTATGTATTGCTTCCTCTGTTATGGAAAACGATGGACAAAGAAGAAATTGTAAGTAAACTGCCAACACAGGAAAAAAGTTATGTAAAAGCTTTGATGACTTCGTGCTACAATTTGATACATTTTATTATAAAGAGCATGCTGGAGACTGGGGCAAATGGATGGCAGGTCTAATAAAATCAAATTTTCAGACATTTATCTTCTTACTTCATATTTGCATTTTCGACTTCTTATATGATATTGTCACTCACACACAGGCTTATTTCTCTTAGGACATAGAGATTCACATTCTGTGTTTGTACTGGAGACCTGTTCACTATTTATGTTTATGGTGTTTACTGAGTTGTAACATTTAAATCATTATTTTTATTGTTACTTTAATATTCAACAAACCTTTTTTTCTTAGTAAACTTTATTTTTCCAACATTAAAGTAATATAAAACTTGGAAAATATAGCAAAATAAAAAAAGGAAAAATCAATGTAATTTTACTGCCCCCAAAATCCCATTGACATTTTTGTCTTCTGATAGAGATTTTGTTCATTTTTTTTATTTGTTTGCTCTGTTGATAGCTTGAGAGACCTTCAAATTTCCATGTACCCGAGTCATCAAAATTTCTAAATCTGGTGGGTTCTTCACCCTAGAGTCCCAAGAGTGCCATAAGATACATCCTGGCTGGGCAGTGGCCAGAAGGACTGGTCTGGAAAGGGCGACAGAGGCCCTGAAGTCTCAGGGAAAAGCACTCAGCATGAGCCAGTATTCTGCACAAGGGTCGACCTAGTCCAGAAGGAACTTTTCCTGGGCTCAGTTCCCACCCTCATGGTCACATCACCGTGACACAGCAGGAAGAGCCCTCCCCAGAGCCCAGGTGTCTCACAGTTAAGTCTTGTCAGAGGCTGCTGCATGGGCCAGGAGTCCATCTCATTGGGTTAGCAGCAGCATTCCAACCCACAGGATTTGTTCACAGGCTGGAATGCTGGCCTCAGGGCTGGTCAGTGGCACTTGCTCCACTTGGTCCTGATGCTTGCGGTGATACCTTGTGGTGGTGCCATAAATCAGCTCTGCTCTGTGCTTTCCCAGAGAGATTTCCAAATGAATTGCCCTCCAAGCAGGCAGCATGAGATACCTCCTTTCAGATGTCATGAACTAGACGGAATTTTGTTCTTAGTAGAGGGGGGTGAATAGCAACGCCAGACTATGGTGTTGGAATCCATTCAGTTTGCCTCACTTGACCCACGTGTCAGTTATGAGCTAATCGGTTATGAGCTAAACCTCACAGCCTGTCTCCTCAGCGTTAGTGGTTATTTTTCCTCAGCTAGAGGGAAGAACAAAGGAATGGGGCCCAGATGCACCAGAATGGGGACCTGCTGGAAGAACTGAAAAAGCTGGGGATCCGCTCCGCCCTTTTAGATGAAAAGAAAGAGCAAGACTCAAAGTGAGGGAGCCCAGGTCCTCCCTGAACAGAGGGAGTCAGAGACTCACTGCCAGAAACTGTCACGGCAGCTGCCGGTTTGCACACCCAGTGCTTGATGTTAGGAAAACCGCCTCATTTCTTGGGGTCTTAGACTTCCTGAAAAGTTTATTCTTTTTTTTTTTGAGACAGAGTCTTGCTTTGTTACCCAGGCTGGAGTGCAGTGGCATGATTTCGGCTCACTGCAACATCTGCTTCCTGGGTTCAAGTGATTCTCTTGCCTCAGCCTCCCGAGTAGATGTGATTACAGGCATGTGCCACCACGCCTGGCTAATTTTTGCATTTTTAGTAGAGATGGGGTTTTACCATGTTGGTCAGGCTGGTCTCAAACTCCTAACCTCAAGCAATCCACCCACCTCGGCCTCCCAAAGCGCTGGAATTACAGGCGTGAGCCGCTGCACCCAGCCGAAAGTTTATTCTCTTAACTGGAGCTCCAGAGTTCAAGACCAGCCTGGGCACCATGGCTAAACCTGGTCTCCACAAAAAAATACCAAAGGTAGCCGGGTGTGGTGGTGAATGCCTGTAGTCCCAGAAAATCAGGAGGCTGAGGTGGGAGGATTGCTTGAGCCTGGGAGGATTGCAGTGAGCCAAGATCGTGCCACTGCACTCCAGTTTGGGTGACACAGCAAGATCCTGTCTCAAAACAAAGCAAAACAAAACAAAACAAAAACAAAACAAAAAAGAAAACATAAGGATTGTTAAGAATGTAATTTGACAAAAAAGAACGTAATGTGATTGCTGTAAAAAATCATAATTAGCCTTACATCTCAAATATGTGGAAGGTATGTAAAGAAATAATATTATTGCTTTTTCCTCTGTCACTGGCTAGGTTTCTGGGAATGATCAGTGGCCCTGGATCACCCAGAGTCCATGCACCACACTTTGAGAAACAGTGCCTAAGGGAAAAGTGTATGCCTTGCTTTAAACACATTTATTAATATATTAAGTTTGATTCTATTTAAATTGGTTGAACTTTATTATACTTGATCATCAAGTTTCTACCTAGGGTAAAAAATTATGACAAAATAAATGCTTTTTTACTGATAGTTTGGCATCTTCCTTAATAATAGACCTGTAGCCGGGGTGAGGATGTCCAGCTAGGTACTTATGTACATTTTCCAGTCCCCCTTGTGGTCTGGTGTGGCTCTATGACCAATGAAATGTAAGTAGGAGTGATGTGTCCTTTTTCTAGGCCCAGCCCTTTAAACTTTGCACATGTGCTCCTCTTTACTTTTTTCCACTAACAGAAGAAATATGGATATGCCTATAACACACATTACTCAGCTTTGTTTATATAGCCTGAAACTGGCAGATAAGGCTGTTGCCTTAGAGAAGGGTAGAGAAACATGAAGGAATCAACCCAAGTCCATGAGTGACTGAATGAGCTGAGTAGGCTACCTATGTGCCCTGGACTGTCAAGTGGAGAGAAACTTGACAAGTGGTGAGTTCTTTGACTCCCTATACTATTAGGTTTTTATATTATAGCGGCTTAGCCCTTTAAGCTGATAAAGCCAGGGAAACTTGGAGGTCTGAAAGCTCTGACTGGTAGCTTGTGGGGAAGAGTGGCTCTTGGTGGCACAGGACAGGTGGGAAGGAAAAGGGAGTCAGGACTTGGCGCAAGACTACCAACCATGGTAGGTGAGTATGGCAAGTAAGTGTCCAGTTGATTTCTAAGGATGATTTTGGTGGTACTGCCAGGCAGGGAGATAAGAAATAAGGAATAAGCTTGGTTGTGAGTCATACAGAAATGTAGTTTTCCTATGAGAAAGAATTACTGAGTCACGGGAACTGGTACCACTTAGTCATCCAGTTTAGGATAAGAGGGAAATCAAATCAAGGGAGCCACATCAGGTATAGGTCATCTCTGGGTGACCTCATACGGGATCCAGGAAAGTGACAGTTCTAAGCTCCCTGAAGGGTCCCTGGGGCTCTTGCTACTTTTCCTACTTTAGTCATGATTAGTATAAAAACTGTGGTGGAACTGTGGTGGCTTCATTAGTGGCTTCAGCTGTAAAGACTTGAAGCCGGCACAAATCAGAGATAAATCTCATTTACCTCACTTATTTACCTTTCATCTACATATGATTTAGTGCCTCAGCCACTGCTAGGGTACCTTTCTGTAAACTGGAAAAAGTGCTCCTTTTTGGGTTGGGGGCATGGCCTAGCAAGCACGCATGTATCAAACTAGGAAAAGAACGCATTACTTGGTGTGTACAGTGCAGTATGGATTTCAGCCCCCATTCACCTCCATGACTGAGTATCCTTTGTGCAGTGAACAACATGCACAACTGTACATGGTGGACTTGCAGACTACCAGAGGCACAGTGAGCATGAAGAGTGAGATTGGAGAGTAAAGAAACAATTCAAATGTGACCTGCTGGCCAGAGGTACTTACAGGAAAGGCAAAAGAGAAGCAAAAGGTGAAGGGTGATTTAAGAACAGTTTTAAACTTAATATCTAAAGGGCCATCCCCAAATAGACAATATACGTTCTTGTGTCTATACCTTTGCTCATGCTGTTCCTCATCTGAAGTATCCTCTCTGATTATATGGTTCCTACACATACTCCAAAGCTTACTTCTAGACTTAACTTTCCAAAAAGCCTTCCTTGAACTCTGTAGCTTACAAAGATCCCTCCCTCTCTCTTTACACTGAACTCTGACCATGCTGTGCTTAAGTTTCTGCCTCACATCATGCTTAGTGATTAACCTGGCCTGCTTTCCTTTTTGGTTGATTACTTCCTTTCTGAAACCATCTCTTGTGCCCCCTCTATAGCTATGGAAGTTTATTGAACTTATGTATTTATACATCAGTCTCTCCTTAGTGGATTCTAAGCTCTGTCAAGGCAGGGACTGTGGGTTTTAAAAAAATTTCTATCCCCACCCAGCACAGGGCTCAACAAGTGTTTGTTGAATAAACAAATAGGCAATCCGTGCTCAAAATGATGTCTATTTGTTTGAGTGACCGAGAGCCTGGAAAATGTCTTCTCCAGTCCCAAGCTATGTTTTTATTCAGGGAACCTCTGCTAAGCTCCCCACAGCAGGGTATGGGGACCACTTGTGGTCAATTAACTCAAAATCTTTCCCCTGTTCAGACACTATTTTAACAAATCCTTGCAGTAGAAAGAGGATTGTGCTCATTGGGTGGTTCTAGTTCAGTTCTGGTACTAACTAGCCATGTGACTTTGAGCAAGTTGAATCACCTGCCTGGCCAGCTTTAGTTTCCTATACTGTAAAATGAAAAAGTAGCTTTAATAGCCTACAATGTTGTAAAGCAACATGATAAGCAATGTGGTAATTGAGCTGACCTGTGAAAATATATCCATATCCATGGCAATACCTAACTCCTAACTCAGCTTGAAGCAATTTTTCTTCCACAGTGAAACATTCATAAGATGTTTTATGTGTCCCATGACCAATAAACAGCTGTAGGAAACTTGGGGAAAATATAACTCTCCCTCTTGGCCTGTATAATTTTACTGTTGTTGTTGTTGTTGTTAATGGGCAGCCACCACTTCATCTCTCTCCTGCATGGGGTTTATGTGTTCATTCTATTTAGGGTTGCCAGGTTCATCAAATAAAAGTCCGATATGATTCCTTCATATTTGTTCAGCACTTCACAGGTTACGAAGAAGCAGGTTAATGTATTAGAATGCAGAATGGCAGAAATAGCCTTGCTATCTAAAGTGTGTCCCCCAACTGATAGCATTAGCATTACCTTGGAGCTTGTTAGAAATTCAAACTCTGAATCCCACCCCAAAACTACTGAGTCAGAATCTGCATTTTAACAAGACCCCCAGGTGATCACGTGCACACTAAAATTTGAGAAGCCCTGGGCTGGTTGCTAACTGCCTTCTCCATTTGCTCAACAGCTGTCCATAAACTTTGGAGTAGGAAAAAGGGAGTAGAGTTGCCCAAAATACGAACTCTTCCATTGGCTTCTATATTGTAGGGACTATCACACATTCAGTGGTCTCACAGGGCAGTGCGTAATAAATAGCAGATAATGTTACGTTTTCTGTCAGGGCCATGAGCTAAAATAAAGTCAGAAACCACATCCAAAAAGAAACCACATCTGTAGTATGATGAAGGCAGTATGTCTAGGCAAGGCTGGACCTGAGTCAAGCTGTCGTCTCTGCCTGGTTGGGATATCTATGCCTGTGAATACTCTTGAACTCTCCCTTTTGGCTACAATTCTTCACTACAAGGTTCTCTCCTTTTTTATTTCAGATACTGAGTGTCCTCCTCAACCAAAGTGAACATTTAGAAAGGCATGTACTGTACTGTAATATTAAGCACAGTAGGTGTTTCTCCTCACTTGGGCTCTATATTCTCAGTTCTTTGCAAACATCCTCTAACGGGAATTTCATTCCCCAAGTAGCTATTGGAATAGGGTATTTTGGAAGGGTCTGGGTCACATACTCCACCTAAGAATAAGGCCAGCTCTGCTTCTAGGTTCTCAGCCTCAGCCCTACCCATATTCCCAAATCTCTCCACTCACTCAGCCTGTCATACAGTTGTCCTTCCTGCCTTCACAAGTCTCTGTCTCTTTCCACTTCTCTCCTCCCAATTCGTGTCAGCCTAGACTGAGGATGGCTAGACCTTAGAGGTCGGCCAGAAATACAGAGACACAGAAGCGATCTGCGGATGTCAAGGAAACCAGAATAGTAAGAAATCCAGAGAAGTAGGCATAGTGTGATACCAGTTGGTCTGATAAGAGGGGACTAGGAACTAGGATTCAGAGGCAAGAAAGACTTTTAGTTTTCATGAGAATTAGGGAGTCAGTCTCAGCTCTGGGAACCTGGAATGCTGACCAGGGATCTAGGGGAAAGGGAGAGTCGTGACTGGGCATGAGTAATTGGCAAGAAACCAGGGACTGGACAGAGGTTCTGAGGTCAGAAAAGGGCCAGAAGCTGGGATAGATTTGGACCTATGGCTGGGGTTGGTGGCTCCAGGAGTGAAGGCTAGAGTCCTGTGCTGAAGTTCCACCATTTGTTTTATTCATTTGATATATAGATTTGACTTTATAGAGTGGAGGTTAAGAATGTTGGCTCTGGAGCTAGATGGCTGGGGTTCAATTCTGGCTTCATCTCTTACCAGAGGCTTGACTTTGGTAAGGCCCTTAATCTCCCTGTGCCTCATCTGAGGGATGCTGTGAGGCTCCAATGAGGCAATGTATGCTAAATGCTTAGCAAAGCACTGGCACACAGGACATCCTAGATAAATGCTATGCATGATGATGGTTACCCTCGAATTCCATGCTTCCATTCCTGTACTCCTCAAACTCCCTTCTGGTCACTGGGACATGTTCCCTTGCTTAAAACAGCTTTTTTCCCCCTTAACTCCTTTTCATTGTTTAGGCCTCAGTTCAGACATCAGTTTCCATGGGGGTCCTTTCGCAGATGCTCTTGGAATGGGTAAGGGGTTCCTCCTTGTGCTCCTATAGTACTTACACTTGTTTTTTTTTTTTTTTTTTTTTTTTTTTTTTAAGACAGAGTCTCACTCTGCTGCCCAGGCTAGAGTACAGAGGTGCGATCTCAGCTCACTGCAACCTCTGCCCCCCGGATTCAAGGGATTCTCCTGCCTCAGCCTCCTGAGTAGCTGGGATCATAGGCGTGCACCACCATGCCCGGCTAATTTTTGTATTTTTAGTAGAGACTGGGTTTCACCATGTTGGCCATAGTGGTCTCGAACTCCTTACCTCAGGTGATCCACCTGCCTTGGCCTTCTAAATTGCTGGGATTACAGGCATGAGCCACCGTGCCCAGCCAGCACTTACACTTATACATCATGTATTGTAATTGCTCATTTCCTTGTCTGTGTCTCCCATTAGTCCCTCAGCTCTACAAGTTTGGGGATTATATCAGTTTTTTCCACTGCTCTCTCAGTTCTGCTGACACACAGTAGAAATTCATTAAATGTTTGTTGATTAAATGAATAAAATGGTGAGAGACTTCAAGCTTAGGTGCCTTGGGGGAGCCATAACCAGACAGGATTCCTCTGTTAAAGCTTAATCTATGAGCTGCTGACAATTGTAGAGCCAGAGCCCCAGGGCCTGCAGTCACTTTCAGATGATGTCCCTTTCAGGAGGTGTCAGTGAAACCCACCTGCCCACCACCTTACCTGTCTCTTTTCTGTGTGCTGTGTGGGCCAAATAGTACTGGGAGGAGCAGCTTTAAATCTGAAAGTGTCCTGTACATTTTCTAAGCCTCTGTAGCAGTCACCATTTTTCCCAAGCTAGTTTGTGTAATAATGCCTGGAGGCTAGTAAACAGTGAACAGTCCAATACTTTTCAAAGCATCCTGGAAGTACAATATTTGTGCTCCTTTTGTGGCATGTAAATATGTCTTATATCATGCAATATGCTGCTTTTCTGAATACTCGTAAACTCTTATCTTAAATTTCTTTTATTTTAATAAAATGAAAATCTCAGTCTGTCTGTGTGAGCAAAATGATGTTTCCACCAACAAAGCTACTGGAGCCAGGCTGGGAATTGCAGGCTGCAGTGGCCTGAAGAGATGGACTTAGAAGTCACAGGGGAAAGGCTGGACAATAGCTCCCTCCTCCTTCCTCCTGAACTCTGCTGATTCCATGGAGAACAATCAGAGAACATTCTTGGAGACCTCTAAGTGACTATCTCCATGCCTAGCCTCATGAAGAGACATTCTACACATTTCTCTAAAACTTGCAGATGGCAGAGTTCACCTGGGAAGAGTTCATTTTGTGTGAGAAAAGTGGATAGTTAACCTAGGGCAAGTGAAAATTGGAGCCAGGGAGATAGCCAGCTGCTCTTAACATAGAAAAACTAGTCATGCGTTTTTATTGCATGTTTGGGGACTGGGGTTAGGGCTGGAGAGTTTCACTCTCATTAGACAATTTGAAAAAAGTAGATTTTAGCTTAGGGGACCCTTATTTCTCACCTCTTTATCAGAGGACAATTTAGAGTTGCATATGGGGTCTCTGGATAGGGTTTTGCTAAATCTGCCAATTTGCCAGATTTTGCAAATACAAATATAGGATGTCCACTTAAATTTGAGTTTCAGATAAACAAGAGATTTTTTTAGCATTTGCATATCCCAAATGTTGCGTCCTGTAATGTATCTGGCAACCCTATTCCCAGGTAATTATCCCTTGGAGCACCATGTTGTTGGTCTGCTTAATAAGGCAAAATGCCTAAGAAGCCTTCTGCTACTGGGACACCCTTAGCGGCTGGAGTTAGATCATCTCCGTCAGTACTGCTGGAAGCTATGAGAAGCCAGTAGACCCCCTAATGAGCTGAATTGTGTGCGGGGGTGGAGGTGGAATGTTGCCTTAAATAAGCCCCTACTGATAGTGTGCATAAAGATGGAGTTGGATGGAACAGCTGGTCTTTCAGGAGCCCTGTCCCCTACTTATCTTTTCTCCTTTTTGTGTGCCTTAGAAAACCCTACTACTTTATTCTACCTTAAACCTCTTTTCCCAACAGCCAACTCAAATCCGTCAAGGCCTTTGAAACTTTCAGCCCAAAGTCAACTTACCCTGATAAACAAAAATGTAGGACCTTTGAAACTTTCAGCCTAAAGTCAACTTATCCTGATAAACAAAAATGTAGGACTCAAAGGAAGCCACTACATGTAGAATATTCAATAGGAGAAAGCAAAAAGGACACTTGCTTACAGGCTTCATGCTTATTCCCATGGAAATAAAGAAACCAAATATGGGAATTAGAGAGGACCACCAGGGCCTCACTTGGCTATTTAAATAAGAGAAATGATGCAGATTCAAGTGAAAGACAGATGGAACCTGAAGCGGCGTCCATGCTTGGCAAAAGTTGCTTTTGGACTAGTGAGCTGAAAGGAGGGGCTGTTTGTTTCCCTGCAGATGTCTTGCAGGCTCCTGTAAGGAAGGAGTTTTTCCCACATCCTCTTTGGAGTTGGACTGGGAAGGCTTAGTGCTAACTTACCTACCCTAGCCTATTCACAGCACAAAAGGGCAAGTTGGCCTACTTGAGAGTGAGGCCCCTGAGAAGAACGCAAACCACCCTCAATAGACTTTAAATAACCTTCCCAGGGTTTTGTGCTCAGGAGTTGTTTGAAAGGCACAGACACCTGTGTGGTTTTATGGGTTAATAAAAAGATGTGGAGAGGGGGTGGGTATGGATCATTTCTGTCCCTCTGTTCTGTTCCCAAGAAACCCTGAAGTACAATGATTCTGAGACACTGTTAGGCCACCTGTGGTAGACATGAGCGGCCTTTTTTCAATTAGTTCCTTTCCCCCCAATCTCAGAAGATATGAGGGCTGGGTCCACAAAAGCATGGTAGAGGCAAGGCTTAAGAAGAGAGGACCAGGCCGGGCGCGGTGGCTCACGCCTGTAATCCCAGCACTTTGGGAGGCCAAGACGGGCGGATCATGAGGTCAGGAGATCGAGACCATCCTGGCTAACACGGTGAAACCCCGTCTCTACTAAAAAATACAAAAAACTAGCCGGGCGAGGTGGCGGGCGCCTATAGTCCCAGCTACTCGGGAGGCTGAGGCAGGAGAATGGTGTGAACCCGGGAGGCGGAGCTTGCAGTGAGCTGAGATCCAGCCACTGCACTCCAGCCTGGGCGACAGAGCGAGACTCCGTCTCAAAAAAAAAAAAAAAAAAAAAAAAAAAAAAAAAAAAAGAGAGGACCAATGGGCTTGAGCCAGAATGTTGGCCAGACCGGGGCTAAAGACTCATCAGCATTGTCAGACTAGGACACTCTGGCATGTGGTTAACCATCTACAGTTCGGGCTGGAGGAGTTTTAGCTGGCATTTGGGCAGCACTTTATAAAATGATCTTCCACACACAACTCTAAAATCAAGTCTGGGGTCTGAGGCCAGCCCTAGATCAGCTCTCACTGAGGTACTTTGCACTGGCTGCCTTTTTCTTCTGGGAGGGACAACTGTAGCCTTTGAGGTGGGTCCTCATAGGCTTTCAGTAGTGTGAAGCTTTGGTCAAATCTGGGTGCCTAGCACTATATTGAAGCACATACATATCTGCTCAACATCACCCAGCTAGTAAGTAGTAGAGTCAGTGCTGGAAACCAGATCTGTCTGACTTCAAAGCTCAAGCTTTAAACCATTACCCCACCATTTCTCAGTCTTCAGCCTCTCAAATACCACCTTCATGATTTTTGCCATATCATGTACTGCCTACACTATTATTTTTAAAAATTTTTTAATTTTTCATTTTTGTGGGGACATAGTAGGTATATATATTTATGGGGTACATTAGATGTTTTGGTACAGGCATGCAATGTGAAATAAGCACATCATGGAGAATGGGATATCCATCCCCTCAAGCATTTATCCTATGTGTTACAAACAATCCAATTATACTCTTTAAGTTATTTAAAACTGTACAATTACGTTATTATTGACTATAGTCACCCTGTGGTGTTATCAAATACTAGGTCTTATTCATTCTTTCTAACTATTTTTTTGTACCCATTAACAATCTCTACCTCCCTCCCTTAGGTTCCCACTACCCTTCCCATCCTCTGGTAACCATTCTATTCTCTATGTCCGTGAGTTCAATAGTTTTAATTTTTAGATCCCACAAATAAGTGAGAACACGTGACGTTTGTCTTT
Source organism: Macaca thibetana thibetana (assembly GCF_024542745.1). Classification (NCBI taxonomy): domain Eukaryota; kingdom Metazoa; phylum Chordata; class Mammalia; order Primates; family Cercopithecidae; genus Macaca; species Macaca thibetana. Next base: position 115,798,733 of record NC_065598.1, read on the forward strand.
CTGCACCTGTCTTATTTCACTTGACATAATACTCTCCATTTCCATCCATGTTTTTGCAAATGACAGGATCTATTTCTATGTTTTGGCTGAATAGTACTGCATTGTGTCTACACTATTATTTCCTTAATATTTTTGAATCAACTTTTAAACTTTCATTAAAAGGAAAATCTCTGTCACTGCCATAAATTGAAATCCAGTATCAAGTACCCTAAATAGAAGAAAATTATAATAATATACCTGTAACTGCTTATTAAAAATGTTCATCTGGGTGTGACTAATAATCATCTCATATCTCCCTGGTGGTTTGCCTACCACACTTTGGAAAATACCGCACTGTTCTAAGCAGCAGGATTATAACAGGCCTTGAAGGCTACTCTGGACTAAATGTTTGTGTCTCCTCCCTGCCCTCCCAATATGGTTTGGCTCTGTGTCCCCACCCAAATATCATGTTAAGTTATAATTTCCAGTGTTGGGGAAGGGATCTGGGTAGGAGGCAATTGGATCATGGGGGAGATTTCTCCCTTGCTATTATCATGATAGTGAGTGAGTTCTCATGAGATTGGATAGTTTAAAAGTGTGCGGCACTTTTCCCTTCTCTCTTTCTCTTTCTCTCTTTCTCTCTCTCTCTCTCTCTCCTGCCACGATGTGAAGATGTGCCTGCTTCCCCATTGCCCTTCTGCCATAATTGTAAGTTTCCTGAAGGCTCCCCAGCCATGTCTCCTCTATAGCCTGTGGAACTGTGAGTCAATTAAATATCTTTTCTTCATAAATTACCCCGTCTCAGGTAGTTCTTTATAGCAGTATGAGAATTGACTAATATAACACCCCCCGCCACTTGCATACATTGGAGCCCTAATCTCTGATGTGATGGTGTCTTATTCTGTTTTCTGTGGCTACAGCAGAATACCTGAGGCTGGGTAATTTATAAAGTTAAGAAATTTATTTAGCTCACAGTTCTGGTGGCGGGGAGGTCCAAGATTGGGCAGTTGCATCTGGTTGGCTTCTGGTGAGGGCTTTATCAAAACATGTCAGAGAATGGAAGGGGAAATTAGTACATGCAAAAAGGAAAAAACACAAGAGGCAAGCTAAGAATGAATCCATTTCCACAAGAACTAACCCAGTCTCATGAGAAATACATTAATCCATCTCAATGAACTAATCACCTCTTAAAGGCACCACCTCCCAAAGCTGCCATATTGGAAACCAATCCTTAATATGAGTTTTGGTGGGAACAAACAATATTTAAAGCATTGCAGATGGGATTTGGAAGTGAGGCTTTTAGGAGGTAATTATGCCATGAAAGTAGAGCCCTCATAAATGGGATTAGTGTCCTTATAAGAAGTGACACAAAGAGATGATCTCTCCCTCCACCATGTGAGGGCACAGTAAGAAGGCAGCCATCTGCAAACCAGGAAGAGAACCCTCACCGAGAACCTTGATCTTGGATTTTCCAGCCTCCACAAGTGTGAGCAGCAAATGTCTATGGTTTAAGCCACCCAGTCTATGGTATTTTTGTTATAGCAGCCCAAAGTGAACAAAACAAAGGCCATCTAATGAACCTTCCTCCCTTATTCAATTTCAAAATAGCCTATGCAATCTTTTAATTAATATCCTCTTGCCTGAGCTTGAACTTCTCCTGTGAGGAGACAGAAAACATTTTGCTTCTGACCAGAAACTGCTATCACACATGTTTCTTTGTTCTTTGATGTTTACACAAGTATATAGCCTTTGAAGAACTTTTACTACTATGGCAAACTAGACGTAAGGCCACTTGTGTGCCCTCGCCTTTGCACTCTCTTTTTCTCATCTTTTAAAACTTAGCTCTTGTGGAGAGAGGGACAAAGAAGTGAACAGGTGATGTTGGTGCGTTGGAGTATATACAGGATTGAAGTCTGATTTATGTACTTCACTCTGAGGGAAACACAAACCAAGCACAGAAAGTTGGATCCAGTAAGAAATCCTTAGTATTTGGAGGGAAGGGGAAATTCTGAATGCAGATGTATATGTCTTCTGGTCCAGCTGCCTTTGAAATAATTTCAAAATCTTCTGAGAAAAAGGAGGTGGAAGAGAAGAGGCATCTCTTTAAAAAACCTTAGTAGGACATCAGCACATAAGCATGCCGGTTTGGCTGTGCCTCTAACAAAAAGTATTACAAAGTGAAGAGAGACACTTCCCCCCTATCCATAATAATACATTGCCTAGCTTTGGCATTTCAAGGGCCCCAGTGCCTCAGCTGTAGCAGCAGATAGCAGTGCCCAGTGGATGCAGGGTTGCTTAGCACAGGCACCAAGAGATAAATAGAAGAGCAGCAAGAGCAGCCCCTGGCAGGAAGCAGACATCCCTTGGGGACTCTAATATTATTAAGGGGTCCTTTGTTAGAGGCCAAATTCTGCATAAGAGATAAAGGCAAGAGCTGGCAAAATTTAGAAGAGTGAGAGATTGTGTGACCTTTTTATACCTGCAGGCTGGCAAGGTCTGGGGAAGCTCAAAGTACACACAGTTCAGAGAAAAATCTTGGACCGAGACCAGCTACCCCAGTTCCAGACATCACAGAAAAAGGGGCACATGTCCATATAATAAAGGTCTCTTTCAAAAGTCTCAGGAAGGCTTTTCAAATACGTACAGCCAACTGATCTTTGACAAAGCATACAAAAACATAAACTGGGGAATGGACACCCTATTTAATAAATGGTACTGGGAAAACTTGCAAGCCACATGTAGAAGAATGAAACTGAATCTTCATCTCTCATGTTACACAAAAATCAACTTAAGATTGATTAAAGACTTAAATCTAGTACCTGAAACTATAAAACTTTTAGAAGATAACATCGAAAAAACCATTGTAGACATTATCCTAGGCAAAGAATTCATGACCAAGACCCCAAAAGCAAATGCAACAAAAACAAAAATAAATAATTGGAACCTAATTAAACTGAAAAACTTCTGCACAGCACAAGAAATAATCAGCAGAATAAACAGACAACCCACAGAATGGGAGAAAATCTTTGCAAACTGCATATCTGAAAAAGGACTAGTATCCGGAACCTACAAGAAACTCAAACAAATCAGCAAGAAAAAAAAATCCCATTAAAAGGTGGGCAAATGACATGAGTAGACATTTCTCAAAAGAAGATATACAAATAGGCCAGGTGTAGTGGCTTACACCTGTAATCCTAGCACTTTGGGAGGCCGAAGTGGTGGATCACTTGAGGCCAGGAGTTCAAGACCAGCCTGGCCAACATGGCAAAACTCCATCTGTCCTAAAAATACAAAAATTAGCTGGGCATGCCTGTAGTCTCAGTTACTCAGGAGGCTGAGGCACGAGAATTGCTGGAACCCAGGAGGCAGAGGTTGCATTGAGATGAGATGGAGCCACTGCACTCCAGCCTGGCTAATAGAACGAGACTGTCTCAGAAAAAAAAAAAAAAAAAAAAAAAAAACCAAACAAAAACAAAAACAACCCCCCCCAAAAAACAAAAACAAAAACAAAAAACAAACAAACAAAAATGGCTGAAAATCACTGATCATCAGGGAAATGTAAATTAAAACCACAATGAGATATCACTGTACTCCTGTAAGAATGGCAATTATTAAAAAGTCAAAAACCAATAGATGTTGGCATGGATGTGGGGAAAAAGGAATGCTTCTACACTGCTGGTGGGAATATAAATTAGCACAACCTCTATGGAAAACAGTATGGAGATTCCTTAAAGAGCTAAAAGTAGATCTACCATTTGATCCAGCAATCTTACTACTGTATATCTACCCAAGGGAAAGTAAGTCACTACATGAAAAAGACACTTGTATACATAGATTTATACCAGCATAGTTCACGATTGCAAAGATGTGGAACCAACTTAAGTGTCCATTGACCAATGAGTGGATAAAAATAATGTGGGGGTGTGTGTGTGTGTGTGTGTGTGTGTGTATATATATATATATATATAAAAATGTGGTGTGTGTGTGTATATATATATAAAAATAAATGTGGTGTGTGTGTGTGTATATATATATATACACACATACACATACACCATGAAATGCTACTCAACCATTAAAAGGAATGAAATAATCTTTTGCAGCAACTTGGATGAAGCTGGAGGCCATTATTCTAAGTGAAGTAACACGGGAGTGGAAAACCAAAAACTACATGTTCTCATTTATAAGTGGGAGCTAAGCTATGAGTACACTAAAGCATACAGAGTGATATAATGGACTTTAGAGACTCAGAAGGGGGAGGTTGGGAGGGGAGCCAGGGATAAAAAACTACACATTAGGTACAATCTACACTACTCGGGTGATGGGTGGACTAAAATCTCAGAATTAACCACTACATAATTCATCCATGTAACCAAAAGCCACTTGCAGCCCAAAAGCTATTGAAATAAAAATTTTAAAAAATATTAAAGAATTAAAAAACCAAAAAACAAAATCCAAAATTCTCAGAAAGGCTTTTAAAATATGATACATGGGAGTAAACCCTGCAACAAAGACATGAGGTCCCATCATTATTGTGAATTAGCCACTTGATCACCAACCATCACTTGAACATACACAGACTGCAACAGCAAATGGGTTAGAAAAATGGGAGGCTAGCTATTTGTTCTTTAGGGAGACAGAGCTATTAGGGTGATGTCTGGGTGAGTTATTGAAGGAGAGGGATGTATTCAAGGCACAAAATGGGTCCTTGAAATAGTTTCTCATATGATGGCTCAGAGAGAAAAATAGGACTCCAGCCCTTCACATGACAGCAATCACCATTTGTTACTGTCTGCTGCATCTAGACTGGAATGGGGTCAGTCAGTGAACTTCATGTTGACACAGGTGCTGGGGAGAGGTTGAAGAGGGGGAAGTTAGCTGGAGACACTGCTGTCAGGATCAGCACTGGGGCAGAGAGGAAGCAGTTGCGTTTCGGTGGTAGAAGTGAGAAGGAAAGGAAGAGGGGTCTGCAAGGGTTCTGTACATCCTGCACTGACAGAACTCAACGGCCCAGCCCTGCCTGGCTGGCCCTGGACAAGATAGGCCCCAGGCAGCAACTGGGAGAAGGGAAAAGGAGAAGGGGAGCTCCTGGGGCCAGAATCATTCAGCAGAGGCTGTGGTTTCAGTGCATACCTTTGCGTGAAAGGAGTGCACTAAGTCATCGAGTTGGGCTGTAATTCCAAGGGCTATAATTGTAATTCCAATTCTTTTTTGTTTATAATATTTCAAATTCTTGGTTCCCAGATATTGATCTGCAAAAAATTCCTCAGATGGCAATAAGCCTCTTTTCTCCTGCAGCTCTCTCCCCACCCTTAGCCCTTGCAAAGTAGAGCAGGAAGCTATTTTCTTTCCTCATTTCCATGGGAGAAGGAAAAAAGAAATAATAATAAAAGCCCATATTTGTTGAAGACTTTCCATGAGCTGGGCACTCACAACAATCCTGAGAGGTAGGTATTAATATTGGCCCCATTTTACAGACGAGGATGCTGAGGGTCATTTACTAAAGCCTGCTTATTTCCTTCACAATGCTGATCACAATCTCTAATCATCTTATTTATTTGTGCCCTTGTCTGTTTGCCCCCATAGAGTGTGCAGTCTATGAGAGAGGACTTTTGTCTGTTTTGTTCGCTATATATATGTAGTGGTAAAAGTGGGTGTGTGGCACATCACAGATTCTCAATAGCGTGTATTTCTGTCAGCTTTTGGATTTGATTTTACCCCACTTACAAGCAAATAATTTAGCTTGTTACTGTTTTATGATTGCTGGAAGAAAACAACACAAGACTTCTAGATCAGAGACAGACTGTATTACTTACAACACATCAAACAGCATGAGCATCAGCAGGTTTGTGTCACTTGCCCTTGTCCCCAAGTCCCATAGGGATGACACAGAGGGACCCAAATTCATGCTTTATATGTAGTCGGTTTACATCACAGCTGTGGGACAATGACACTAAGCTTGGGGAGCCCAGAATTTTGTAGCAAGCAGTAAGGATGCTCACTCTTTGTCTCAGAGGCCACATTACCTCACCTGTGAAAATTGCTTACTGCAACTATTAATATAACCCTGAGAAATGTCCCTGGAAAACAGTGGCCAGGGCCTTGCATTCTTGGCCTGCCCAACAAGAAGTGTAGGAGCATAAGAGACCCAGGGAGGAGTGTCTCCCAATATCCTACCCCACTTACCCCACTTAATTACTTCATGTGGAAAATGGGGATGACAGTATCTACTTGATATAGTGGCTATTAAATGAGTTATGTGCTCAAATGTCACTTTTTCAGTGACACATTGCCTGATCATCCTATTTAAAATAGAAGTCACACCTCCAGCATTCTCTGAAAATACTACTTTATTGCTTTATTTTACTTCACAGCACTTATCACTATTGAATATACTCAACATTTCACTCATTTATCTCTCTCATTATCTGTCTTCCATGAAATGGAATGCAATGCAGGGATATCTTTCATATCTCTCTGTCCTGTTTATGACTCTGGATCATCAGTGCCAAATTCAGGGCCTGGCACATTTTAGGCATAAATAATAAAATACTTGTTGAATGGGTGAAAGCACCCAGCCCAGTGCTTGGCACAAAAAGGGGCTTCATATACACTAGCTTCTCTTCCACCCTGCTCATGCCTCTCTCCCTTTTCTTCAAAGTGCCCATAAATCCGTCAATTCCGTAACCATACTCAGTCTTCCCAGCTGAATCCAGGAGAAGAAGGTTTGCAGATATAGCAAGGCTGCTCAGAATGGCTACTCCTGTTGGAGAGGAAGCTCTTTGCCTTCACCTCCAGCTCTGCAGCACTTGGGCTCCAGTCCACCCTCCCACCTGCTCTATCATCCCAAGCCCCTGCTAAGTTGCCCGTGCACATCCAAGAACCCACCCTCCCTCTTCTCCTTTTTTTCCTTCCATTTGGCCAGTGGGGGTGGGAATTACTACCTTCTAAATCTGAATCTGAGAGCACACAGGAAATAAGATGATGGGGGTCCCACTTTCCATGGGAGCAGTAAAAAAAGATAATCATAAATGCTCCCATGTTATTGAGTGCTGAATATGTGCTGTATGATTTACATGTGTTTTCTCAAGTAGTCTTCACGGGAACACTGGAGGGGGAAGTATTGTTATTGTCCTCACTTGACAGATAAGGAAAATAAAGCTCATAGGGGCTAGATGACTTACCCCACCCTATAGCTGGGAACAGAACCCATCCAGTATAACTCTAAAGTCCATGGTCCATTGAAGGGCCCAGGAACTGAAGGTAAGTCTATTGAAGACAGAAGATATTAAATGAGCCAAGGGTATGTAATTTCTAACCTCTCCATGGACTTCCTGCTTCCTCCCTGAACTTCTGAGCTACTCAGTGGGCACTTGTATTAGCTTCTCTTTAATGCAGAGGTCTTATCTCCATATCTGGTCTAGACTGCAGACTTATTGTGGACAAGCCCATTGTTATTACCGTCTGTGGCACTCATAACTTTCACATAGCAGGCTCTCAGTAAACAACAAAAGCAATGACCTTAGCATCAGCAGCAGGTGTTGGAGTCACAGAACTAGGTTTGAATTTCAGCTTTGATTTGAACTCGTTTTGTGACCATGGGCACTTTGCTCCACCCCTCTGAACCTGTTTCCTTTTCTGTAGAATGGGCATAATACAAATACTTATTTCAGAGGGTTGTAATTTACATGTGAATTCAAATGTAGTGATTAAAATAGTGCTTGGCATGTAATAAATATTCAATAAATGTTAGCTATTTATTGTTGCTATTATTAGAATCCCTATGTGCCAGTCACTTTAATATTCAGTTTAAAAATATAATCTTATCACGCTTGAACATAATAGGTGTTATTACTATTTTATACACGTCTCAGAAAGATTAACGTAACTTTTACTCAAAGTGGCAGAGTGAAGTTTTGAATCCTCCATGCTATTTCTGCTACGTGAATTGAATGGTTTCATCTTTTCTGAAGGAGTGGAATGGTGGGCTTCCTTACTTAAGCCATTTCTTTAATGAAATTCTTGACCAAGACCTTCACAGACACCAAGCTGTGGAGGATCTTACTTAATTATCTCCAGAAACCTGGCCAGGGGGAATGGGGTGAGGGAGAAGCTGAAGGCAAGGTGATGGGGCATGTGTGCTGGCTTTTTGAGAAGCTTAGGGTTAGAACAGGGAGTTGAGGAAGGGCCGAAGTAGAATCAAATTCAAATGCAGGTGATTTCACTGAGGCCAAGAAAATGATACTCCCCTTCCCCCTCCACCCCTCACAGCTGCAGTGGGGCCTAGCTTGCAGCTGGGAAGGCTTTTGCACTTACTACTCAGACAGTTCTCTGGGAGTCAATGTTTGCTTCCCTTTCTCCAGGGACTTGTGCAGGGAGAGGTGCAGAGCAACAATCAGAGACCAAATAACCTAATTCAAGGCCAAACAGATGCTTTTTTTCTTGAAGGTATCCAGGGGTATGATCTGCAACAGAGCCGCTCATCACCGCTAATTCTGGGGCCTCTTGTAGGGAAAGAGCTCATTCGCTTCTCTTGGGATGTGAGCCAGCTGGGATAGATGCTTCGTTAAAAGACATGTGTGCACTTTGTCCTGATCTGAGCTCACTGTGAAGGGCCTTTGAACTCATCAAGCAATTCCAGGAAGTAGAAGATGATCAAAGAACACAAGAGAATCATGGTTTAAGCTTCTTTTAAAGTCGAGTTTGGGTGTGCTGTGAAGAGGGAGGAGGCAGCTTTCTTGTTCCACGGGCATCACATAAAGAGAAGAGCTGTGAATCCCCACAAAGAACCACTTGCATCATAAGTACCAGGGCAGGGGAGGTGTGCGGCTTGTAACATTAGATTATTGGGCCCTCCTCACACCCTCCAAATCAGAATTTGGTGGGGTAGGGGGCGGGGGGAGGACGGTGAGAGTAGGTCCCAGCAGTCAGCAATTCAAACAAGCTCCCAGGTGACTCTAATGTACTAGAAAGTTTGAGGACAACTGAGTTAAAGCACGGGCCTTGGAGAGTTCCAACCTTGCTTCTACTACTTACCAACTCTGTGATCTTTGGCAAGCTATTTAACCTGTCTGAGCTTTAGATTCTTCCTTATAGAATGGAATAATAATAGCACCTCCCTCACAGTGCTGTGGGGAGGATTAAATGAGATAACATGTTCCCAATTAGAAATGGTAGTTATTAAATTTCGTCTCCCATTATGCATTATTTTTGCTTCCCCTTTTGAGTAGGAAACGCAAATTTATTTTTTCTCCACTTGAAGCACACCCCACGCCCCCTTTCCTTTCACCATCAGGTGTTTGGTACCGCTAAACACTTGTTTAAAACACTGTTAAAAACCTAGGCAAAGCAGAGGCTCCATACAGTGACCAAAGATGTTTGTCACATGGATGGCACATCTCTCTGAGAAGTGCCTACCTGAGCAGTGCCCCTTTCAGATTATCTTCTCCCAACTTCCTACCTCCCTCTCCTAAATTAAAACCTTTGCATCCAGTGTACCGTCTCTGTATGGTTCTTCTCCATGTCAGGGCTAGAGCACCAATGAGTTAGTCATGCAGTTGCATAATTATGCAGTGTTATCAATCTCTTGTGTGTTTGGTGAATGGGAGTCATGAAGAAGATCCCACCTCGCACCTGTGGGCTGATAAAATACAGTTTTTTCACCTCTAAAATGAAAAGCCAGCTCCTGGAGCTAAGTTGGCCCCAGGAAAGCACAGCTATTTGTAGACACTGCCTCTCTGTCTTACCTCTTAATCATAGCGCACTGAATACTGCCTCACAACTCTGCTAGCTGTTCCTTTTGGTTTTTTCCCCTTGATGATCATTGGAACCTAATTTCACCTAGATCCTTTCATTTAACAAACAAGTATTGAGCTAAGAAGGGTAATCCCAGAGATGGCTGTTATTAAGAAGAGCTATTTGGCTTTTTAAGCCAGGATTTACCTCTGGCTACACCTTAGGATCACCTATATAGCTTCGAAGAAAGATTCCTGGGTCCTACTCTTGGAGATTCTGAATTATTTGGTATCAATATATTTAAAAAGCCCTCTGCCCAGATGATTCTAATGTATAGTCAGGGTTGAAGGCCACTTCTTTATTTAAAAAAAAAAATATATATTTTTTCTAAACATTATGCCGTAAGGGGTAAGGCCATTACTTTAGGTGAATTCACTCATTCCATAAATATTGAGTACTTATCATGTGCCAGGCATTGTTATACACCCTGGGAATACATCCATGAACAAAAGAGACAAATATCCCTACCATCATGGAGTACGATGTTTTAATGGTAAAGACAATCAGGTAATATGATATGTGAATTAGGGTGGTCAAGGAAAGCTTCACAGAGAAGGGGACAATGAGGAAAACCTGAAAAAGGTTTCTGGTGTGAGCCATGCAAAAATCCGGAGAAAGAGATTCTTGGCAGAGGTCACAGCCAGGACAAAGAGCTTGATTCAGGAGTGCGTTTGGTGTGTTCTAGGAAAAGAAGTCTAGTGTGGCTGGAGGGAAGTGAGTGAGGGGAAGAGAGGTAGAAGATGAGGTTAGAGAGTTCATGGGGTTAGTGATACCAGATAAGCAAGTTGCTTTAGGTCTTGTAGGCCATTGTAAGGATTAGGACTTCTAATTTGAGTGAGATGAAAAGACATTGGATGGGTTTAAGCAGAGGAGTGGTGTGATCTGAATTACAAAGGATTACACTGGCTGCTGGGGGGAGGATAGATTATAGAGTAGCAAGCATGGAAAAAGGGAGGCTATGTCAGGGGTTGGGGAAGTATTATTTGTCCTAGTGTTCTTGAACTCTCCTATTCTTTCGCCTTGTTGGGTTAGGGGGAGAGGTGTGTGGGGGGGTTTGTGACCTACGATTTTGTGCCTTTTGAAAAAAGGAAGTAACTAACATGTGACAGTGTGTGTAACATTTGCAGATGTGTCTTCTCTGGATCAACAATCAAACAAACATGCCATGGCAATTTGAATTTCTTCCTCTTAAGCCTCTTATTCCACTTCAGATACCCCTCCCGCCCTATTCTTTGAGGATTCTTAGATACATTTCCATCCCCCCATAGTGACCTAGGTCTCTTATCCAGCTTTATTTCCTGCTTTTGACAGAGGAAAAAGATAAAGACTTTTGAATTGATGTGAGTGGAGATCTGATTATAGTAGCCACCTGTAAAATAGCAGGAGGTAGAGATGTTTAATGTGTAAAATGGTTGTTGTCCTGGAAAAAATCAATACCATAAATGTGAATTTAATGGGACCCCTTGGGGAATGGGAGTCTGGGCAATGTAACATTTTAGTTAATTGAAAGGTAACCCACTTCTCACCTTTGTTTTTTTCCCCCTTTTCTTTAAATTGGCTCTTGTTTCTGAGTATGACAGTCAAAGTGTTTACTGTGTGCATATAATGTGCCAGGCACTGTGCTAGGTGTTTTACACACATAACCTTATTGCAATCCCTGTAACAACTGATGATGTAGATGTTTTCTTTATTCCCATTTTAAAGTTGAGGAAACCAAGGCTTGGAGAAATTAAACCGCTCATCTGAGGTGTCTTAGCTGATAAATGCCCAAGTTAGTCTGTCTGATGCTGAGACTCATTCTCAGTGATCAGTGTCTTGCTCATTATGGACTCTATTGTGTTTAATTCCTGGACTTCAGACAGGGCTTTAGCATTATCCTGCTAGCCATCTTGGAAGACTGTTCTAGGTTAGAAATGGAGGCAGAGAGAGAGGGTCAGGAGTCTGTGCTGTGTGATGGCAGCCTGTGAATGGGGTCCATTTACTGTTATTAACTTTTTAAAGTAAAAGCTTTAATATCAACCTGTTTTCTTGTTACTAGGTTCTTCTAATGGACTGCAGAAAAGCAGTGTTTAGTTAACTGATAAGAGTGTTACGATGTTACTTTAAGCACTGAAGCTCCTTAATTTGATATGCCCAGTTTTTATTTTTGGTGGGGGGCAGGGTGCAAGGAAATCAATCAGAATTAGCTATAAATCTGAAATCCAGACTGTTTTAAGTAAGTGCAGTCTCGTTTCATTTTTTTCAGTCACATTTAGTAACATAATCTAATGCTAACGAAGTGTCAAAGTGAGACCTATTTTAATAAATAAGAAAAAGTCATTCACTGTTCTATGCAAATGAGTTCTTTCATAGTTTAAAAATGAGCCTACTCATTTGCTTAACAAAGCTGATTTTCCCAGATCAATGAGCATTACCTTGATCTCAGCCCTGGTCTGAATTACTGTAAAATTTGAATGAGAAGTTCTGCACTGGATAGTTTTTGTCTGCCTCTTCAGGTCCTCACTCCATTCTTCCCTCCTGCACTCTACTCTGGGAGGGTGACCTGTAGGGATGACATCAAAAGTCTCCCTTTTCTTAGGCCATGATGGTGAAAGTATCTCCAAATCCTCTTCCTAGCCCTGGGTTACCCTGCCTGCACCTTTATAAATAGTCCATTTATTAATATTAACCCTTACCCCTCTCCAAAATAGCCATTTTGAGTGTGGGACACTGCCGGGACACTGATTGATACAGGTTTTGAATTATGTCTATATCTTTATTTCATGTACAGGTCTGAGGTAATATGACCATAGTACTAATTTGAATGTACAGAGCACCATACAAGTCCAGTGGTTTACTGGGGAGTATCTGGGAACACAAAGGACAAAGGAACAATCACAGACCATCAGATTCCTGTGATGTGGGTTTTAATAATCTGAGTATGGATGGATAGATAATGACTGGGCAAAAGATAGGACTAGATTAAGGAGCGATATTGACTTGTCTGGTTTTTTTACTTTCCTATCAAGATGCTCTGATTGGATGGGGTTAAGGCAGAAGACCCCTATGGACTGGATTTAATGCCTACAACTCGTCCAAGGAGGAGAGTAGAAACACCTGGTACAGATAAGAGGCTTAGGAAAGGAGTATGAGTCAAGAATATAACAATGTGACCCAGGAAAACACCAGATTATAAACTCTTTGAGGGAAGACATTGTGACTATCTTGCTTGATGCTATTCTCTAATTAGTACCCAGCTAACAGACTGGCATATAGTAGGCATTCTATAAATATTTGAGTGAATAAATGAATGCAGGAAGACAAAAGAACATACAGACTTTGATGCACAATGAAGTTACAGGACTTCCCTAGGGAGAATCCCAGCCCAGGTATCAGGGCCAATGTTTAGGAATGAGAGTGATAATTTATTTCCCATGGATAGAAAAGCCCAAGCTGTGCACTGCCCATAATCCTTTGGGCAAATAAGATTATTAGAACCAAGGACTAAAACCAGTGGTCAGTTTGCCCACTGCTAATTTTAAACAGAGAAGACTTTGAGCAAATGGGGATCTAATTTGAGGAAGGTTTTCTTGGTGCTTAAGTAGCTGTTTGAAAACATGGGGATTTTTTTCTACTGAAAAAAAAGTGCTCATATGGTCTCTGCTGTGGTCTGAATATTTGTGTCCCCCCACAATTCATGTGTTGAAACCTAACTTCCATTGTGGTAATATTAAGGGGGCCCTTTTGGAAGGAGATTCATCCCATTCATGAAGGGATTAAGTGCCCTTATAAAAGAGACCCCAGCGAGCTAGCTAGTCTCTTACACCATGTGAGGACACAGCAAGAAGGTGCCATCTTTGAAGCAGAGAATGAGCCCTCACCAGACACTGGATCTGCTGGCACCTTGATCTTTGACTTCCCAGCCTCTGGAACTATGAGACATAAATTTCTGTTCATAAGGTAGTACCCATTTAATGGTATTTTGTTATAGCAGCCTTAATAGGCCAAGACAGCCTCTTTTCCTAGAAACACGTAGAATATTATTTTCAGGCATTCTTGTCAAAGATAACAATAGAAGATCTAGTATTGAATCAGTGCATTATAGTTCTGTTGGCGCTTCTGTTGCTGAGGTCAATTGTTTTACTTAAGAATACAATGTGCAAGTAAGATGTTTTGGGGTTTTAAAAGTGAGTATGTGGCGAGAGGATCTTCACCTTATCATTTCTCCTTCGACAGGCCTCTTGAAGACTTCCAGCTGGTAATGATTGGCAGGAGGGAGGCACCTAAAGTCACCTTGTGTGTTTTAAATTAAGAAGGTAGTTTATAGTATTGGAGGGCTGGATGTTTTGGATGTATCAGATAATTTATCTAGGAAGCCTTTTCAAATTCACAGATATCTCTATCTATCTGTGCTCCCCCATTTCCGTATTAATCAGAATCAGTTGAGATCACCAATTTAAACTGCATCAGTTTGGACCAGACTTCCCACTTCCAGAGATCTGAAATGGGTGGTTTGACTGAATTTCAAGAAACATGAACAATGGTTTGGAAGAAATGGAGTCAGTGAAGTTTAATGAGTCAACCAATGGTAACGAATTATGGTGATTCTAAGTGAATGCCCTCCTTTCTTCCCAACTGGCTGAACTTATAACATTTCAGGTCAGCCTTGGTCACTAGAGTCATTGAGAGAGAGCATCTTCATAGCCCTTATGAGCACTAGCTGACAAAAAAGAGGTCATGTCTTTCTTTTACACAATTTTAATGTAATCCTCACCAGCATTAGCGAAAATTGCTTTTTGGTGGCCGGAGGGAAGCAAAGAACCCTTGACTGTCTTAACATCCTGACAACCTCAGTTAAAATGGAAAATTATTGTGATGGGAAGATTGACTTCAGAGACTCTGACCGGGGCAGCAAATTCAAATCAATTTTGATTAATCCATTTTCTTTGAAAACTGGTTGTGTAAAACGGTCAAGGTCAAAAAGAGACACTTCAGTTACTGAATCCCATTCACAGAGTGATTGCTCTGTCTTGTTCATGTAAAACACTAAATGTGATATGTAAAACACTAAATGTGATATGTGTTCATGTAAAACACTAAATGTCTTATTCATGTAAAACACTAATTTTGATAGGGAGGAGGTATTCAGGAAAGGAAAAGGAAGGTACAGAAGGAGAAGAGGCAGAAGAATTTACAGAGTGGGGTTAAAAGTAAAGAGGGAGGAGATAGAAAAAAGTGAGGAGTAAAAAACAAATGTGAGGTGGGGGAAAAGGGGTTGTAATTCAGCCCCAGCAGGGTATTGACAGAACCACAAGGGCATGTTGAGAGCAAGTGCTGGAGAGCTTAGAACTAAAACCAATCTAGGTTCAGGGTATTGCATTTAGTTCTAGGGGGAACAAAAAAATGGCGTAAAATCCAGGTTCTTGGTGAGAGGGCTAACAATCCAAACACCAAGTCCAAACAAAAAGGGAGCAAGTTTAATCTTCTGGAGTCTATGGGGCTTTTTGCCTATGGAAAGTATGACAGGAGTGCAGTCCTGGGGGATGTAAGGCAGAGATGGTGACAATAGCCATTTCTACACTGGTCTACCTAGAAGTTCAGTCAGAACCCAGCCTAGCTTCAAGATTAGTGTTGTGAGGATTGGGGCTGAGGGGAGACAGAAGCTGCTAGAGCCCTTGGGGCTTAGGTAGACATAGCATCAGTAGCTCAGCTGTCTCTGCTACTTAGGAGGACTTCCTGCTAAGGAAGCTGCAGGGCTGCTGCATGCACCTCTGACAAGGGAGCTAAAAAGACAAAGAGGCTTTGCTCTGGCACTGAGTGATTCCCAATACCCTGGCAGCTGTGGAGGCCAGGCCTAAACAGTGCTGGTACCTACTTCCCCCAAGTCTGCTGTGAGGAAGAGGTGCAACCTATAGACCTCCACTGAATATCAGGCTACATGCCTGAGCATAGGACAGGAAGAGGACTGTACTTGGAGAAGAGTGAGTCTAAGAGAAGAAACAAGGAGTAGGGGGTGAAGAAGAAAGACTGGAAGAAAGCATGCATGCAAGATGTCTTAGTCCATTTTCTGTCACTTATAGCAGAATACTTGAAACTGGGTTATTTATTTATTTTTTTGAGATGAAGTCTCACTCTGTCACACAGGCTGGAGTGCAGTGGTGCCATCTCAGCTCACTGCAACCTCCAGCTCCTAGGTTTAAGTGATTTTCCTGCCTCAGCCTCCTGAGTAGCTGGGTTTACAAGTGTGCGCCACCATACCTGGCTAATTTTTTTTCTTTTCTCTCTTTCTTTCTTTCTTTCTTTCTTTCTTTCTTTCTTTCTTTCTTTCTTTCTTTCTTTCTTTCTTTCTTTTCTTTCTTCTTTCTTTCTTTTCTTTCTTTCTTTCTCTCTTTCTTTCTCTCTTTCTCTTTCTCTCTCTCTTTCTCTCTTTCTTTCTTTCTTTTTCTTTCTTTCTTTCTTTTTCCCTTCCTTCTTTCCTTCCCTCCCTCCTTCCTTCCTTCTTTCCTTCCTTCCTTCCTTTCCTTCCTTCCTTCCTTCCTTCCTTCCTTCCTTCCTTCCTTCCTTCCTTCCTTCCTTCCTTTCTTTCTCTCTCTCTCTCTCTCTTTCTTTCTCTTTCTTTCTTTCTTTCTTTCTTTCTTTCTTTCTTTCTTTCTTTCTTTCCTTCCTTCCTTCCTTCCTTCCTTCCTTCCTTCCTTCCTTCCTTCCTTCCTTCCTTCCTTCCTTCCTTCCTTCCTTCCTTCCTTCTTTCTTTCTTATTGTACAGATGGGGTTTCACCATGTTAGCCAGGCTTGTCTCGAACTCCAGGGCTCACGTGATCCACCTGCCTTGGCCTCCCAAACTGCTGGGATTACAGGCATGAGCCACCACACCTAACCAAAACTGGGTAATTTATTTAAAAAATGGTACTTATTTCTTACAGTTATGAAGGCTGGGAAGTCCAAAGTTGAGGGACTGCTTCTGGTGAGAGACTTCTTGCTGATGGGAAATCTCTGAAGAATCCTGAGGTAGCTCAGGGCATTGCATAGTTGAGGGGGACTGAGCATACTAATGTACTAGCTCAGGTCTCTCTTCCTCTTCATATAAAGTCATCAGTTCTACTCATAATAACACATTCATCTATTAACTCTTTAATTCATTAATCCATGAATGGATTAATCCATCCATAAGGGCAGAGTCCTCATGATCCAATCAACTTTTAAAGACTCCACTTCTCAACACTGCCACATTGGGAGTTAATTTCCTTCCTTCCTTCCTTCCTTCCTTCCTTCCTTCCTTCCTTCCTTCCTTCCTTCCTTCCTTCCTTCCTTCCTTCCTTTTTTCTCTTTCTTTCCCTCCCCTCCCCTCCCCTCTCCTTCCCTTCCCTTCATACTTCCCTTCCCTTGCTTTTTTCTTTTACTCTCCCCTTCCATTCCCTTCCTTTCCCTCTTTTGAGACAGAGTCTCACCTTGTCCAGGCTGGTCTCAAACTCCTGGGCTTATGTGATCCTCCCAGGGCCTTGTGAAGTGCTGGGGTTACAGGCATGAGCCACTGTGCCCAGTCAGAAAATTAATTTTCAACATGAGTTTTGGAGGAGACATTCAAGCCATACCACGAAGTGTCAGAGAAAGTTGTAGAATCCTACATTCAGGAAATTGGAGGAAAGGAAAGATGATAAGAGAAGGAAAGATCAAAGAGTTCGTCCTTTCTCATCTTCCCATCTTTGAACTTCTTAATTTCTGAAAGGCAGTCTTGTTCTCTAGTGATGATTTATGAACAGAAAGGTTTTGTGGATTATCTGCTAATTTGACCCTGAGTTATTTCTTTTGCCCGATGGTATCCTGCACATTGTAGTTGTAATTATTCCCCAAACTGTAAATGTTGCTCAGATACCATTCCTTAGGCTATGTCTAGGATTTTTCTGGATCATGGTGGTGGTAATGATAGCACTGGAGTGCCGAAGACATCAGGTGAATAGTTTCGGGACCCTCATTCTTTCATATACATTAACTAGTCTCAACATGATCTAAGGAAGTAGGCTGCCAAGTTAGCCTGGCTCTGCCTGTGTATGTGAGTTCCCAGCTGCTCCACTAATTAGGATCCTTTGGCTACTCAGTTACCCTGCTTCCAAGGTAGTAAGGTGTGACTGGCCTCCATTGCCAGAGGTGCTAGCTCTTTCTCGCAGAGCCCCACGGGAGCCAGTTTTTGGTGGCTCTCTATTTGCTGTTTCTGAAAAGACCAGGTACATCTGTGTTCTGTGTTTTATGTGTTTCTTCTGGCCAACTGCTTGCAGAAGATTGTGAGGGCCAAACACTACAAATATTTGTCTGAGGCGGTTGTTATCCAGAATCTCTGATGTCAATGGAGGCAAAATTAATGCTAAAAGCAGGAAGAGCCTCTCATTGACCTTTGGAATACATGTGGTTGTACTTGATTCATCCCACATGTTTGGTAACCATCCTGAGTTTACTGAAATGTTTAGTAACATTTAAAGCTCTTTCCTGGTGGAAGGAAGAGATTGCTACCTTTTCCATTGGTAGTTGGCAAGCATGTTTCTGGGGCTATGTGGTATATTAAAAAGAACACTGGATTGAGGGTCAGGGCACTGGTTCTATCAGGTATCAACTCAGTAAACCTGGATACCTGGGTCTCAGTGTTCTCATCTGTAACACAAAAATGTTGAGTTAGTGCAGTGATTCCCTTTTTTTTTTTTTTTTGATGAAGTCTCGCGTCTCCCTCTGTCGCCCAGAATGGAATGCAGTGGCGCAATGTGGGCTCACTGCAACCTCTGCCTCCCGGGTTCAAGTGATTCTCCTGTCTCAGTCTCCTGAGTAGCTGGAACTACAGGCGCACGTCACCACACCTGGCCAATTTTTGTATTTTTAGTAGAAATGGGGTTTCACCATATTGGTCAGGCTGGTCTCGAACTCCTGACCTCAGGTGATCCACCCGCCTTGGCCTCCCAAAGTGCTGGGATTCCAGGCGTGAGCCACTGTGCCTGGCTTGATTCTCAGTCTTTTACATGGATTGGAATCACCTGGAGGGCTTCTTCAATCACTGATTCCTGGGTCCATCCCTCAGAGTTTCTGATTCACAAGGTGGAGCCTGAGAATTCACATTTCCCATAAATTCCCAGATAATGCTGATGTGACTGGTCTGGAGATCACACTTTGAGAACCACTGTACTAGTCTCACCAAGACTATCTCTTTCTGAAATGTTGGGGTTTTGTAATTACATACAGAATGTAGCATAGTGAGGAATAGTCAGAGTCAGTCTTTTAGCTAGAGTTAGAGGTAGCATCTAGTGTGACTAAAGGGGCACAGAAAATTAGTTCCTTTCCCAGCCTGCCATGGGCCTGAAATCCTTACCACACATCTCTTGCTTGGCTTAAGGTTCCTGTTAGGATATAAATCTGTTACCTGGGAAGAGAAGGCATTATGCCACCATTAGTCATTAGTTTACTGAATCTACTCTTGTCACTCAGCAGGGCCTGAAGGACTGGGACATAGGACAAACAAGCTTCAACTAGGTAAGACAAGGGCTAGAGCAAGATGACTGTTATGTATCTATCCATAAGGACTAAATATAAAAATTACTTTTAAAAAATACTTGCTTCTTGGAGAGGTTGTATGTGGGCTACCGTGGAAGTTAGAAACTCCTGGGGGCTACAGTCCAAGGAGGACTCCCACCAGGTTCTCAAGGTGAGGACCATAGAAAGGTGCCCTCTTGGCCTTAGCTGGGGAGGGGAAGAGAAACCACTGTAACACACGACTGAAGCCTGTTCCGTAACAGAGGTGTCCTCTCTCTAAGGGGAAAAGTCTTTACCATTGTAATATTGAAACATTAGCCCACCTGGGAGAGTTTCATCTGCCAACATTTGGTGTCATCCGCCTTCTTAATTTTAGCCATTCTGGTAGGTATGGAGTGATATTTCATTGTGGTTTTAATCTGCATTTCTTTGTTGAGAATCTTTTCATGGACTTATTGGCCACTGTTATATCTTCTTTTGTGAAGTGTCTATTCAAATATTTTGTCCATGTCTTAATTGATTTTTTGTCTTATTATTGAGTTGTGTTTTTTATATACTCCAGATGAATGTCCTTTGTCAGATGTATGTATTGCAAATATTTTCTTTCATTCTATGGCTTAATTATTTTATTTTGTTAATGAGGTCTTTTGAAGAAAATATTTAAATTTTGATAAAGTCCAATTTAATCATTTAGAAACTTTTTACACTAATTGAAAGAGGAATACCTGTATTTGATTAAAAATTCAAGCATTAAAGAATGATAATGAAACTCTTATTTGTATATGTTTTTATGTATTAAAGTTTTCAATTCTATGTAGTTGAATTTGTTAATATTTTTCTTAATGTTTTCTAGTTTTTTTTTTAAAACTAATTAGGCCTTCTGTATCACAAATCATCTTTTAAAAAACTGGGGTCTTTTGTAGTTTTATTTTATTATGTTTGATAAATCTGGCATTAATTTTAGTATAAGAAGTGAGATAGAGACCAGCTTTTTCCCCAAATAGAGACCAGCTTTTTCCCCAAATAGCCTTCCAGTTGCCCCCAGTTTCTTTACTAAATAATTTATTTTCCCATTATTAATTTGAAATATTACATAATTTATCACTTATCAAATTCCCATATGTAGGTGAAAACTCCACAATTTCATTTATTACACTCCATCTCTCTTTTCCATCCCTCTGATCACACACACACACACACACACACACACACACACACACACACACACACACAAATCCCTTCTAGGCACATCTGTCCAAAAGGCAGACTAATCATATACTTGAATCACTGGCCTAGCAGGGACCGATAAGGAAATGAGAGAGAGACTCATATGCATGTATCCACACATGCACTAACAAACTTTGATGATCTCAATCAACATTTTGTGAAAAAATTGTGTAAATAAGGGGCCAGGCATGGTGGCTCATGTCTATAATCCCAGCACTTTGGGAGGCCGAGGTGGGTGGATCACCTGAGGTCAGGAGTTCGAGACCAGCCTGGCCAACATGATGCAACCCCATCTCTACTAAAAATACAAAAAATTAGCCAGGTGTGTTGGTGGGCGCCTGTAATCCTAGCTACTCAGGAGGCTGAGGCAGGAGAATCACTTGAACCTGGGAGGCGGAGGTTGCAGTGAGCCGAAATCATGCCCTTGCACTTCAGCCTGTGCAACAAGAGCAAAACTCTGTCTAAAAAAAAATTTAGAAATATAGAACAGCTAAAGTTAAAAAATACTGACAATTCCAAGTACTGGAAAGGATATGGAGAAATGGAATCACTCATATATTGCTGGTAGGAATGTAAAATAGTACTGCCACTCTAGGAAACAGTTTCTTTAAAAAACTAAACATTCAATTATCATTTACCCAGCAATTTCATTTTAGGCATTTATCCCAGAGAAATGAAGAAATTACGGCCGCATACATAGTTGTTCATTGCAGCTTTATTTGTAATAGCCCAAAACTGGTACATCCGTACTATGGAAAACTACACAGCAACAAAAAGGAATGAACTATTGATACACTCAACTTGAATAGATCTCAAGAGCTTTATAAAGAATGTTATATGAATGAATCATGCAGCGTGAAAGGTCATATGCTGTATGATTGATTTATATAAGATTCTTAAAATTGCAAAATTATAGAAATAAAGAGCAGATTAGTGGTTGCCAGAGGTTAGGGATAGCCGAAAGAGGTTGGTAGGTACGACTTTAAAGAGATGTCGGGAGGGAGATCTTCGTGGTGATGGAATAATTCTATATCTTGATTGTGGTGGTGGTTATACCCATCTACATGTGATAAAATGACAACCTTACATACACTTTATACCAGTGTATATTTCTTGGCTTTAATATTGTACTGTACTTACCTAAGATGTAACCATTGTGAGAAACTGGGTAAATGATACATAAGACCTCTTTGTACCACCTTTTGAACTTCTCTTGAATCTATATTTTGAAATAAAAGTTTAAAATGATCTAGAAAAATTACTTGAATTTTAGTACGCATGTAAATGTGTCATTTTGAAAATTAAGATGTTATGTTGAATAACACGAGATGGGTGCGTGGGTACAGTGTACTATTTTCAGTGTTTAGGGCCTCTAAAATACTAAATCTGGCCCTGCCTGCCCTCCTCAGAAGTATTTTACCCTCTGGCCCTTTCTCTCTCAATTAAAGTCACTCTTCTGTGTATCTTCTGTCATGATGCGTGCAGGGTTTTGGCCTCAGGAAAGGTAGCTGAGGAGCTCTGTATACCAGCTGGGATGGGAAAGTCTCTCATTCAGTATAGGGAGGTCTGGCAAGTGGTAATCAGGAGCCTCAACAGGCATGATGGCAGAGCTAGGTCAGGGGTTGGGGGAGGGATTCTAATTCCAACAGTAGGCAGAAACTCTCTAGAGTGAAGCAATGTCAGGAAAATCTGGCAGCCAGTAAATAGCAAGACCCTGAAAACAGAGCTAGATTTATGGCTCACAGTCCTAGGCCTAGGCAAGGAAAGTCAAGAGTAAGGCTGGGCAGAGATACACTTTAAGGATTAAGGAAAAAAGCTATGGAGGTCAGGCAAGGTGGCTTATGCTTGTAATCCTAGCACTTTGGGAGCCTGAGGCGGGCAGATTGCTTGAGCCCAGGAGTTCAAGATCAGCCTGGGCAACATAGCAAAACCATGTCTCTACAAAAATTACAAAAAAATTAGTCAGGCTTGGTGGCACAGGTCTGTGGTCCTAGCTACTTGGGAGGCTGAGGTCAGAGGATCACCTGAGCCTGGGAGGTCAAGGCTGCAGTGAGCCGTGATTGTGCCAAAGCATTTCAGCCTGGGTGACAGAGTGAGACCTATCAGTTCCTTTATCTATTAGTCATGTCATCTTAGACAAGAGACTTACCTCTTGGCACCTCAGTTTTTCCATCCATAAATAGGAATAACAATAGCATCTACTTCATGTGGTTTTTCTGAGGATTAAATAAGATGATGTATCTAAAGTGCCTAGAATAAGGTGTGGCACATTGTAAGTGCCCCTAAAGATTAGATGATGTCATTACTTTTGTCACCTATCCTTTGTGTATTTATCCACTTGATAAATACTCTTTGACCACCTACTGTGTGCCAGTACTGTTGTAAGCACTAGGACTATGACATTGAACAGGATAAATACAATTCCTATCCTTATAGAACTTGTACTTCAGTTGAGAGGAGAAAGACATTAAACAAAGAGACATATGACATAAAAATTAAGAAGTGAAGTTTGCTGTGATAAAAGCTAAAGCAAGATAAGGGATGGAGAATGATTGGGTTTTATTTTATTTTTGTTCTTTTAAACATTTTATTTAGAAATAATATCAAACAGAAAAGTTATAAGAATAAAAATACCCATATACTCTTTACTTAGTCTCTCTTCTCTTTCTCTATAAATGTATGTACATATATATGCACATATGTTCCTGAACTGTATGAAAGTAACATATATATCTTCATGGCCTCTTAATGCTTCAATGTGTATTTCCTTAGAATAAGGATATTCTCTTACATAAGCACAGTATAATTACCAACTTCAGTATATGTAATGCAGATACAGTATTTTATCTAATCTACTGACTCTATGGTAATGTTTCCAATTTACTAAATAGTATTCTTCTTAGCATTATTTGCCCCTCCAGTATAGGATGCAATCTAGAGTCAGGTATTGCCTTTGGCTATGTCTCTTTCACCTCTTTTAATCTGGAACGTTTCCATACCTTTTGCCTTTTATGACATTGATATTTTTGAAGAATAAGATCTTTTTTTTAAAAAAAATAGAACACTTCTAGGCTGGGCACGGTGGCTGACGCCTGTAATCCTAGCACTTTGGGAGGCCGAGGCAGGTGGATTGCCTGAGCTCAGGAGTTCAAGACCAGCCTGGGCAACACGGTGAAACCCCGTCTCTACTAAAATACAAAAGAAATTAGCCAAGCATGGTGGCAGGCACCTGTAGTCCCAGCTACTCGGGAGGCTGAGGCAGGCGAATTGCTTGAACCTGGGAGGCGGAGATTGCAGTGAGCTGAGATGGTGCCACTACAATCCAGCCTGGGCAACAGAGTGGGACTCCGTCTCAAAAAAAAAAAAAAAAAAAAAAAAGACACTCCTTATTTTGAGATTTTTGATGGTTCCTCATGGTTAGATTGAGGTTATGTGTCCCTATTTGGAAAACTACATAAGTGGTGCTATGTCCATCTCAGTACATCACAGAGGTCCTTGATATCCATCTGCCCCTTTGATAATGCTAATGTTGACCATCTTTTCAAAAAGTGTTTTCCAATTTCTCTACTGTGTGCTTACAGTTTTTTCCCTTGAAAGTAATAAGCAGTCTGTGGCAATAGTGTTCCAGGCAGGGGGCCTAGTAAGTATAAAGGTCCTGAATCAGGAACATGCCTGGAGTATTGGAGACACAGCATGGAAGCTGGTAAGGCTGAAGCAGAGTGAATGAGGGTGAGACCAGAAGGAGTTAGAGGTCAGAGGAATATGAGGTAGCAGACTGTGAGGGCTTTAGACACCATTGTAACAAATCGGGCTTTATTCTAACCAATGTGGGAAGCTACTCAAAGTTGAAAAGGAGCAGCCTGTCATTTTTTGTTATTATTATTATTTAAGGGTTCCAAGTTTAGAGAATCTAGGTCTCGGTGAAGCAACTCGTTCCCAGAGAACAGACATTTCCCAATTATTAGATTAGATAAGTTAGATGAATCAAAACACACGACAGCACTCTAGACTAATGGTGATGGTAAAATTGATCATGTAAGTGAAATCTCAGACTGTGGGTCTATCTTAGGTATGACTTTTCAAACTTAAGAACCTATGAGGGAATAGTATATGTCCAAGTACAAAAAGTAAATATGGCATTCTTATCCAGTTAGTCATTCAACAGGAAGGACTTCATCAGGCAATATTTGGTTACAGGTACCTGAGCCATCCTGTTTTGCTAAAATGATGTATGACTTTTATGTTTCTACATGAAAATTTACTTGATATAGTTTATAAGTGGACAAATGCTGAAAGCAGATGTGTATCCAAAGGTGACTAGAAAAAAAAGGATGATGTAGGAATGAAAAGCAAAACATCATTGAATCAATCATCTGAATTGGTTTTCAGGAATCTAAATATGAAAGTATTTTGCGGTTATTGAGCAAAGACGATGGCCATTCTTCTTTCAGCAAAATTATGAGCCACAAAAGTTTTCAATCTTGGCATTATCAATTAATTAATTAATTTTATTTTATTATTTCTATTTTTTTGAGCCAGAGTCTCACTCTGTCACCCAGGCTGAAGTGCAGTGGCACAGTCTTGGCTCACTGCAACCTCTGCCTCTCGGGTTCAAGGGATTCTCATGCCTCAGCCTCCCGAGTACCTGGGACTAGAGGCATGCACCATCATGCCCAGCTAATTTTTGTATTCTTAGTGGAGACGGGGTTTCACCATGTTGGCCAGGCTGGTCTCGAACTTCTGACCTCAAGTGTTCTGCCTGCCTCAGCCTCCCAAAGTGCTGTAATTACAGAGATGAGCCACTGCGCTGGGCCGTTTGAGGCTGATGAAAACTCCAGGATCAGAATTAGGGGGAGGGGTAAGATTATGCTGCCCAGTGGCTACATACATGATTGCTGGGCTAAAGATTGCTGTGCTGAGGGAGCCTGGGAAAAAACCATGGACATGATGAAGACATCGCTAGGGCTGGAATGGCTGAGGCATTCACATTCCTTTGGCTTTTACTCTATTTCATATGGAGCACCAGATGTCTGGCCAAAGGATGTCATGCCTCTTCTCTTGCCTAGTGTGCTGTCTGACATTTGCATGGCATTTGAAATACACTTGGGATTTTGCTTAAGAATCCAAAGAAGGCATTTATTTTAATCAGAAATTGTTTCCCATTCTTACTGAATATAAATATAATAAAATTGTAAGTATATAAACATGGACAGGCAACAGTCACCCTCCCCACTTCCACTCTCCAGAGATGACCACGGTTAAGTTTGGTACCTGTTCCTCCGGATGTTCTGCCTACCAGTACTCAGGGCAGCTGTGTTTTATGCAAGGAATGTGTTCCTGAGGGCTCCACATAATTAGATATTTGCGTAATTCAAAACCAGCCTTGACAAAGGCAGGCCAGAATTTCTGTTTGTCAGCTAAACTGGTGCCACCATGTGGCAATAGTGTAAACATGGCTTACAGTTCACTTAGACTTCCAGCTTTGAAATTATGTGATTCTTAGTGACATTTTAATTTGGGAAGACTTGCATTATTTCAAATGTTGTACATATACTGAAGCTAAAATATTTTATATCACAATATTTCAAATTCTTATAATTCTAATTTATTTAAAATGTGACTGTGTTGTATTAATTTAAAAATGGTGTCATATTAAAAAAGTTTTTCTAAAACTTGCTTTCTAAAATTTAGATAACCATATATTTTGGTCGTTCTCTCATGTCAGCAAATGTACTTTTGTCTCTTTCTTTTTAAGGGCTGTAGATCATTCTGGTGTAGCAGTGCATCCTAATTCATTTAACTAAGCCTCTATATTGATGAATATTTCAATATAAGGTAAGGTCTCCTTCTTCTGTCTTTCTGTCATCAGATTTGTCTTCAGTTTCAGGGCCCTCAACAAATCTATGTAGTTCTCAGTGCCAGAGACTTGTAGCCAGGGAAAATCAAACTTCTGTCTTTTGGCAGCCATTCAAGCAATGACCCTGAGCCCTGACCAAGTGCCCCAGAAGTCACTTGCTTTTTTCTGCACTAACCACACTTGGCACTGTCACTGAACTGACCTGGTCTGATGTTGTAGCTTGGATTCTGTGGAAGCAGTTGCTGAAACAGAGTTTGAAATGTAAACTATTTATTAGGAATTTATACAAGGCCAATAGATATTAATTTGTTTGATTTCAGGGGCTCAATTTGAGTTAAGGGGTTCACTTTGAGTTAAGTGTTTCTGTCCATATTCCCTTAAGAGTAAAGTGTGTCAAGGGAACTGAGTGGGTTTTTTAGTTGGTTTGTTGGTGGTTGGCCTCTTACTTTTTGGATAGAATA
The DNA here is from genome assembly GCF_024542745.1 of Macaca thibetana thibetana. Taxonomy (NCBI): domain Eukaryota; kingdom Metazoa; phylum Chordata; class Mammalia; order Primates; family Cercopithecidae; genus Macaca; species Macaca thibetana. Next base: position 115,825,538 of record NC_065598.1, read on the forward strand.
CAAATTAGATTCAAGAATGCTCCATACCTGGAGGCTCTGACACAGTATGAAATTCTAAGCTTTATGGGTCATTATGGCTATAATCAACCTATGTAATAGTCTTCAGAGTGAGTTTCTCAAGCATTTTTCCTCTTATTTGAAGCCTTCAGGTAGGCAACTTGTAAACTGAGGAACTTCACTTCCTCCTATCTTTTCCATAGCATTAATTATCTATTCTGGAAACTTCTGGTCTAAAAACAGATGTTACTCCAGGAACTTCTCTAAGTTTTACTCATTAGTGAAAAGCATTGTACAGAACCTTTTGGGGAGGGGAAAGGAAAATGACTACCGCCATCTAGCTTGACCCTTCCTCAGTCCTCACCTCCCTGGTTGAGACAACTAGGGCTCACTAATGTCTGTCTTCTCCTCTTCTTCCTGAGTATACCACCAGATTGCATTTCTCTGCCCCCTTGCTCCTAGATGGGGCTATATTACAGTTCTTGTCTATGGAATGTAAGCCAAAATGATTAGTGCCACTTCTAGGCCTGGCACTTAACCTGCCAGAAAAAGAGGATCCAGTGGAAGACCCAGAGACCCTAAAAGATGGCAGAAGGCACATAATGGAAAGAGCATGGATATCTGAATGACTGCATGGTGCAAAGCCATCCACACCACTCCATGTTCCATATTAGACTATAGCATGTGTGAGAAATAAACCATTAAGCCATTTTATGTTAAGCCACTGAGATTTCTTTTAGAGCAATCTGCTAATAATCAGCCTCAACTAATAATTTCAGTACTGCTTTTCCTTATTGGATCTGGAAAGAGCACCTGCTACTTCAAGGACAGTAATCTCCTAATTGGCTAGTGACCCCATGGCCTAGCATGCAATATGAACTGGCACAATCAGATTTCTTCCTTCACAAAGAGCCTCAACTTAAAGTAAATGTAGTTGGATAGGAATCTCAGTCCCTATTATGTAACTTATTATAAAATATAATGTATTTGTTTCCTATATCTGTTTTCAGCTTCCATTTGGCTGGTTGGCAGAAACTTAATTTCAGTCATTTTAAATTTCAGTTAGTTCAGGGTTTCCTTAGTGAATTCAGAGTGCCAACCTCCTCCATCCCAGCTGCAGATGTCATCTATGTTTGTGGTGTTTTCACTTTCTACTGTGGTAGAAAGCCATCCACTGTTAGATTATTGTCCTGATCACCAAGTCTTTCTGATTTCAGCTCTCTCTCTCTCAGCTATTTCTTTGCTCCTCTGTACCCAGAGGGGTACATCTAACTGCTCCTCACATCACTGTTGGGAAGTTCCATGAGGCTCTCTCTGTTCCTTTGCATAGGTATGTGACACAACCATCTCTATTGCTCCTTTTGCATATTGGTGAGGGATAACTCTGCAGGGCTTACCACTTCTCTGAGCTCCACCCAAGAAGTTAGGCACATGTCCAGTTTACTTTTGAACCCCCTCAGCCTATTCATTTGGCTTTATGTTTTTCCCCAAGAAATTGGCTCAGGCTTGTAGGGCACAGGGATTCCCACTAGCATATAATGATTTTGCTTCTCATCTGCTTCATTTTCTCTGTTGTCCAAGGAGTCCTCTGGTATGAGTGGGAGGAATGGTAAAATAGTAATGATAACAGGAAATAATGGGATAGGAACTATTATGATTAATATGTTAATATCATTCTGCTTCCACACACACACAAAAATCTGCTATCTGGTAGCATAACAAAGAATCAGACTGAAGAGTAAAACTGAGTTGGGTTAATGATGGAACACTAGCATGTAGGTCCAGAGCCAGCTAGGGCCCCAAATCGCATTGTGGTTCCAGCTTAGTGAGGTTCAACCCTCCCTGTACTTACAGTCTTGGATTTCTGTTATTATTAATTTGAGCAATTTCCAGGGAAGCTCTCACTAAAATGTGTCCACTCAGTTTCCTAAGCTGGAAGCCTTGGAGTCTTCCTAGGATTACTGCAAGTTTCCACAGATGACTATCTTGATATGAAAATGAGATCATATTAACAGCAATAACTCACACTTCTTAACACAGGACCCAGGGAACTGATGCTTGGCTATATTAGTTTATTAGGTATACCCAGACATATCTGTATCCCAGCCTATGTTCACCCTAAATGTCCCCACCCCATACACGTATACACAAATGACTCCCCTCTTCCATCTTTGATATTCAGTAAGTCATCAAGTCTTTTTTTTCTACTCCCTTGATATTTTTTGAATCTGTCCTGTTGACTCAGTCTCCATCCTCAGTGCACTGTCTTAGGTGTGGTCCTCATTTCTCACCTGGTTTACTGGAACACCTCTCAACTGATGTCCCTCACCTGTCTGATATCTTCTCAATCACTTGTCCTCCACATGGTAACCAGAGTAATTTTTTTTTTTTTTTTTTTTTTTTAGAAATGTAAAGACATCTGATCATGCATCTCTCTATCTTTCAATGGCTTCTTATTGCCCTCTGTGTAAATTCCAAACTCTTCACGTTAGCATACAGGGTCCTGCATAATCTGGCTGCTCTTCAGTAACATGTACCACCACTCCCTGATACACCTCCCTTCATGCCTGTTGTATGGAACTCTTTGTAGTTTCCTGATTGATGCAGCTTCATACCTTGGGGCTTTTGCACATGCTGTGTCTTCATAGGGTTTTCCCTGCCCAAGCCACACCCCAGATAAATTAAATCACAATCTCTTGGTGGGGTGGGGAGATATTGGTATGTCTTAAAGCTCCATGGGTGATTACACTGTGCATTCAAGTTTGAGAATCAGCACTTTAAACTGCAAGTTAAGCATCATTTTTTCTGAGAAACATTCTTTGAACCCCCAGCCTGATCAAGTTGTTCCTTCTCTCTGCTTCCATAATATCATCTGTGACTTTCTATTATAACGGTGATCATTCTGTATAGATATTGCTGATTTACTCATCTGTCTCTGTTATACTTTAAACTCCTTGAGGGCATGGACCATGTCTTAAATGTCTTTGTATCCCAAGGGCACAGCACGATGCCTAGCACAAAGTGGGCACAATAAATAAATATACAAGTTTATGAAATGTTATTGAAAAAATTTATAGACCATCTGCTATATGCCAGGCATGATGCTAGCAGGTTTTTGTGTTACTTCATTTAATCTTTACAACAATCCTAATAAATATAGATTATCCCTGTGTTATAAGTGAGGAAAAAAAGAATCAGAAAGGTTAAGTGATGTGTCCAGTTACACAGCCAAGATCTAAGATTTAATCTCAGATCTTTTAACTCCAAAATTAGTGTTTCTTTCTACTTAGGGCTAGCAGAAAATAATGCTTGGTAGCTGTATGTCACTTATATTAGTTTTCTATTATTGCATAACAAATTACCACAAACCTAGCAGTGAAAAACAGCATGTACCTATTAGCTCATAGTTCTTTAGGCCAGAAGTCTGGGTACAGTGTGGCTCAGCTTGTTCCTCTGCTTAGAATCTCACAGGGTAAAATCAAGGTTTCAGCCAGGCTGAGCTCTTATCTAGAAGCTCTGAGGAAAAATCTGTTTCAATGCTCATTCAGGTTGCTGGCAAAATTCTGTTCCTTTCTGTTGTAATACTGAGGTCTCTGTTTCCTTGCTGTCTGTCAGTGGGGGACTGCTCTCAGCTCCGAGAGTGTTTTCTAATCAAATGGTCCCCTTCCACCCTCAAGCTAGCAACGGCATGTCGACTTCTTGTGTTTTTTTTTTTTTCTTTTAATTTTTTTTTTTTTTTTTTTTTGAGACGGAGTCTAACTTTGTTGCCAGGCTGGAGTGCAGTGGCCCGATCTGGGCTCACTGCAACCTTTTCCTCCTGGGTTCAAGCAATTCTTCTGCCTCAGCCTCCTGAGAAGCTGGGATTACAGGCACGGGCCACCATGCCCGGCTAATTTTTGTATCTTTAGTAGAGACAGGGTTGTTTCACCATGTTGGCCACGCTGGTCTCAATCTCCTGACCTCGTGATCCGCCCACCTCAGCCTCTCAAAGTGAATTTTTTTAAAATTTTAATTTCTGTGGGTACACAGTAGGTATATATATTCATAGAGTACATGAGATATTTTGATATAGGCAAACAATGTGTATCTTCTTGTATTTTAAATCACAGACCTAAAGGGCTCATGTGATAGGTCATGCTCATTCAGATAATCTCCCTATTTTAAGGTCAACTAATTTGGAACTTGAATTATATTGGCAAAATCCCCTTACTGCTGCACCTAGTGTTGGACTGAATAATTGGGAGATGGTGTGTATACTCCATGGGCCCAAATCTTGGAAATCTTTGTAGAATTCTGCTGCCATTGTCTGAATGTTTGTATCCCCTCCAAAATTCATGTTAGAACTTAATCTCCAATGATATCATATTAGGAGGTGAGGCCTTTAGGTGGTGATTAGGCCATGAGGGGGTCTGCCCTTATAGATGGGATTAGTGCTTTATAAAAGGGCTGGAGAGAACTAGTTATTATTTTACCCCTCCATTTCTTCCACCATATGAGGACAGAGAATTAAAGGTGCTATCTTAGAAGCAGAGACCAGGCCCTCACCAAACACCAAGCCTGCCTACACCTTGATCTTGGACTTCCTGGCTTCCAGAACTGTAAGAAACACAATTTTATTATTTATGAATTGCCCATTTCATAGTATTCTGTTATAGCAGCACAAACAGACTAAGACATCTGCGCATCACACTGCCTTATGCTTCATAAAGCTTTGTCTTCACATATATTATTTCATTTTATCTTTTTCAATAACCATATTAAACAGGCAGGATTATGTTATGACCACTTTTTAACACATATGAGAAAGTTGGAGCAATTAAAAGCAGCTAAGTAGTGACAGAGAGAGAATTGAAACCCTTTCTCATTCAGTGCTCTTTTAATGCGACATTCATTACTGCTTTTAAAAAAATACTAATCTAATTTGGATATAATAGAAATGAAGAACAATCATAGAGTCTTATGGAAGTAGGTTTGCTCCAAGGTAAGAAGACATGATACCCACTGTTTTCTAATCCATTTGTATAAACATTCACAGTAAAGAAGAATTAGTCATGTTATAAAAATAGTTTACAGTGGGACCCTTTAAATTGTACTCATTATCACCCCTGTGTGCTTAGTGAACAATGATGACAACTAACCTTTTGTATTAGTCGGTTCTCACACTGCTATAAGAACATACCTGAGACTGGGTAATTAATAAAGGAAAGAGGTTTAATTTACTCACAGTTCAGCATGGCCTGTGGGGAGGCCTCAGGAAACTTACAATCATGGCAGAAGGGGAAGCAAACATGTCCTTCTTCACAGGGTGGCAGGAAGGAGAAGAATGAGAGTTGAGCAAAGGGGGAAGCCCCTTATAAAAGTGTCAGACCTTGTGAGAACTTACTATCATGAGAATAGCATGGGGGAAACCACCCCCATAATTCAATTACCTCCCACCAGGTCCCTCCCATGACAGGTGGGGTTTATGGGAACTACGGTTCAAGATGAGATTTAGGTGGGGACACAGCCAAACCATATCACCTTTATTAATTTTTTACAGTTTATAAGGTATCTTTACCGATGTTTTATTTGATTTTGTGCCCACCATCAATTACATTTATTATAACAAATGCTTGTACATGTAAAAGTGATTTAGGAAAGTCATTTGAATTAGAATTTAAATTGGCTTCCATCATAAAATTTTGATATTTACTGAATTTTCAGGAGTATCTTTTGGTGAAAACTGAGGTGTGCCTATAGGAGGTTTGTGTGTGTAGTTACAGAGACATGCAGTTGATTCTGTAAGCAAATGTAAACCTATGCCTGGGGTGTTTCTATGTAATTGCACTGGCTTATTGGAAGTCAGATTGACAGAGTAAACCATAGGCAGAGGTGGTATAGCAGGACGTATATGTATGTCACTGTGTGTGTGTGGTAGGAACACGTGGAAAGACACTAAAGAGGGTGAGAAGGAAAGTCTCAGAGTGAAAGACCAAGATGTAGAGAGTACTTAAGCCTTTTGTTGCAATGGGCATGGATTCTCCATTTGTTGACTCTAATGGGAAAGATAGTTCTTTCATACCTAATCCACCTGCCACCTCCCTTTCCCATCTCTGATAGCTCAACCACCTAGAGGATAGGCGGTAGCAGCTTGAAAGGGAAGTGTTTCTACACTGCTGAGAACTCTGTGCCTCTTTCCTATCTCTCAGAGAGGCCATATCTGTGGGTCCTCAATATAAACAGACTCACGGGCTGCAAGGGGATAGATTCTAGGCTTCTGCATTCCATTCCAAAAGCAGTGGCATGTATTGACAAAGGCCTTTATTACTGAGACAATTTGATTATAGGTGGTAGGGGAAAAGTCTTTGCATTTCTTGGGACTAAAAATGTATTTGTGGGAGCATTTTCAAGATATCTACTTAAAAGGAAGGGAGAGAACTGGAAAATCTCTGAGTAGGGCATAGGGTTTCAGAATTGCTGCTCTGTATGTAATCATTTGGGCTAGAAGAGCTGGCTATCTATGCTATCAAGGTAGAAATATGTGCTTTGGGGATGATATTAACAATGAGATTCTCCTCCTGAGAAATGAATTGGGTGCTGGGTAACACCTCGGATGTGAACTCTGGAGGAAGAAATTACTTCACCTTTATACCGCTTGATAACAGAACAATAGTTCTTTTTCTTCTTTTTTCTTTCTTTCTTTCTTTCTTTCTTTCTTTCTTTCTTTCTTTCTTTCTTTCTTTCTTTCTTTCTTTCTTTCTTTCCGTTTCTTTTTCTTTTTTCTTTCTTTCCCTCCCTCCCCCCCACCTCCCTCCCAGCCTTCCTGCCTTCCTTCCTTCCTTCCTTCCTTCCTTCCTTCCTTCCTTCCTTCCTTCCTTCTCCTTCCTTCCTTCCTTCTCCTTCCTTCCCTCTCCTTCCTTCCTTCTCTTTCCTTCCCTCTCCTTCCTTCCTTCTCCTTCCTTCCCTCTCCTTCCCTCTCCTTCCCTCTTCTTCCCTTCCCTTCCCTTCCCTTCCCTTCCCTCTCCTTCCGTCTCCTTCCCTTCCCTTCCCTCTCCTTCCCTTCCCTTCCCTCTCCTTCCCTTCCCTTCCTTCTCCTTCCCTTCCCTTCCCTTCCCTTCCCTTCCCTTCCCTTCCCTTCCCTTCCCTTCTCTTTTCTTTCCTTCTTTCTTTCAAACAGGGTTTCACCATGTTGCCCAGGCTAGTCTCGAACTCCTGGACTCAAGTTATCCATCCACCTTGGCCTCCCAAAGTGCTGGGATTACAGGCATGCACCACTACGCCTGGCCAGAACAATAGTTTTAACACACTTATTTGCAATCTTGACTTTCTGTCATATCAGTCAGGCCACAAAGCTACTATCGGAAATTTCTGAGAAAGCAGTCCTTTTTAAAAATTCAACTAATTTACAGTCTTTGCTTCCTATGGTCAAGTAGACTAGAAAATAAAATGCTTATTCACAATATCAAAGACATGGAATCAGCCTAAATGCCCATCAATGATATACTGGATAAAGAAAATGTGGCACATATACACCATGGAATGCTATGCAGCCATAAAAAGGAATGAGATTATGTTCTTTGCAGGGACATGGATGGAGCTGGAAGCCATTATCCTCAGCAGACTAATGCAGGAACAGAAAACCAAACACCACATGTTCTCATTTATAAGTGGGAGCTGAATGGTGAGAACATATGGATACATGAAGGGAACAACACACATTGGGGTTTGTTGGGGGGCACAGGGGGACGGAGGGCATCAGGAAGAGTAGCTAACGGATGCTGGGCTTAATACCTAGGTGATGGAATGATTTGTGCAGCAAACCACCATGGCACATGTTTACCTATGTGACAAACCTGCACATTCTGCACATGTACCTCTGAACTTAAAAGTTGAGGGAAAAAAGAGAAAATGCTTTTCTTTTCAGACGTACACACACACACACACACACACACACACACACACGCGCACAATTAAAGACAAGTCAAATTATATTTCTTCTTTTGGTCCTGACATTATGGATTAAGTGGTTAAGTATATGAGATTTGTAGTCAGACAGACCTGGATTTGGTCCCAGTTCTATCAGTGAATAGCAGGGTGATCTCTGGAAAATCATTTTGCCTTTCTGGGCCTTAAGTCTTTTCACCCATAAAGTAGGGGATAATACTAATACTTGCCTTGTAGGGTTATATTGAGGATTAAATGGGATAATAAATTTAAAGTATATAGTACAGTGACTGAAACATAATATTCAATGAATTTTAGCTATTATTATTGTTATAATTAACTAGTTGTGGAAGTTGACATATATTGCTGTTTTAAAACTGAGAAGACCTTTTGGCCTTCAAAAGACGGTCTTATCTTATGGCCTCCACTATCTCTCTGTTGAATGATTTGCACTTTGAAAGAGAGAATTTCTTTCCAGATCTTTTTTTTTTTTTTTTTTTTTGAGACAGAGTCTTGCTCTGTTGCCAGGCTGGAGTACAGTGGCACGATTTCAGATCTAATTTTCAAAGCAGTCTTGCTATGTTCTATAGGTCCGTGAGCAAGATGGGGAAGCAGTACAAGGCAAGCAGGACTGTGGGCTTGGATCTTGTCTGGTTTTCAGTTGAGAACAGACTTTTATCTCCACCAAGGAAGCAGTACCATAAGATGGGTAAGCTAGAGGGGAAATAAACCAACAATTCGAGCCATATAGAGGAGCGTTTGTTTCCAAATTGACCAAAGGAGAACACTGAGGAAAGATGCTTAACAAAGAGTACAATGTGAACAATCCTGGGCCTCTGCAAATGGTGATAACAGTACTACTTAAACTTTATGAGAATTATTGTGAGAATTAAATGAGATAATGCATGCAAAATGCTTAGCACAGTACCTGGCACACATAGAAAATACTCAATAAATATAAGCTATATACCTACTAATGTTGTACAAGTTCTGTTACCACTCTTTGGAGATTCTGATTCAGTAGATTTGAGGAAGTACCTAGGAATTTTCTTTTTGTAAAATCTTCTCCAATTGATTCCTCGGCCTTAAATGGAAATATGTTGCTGTATGTCCCTGCCATGGTCATGTCCTACTTCCATAAGCCACTCTAGTCTCCCCACTTCAGGATAATGCCCAATACTTCAGAATTGACTCTTAATAGAGTAAATAGTACCAGAGAACTACATACTGGAGTAACATAGTCATATCCTGGAAGCTGCCATTTAGGATTCATTATATCTCAGGAAATTTGTGCCGTTCTAGATTAGGAAGCATGTATTCTATTTGCCTACTAACAACAATCATCTTTTTAGGCCACGTTGGAAAAATAAATCCCTTGGTGAAATTCTTTTTATTGATAGCAGACTCTAATTTTCTTAATTCTGGAAATATCCAATCAGTGCTTTCTTTTCACCACTCTCTCTCTTCTTTATGCTTAGAACAAAGTATTTTGGTGTGCTGTAGCCTGGTAAAAGGAGTGAAAGCTCATTTAGAATAATGAGGCAGGGATTAATTTTAGTGCCCTAGGTTTGGAGCATAAATGAAAGAGATGGGCAGAAAAGGTAACTTGGAACCTAGGACTTTTCTGGCCAGCTGTGTGGAGGTTTGTCCAATTCTTAGGCCATTCCATTTCCTTTTTCTGATCTAACATCAGAAAGCCAAGTGGGCCCTTCAATTCCCATGGAATGAGGAGCAAATTGTGTTATACAACTCTTCATCATCAGCAAAGTGTCAGTAAGACTGGAAAGACTTTTCCTCTTCCAGCTATAAATGGGGCCTATTTTTAACCAAAATAGAGACAAGAGAGACTGTTTGGTGATAGTAACTGATGCCTCAGGGAAACAAGTCTTGTCACTGCTTGTTAATTTCAAATCCATAGACACAATGTGATTACTTATTCCTATTCCCATCTAGAAATGTGGGATGATGGATCAGAGCATCTTTTTCCTTACATCTCTAGTTGAATCAAATTCCAGGAAAGATTAGGCCTTGACAATAACTCCTCCCTTCATCCCAGCTCTTAGGAAAGCAGGCTTTACAACAGAGCTACCACTTACAGAGGAGGAAACTGAAGCTTAGAGAGGTTAAATAATTTGCCCCACGTCTTGCCCAGTGGGGGAGATGTCCAAATGCATGTAATCCGATTCCAGAGCCACAGCTATTAAGGTTAAACTCTATGTGTATTTTGACAAAAACCATATAAGAAATTCTGATGTGCCTACCTAGTTGAGAACTCCTGATTTATTTTTTGAATCTTTAAAATTATTTTAAGTAAATTTTGAGTATAAAAGTAATACATAAACATGTTAGCAAGTTCAAATTATACAAGAGATTATACAGTGAGAAGTGTCTCCCTTTCCTACCTATATTCCAGTTTCCATCCCTAGAGGCAACTACTATTTTTTTTTGCATATCTTTCCAGAAATAATCTGAGCACATACTATCATATATATGTCCATATATACCCTTAAAACATAAATAGAAGCATATCATACATACTGATGTTTCCATTCTCACTGAGAAATCCTGCCTTGGCAAATACTACCATCTCCAAGATCCAAGAAAGCCTACTAGCCAAACCACAGATGAGGACTGGATACATACGATTTTCTGTATAACCATGAAAAACGTGATGCAGTACAGAATTCATTCTGCAGTGTCAAGCAGTTAATCTGTACAGGAAATGACTTCATCTGGAAGTGTCTGCTTTGAGGGACTCAAGCTCACTTGGTATATGCTATATGGCATTGTTCCCTGAGTGTAGAGATCTCTTATGTCTTATGAAGTATTGTATTCCACTCAGTAGCTAATGAAGTTAGTTCCTCATGCGTTTGTACTGGGTGTTCAGTCAATGAAGACTGTATGTATGCCTGCAAAATGTCTGTTTTGTTTGATTTAAAAATATCCTTCTAGCGGAGTATTATAAACAATTGGTGTTAAATTTCTAAACAAGTACTGCCAGTTTGAGAGGGGACAAAGTTTATGGCAAGGATTATGGGTATGGGAGGTAAAGGAAGGAGATATGTTTGCTTAGTCAAAAGTAAGACATTGAACAAAACTAAAACATGAACAAAACCTGGAACAAATCACACTAATTTGCTAAGTGTGTGTGTGTGTGTGTGTGGGGGGGAGGCAACCTGGTGTAGCAAAAAAAGCATAGATTTTACAGTTGGACAGACTTGGATTCCAATTCAACTTTGCTCTTAGGGACCCTGAACGAGTTACTTAACTTCTTTGAGCCACAGTTTCCTCATCTGTAAAATGGATATGATCATTGATTAAAATATTTTATAAAATGAACTCAAGAAAAATAAACACTCACCAAAGAAAATGATCCTTTAATTATCATTGAGGCAAACAAAACCTCCAAAACACATAGAAATATCTTTCCCTATTAATTGTTGCCTTAATAGCCTATACTTATTTTCACAATTAACCTTGAATCTTAATTTCCTACTCCAAAGCCCTTTAGAGGTTTTTCTTTGATTCTTGTGTTTATTACCTTTCCCACTGTGGTAGACAGATTCCTAAGATGGTCCCCAGTGAACCCCACCTTCTCATATTCATGCCTTTGTATAATCCTCTTTGAGTGTAAACTGGGTCTAAGGACTTGCTTTTAAGAAATGGAACAGAGCAAAACTAATAGGATATCATTTCTGTGATTAGGTTATAAGACTGTGACTTCCATCTTCCTAGCTGATTCTCCCTCTTGCTGGCTTTGACGAGGCAAGATACCATGTTGGAGAGGCCCATTTGGCAAAAAGCTAAGGGCGTGCTCCAGCCAATATCTAGTGAAGAACCTCATCCCAACTGCCTGTGAGGACATGAATCCTGCCAACAACCACATGAGCGAGCTAGGAAGTAGATCCTCCCTCAGTTGAACCTTGAGATGAAACCCTAACCCTGGTCAACAACTTTATTATGGTCTGTGAGATACCCTAAAGCAGAGACTCAGTTTAGCCATGTCTAGATTCCCACAAAACCTGAGATACTAAATGTGAGTTGTTTAAGCTGATATATTTTGGAGTAATTTGTTATGCAATAGTAACCATTATGCCTAGAATGAACTTTATAGTACCATTTCCTAGAAGTCAAAAGAATGCCACTTTCTAGACTTTCAACAGAAAAATCTAATAATAATAACAGCAGCAACAACATTGTTTATCATTTATTGAACATTTTATATGTAATAGGTGTAGTATTGTTTTACTATATTAGTAAACTTATTTAACAACAGATTAGGAAACTGAGTCTCAGAGAGGTTAATTAACTTGTCCAAATTAGAATGGATAGTGGGTTGTATTACTCCAAAACTCATGTTCTTAAATCTGGTAAATACAATGAGTTTTTATCACAATATGATGACTTCAGATGTACTCTAACTGTGCTTAGCTCCGTGCTTGGCACACAGTAGCTGCTCAGTAAATGGAAGCTGTGGTTATTAGATCTTGAACTCACAATGAAGAGACCCTGTGTCAGTTTGCATTGAAAAGTCAGCTTTTCATACCCCGCTGGGGTACATGGTCTTGCTCATAGTGATCACAGTAGTCCACATAATCTGACCAAGGCCCTGCTTCACCAAGTGACTTTAATAGCCCATCCAAATATGTCTTCTCAGGAGGCCTGTCTAGCATGCTGCAATGTGCTGAACTAATTTTCATTCTGCTCAGATGGTACCATTGAGTTCTGGGGGCTCTGATCCATTCACATAGGTTGCCCATGCCTATATACAGATGCTGGGCAATAACATTTAGAAGAGTGATCGAATTTGAGGCACCAGTTGCCATCCAATGATCTGTTGCAGCTGAAATTAAATACTCCTTTCTTTTTTACCTCTACAGGACTTGGTTAACTCCTATTTACAGATGGAATTTTATAGCCAGCATATTTTATAGAGCACTTACCCTAATGACAATAACAGAAACACCTTGTAACTGTGTCAGCTTGACTGTTTATAAAACACTTTCATATGCATCTCATTTGATTCTATGGCACTTCATCTATGCCCTATGAAATGAATAAATTTCTACCTCATATTATAGCTATTTATACATGAGGCTGTATGGTCTAGTGGAAAAATTATAGACTCTGGCTTCAGACAAACCTGAATTTGACTCCCAGATCCACCACTTCCTTGATGTGTGACTTGAACAAATCTATGATCCTCATTAAACTTTTGCTTTCTGCATTTGTAAGATGGGCTTAATTATGCACATCTTATAGGGTTTCTGTGAGGTAAGAGATATGTAATGTGCAGGGCAGCTACTATGTATTCAACTAATACTTTCTTAAAAATATTATAATTAGTTTGTATGATGTTAGCTAGCAAAATCTGTGACTGTTCATTTTATCTCCAACAGACCCAGCATTGTGCCTTTTATCTTTCAAAAGAAGCTTAATACATACTTCTTGAATGGACAAGCCTGAGGTAGGCACAGGAGTTATTATTATCGCAGTAGATGGAGTTTAAATGGCCTATCCAGGGATCACATGGCTGATAAATGATAGAACAGGAATTTGGATTCTGATTGTTTGCTGTCTAGTCCAATGCATCTTCCTGCAGTCTTTTAGATTGGTTTGCAAGACTGACATGCTGGAAATAAAGTCTGTTGTAGAAGACAGCCTAGTAAGAGCCAAGTCTAGGTTTTCCACTAGGATTCAGACATCTTTGGATGTGCTGTAAAGAGACACCTCATCCTACTTCCTCATGGGCTATAAGGAGTGTCTTAGAAAGAGAGCCACAGGCCAGATGCGGTGTCTCACGCCTGTAATCCCAGCACTTTGGGAGGCCGAGGTGGGTGGATCACGGGGTCAGGAGATGGAGACTGTCCTGGCCAACATGGTGAAACCCCGTCTCTACTAAAAATACAAAAATTAGCTGGGGACGGTGGCGCGTGCCTGTAGTCTCAGCTACTCGGGAGCCTGAGGCAGGAGAATCGCTTGAACCAGGGAGACGGAGGTTGCAGTGAGCCAAGATCGTGCCACTGCACTCCATCCTGGCAACAGTGAGACTCGGTCTTTAAAAAAAAAAACTACATAAAAGACATGCTATTGGACATGCTCAGTCCAATAATATAGACTTAGTTGTTAGAGTTGGGGCAAATCTGAGCATAGTCTATTGCCCACCATTAAGATTTACCCATCGATCTAGTTTCCCAGGAATTTATGTCTAAATCTTAGGTAAAGAGGTGTTGAAAGTAAAAATAAAACACTAACAGAAAAAAAAAAAACCCAGTAGTTTCTCTAAAGATCTCTGGGATATTGGAAGAAAGATAAGGCAGCACAGCTTTTATGCCTACCTAATTGAGAGTTAGCTCAGAACACAGCCAACTTTGGCACATGGGGTTTCTAGGGAGCAGAACTCAGCTTTGGCACTTGGAAGGCGTTAGCACATCAGTGATGCCAGGGGCAGCACGGAGCTGCAGATGCTACCCAGTCTCCAGTAATCGGCACCGCAGTAGCACCTTGTGCCATATTGTTTAAAGAGCAGTACAAGGCAGCATCAGTGGCTTGATGTGGCCTTGGAGACTTTGGGAACTAAGCAGTATCCTTGGTGCAAACATTAATGCTGTCATCTTTCATGGTAGGCACTGGTAGCAGTGATGAGGTGCCTGTGGTGTGGTATAGGTAGCAAAGGTCTAGGAAGTCCATAAAGTGGAGAAGGCTTCTTTATGAGTAGACTTGAGACAACCCATGGGGGTTATGAGAAATAGGTGGAGAACCCAGAGATACCATAATGATAGATTTGGGGGAAAACCAGAGAAAATGCTGTTTATGATCATTAATATCCCACTTTTACCTGTAGCTTCATATGGTTTGGGGAATTATCGATTATGGTAGTAACCTGACATGAGTGGCCAGATTGATCACAATATAGATAGCCTGGGGCCCTTCTGGCTCCTGTTCCTCAGTATGGGAGGTTTCTAATTGTCAAACATGGAATTCTGCCTTCTTCCTCATACCTGCCTCCTGCTCCAACACACTACAAGTTCAGTATTCGGTGCTATCAAGCAGCATTCCTGGAAGCACTGAGATTTGAAAGAAAGGTTTCTGAATGCCATGCCAAATCTCCATCTGACTGGAGTAACTCAAGCAAATGGTCCAGAACTTCCAGAATAAATTGGATAAAGGTGGTAAGCACTTTGGAGCTTCCAAGAAGTGGGGTGGGGATGGGGGAAGCTGCCCAATATTAGCCATATGCACAGAGACAGAGTCATTTGTATTACAGTGGGTGGTATGCTGTGTTTCCCTCTTACTAAGTGTTGCCCATGCAGAGGCTGAGATGGTGGCATGATGCCTTTGCTGTCAGTGATACCAATTGCATTTGTGTACTCTAAGATAAATAAAATAAGCTTCTTTCCCTCATGATGATATAATTGTCTTTCTTGTCCTTCAAGATTAGCCAAAGATGTAGTAAAGGCATTAGATATGTGTTAAGAATGTCACCACCACAACCACCACCATCACCAGCAACAACAAGAGTAAACACTTATATAGCACTTATTCTGTTTTTGGCACTGTTCTAAGATACACACACGCATGCATATACATGCACATACTTTTTTTCTCCATTATTCCATCTGTCTTCTCACAATGACTTACAAATTGGGCAAAAGAATGGTCCTCCTCAGGCCAAATTAGGTTTTTGTAAAGTGTGTTTTTAAGATCTTTTGTTCTGGGGAGCTTAACAGGTGATACAAAGCAGGATTCCCTGATCAAGTAAGTTTGGGAGACATTGGGTTATAAAATATAAGCACATTTCTCTACTGTGGGACTTCCAAATGGGCTAATGTATATGGAGATGTTTTTTGATAGAGGAAAATTATAGATGAAATCTGCAGAATTTCTCAAAAAGAGGCAGTAAACCATGGTGTTATGAGTGGGGGCCTCTGATAGCAGACTTTCTGGGTTTAGAACCCAGCTAGGATATGTCGCTGCTCCTTATAGGACCTTGGAAAAGTCTGTTTTATCTTTTTCTGCTCCAGGTGTCCTTATCTGTCAAATGGGGATAATGGTAATGTTTACATCAGAGTGGTTTTAATATATTCAAAGTGCTTAAAAGAGTACTTGGCTTTTAGGAAATGCTCGATAAATACAAGCTGATTTTTTTTTATTTTTTTTTGAGATGGAGTTTCTGTTACCCAGTCTGGAGTGCAGTGGCGCGAGCTCGGCTCACTGCCGAGCTTCCCAGGTTCAAGCAATTCTCCTGTCTCAGACTACGGTGTAGCTGGGGTTACAGGCAAGCGCCACCACGCCTGGCTAATTTTTTTTGTATTTTTTGTAGAGACAGGGTTTCGCCATGTTGGCCAGGCTGGTCTCGAACTCCTAACCTCAGGTGATACACCCACCTCGGCCTCCCAAAGTGCTGGGATTACAGGCGTGAGCCACTGTGCCCAGCCTTTACAAGCTAATTTGATTCGACTCTGTAACCCTTTTCTTGCAAGCATCTCAGGGCATTTAAGTCTTACAGCACACGTGTGTGGCGAACACACACACACATACACACTTTGGAAAATGCTGAGCTGGGTCCTTCTGGTAAAAAGACTATAGAAGAATGGCATTGGGGAAGAAAGAAAATAAAGGAGATCAGATGACGCCTGGGTTGAAAGACTACAACTCTGCAGTTCAAGTCTCAAACGTTATTTTCTTACTCCATCTCTAGATACTTTAAAAATTGTTATGGAGATAATTATCTGCTGCCCTCAAATTGGTTGTGTTTACTTTTCTGGAGGAGACAAAATGGACTAAATGAGGTTTCCAAAACCCAATTCTCCAATGACTTAAATGGTTTTGATTTCCGCATTTGAAAAATGGATCTACTGTTACTGATCTGCATGTGGAATTTTCCTAGGAAAAAGGTATGATACTCAAACATCTATGATTAACCTAAGCCCAAAATCAAATGGAATTACCATCTCATGCTCCAGTTTTATCATAAGATGGCAAATGGCAAGATATCAAGCAATACCCTGACTGGGCTCTTTGTGGGCTGAAGGTTCTATATCCCCAACTACCCTTTAGAGATAGGCGGTATTATGTAGCGCGTGAGTCCCCAAACTGTCATGTACATCAGAATCACCTGTGTGTCTTGTAAAAGTAAAGTTAAAATAACCCAACTCCAGAGTTTTTGTTTCAGTAAGTCTGTTGGGGGCAGGTTGTGGGGAGAGAGGGCTGAGAATTTTGTTCCCAGGTGATGCTAATGGTGCTGGTCCAGGAACCGCACTTTGAAAACCACTGATATAGAGGTTAAGTGAGGGGGCACTGAAATTGGACAGACCTGGGTTTAAACTCTAGCACCATCACTTAGAAGCTGTGCAATCCTGGTTAAATTATTTAATCCCTGTGACTTAATTTACATACCTAGAACATAGAGATAATAGTAACAACCTGGTAGGGTTGTTGTGAGGATTAATGAGTTCATATATGTGAAGCCCTTCAAATAGTGCCTGCTGTAAATTAGCATCAGTTGTTACTATTGTTGTTATTGTTATTAAAAGATAGGTCTTGTAGGGAAGAAAAGTCAAGTCAGGGCTCTGAGTTGGGACAGGATCCCTAGGAGTAGGAAAAAAAACATTGATATGGCAACCCACATTATTCCCTTTTAAAAGGGACATTAGTGGTAGAAGTTGATATGTTGGTTTTCTAGACATGAAGATGCTTCAGGACAGAGCTATTTAAACCCCGAGAGTTGATTTGTGTTACTCAGCTGTCTAGTCGACTGGTCTTTCTTAACTCCCTACCACCTCAACCCCACAACATTCTTGAGTTCCTCCTTTCCTTAGCAAAGTGGCAACAGGACAAGTTTAGCGGTGGCCCGCTAAGGCAGATACTCCATGCTCTCTTCAGAAACCTCCTGGCAATATTTTCATTCCGGGGAATATTGATGAAGTACTCACTTGTGTTTCAGCCTCCATGATTTGATCTTTCTTTTAGAAACCCAGCTAATTCTTCTGGGGATAAAAGGTCCCAGTTTAAAATTCTGATGCCTTTGTTAAGTTGTCCACAGAAGAGAGAAATTTAATTAATAATCTATTCACCTTGCTCTCAGGTATGCCTCCCATGTTTCAAGGTTCCCTATGTACCTTTAATTTTGATAATAATTAGGAAGCTTGTTAGCATTATCAGGAAGCAACTGTGTGCCCTGGTTGGGAGAAGGTGAATACATCTGGGCATTAAATAACTGGCCCTCAATCTCTCTGAATGACATTTCAGTGCATTTTTTAAAGATCAATTTTCATACTTCATTGTAGTGGCTGATTCTGGTATGCTGGACAGAAAGGTTTATAATGCCCAATGGGTTCATAGGCTTTGGCCAAGTCTTTCTTGAAGTACTAAAATGGAGTGTAGCTCTCATCCACAGCAGCTTTCTCCCTGTGCTCATTAGTTCGCGTCAGGACTTTAATAGTACAGAGCAAAAGAAAGAGGGTGTGTGTTTGTGTGTCCCGATTTGCCTTGTCTCTCTATACGCACCAGCTGAGAGTAATTTATTTCTTTCCACAAGGGGAAATGTGGAGATAAATGCCTTAATGATTATAGTCCTGGCCTATAAGCTGGAAAACCATGGTTCTAGAACTAGCATCACCTGTGACTTTCTTTATGCCCTTGGATTTATTAGCTAGATTTTTCTGGGCCTTTGTGTCCTCTCTGTAAATGGTCTTGATCGTCTCTAGGATGGTCTTGATTGTCCCATTTCACAGGGTTGTTGAATACCTAATGAGATAATATACCTGATAATGCTTTGGAAGCTCATTAGTGTTTTATGGATGTAAGAAATGATTATTATACTCAACAAATTCTGATTAGATATTCTGCGTTTTTCTCTCATGCCCTATTTAATAACAATCTTATAACTTAAAGAATCAAAATATAAATTAAATAACCGTATATTTTACAGAGATAAAACTTATATTATGGTTTAAGGTTTTTCAAAGGGCCAAAGAAGAAAAAGCCTCCAATAAAAAGCACAAGGGAATTTATTTATTTTGTCTAGTTGACTGGTCTTTCAGAAATAATAAAGAATCCATTTCAGAACTGACCAGTAGATGTCAGTGTTTGACAAGCACATAGCTGCTTGCTGAGGCTCCCGCATTAGCATCTGGCCCCATTTCAGCTAGCAAGTTTCTCTGCAAAGGAGAGGGAGTTTGTGTAACTGAAGCAAAGATTTTGCTTTCTCACTTCTCGCCCTGTCTTGCGGAAAACAGCATGATGCTCTGGGTAAGTCGTCGTTATCTTCACTTTCAGTGATTCCCTTTATAGATCTGCAGTCTGCTGAGAAGTTTAAAACACAAAATTAAACATGTGCTTAGCTCCCTGAAGGCCACATACTTGTTTTTCTTCACAAAGGTGCTTTTCCTTTTCCAGACCCACCTTCCCTTCATCTTACCCTTTGTGTAATATTAATCAAATATAGCCAGGAAATACTGCTGTTTGGGGACCAGGTTCCAAAGCTCTTGAAACAAGGATTTTATTTTTTGCTGCAGAGTGACACTTGCTCTGATTTCAGATGAAATTGCCATTTTCTAAAAATGGCAGCTACTTGGTGTGTCATTTTTCAAAAGAAAATGTGATCACATTGTAGCTGCGCTAAGCAGCCTCTTTCAGTCCTCTTTCATTTTACACTTTTACTTGAAGGCTTTGAAAGAGGCAATGCAATTAGGTTCCAGTTGTCTCTGTTGAACCCAGAGATGCTCACCTTTTCCTGGGAAAGATGAATTCTTGTTATATTGGTTTCTTATCGCATCCTGGATTAGGGAGGAAATGTGCAGCGAATTCAGACTAGGGATGGTGATAAAATCAACTGAGCTCTTTGAAAAGGCCACCCGCCTTGGGTTTCTTGGATTCAGACTTGTGGGGCTTTTACTCTTGAACAATTTTTAAGGATTGGGTGGTCAGGTTTTCTTTTCTCTTTTCTTTCTTTTCTTTCTTTCTTTCTTTCTTTCTTTCTTTCTTTCTTTCTTTCTTTCTTTCTTTCTTTCTTTCTTTCTCTCTCTCTCTCTCTCTCTCTCTCTCTTTCTTTTTTGGGGCCCTTGTTGTCCTTTATAAGTAGCCGACTCAGATGCATTTAGAGACCATTTTTGTGGAACAATTTGGAACTGCAATATCCCCTCCTCGGTTTGCTTTCATCCTTTTTGCATTTCTATTGGCCAAATGGAATGAAATAGTTTAATGTCATAAAGTCAAAGGTGGCTTTAGACTTTGGGCACACTTTCTGAAGACCAATGGAGGTGGTCTGGGTGTGACAACACCTACCAGTGCCGAGTAGTGCCCTGGAGGTGGTCCGGATGTGACAACGCCTACCAGTGTGGAGTAGTGCCTTGCTGCAGCATTCTTAGTGGCTGCTGGCCAAGAGCTGGCCTTGTCCTGGGAAATGAGTCATCAGACATAAGTTGCTTGTTCTTGGAGGCAGAGCTGGCATTGGTTTCAAAGTCCTCTTGCATTTGGTGCATGTCTGCTACTGCTTCACTGTGTCTCAACCTCCCTGGGTCCTCTGTCAGCAGTGTTCATAGTCTTGGAGGAAGAAACGTCCCCCATTTCCCGGAAAGCTGATTTTCTATCACCTTGCCACGTCCCAACTCATTCCAGAGAACTTATCCCTCCTCAACTCCTGAAGGACACTTTTTTTTTTTCTGAGATGGAGTCTCACTCTGTCACCCAGGCTGGAGTGCAGTGACATGATCTTGGCTCACTGCACCCTCCACCTCCCAGGTTCAAGCGATTCTCCTGCCTCAGCCTCCTGAATAGCTGAGATTACAGGTGCACACAACCACACCTGGCTAATTTTTGTATTTTTAGTAAAGATGGGGTTTCACCATGTTGGTCAGGCTGGTCTTGAACTCCTCACCTCATGATCCACCCACCTTGGCCTCCCAAAGTGCTGGGATTACAGGCATGAGCCACCACGCCTGGCCAAGGACCTTGTTTCTATACATAAAGAGGTTGAAGGTCTGGACCTTTTGGTCTGACACCTTCAACCTCTTCCTTACCTTATTGCTTCCCCTCTGCTTTCCTGCAAGTGAGGTAGTTAAGAACAATAGTTTTGGAGGCCAACATACCTTAGCCACTTGCTACCTGTCTGACATTAGGCAAGATCCTTTATTTCTCTGAGCCTCAGTTTCTTTGTTATTATTTGTTGTTTTATTTTAAATGAAAAAATAACAATTGTATATATTATATATTTATAGGACACAATGTGATATTTTTATACATGTTAATATTGTGAAATGATTAAATCATGCCAATTAACAAATCAGTCACCTCATATACATTTTTTGTGGTGAAGACATTTAAAACCTACTCTTCTAGAAATTTTGAAGTATACAATCTGTCATTATTTATTATAGTCACCATTTGGTACAATAGATTACTAGCAATACCTACCTTGCTGTGTTTTGTGATTATTAAATGAAGTACTATATGTAAGGCAACTATCACTTTGTAGGAGCGAAGGAATCTATAGCTGCTACTGTTAATTGTATTGTTATTACTATTCTACTTGTTGCCTGCCTGCTGTCATCTCACTCTCCTCCCTTTAACTGTTCAATATTTTGAATGACTAGGTTATCCTTATATTCATTTACATTTACTCACTATCCATTCCTTCTTGTTTTGGCAATTATATTTTAAATTCCAAAGATTTTTCTTGTTCTCTATTTTTTGCTTGTAATATCTTGTCCATATTTTATTTTATTTTTTTTGAGACAGAATTTTGCTCTTGTTGTACCGGCTGGAGTGCAATGGTGTGACCTCAGCTCACTGCAACCTCTGCCTCCCGGGTTCAAGCAATTCTCCTGCCTCAGCCTTCAGAGTAGCTGGGATTACAGCCGCCTGCCACCACACCCAGATAAGTTTTTGTATTTTTAGTAGAGATAGGATTTCACTATGTTGGCCAGGCTGATCTCAAACGCCTGCCACCACACCCAGATAAGTTTTTGTATTTTTAGTAGAGATAGGATTTCACTATGTTGGCCAGGCTGATCTCAAACTCCGGACCTCAGGCCATCCACCTGCCTTGGCCTCCCAAAGTGCTGGGATTACAGGCGTGAGTCACCGCACCCAGCCCATCTTGTCGATATTTCATAGATGCAAAGATCATTTCAAACTAGTCTGAAGAAAATAATTAGAATTAAAAAAAAAATCTCCACTGTTCCTAGATTTATTTTTATTCTAGGGTCTTTTTGTATTTTCTGCTTGTTTCTGTTTACTCAATTATCCTCTCTTCTCTGATTATTGACGTTTTACCTATTTTTTCTAGGCCCAGTTCAAATGACATGTCCACTATGATGTCATCCTTAATCCCCATAGTTGGAAGCAAATACTCCCTTCCCTTCTTCACTTCTATAACCCCTGGTTTGTGCTTTTTAAAAAAATTACATAGCACCATATATTGTATAGTTAAATGTTTGTTTTTGTGTTTCAGTTTGACATTCTCCTTGGAATATAAATTCCTGAGGTCCAGGACTGTGCTATACATGACAACCACTCTGTGGGTGTTCAGTACTGGGCTCCTTGCCTTTGTAGGGACACAGAAGGATTTTGCTGGCCATCACTACAGTGTGAGAATCATGAGACTTAAGTAAGAATGTCCAGTAGATCAAAGATTGAAGTAGTATACAGAGAACATAGTGGATCTTTTCTATAAATCTTTGCAAGTTGGCCTTGGGTTGAGATGAATAAAGTGGAGACTTGCCTGAAGTGAGAGTTGGACGTGACTTTTTGTGATTCTATAGGGACAATGGCTGTGGGCCCTGTGAGACTGCATTGTTGGAATGCCCTGTCTCCCTGTAGCAAATGGCCAATAGCTTCAAAGTAGCTGTGTGTCAGCATGGAGCTAAGTTCGGTTTCAGTAGTGGGTTTGGACTGTGTTGGGATTTCTTCAGGGGGGATTAACACATATCTGAATATTTTAGCCCAAACTTCCCAGCAGGAAATTCCTTCACAGTAAACGTCATGGTACAAATGAGAAGGTTGTCTCTCTTTCTGTCCAAAGCCTGTCAATCTCACACATACAATACAAGGTCAAGGCAAAGGCTTGATTGATCTGACTGGTAAAGATACAATAAACCACTTTTAGATTTAGACAGTTTATTATTTACATAGACAGCTGAAAGCAGAATAGGCCTTAAAGTGCCAGATCCCTGTGATCCTTGTCCCATACACTACAAAGGATGCCATGGAAAGAAAAGAGGCTGGATGACTGCATTGCCCATTGTGGGACACCCCATTGCTGAGGAGCTTATTCCAGGTTGCCTCCAAGCAGTTTTATGTTCTGTAGCTTTATATTTACCATAATATATAGTTATATAAATTTATATTTATAACTTTTATTTGTATTTTATATTTATATAAAATTTATATTTTATAAATTTAAATGTACATTTATGTATTATACATAAAAGTGGTTTTATGTTCTAAGGGGGCATAGCAGAAAACTCCATACCTCATCAGAATCAGGGAGGTGATGAGAAACGATCTCATTGCAGCTCCCCCCAGGAGAGGGAGGGAAGCAAGTGAGAGACTGCCTTGTAGCAGCTCCTTATAGGCTTCTAGTCCTCTAATGTTCCAGAAATAGCACAACGCATTCCACCAAGACTCAGTCTGTGGTTCAGCCTTTGCCTGCGTGCTCTATGTGGATGTGTGGCGAGGTCATCAGGGTTCCATGGCAGAGCCAGTTTCCTACAATGCCATTCCTTCTTTGGTACCTAGTCATGTGTTGACTGATAGTACCTTTGGTTTCTACATGCTGAAGACTTCTGACAATCCCCCCCACACCTGCCCCCCAACACCCCTGCTTCTCTAGACTCAGAGCTTACCTATTTTCAACAAAACTATTTATAGAATTTGCTGTTATTCTTATTGTTCACCCTGTTCCTTATCCTTCCTACTCAAGTTTGGCTGATTCACTTCCTTGCTTTCTCATACAGGGTTCTTTCATCACAAGAAACATCTAAGAAACTTCCTGATCAGGACAGGAATTGGTCTTTAAATCTGGGTCTCTATGAGCCTAGCACTTCCAGTTTTTTTCCTTTTCTTACTTTGTCCTATTTGGTTTCTGCAGGTCTTCAGAATTCTGAATATATATATATATATATATATATATATATATATATATATATGTCTTTTGACCAGAGGCCTTTCCTTACCCTTCGTTAGGGAATCCTTAGTGTACCTTAGAATATCTTAGAGTACCAGATTGATTTGGGTTGTGAAGACTGAGAGCCTATAGCTTTTCACCTTCTTGCCTTGAGCTTGGGTTCACATGTGCTTCTTGATCCCTGGCAACCTCCTTGCCTAGGTACTAACCTATTGCCTAGTCTAAGCCCTTACTTTAACATATTGCTGGCTTTCTGGATCCTGGCTTTCTGCCCCAGATCTTCCTGACTATGTCCTTAGTACTAGCAGATTTCATAAAACTACATATTGAAAGAATTTAACCCAGCACAGTGAGGCCAAAACCAGTGCTGTGATAAAACACCACACCACCATGGTTACATTATTGGGTCAGTACCAGTACTATGATGTAGGATTTTCTCTTTCTGTGAGCTACTATGATGTAGTATTTCCTCTTTCTGTTAGATACTGCATTTGGGGCTGTTGAAAGTAAGTAGAATTTACTCTAGCTCTGCTCCCTTGGAAGTCATGCCCAGGCAGACAGTACTTAGAACAGGGGAGCTTGGTATGAAGAATCACCAGGATGCTTGCTCCTTCTACTATGAATGAATGGGTTAGTGGTGAGTCTTGCTGGGAATGGCCCTCTTGAGCAATATTTTAAAAAATGTAATAATGGGGCATTCAGTTATGGTTGGGGTGGAGTGTAGGGACTCAGTCATTCATCTACCCAGTCATTTATTCAACAAATATGTATGGTCTCTTATGGACTAGGCACTGTTCTAGACTCATCTGTGAATGAAACAGATACAATTCTTGCCCTCATGAAATTCTAGTTGGTGGTATGGAGGGGCAAAAACATTAAACAAGTAAAAGAGACAAATATGATGAGATGAAACCAGGTGCTGACAAAGATTATAAAGAAAATGCATTGTCAATGTGCTAGAGCAGACATGCGTTAGATAAGAAAGGCCTGTCTGAGACAGGAGTGTGTTATTTATGTAAAGATGAGAAGGAATAGCTTTCTAGGCAAAAGGAGCAGCTACTACTGAGGCAAAGAGTAGGGACTTAGCATTCTAGGCTGAGGGAATACAACTAAAGCCATGGAGGCTCAGATAATCTTTGCTAAGGGGTATAGTGGTAGGTTTTGGACGGGGAGGAGGTAGCACTGTGAGGACTTCTTAATTAGACTTTTTTTAATGAACTGTCCCCCAAACATATAAGGACTCAATAGCTTTCAGGCACCTTGACCAAAAGACAGAAGAAATTGTCTGAAATGGAGGTTTTTATAGCCTGTGACACCCGTTCTGATGTTCATGAGTTGGCAGAGATGATTGTGAATCCATTTTTAGGATGTAGGAAAGCATGACTTTTTTGCATGCATTCTCTCCTCCTTTCTTCTTCATATACACGCAGTGAAAAAATTGGACAGATTAAATCACACTAAAATGTTAGTGAGTGTATATAATCCCTCCTATGAGTAGTTGCCCTTTTAAGAAGACTCCAGAAAAAGAGAAACAAATATAGGAAAGGATAAATGAAATGACTGAATTCTTAATATTAGAATTTCAAACCCTTGGCTAGCCAAGTAAATGAAAAATCCCCTGTAAGTTTATTGGCATCTTTCATCTACTGATTCATGAGGTCAGGGAACATTCTCAGATATTCAACCAGATTTCTTTTTTTGTTTTTGATTTTACTTTAAGTTCTGGGGTACATGTACAGGATGTGCAGGTTTGTTACATAGGTGTATATGTGCCATGGTGGTTTGCTACACCTGTCAACCCATCACCTAGGTATTAAGCCCCACATGCATTAGCTATTTATTCTGATGCTCTCCCCACCCTGCCCTCCCCCAACATGCCCCAGTGTGTGTTGTTTCCCTCACTATGTCCATGTGTTCTCTTTTCAACTGGATTTCTTATCAGCATTCCTCCTCTGTCCCAGATCTGGAGGTATTCCAGATGTATGCACAGCAGCCTCTGGGGACTATCTGCATTTTCTATCTGCTGCTGGAGTCCATTTTCTTGAACTTTGGTTTCCCGCCTGAAGACAAGAACAATCTCTGCCCTTCCCCTCCCCATCATGAGCTTGGAAGGCTGACAGAGAAGATTAAGATCATTGCCATCAAGTTTTATCTACTGTAAGCAAAAACAGGAAACCAAGAAATAAAGGCGCAGCATAGCAATAGCTTTTGAGTGGGTAAGATGGGTGAAGTTTTTCTTAAATCCTCTTTCCCATGTACCTTCCCACCCACATGTTCTTAGTCAGATTTATTTTTTGCATATTAGTTTCTGAGGATGACAAGAAACTTGCCCTTTTCTTAACTGTGATTTTCAGAAGCAGATTATCCTGCACTTAGTTGAGACCTCTTACCAATTCCTTGGAATAAATAATACCCTGGGCTCAGAAAGTGGGTGTTGAATAGAAATTTTATGACTCATAATGGAGTGTCAAAATAGCACTGCTGATGTATGGGTCCCTTATCAATTTTGGAAATGACACTGGGTAGAGCCATATTTTCCTCTTGCATGGAAGTGCTCTAAGAGAAAGTTCTTAATTTCTGCACTGTTTGGCATCTCTTGATATTTAAAAGTCCCACATTGAATGGTGGCTTTTCTCAAAGGTGACTTGGGTTTGGCCTAGAAAGAGAGCTGTCCTCAGAGGAGGGACCAGAGCATTTCTCCCGGGAGGGGCAACCAGAACCTAAGCTGCCAGGATGAAGGGGAGGAAGATTGACATTTCCCTGGCTTATGCCTTGAGGTACTTGTTTCCAAAGAAGGCTGAGGTCAGGATTTTATGCTTTTCCTGGAGTAGGCTGTGAGTTCTGTCATTATACCAAGCAGTTAGGTGACATTCCCAGGTCTCAGGACTTTCCTTTTCTCTCTCCCCTGCTGGAGGAAATAAAAAGTGGTTCTTTCACAAGGCCCAAAGGTCTGAGGGGAGTCTTCCTTTGAGCTGAGCCCTTCTCTTAGGATAGCACCTCAATGACCACGCTTAGCATGGGCCCTATTAGTGTAGTTTTCTCATTAATGATTGTTTTGCAGTAATGAGGTTCTATGATATGCCTGTTGGATTGTTTGTGCTCCATGTCGATACCATTCGAACAACAAATATTTGATAATATTTGCTAATAATATGAATAATAATAATGATACAGTGGGGTACTTGAAAACAATATGAAATATATTCCTGCAATTCATGAGTTCAAGAACCAGTTGAGGAGATAGAAAACCTGGCATGAATAGAGAAAAGCAAGGCAGCATAGAATGAGATGGTAGATTACACAGAATGAGGTGCTAGATTGCGTGATTTAGTCTATAGGGATTCGAGGGTAAGAGCAGGGAGAAGTAATGTCGGGATGGCAAAGCTAGGAAAGTCTTCCAAGAGGATGCAGGGCTTAAAGGGTGACTAGAACTTGGTGGGGTGAAGTAAGGGGATATGTGGCAGAAGTGCCAGCAAAGGTATGGAGACAGAAACTGACTGCCATGTATATACACAGAGAATAGGCAGTGATGGTTTAGCAAAGTTGATATTCTGAAGTGGGATGTTCTCATTGAGGGGCTGTAGGACTGAAAGGCGGTAAAGGCATGGTGAGGCCAGGTAACGAACATCTCAGAAGCCAGATGATATTTGATTTGAACTGTTTTTATTAGGCTCTTTTGTTTGCAAGTGATAGAAACACTTTTGAGCCATCTCAAGTCAAGCGGTGGTGGGGTATTGTTAAAGAGCAATAAGAAAGAAAATGGTTTCAGGGGGAAGCAAAGTCAGAAATTAGAGTGCGGTGGGACCTCATGGGAATCATACTTGGCTTCACGGCAGCTTCAGGGACCTCAGCAGGGTTGTAAGACTTTTCACCCTAGAGTTCTGTCATTAACATGGCTCAGCTGTATTTCCCCCTCACTACTGACTGCCTTAAGTGTTTTCTTCTGCTCAGGTTAGCTTTTGGATAGTTCCTAATTCCTATTTAATTCATTGTTCCTGCTCCCTTATAATTTTGGTTTGCATGACCTATCAAGCCTTCAGGTTTCTATCTTTTCCCTTATATTTCTGACTCTTTTTCATATTCCTCTCTAGGTATTCTTTCAGCTTCAGCTCCTCCTTCTTTCATTTCTCTCCCTTTCTCTCTCTCCCTTTCTCCCTGTTTCTCTCTCTCTTTCCCCCCCCCCCACCCCCCTCATATTTTTAGGGCAAATTCCTAAGAGAGAATCTGATTGTCCTAGTTTATATTTTTATACCTGGCTCTGTTTTAGATCACTGGCCAGAATGTAGATTGGTGGCCCTTGGGTCAGAAGCCTATCCTTGGTCTTTCACTGTGGCTGGGGATGTGGATGTGAGGAAGTAACATCAGAGAAACATATAAAATATTGGTCATGCACATAAATAGCCAACAGGCATATATGAAAAGGTGCACAACATCACTAATCATCAGGAAAATGCAAACTGAAACTGCAATACTACCTCACACCTGTTACAATGGCTATTATCAAAAAGACAAGAGATAATAGTGTTGGCAAGGATGTAGAGAAAAGGGAATGCTTGCACACTGTTGGTAGGAATAGAAATTAATGCAGTCATTATGAAAAGCAGTATAGAGTTCCTCAAAACATTAAAAATAGAACTACCATATGATCCAGCAATTCTACTTCTGAGTATGTGTCCCCTAAAATAAAATAAGTATGTCATAAAGATATCTGCAACCCCATGTTCACTGCAGCATTAGTCACAATAGTCAAGATATAGAATCAACCTAAATGTCCACTGATAAATGAATGGATAAAGAAAATGAATGAATACATAAAATGTGTGTGTACACACATACACACACACACAATGGAATACTATTCAGGCATAAAAAGAAGGAAATGTTGTCATTTGTGACAATATGGATGAACTGGAAGACATTATGCTAAGTGAAATAAGCCAGTCACAGAAAGGCAGATACTGTATGATTTCACTTATATCTGGAATCTAAAAGAGTCAAATTCATAGAAACAGAGAGTAGAATGGTGGTTGTCAGGGGCTAGATGGTGGGGGAGATGGAGAGATGTTGATAAAAAAGTACAAACTTTCAGTTATAAGATGAATAAGTTGTGGGAATCTAATGTATAGTGTGGGTGATGGATGTGTTAATTTGTGATCATCATTATACAATGTAAATGTATATCAAATCATCACATTGCACATCTTGAATATATATCATTTTTGTTAATTAAATATTTTAAAATAAAAAAGGAGAGATTGGTTATGGAGGAAGTGATGGATTCAGAATATAGGTTCAGGCAGTGAGAATGGAGAAGAAAAATTAGATGTGAAACATATCTCAAAGAAAATAATTTCGAAGAGTCAGTATCTTACTGGCTACAGTTAGAGAGAGGAAAATAAAAGATAAATCACACAATTTCAAGGTCTAGATGACTAGGAGAATGATAAGTAAAAAATAAGGTCGCCTGTACAGAGAGTTAATTTAGGGGAGAGACAGTAAGTTCTGTTTTTGCCATGTTGAATATAAGTCAACAGTGGATTCGATTAGGCATCTCTGTTTTGTCCTTAACTTTGTGACCTCCTTTTTTCCAAAACTTGCTGAGGCGCTTTAAGCCAGGGGCTATAAGTGTGTGGAGAGTTTCTCTGAAAAGGTCCACTTTAGTCATTTTTTCCTTCACCTTTAAATAGCTAATTGGCCCCATGGAGCAATAGTTTCTACCAGGACAATAAGTAAACAAGGCAGATGTGAGGAGGCCTTTCCAGTCCTGTGTGAGCCTGATTCTGTTTTGGTTACTGTTTTCAGAATCTTCAGAAGAGAGCAAATGAGTAAAGATGTAAGGAAATGAGGCAAAGCAATGGAAAAACAGCCTTGAGCAAGGTAAAAATAAGCTACATAATTTACAGCTGTTACAGACCCATTTTGAGAATAACAGTTCAGAGGAACATGCCAAGTAGAGTGCACACAAGCATTTGACAGAGACCCAGTTGGACACTATAGAAAGGGTACTTGAGCTCACAGGTTTGGAGAAAGCGCAGAACAGCTGGGCCTTAGGAAGTACAAGGTAACCTCTGCAACCTTGGCGTTGGCCTTAGGGACTAAAACTAGAGGCTTAAAAACTGTCAGGACCTTCTCTTCTTGTCTTCACTTTTCCCTCTGTGTTGGCTTCATTCTCTTCTGTTGAAGGCAGGATTCTCCATACAGTGTTAGACATGGCTGCTGCTAGCTCCGAGCTCACATCCTCAAGGCACTTTGACCAGAGAAGAAGGGGTTCTTCCTTGCCAGCTCCAGTCCAAGAAAACCTGGGGAAGAGCTCTGATTGGTTTGTCTCCAGTCATGTGACTAGCACCAGAGTCGTCACTATGGCCAGGCGTGTGGGGTCCTATCCATGGCTAGTTTTGGAGCAAGTGTTCACTTCTCAGCCAATTACCATGGTCATGGATATAAACTCATGTGAAAAGGATGGCAGCTGCGATTTTGACCACATGCTTAGGGCTGGAGAGGAGGAAGAGCAGTTCACCAAAAGAAGGGAGAGGAGAGGCAGCAGAGACAGGGCTACTGGGGTATCTTTGTGAACAAAGTAATCACCCCGATTTGTGTTTTTCCATGATACTCACACGGAAACAGAAGGTATTGAGAAAACACTGCACATCTTTTCAGTATTGCCACTTGCCATTTCCTCCTTATTGTCTGTCCTACTCCCCACCCCTGCCACCAAATGGTATACTCCAGCTATACTAAAATTACTTCAATTCCTTAGAAATACTGTTCTTTCTGTTGTTCCCTCAGCTTTGCTTCATTGTTCAGGATTCATTTTGGGTGGCACTTTCTTTGGAAAAACTTGATTGCCCCAACTATCTACCCTCACTTTTAAATCTTGGTTATGTTCCCCTTTCATATGCTTATTTTATTCTGTACTTCCTCTCTATTTTGTAATTGCTTTGTTATTTCTATGTCTCCCCCACTGGAATGTAAGCTTCACGAAGGCAAGGAATTTGTCTTTCTCAATTACTACATCATCTCTAATACCTAGTGATGTGTCAGGCTCATTGTTGATGTTCACTAGATATTTATTGAATGAAATAATAAAGGGATGACAGTTTCTAGTCTCAAATGGCAGGGCCAAATACCCAGAAAAGATCCTGGAAGCAAATAAGAAAGAAAATGATCTTCTTTCAGATGTCTTTTCTGAAATAAAGGAAGGGAGGAAGGGAAGGAGAAAAGAAGAGAGGAAGGAAAGAAAGTGTTCATTTATTTTTTTTTTTGAAAAAAACCACAGCCAGAGAAGAAAGTGTTAATATAAATATAGCTTATTGTAACATTTCAATAAAGTCAAAGATATTTGCTTTGCACTTAGAACTTTCTATTTCTTTTAGTTTTCACTCTCACTAAGTAATGAGTTCCATGTAATTAAAAAGGTTAAACAAACTATTTTTTATTTTCTTGATAAATTATTAATTAACAATACATTTTCCTAATGAAATAATTATATCACTGTTAGAAAATGAGCCTGCAGGTGAATTGTATTATAACCCTTCTTCTCTTAGTTTTCCACATTTTAAAAAAAGCTTATGTGTTGGGTCTAAATCAGCCTAGGTACCAGTGTTTACTTTGTGGCAGTTGATCGAAATGTTTAAGATGACAATGTAATGAAGTGCGGTCCACAGACCATCTCTGTCAAGGGTGAGAAGAAGATTATTACCATGCTGGTACCAGTACCATGCAGACACTGAATCAAAAACACTGAGGATGGGGTCCAGCAATTTGTATGCAAAAAGGCCTCCAGGTGATTCTGGTACACTTTCAAGTTTGAGGATCATTCACAGTAAAATAACCGCCATGGGGCAATCATTGTGCATTTTTACAAGTTAAGGACGGAATTGTCAGATATAAGACCTCTGGTGATCATTTTCATGAATGTGTTGGGATGATAGTCTGGTACAAATTTCGATGGACTGACAAATGTTTGGTATTTGCTTGCAGGCTGCTACAAACACCAGCGCACCGCCATGATTGGGTTGCTCAGTGTTCTGGGTAACCCCTTCATAGGATTTCAATTTCACACAAGTAAGGTATGGTGCTGGAGTGTTGGTGTGTCTAAATGTGCAAAATAATTTGAAAAGAAAAAGTTCCACACACTTCTATAATAGCCCAGTTGAAAATCCCTGATTGTTTGGCTAAGCTTAGCATTCTTTTTTTTTTTTTTTTTTTAAATTTGGCTTTTATTTTAAGTTCAGGGGTACCTGTGGCGGTTTGTTACATAGGTAAACTAATGTTACACAGGTTTGTTGTACAGATTATTTTGTCACTCAGGTATTAAGCCTAGTACCCATTAGTTATTTTGCCTGATCTTTTCCCTCCTCCTGCCCTCCACCCTCTGATAGGCCAAAGTGTGTGTTGTTCCCCTCTATGTGTCCATGTATTTGCATAATTTAGCTGCCACTTATAAGTGAGAACATGTGGTATTTGGTTTTCTGGTCCTGTTTTAGTTTGCTAGGGATAATGGCCTCCAGCTCTATGTATGTCCTTGCAAAGGACATGATCTCATTATTTTCTATGACTGCATATTATCCCATGGTGTATATGTACCACATTTTCTTCAGAATACCATTGATGGGGATTTAGGTTGATTCCATGTCTTTGCTATTGTGAATAGTGCTGCAATGAACATATGTGTGCATGTGTCAAAGCATTCTTTAGAAAGCTAGATGACATGTGTAGAAGACAAAGGCTTTGTTTCCAAAAAAGCTCCATGGCTAGGTTCATGCCAAGCTCAGGTACTACTGTTGGAAGGAAACATAATGTAGTTATTCTAAAAGATGCCTTTTGCCAAGAAGCCTCTTAGTTACTTCTTGGTTCCTGAATTTCCATTTATTTGCTTGATTCTTAATGGAAACATTTCAAGTCTAGTTGAATTTAATTTAAAGCCTAGTACTGTTGTAGCTGATATTAAAATTCAGTTGGGGAAAGATCAAATGACACTTTGTGAAGCTCTCCTGTGATACTCTTTGAAGCATTCTGGAGATCTCTCAGGATCTCTTAGGATTAAGGACATGTGATAGGAAGAAATGGTAGGACATTCCAATAAATGGTAATAATAAAATCACCCTCTGCTGTGCCTCTCTGTGAAGCAGCATTTTCTAAACTCTGCTCTGTAGGTGTTCCACAAAATGTGATTCTACTAAAAACGTGTTCTGTGGTTAAATAAGTTTGTGATGCTGCACACTACAAAGCTCTTTTAGCGATTCATTATTCATGTAAAGTTTCTGTTAAATCCTACCATAAAGTCATCTGTTTAACTCTGTATAATGTTTTTCCCCCAACTTATTGAGCCCCTGTCAGCTGACCAGCTTCTTCAAATGGGAAAAAAAAGTACCAGAGGATCAACTAACCCAGACTGGCTTATTGAGCTTTATGTGGTTTTGTTTTAGGCATATGCATCAGGAGACAGTGGTTGAGCTGGGCAGCTTCCTCTCTTAGTTTATGAGCTGTAACCACAGAATATTCCGTAGCCATTGAGGCCAGGTTGAAGGATATCACATTACCCACAGACATGGCCTTGATTTCCAAAGTATCCTTGTGGTCAATAATACCTAACTTTTGTAGAACTTTAAAAGTACTCCATTATATATACTCTTATCAATAATTATTTAAGGAAAGTATTATCATTTCAATTTGCAAGGCCTAAAGAGGTTAAGTACCTGTCCAAGGATGGTAAATATGACTGGGAGTTAAAGTTTCCAGAGTTAAGGTGTTAAGGTTTTACTTCAACACGATACTGCTTCCCCTCTCTATCTATCTATCTATCTATCTATCTATCTATCTATCTATCTATCTATCTATCTATCTATCTGGTTATATATGTAGAATTCTTTCTGTTGCATCATGCTTTTTAGACTATGCTCTGGCAGAGCCCTAGGGGTTCTGAGAGGCTTCCCTTAGGGGCCCCCCAAGAGGGCATGATGAATGGGGAGCCCAGAGAGGTTGGGGGAGAAACTTTTATTTGAAATCACAGAAGCTTTGCCTTTATCTGTTAAACAGAGTAGGTTTGAGAATAAATTTCTTTTCTTTTCTTTTTTTTTGAGACTTTGTCTTCCTCTGTCACTTAGGCTGGAGTGCTGTGGCACAATCTTGGCTCACTGCAACCTCCACCTCTGAGGCTCAGGTGATGCTCCCACCGCTGCCTTCTGAGTAGCTGGGACCACAGGCACATGCCACCACACCCAGCTAATTTTTGTACTTTTAGTAGAGATATGGTTTCATCATGTTGCTCAAGCTGGTCTTGAACTCCTAGACTGAAGCGATCCACCCACCTCAGCCACCCAAAATGTTGGGATTATAGGCATGAGCCACTGTGCCCAGCTTGAGAATAAATTTCTTTGGAGGACAAGTGTTCCTAAGAAATTTGTAAACTAGCTGAAAGATTAATTTTCTAGTTTCTGAGGAGAGTAAGGCAGGTACTTTCTCCAGATGAACAGATCTTTACATAGACGCAGACTGCCGGACTATGGATATAAACCTAAACAAGCTTTAAGGCCATTTCTAGTTCCTCAAGAGATGTAATGAATAAGAAAGGGGGGGCTCCCTAGGCAAAGAGGGATGTTAAAGGTTATAGTTTCTCACCACTCCAGGCAAAGTTTAGGGCAGCTTGATAGAGGAGAAGGAGCTGGATCTTTCTTTTCTGTCCATAAAGTCGACAGCACTTCTTATCAGTATGTTTTAGCAGATTCAGGAGCAATAGAACTGGTTGGGTTGGTGATCCTAGAGAAAGTTCAACTTCTGCCCAATATTCCCCACAACTGCTATTATAGACCAAATAGATGTGCCCTGGGTGTAGCCCAACAGCAGTAGCCTGGAGGACTGATGGTATGGAGGGCATGACCAGATATTTTAGGGACAGGGCTGCTGAGGCATTCAGGGAATAGGTACCTCATGCAAAATTCTCTTGTCCTTTTGAAAAGACAAATTGCTGAAAAGTGACTAGACAGTTTTCTTTTCCACATAGCATTGGTACCTGTGATGGTCAATTTTATGTGTCAACTCGGTATTTGTTCAGCTGTTTGGTCAAATACCAGTTTACATGTTGCTGTGAAGGTATTTTGTAGATGTAAGTAATGGCTGTAATCAGTTGACTTTAAATAAAGCCGATTACCCTCCACAGTGTGGGCCAGCCTCATCCAATCAGTTCAACGTCTTATTAGCAGAAGCAGAGGTTTCCTCAAGAGGAAGGCATTCAGCTTCAAGTCTGTGACACAGAAATTCTGCATGCCTTCCCTGTAGATTTTGGACCTGCCAGCCTCCACAGTTATGTGAGCCAATTCCTTAAAATAAATCTCTTAATGTACATATACATATGTCCTGTTGGTTCTGTTTCTTTGGAGAACCCTCACTGATAGTCTATCTAAATTCATTAAGCTGCTTAGCTCCCACTTAGAAGTGAAAACATATGATGTTTAGTTTTCCATTTCTGAGTTACTTCACTTAGAATAATAGTTTTTAATTCCATTCAGTTGCTGTGAATGCCATTATTTTGTTCCTTTTTATGACTGAGTAGTATTACTTGGTAGATCTATATACCACATTTTTTTCTTTTCTTTTCTTTTCTTTCTGTTTTTTTTTTTTTTAATGGAGTCTTGCTCTGTTGCCCAGGCTGGAGTGCAGTGGCATGATCTCGGCTCACTGCAACTTCTGCCTCCTGGATTCAAGCGATTCTCCTAACTCAGCCTCCTGAGTAGTGGAATTACAGGCGCGTGCCACCACACCCGGCTAATTTTTGTATTTTTAGTAGAGACAGGGTTTCACCATGTCGGTCAGGCTGATCTCAAACTCCTGACCTCGTGATCTGCCAGTCCCAGCCTCCCAAAATGCTGGGATTACAGGCGTGAGCCACTGTGCCCGGCCACGACGTTTTCTTTGTCCACTCATTGATCGATGGGCATTTGGGCTGGTTCCATATTTTTGCAATTGAAAATTGTGCTGCTATAAACATGTGTGTGCAAGTATTTTTTTCATATAATGACTTCTTTTCCTCTGGGTAGATACCTAGTAGTGGGATTGCTGGATCAAATGGTAGATCTACTTTTAGTTCTTTATGGAATCTCCACACTATTTTCCACACACAAAAGCATAAGAATGATACATTGGACTTTGGGGACTTGGGGGAAAGGGAGGGATAGGGGTGAATGATAACAGACTACACATTGGCTAGAGTTTACACTGCTTGGGTGATGGGTGCACCAAAATCTCAGAAATCACCACTGAAGAACTTATTCATGTAACCAAACACCACCTGTTCCTTAAAAACCTATTGAAATAGAAAATAAATTTAGAAATACAAAAAGAAAAGGAATTAAAAATACATAAATAAAATTTGGCCACTAGAAATTTAAAAAAAAATAAATATTTTCAATTGGTAGTTGGTTGAATCCAAAACAATAATTTATTTATTTTTTTTTTTTGGCATGCAGTCGGCTTGCGTCAGCTAGCTTTATGTCTAAGGCTTTAACTACTCTAGGGGAACAGTCTGGTGATGAGAGAGTTTCTTTGTAACATGGTTTTTGTTTGGAAAGGCACACATTCCTCTTGAAGGGGATTTTCCAAGGGATCCCTACCAAACACCACTCTTACATTCTTACATTGGAGAGACAGAACAATAGCATTTGCCACTCCCAACCCTGATCTGGTAGAGTTTCTCTAGCCCAATTCAGGAGAAAATGTCTCAGAATTTCCAGAGGATTGGATTATCAAATACTTTTCTGGGGACGGACAGAGTAGTGACTTGCTCTACCAGCATTATATGTATATTGCTTTTTTTTTTTCCTTTAAGAGATGGGATTTCACCATGTTAGCCAGGATGGTTATGATCTCTTGACCTTGTGATCCACCCTCCTTGGCCTCCCAAAATGCTGGGATTACAGGTGTAAGCCACCGCACCTGGCCAATTTTTGTGTTTTTAGTAGAGATGGGGTTTCACTATGTTGGCCAGAATGGTCTCGATCTCTTGACCTTGTGATCTGTCCTCCTTGGCCTCCGAAAGGGCTGGGGTTATAGGTGTGAGCCACCATAGACCAAGACTGGGGTATGCCACCTGTAGGCTTGAAGGAGAGGATCAAGGAAGACTAAGAAGGAGTGGCCAATGAGGAGAGAGGGGTATCCTAGATGTAAGAGATAGAAGTAGCCTTGGCATGGTGGCTCTCTGCTGTAACCCTAGCACTTTGAGAGGCAGAGGCAGGGGAGTTAGTTGAGGCCAGGGCAAGTTTTGTGTTTTTAGTAGAGACAGGGTTTCACCATGTTGGCCAGGATGGTCTCGATCTCTTGACCTTGTGATCCACCCCCCCCGGGCCTCCCAAAGTGCTGGGATTACAGGCGTGAGCCACCATGCCTGGCCAATTTCTGTGTTTTTAGAAGAGATGGGGTTTCACCATGTTGGCCAGGCTGGTCTTGAACTCCTGACCTCATGATCTGCCTGCCTCAGCCTCCCAAGGTGCTGGTATTACAGGCATGAGCCACCGCGCCCCCACATATACTGCTTTTTACTGTATTTCACAGTGCTCTCACAAACAGTATCTTGATGAACCTTTGATATAGGTATGGTAGAGGCTGCTTTGCTTTTTCACACCAGTTTCCTCTTTCTTCCCCAATAAAAACCCTCAATATTTTGCTGAGTTAATTGCTACCCAATAAAAAGACTAGACTACTAGTTCTCTATGAAGCTAGGTGATGTCTAGCTTGTTTTGGCAGTATAGCATTGTGGTTAGGTACACATATTCTGGAATCAGGCTATGTAGGTTGCATTCAAATCTCTGCTTCATCCTTTACTAGCTGTAAATTCTCTATGCCTTCGTTTCTGCATCTGTAAAATTATATAATAATTGTACCTGTTGTATTGAGTTTCTCTGAAAAATAAATGAGTTTATATTTGTAAAGCTTTCAGAGCAGAGCCTAGCACATAGTAAATGCTATGGAAACTCTATTATTTTTATTTTGGCCAACAAGATGAAAGTGTTGTGTGGGATACCTAGGGGAAGGGGAAGTCCATCTGATCCTTTGTGCTTAATCATAGATGAAATGGGGTTGAAGCTTGAATAGTCATCTTAGCCACAAGATGAGGCAACAAGCTAAGAAGGAAGAGCAAGATAGAGCTTAGGCCTCTGACGACTGATGGCTGTGGAGGTGCCACAACAATTCTGGACTCTGTATCTATCTCCAGACTTCTTTTCATGAGAAAAAAAAGAAACTTCCATTTTGTTTAAGACACTGTTGTTATTATAACTTTTTGTTGTTAAATGCAGCCAACCTTAATCTTAACTGATTTAGTAAGTGTGGCAGGAGGTGCTACCTGCTTTTTATAGTTGAGAGATTAAGTATGGTCATCCAGTAAGAGTGAGAATGTTGGATTGAGGGGAAAACAGTGGTTTCAATAACCCTTATACAGTCTAGCTTGTGACCTGGTATGAGGGAAATCTGCCAGATCTACATGTGGAGAGAGGTGTTCCTTTTCATCGTAGTTCTCTCCTTACCCCCCTCCCCTAACCTGAGCAGAGCTGCTTAACCATTAGCTATCTTTTCCTTCAAAGTGGACATCAAAAAAAGACTGGGGCCACATTGATAATTGTGCCTAAGAGGCAGTTAGAGCCCTTTGTTTTCCAAGGCAAACTTCTTTTCTAGACTTATCAAGGTGTTATTTCTATTTCCATCCTTCTTCCTGGAATCTCTCTTCCCCAGTTCCCACTGCACATTGAGTCTGGTCGATGCTGTCAGGTCCAGCCAAAGACCCATCTTTTTTAGACAACCGTCTCTGATTATTCTAGTTCCTTCTCAATGGCTTGTTTAAAGTTCTAGCATGGACCCAGTTCCAAGATGGCTGAATAGGAACAGCTCCAGTCTACAGCTCCCAGTGTGACTGATGCAGAAGACAGGTGATTTCTGCATTTCCAACTGAGGTACCAGGTTCATCTCACTGGGGCTTGTCAGACAGTGGGTGCAGCCCATGGAGTGTGAGCAGGGTGGAGCATCACCTCAGCCAGGAAGCGCAAAGGATCAGGAAATTCCCTTTCCTAGACAAGGGAGGCCATGACAGATGGTACCTGGAGAATTAGGACACTCCCACCCTAATACTGTGCTTTTCCAACGATCTTAGCAAATGGCACACCAGGAGATTATATCCTGTGCCTGGCTCAGAGGGTCCCACGCCCATGGATTCTCACTCACTGCTAGCACAGCAGTCTGAGATCGAACTGCAAGGTGGCAGCAAGGCTGGGGGAGGGGCATCTGCCATTGCTGAGGCTTGAGTAGGTAAACAAAGTGGCCAGGAAGCTTGAACTGGGTGGAGCCCACCGCAGCTCAAGGAGGCCTGCCTGCCTCTGTAGACTCCAATTCTGGGGGCAGGGCACAGCTGAACAAAAGACAGCAGAAACTTCTGCAGACTTAAATGTCCCTGTCTGACAGCTTTAAAGAGAGTAGTGCTTCTCCCAGCACGGAGTTTGAGATCTGAGAATGGACAGACTGCCTCCTCAAGTGGGTTCCTAACCTCCGAATAGCCTAACTGGGAGACATCTCCCAGTAGGGGCTGACTGACACCTCATACAACTGGGTGCCCCTCTGAGACAAAGCTTCCAGAGGAAAGATCAGGCAGCAACATTTGCCGTTCTGCAATATTTGTGGTTCTGCAGCCTCCGCTGGTGATACCCAGGCAAACAGGGTCTGGAGTGGACCTCCAGCAAACTCCAACAGACCTGCAGCTCAGGGTCCTGACTGTTAGAAGGAAAACTAACAAACAGAAAGGATATCCACACCAAAACCCCAACTGTACGTCACCATCATCAAAGACCAAAGGTAGTTAAAACCACAAAGACAGGGAGAAACCAGAGGAGAAAAGCTGAAAACTCTAAAGATCAGAGCTTCTCTTCTCCTCCAAAGGAACGCAGCTCCTCACCAGCAACGGAACAAAGCTGGACAGAGAATGACTTTGACAAGTTGAGAGAAGAAGGCTTCAGATGATCGGTAATAACAAACTTCTCTGAGCTAAAGGATGATGTTCGAACCCATCACAAAGAAGCTAAAAACCTTGAAAAAAGATTAGACGATTGGCTAACTAGAATAAACAGTGTGGAGAAGACTTTAAATGACCTGATGGAGCTGAAAACCATGAGAACTACGTGACGAATGCACAAGCTTCAGTAGCCGATTCAATCAAGTGGAAGAAAGGATATCAGTGATTGAAGATCAAATGAATCAAATGAAGTGAGAAGAGAAGTTTAGAGAAAAAAGAATAAAAAGAAATGAACAAAGCCTCCAAGAAATATGGGACTATGTGAAAAGACCAAATTTACATCTGATTGGTGTACCTGAAAGTGATGGGGAGAATGGAACCAAGTTGGAAAATAGTCTTTAGGATATTATCCAGGAGAACTTCCCCAACCTAGTAAGGCAGGACAACATTCAAATTCAGGAAATACAGAGAATGCCACAAAGATACTCCTCGAGAAGAGCAACTCCAAGACACATAATTGTCAGATTCACCAAATTTGAAATGAAGGAAAAAATGTTAAGGGCAGCCAGAGAGAAAGGTTGGGTTACCCATAAAGGGAAGCCTATCAGACTAACAGTGGATCTCTCAGCAGAAACTCTACAAGCCAGAAGTGGGTGGGGGCCAATATTCAGCATTATTAAAGAAAAGAATTTTCAACCCAGCATTTCATATCCAGCCAAACTAAACTTCATAAGTGGAGGAGAAATAAAATCCTTTACAGACAAGCAAATGCTGGGAGATTTTGTAACCACCAGGCCTGCCTTACAAGAGCCCCTGAAGGAAGCACTAAACATGGAAAGGAACAACCGGTACCAGCCACTGCAAAAGCATGCCAAATTGTAAAGACCATCAATGCTAGGAAGAAACTGCATCAACTAGCGAGCAAAATAACCAGCTAATATCATAATGACAGGATCAAATTCACACATAACAATATTAACCTTAAATGTAAATGGACTAGATGCTCCAATTAAAAGACACAGACAAGCAAATTGGATAAAGAGTCAAAACCCATCAGTTTACTGTATTCAGGAGACCCATCTCATGTGCAGAGACACACATAGGCTCAAAATAAAGGAATGGAGGAAGATCTACCAAGCAAATGCAAAACAAAAAAGGCAGGGGTTGCAATCCTAGTCTCTGATAAAACAGACTTTAAACCAACAAAAATCAAAAGAGACAAAGAAGGCCATTACATAATGGTAAGGGGATCAATTCAATGAGAAGAGCTAACTATCCCAAATATATATGCACCCAATACAAGAGCACCCAGATTCATAAAGCAAGTCCTTAGAGACCTACAAAGAGACTTAGGCTCACACACAATAATAATGGGAGACTTTAACACCCCACTGTCAACATTAGACAGATCAACGAGACAGAAAGTTAACAAGGATATTCAGGAATTGAACTCAACTCTGCATCAAGCAGATCTAATAGACATCTACAAAACTCTCCACCCCAAATCAATAGAATATACATTCTTCTCAGCACCACATCATACTTATTCCAAAATTGACCACGTAGTTGGAAGTAAAGCACTCCTCAGCAAATGTGAAAGAACAGAAATTATAACAAACTGTCTCTCAGACCACAGTGCAATCAAACTAGAACTCAGGATTAAGAAACTCACTCAAAACCACTCGAATACATGGAAACTGAACAATCTGATCCTGAATGACTACTGGGTACATAATGAAATGAAGGCAGAAATAAAGATGTTCTTTGAAACCAATGAGAACAAAGACACAACATGCCAGAATCTCTGGGACGCATTTAAAGCAGTGTGTAGAGGGAAATTTATAGCACTAAATGCCCACAAGAGAAAGCAGGAAAGATCTAAAATTGGCACCCTAACATCACAATTAAAAGTACTAGAGAAGCAAGTGCAAACACAGTCAAAAGCTAGCAGAAGGCAAGAAATAACTAAGATCAGAGCAGAACTGAAGGAGATAAAGACACAAAAAACCTTTCAAAAAATCAATGAATCGAGGAGCTGGTTTTTTGAAAAGATCAACAAAATTGATAGACCGCTAGCAAGAGTAATGTAGAAGAAAAGAGAGAAAAATCAAATAGACACAATAAAAAATGATAAAGGAGATATCACCACCGATCCCACAGAAATACAAAGTACCATCAGGGAATACTATAAACACCTCTATGCAAATAAACTAGAAAATCTGGAAGAAATGGATAAATTCCTGGACACATAGACCTTCCCAAGACTAAACCACAAAGAAGTTGAATCCCTGAATAGACCAATAGCAGGCTCTGAAATTGAGGCAATAATTAGTATCCTACCAATCAAAAGAAGTCCAGGACCAGACAGATTCACAGCCAAATTCTACCAGAGGTACAAAGAGGAGCTGGTACCATTCCTTCTGAAACTATTCCAATCAATAGAAAAAGAGGGAATCCTCCCTAACTCATTTTATGAGGCCAGCATAATCCTGATTCCAAAGCCTGGCAGAAGCACAATTAAAAAAAAGAGAATTTTAGACCAATATCCCTGATGAACATCAATGCAAAAATCCTCAATAAAATACTGGCAAACTGAATCCATCAAAAAACTTATCCACCATGATCAAGTTGGTTTCATCCCTGGGATGCAAGGCTGGTTCAACATACACAAATCAATAAATGTAATCCATCATATAAACAGAAGCAAAGACAAAAACCACATGATTATCTCAATAGAGGCAGAAAAGGCCTTCAACAAAATTCAACAGCCCTTCATGCTAAAAACTCTCAATAAACTAGGTATTGACGGGAAGCATCTCAAAATAATAAGAGCTATTTATGACATACCCACAGCCAATATCATACTGAATGGGCAAAAACTGGAAGCATTCCCTTTGAAAACTGACATAAGACAGAGATGCCCTCTTTCACCATTCCTATTCAACATAGTGTTGGAAGTTGTAGCCAGGGCAATCAGGCAGGAGAAAGAAGTAAAGGGTATTCAATTAGGAAAAGAGGAAGTCAAATTGTCCCTGTTTGTAGATGACATTACTGTATATTTAGAAAACTCCATCATCTCAGCCCAAAATCTCCTTAAGCTGATAAGCAACTTCAGCAAAGTCTCAGGATACAAAATAAATGTGCCAAAATCACAAGCATTCCCGTATACCAATAACAGACAAACAGAGAGCCAAATTATGAGTGAACTCCCATTCACAATTGCTTCAAAGAGAATAAAATACCTAGAAATCCAACTTACAAGGGATGTGAAGGACCTCTTCAAGGAGAACTACAAACCACTGCTCAATGAAATAAAAGAGGACACAAACAAATGGAAGACCATTCCATGCTCATGGATAGGAAGAATGAATATCATGAAAATGGCCATACTGCCCAAGGTAATTTATAGGTTCAATGCCATCCCCATCAAGCTACCAATGACTTTCTTCACAGAATTGGAAAAAAACTATTTAAAGTTCATATGGAACCAAAAAAGAGCCCGCATTGCCAAGACAATCCTAAGCCAAAAGAACAAAACTGGAGGCATCACACTACCTGACTTCAAACCATACTACAAGGCTACCATAACCAAAACAGCATGGTACTGGTACCAAAACACACATATAGACCAATGTAACAGAACAGAGCCCTCAGAAATAACACCACACATCTACAATCATCTGATCTTTGACAAACATGACAGCAACAAGAAATGGGGAAAGGATTCCTTATTTAATAAATGGTGCTGGGGAAACTGGCTAGCCATATGTAGAAAGGTGAAACTGGATCCCTTCCTTACACCTTATACAAAAATTAACTCAAGACAGATTAAAGACTTAAATGTTAGACCTAAAACCATAAAAACTCTAGAACAAAACCTAGGCAATACCATTCAGGACATAGGCATGGGCAAGGACTTCATTACTAAAACACCAAAAGCAATGGCAACAAAAGTCAAAATTGACAAATGGGATCTAATTAAACTACAGAGCTTCTGTACAGCTAAAGAAACTACCATCAGATTGAACAGGCAACCTACAGAATGGGAGAAAATTTTTGCAATCTACCCATCTGACAAAGGGCTAATATCCAGAATCTACAAATAACTTAATTTACAAGAAAAAAATCAAACAACCCCATCAAAAAGTGGGTAAAGGATATGAACAGACACTTCTCAAAAGAAGACATTTATGCAGCCAACAGACACATGAAAAAATGCTCATCATCACTCGCCATCAGAGAAATGCAAATCAAACCACAGTGAAATACCATCTCACACCATTTAGAATGGCGATCATTAAAAAGTCAGGAAACAACAGATGCTGAAGAGGATGTGGAGAAATAGGAACACTTTTACACTGTTGGTGGGACTGTGAACTAGTTCAACCATTGTGGAAGACAGTGTGGCGATTCCTCAAGGATCTAGAACTTGAAATACCATTTGA
The DNA here is from genome assembly GCF_024542745.1 of Macaca thibetana thibetana. NCBI lineage: Eukaryota > Metazoa > Chordata > Mammalia > Primates > Cercopithecidae > Macaca > Macaca thibetana. The sequence goes on from NC_065598.1 coordinate 115,870,020, forward strand.
CCCAGCCATTCCATTACTGGGTATATACCCAAAGGATTATAAATCATGCTGCTGTAAAGACACATGCACACGTATGTTTATTGCAGCACTATTCACAATAGCAAAGAGTTGGAACCAACCCTAATGACCATCAATGATAGACTGGATTAAGAAATTGTGGCACATATACACCATGGAATATTATGCAGCCATAAAAAGGATGAGCTCATGTCCTTTGTAGGGACATGGATGAAGCTGGAAACCATCATTCTCAGCAAACTATCGCAAGGACCGAAAACCAAACACCGCATGTTCTCACTCATAGGTGGGAATTGAACAATGAGAACACTTGGACACAGGAAGGGGAACATCACACACCAGGGCCTGTTGTGGGGTAGAGGGATAGCATTAGGAGATATACCTAATGTAAATGACGAGTTAATGGGTGCAGCACGCCAACATGGCACATGTATACATATGTAACAAACCTGCACATTGTGCACATGTACCCTAGAACTTAACGTACAATAAAAAAATACATAAATAAATAAAGTTCTAGCAATGAGGCCCAGTGGCTTGCTACTACTCCCTGATAGAAGGAAACCTGAGCCTCCATTATCTGGGATGGTTTGAGAGCTATGCCCACGAAACAATGAAGAAAGAAAGAGGTCCCTACTGTGCAGCATAATTACCTGAATGAAACCTGGTGATCAGGGGAGTGACATGTCACAGATGACCTCTCATTTTATCTCCTCCTCTTTGAACTCTTACAATTCTTACTTATGTTATCCAGAAGTCAACTCAAGACTTGGGTTGATTGAGAGGTTTCATATTGTCATGTTATTGAGAATAACTTGCCTTTCCATTCTTTATTGCCTAGCACCTTCCTTTGCATATCCAAAGTATCTTTTATTTATAGTAGTCCATCTTTTGCAGGGTACTTTACTTTGGCAGTATAAAGAACTAGCAGAGGCTATTAAATATATTTTTCTTCTCCTTTCCCACCAATCTCCATGAGGGGAAGGGAACATATTTCCACTAGTTTGAAATATGCCTCCTCCCTTAGCATACAAATGTGGAAAAATTAGTTTTGGGTTTAAAAATTAACTTTAAAATTAAATGTTACACTAATAATACTTACTATTTATTGTTTACTATGGAAAGCACTATGTGAAATCCTTTATGTATGTTATTTTATTTAATAACTGTACATATTTTATAGACAAAGAAAGAGGCTCGGGAAGGTTAAGTAGCTTGTCCAAAGTCACATAGCTGGTATTTGAACTCAGGTCAGTCTAACCTCAAATTTCATTAATTCAGCAGCATGCTGTACTGCCTCTCTTTTTCAGTACTCCTTACTTAATCTGTATAATTTAATTAAACATTTGGCAGTACAGTATAGTGGATATAATGGCTCTAGCACCAGACCTGGGTTTGAATCTGAACTTGTTCTCTTGCTAGTGGTATGACCTTGGGCATATGTACATTATTAAATGAATGAATGAATAATATGTCTTACAGGAATGCAGTGAAGATTAGATGTGAACATTCCCAGCACATAGCAGATGCTAGATGAAAGTGTTTTTCCCTCTGCTCTTCTTCTTTCATGTGTTTAGCTTGTTTTCCCAAGGAGACTACACATACCTTAAGGAGAGCGACCATATGTTTGATTTCTTGCATAGCCTCAGAATCATACACAGTGCTAGGCACATGATAGTAGGGCAATTAAAACTTTTGGTATTGACTTAAAGGAAGTATTTTGTATTAAAATTTGACAACTGCAAAATAGTTTGAGAGACTTTTCTCCATTTTAGATGCAAATAATTAACTAGCAAAGTATCACCTTGGTCCTCTTCCTTTGTAGTATGTGGTAATAGTATAAGTTTATTTCTAAATGCTTTAGCAAATATTTTCTACCTTCTAACTCAGGAGATGAGTAATTTTTGCTGAAAGCATTTCCATTTTACTTATTTCCGTATCCTCTACCAAAATGAGAATTGGCTTTTGATCTGAGAATAACTTTGAAAAGCCTTGGCTGGACATCTTTAGGGCATTGAAAAAAGTTTTCTTGTAAATTTAAGTTCCTTGTAGATTCTGGATATTAGATCTTTGTCAGATGGGTAGATTGCAAAAATTTTCTCCCATTCTGTAGGTTTCCTGTTCACCCTGATGATAGTTTCTTTTGCTGTGTAGAAGCTCTTTGGTTTAATTAGATCCCATTTGTCAATTTTGGCTTTTGTTGCAATTGCTTTTGGCGTTTTTGTTATGAAGTCTTTGCCCTTGACTATGTCCTGAACGGTATTGCCTAGGTTTTCTTCTAGGGTTTTTATGCTTTTGGGTTTTACATTTAAGTCTTTAATTCATCTTGAGTTAATTTTTGTATAAGGTGTAAGGGAGGGGTCTAGTTTCAGTTTTCTGCATACTGTTCCCAGTTTTCCCAGCACCATTTATTGACTAGGGAATCCTTTCTCCATTGCTTATTTTTGTCATGTTTGTCAAAGATCAGATGATTGTAGATGTGTGGTGTTATTTCTTAGGTCTCTGTTCTGTTCCCTTGGTCTATATGTGTGTTTTGGTACCAGTACCATGCTGTTTTGGTTACTGTAGCCTTGTAGTAGTATAGTTTGAAGTCAGGTAGTGTGATGCCTCCAGATTTGTTCTTTTACTGAGGATTGTCTTGGCTATATGGGCTCTTCTTTGGTTCCATGTAAGATGAAAAGTAGATTCTTCTAATTATCTGAAGAATATCAATGGTAGTTTGATGGGAATAGCATTGAATCTATAAATTACTTTGGGCAGTATGGCCATTTTCGCAATATTGATTCTTCCTATCCACGAGGATGGAATGTTTTTCCATTTATTTGTGTCCTCTCTTATTTCCTTGAGCAGCGGTTTATAGTTCTCCTTGAAGAGATCCTTCACATCCCTTGTTACTGTATTCGTAGGTATTTTATTCTGTTTGTAGCAATTGTGAATGGCAGTTCATTCATGATTCGGCTCTCTGTTTGTCTATTGTTGGTGTACAGGAATACTTGTTATTTTTGCACATTGATTTTGTATCCTGATACTTTGCTGAAGTTGCTTATCAGCTTAAGGAGTTTTTGGGTTGAAATGATGAAGTTTTCTAAATGTAGAACCATATCATCTGCAAACAGACAATTTGACTTCCTGTCTTCCTATTTCAATACCCTTTATTTCCTTCTCTTGCCTGATTTTCCTGACCAGAACTATCAATTCTGTGTTGAACAGGAGTGGTGAGAGAGGGAGTCCTTGTCTTGTACTGGTTTTCAAAGGGAATGCTTCCAGCTTTTGCCCATTCAGTATGATACTGGCTGTGGGTTTGTCATAAATAGCTCTTATTATTTTGAGATATGTCCCATCAATACCTAGTTTATTGAGAGTTTTTAGCACGAAGGGCTGTTGAATTTTGTTGAAGGCCTTTTCTGCATCTTTTGAGATAATCATGTGGTTTTTGTCTTTGGTTCTGTTTATATGATGGATTACATTTGTTGGTTTGCATATGTTGAACCAGCCTTGCATCCCAGGGATGAAGCCAACTTGATCATGGTGGATAAGTTTTTTGATGTGCTGCTGGATTCAGTTTGCCAGTATTTTTTTTGACTTATTTAATGAAAATATTTTTATTAGAAAATTATATTTCTCTTTACAAAGTATGTATTCTTTCTTGCATCCATATAGTCTATCAATTCTTTTTTAAATTATACTTTAAGTTCTAGGGTACATGTGCACAATGTGCAGGTTTGTTATATATGTATACATGTGCCATGTTGGCGTGCTGCACCCATTAACTTGTCATTTACATTAGGTATATCTCCTAATGCTATCCCTCCCCTCTCCCCCTACCCCACAACAGGCCCTGGTGTGTGATGTTCCCCTTCCTGTGTCCAAGTGTTCTCATTGTTCAATTCCCACCTATGAGTGAGAACATGCGGTGTTTGGTTTTCGGTCCTTGTGATAGTTTGCTGAGAATGATGGTTTCCAGCTTCATCCATGTCCCTACAAAGGACATGAACTCATCCTTTTTTATGGCTGCATAGTATTCCATGGTGTATATGTGCCACATTTTCTTAATCCAGTCTATCATTGATGGACATTTGGGTTGGTTATATGTGCCACATTTTCTTAATCCTGTCTATCATTGATGGACATTTGGGTTGGTTCCAACTCTTTGCTATTGTGAATAGTGCTGCAGTAAACACATGTGTGCATGTGTCTTTACAGCAGCATGATTTATAATCCTTTGGGTATATACCCAGTAATGGAATGGCTGGGTCAAATGGCATTTCTAGTTCTAGATCCTTGAGGAATTGTCACACTGTCTTCCACAAGGCTTGCCAGTATTTTATTGAGGATTTTTGCATCAATGTTCATCAGGGATATTGGCCTGAAGTTTTCGTGTGTGTATGTGTCTCTCTGCAGCAACCCCATGAAAAAGTGGGCAAAGGATATGAACAGACACTTCTCAAAAGAGGACATTTATGTGGCCAACGAACATGTGAATAACTCATCACTGATCATTAGAGAAATGCAAATCAAAACCACAATGAGATACCATCTCATGCCAGTAAGAATGGCGATTATTAAAAAGTCAAGAAACAATAGACACTGGCGAGGCTGTGGAGAAATAGGAACACTTTTTCACTGTTGGTGGGAATGTAAACTAGCTTAACCATTGTGGAAGACAGTGTGGCAATTCCTCAAGGATCTGGAACCAGAAATATCATTTGACCCAGCAATCCCATTACTGAGTATATACCCAAAGGCATATAAATCAGTCTACTATAAAGACACATGCACACATATGTTTATTGCAGCACTATTTACAATAGCAAATACATGGAACCAACCCAAATGCCCATCAATGCTTGACTAGATAAAGAAAATGTGGTACATATACACCATGGAATACTATGCAGCCATAAAAACGAATGAGATCATGTCCTTTGCAGGGACATGGATAAAGCTGGAAGCCATCATCCTCAGCAAACTAACACAGGAACAGAAAACCAAACACTGTATGTTCTCACTCCTAAGTGGGAGTTGAACAATGAGAACACATGGACACAGGGAGGGGAGCAACACACACTGGGGCCCATGGGAGTTGGGGTAAGGGGAAGGAACCTAGATGATTGGTCAATAGATGCAGCAAACCACCATGGCACACATATACCTATGTAACAAACCTGTGCATTCTGCACATGTATCCCAGAACTTAAAGTAAAAAAAAAAAAAAAAAAGTTTTAAGTTAGTTCACTCAGATGACTAGTCAAGTTAAAAAACTTTAGCTGAACTATTTATTTGAGTGAGTTGTGTGTTTGATTAGGTTAATTGGCAAGAGTTTTGCAGTTAAAGTTACTGAGGGCATGTCTTGATATTTTAGGGCTTTGTGTTTAAACCACTATTTGAGATCCTTGAAGAGAGGTTAAAAGACATGGACGATAGACAAAGGTCCAATATATGTCTAAAATGAATTTCTAATGGAAGTACTAGAGAGAATGGGGGCAACTAATGTTTAAAGAGATAATGAATTTTTTTTCAGAATTGATGAATGATAGGAGTCTTGAAATTCAAAAAGCACAAGTCCTAAGTAGAATGAGTAAAAATAAGTCTGCTTCTAGATATATCATAGTAAAATTGCAGAGCACCAAAAACAAAGAAAAGCTCTTAAAATTAACTTGCTCAAGATCATAAAGCTAGTTAGTAGTGAAGTCAGTATTCAAAACCAGTGTTTTTAATCACTACTAGTACCAGATCATCTAGTTACAAGCTCTAATTTACAGATGAGGTAAATTGAGGCCAAGAGATGACAGAGATTTGTTTTTGGAGTTTATGGTAGTAGGTCTTGAAGTTATACTGGTTTCTTTACCTCAGATTTAGGAAAATCCCCATTGTGAGTGGTAAAAGGAGCCACACTGTACCTTGGAAGCAATAATTCATCGGTTGTAGACTGTTGTTTCCAGAATGATCAGCAGACACTGCAGAACATAGCTAACAAAAATGTCCAACACTTATGTAGTGCTTACCATGTGACATTAACCCAGTTAATTTTTATGTCAACTCGATGAGTTAGATAATGGTTTTATCACAGTCTTTTAGATGGGAAACTAAGGCACTCAGAGGAGGAAAGTAATTTGCCACATTCACAAAGCTAGTAAGCAGAAGAGCCAAGATTTACACCCTAGGCAGCCTGGCTGCTAAGTGTTTAACCTCTGCACTATACTTCTGCTAGCGCAAACAAAATAAACCATGTGAAGTCCGAAACTGTGTCTGTCTTGTTCACTGCTGTATCCCTAGGACCCAGTATAATGCTTGGCACATAATAAATACTCAATAAATATTTATTACATTAATTAAGTAATAAATAAGTGAATAAATTTGATTTGTGATGCATATTCAGTGTGGCTGTGTGGACTGAGCTGTTCCATTACCAGCTAGCTACTTAGTAATAGTGAAATTTCTTGCAAATGGGACCAATTTGCACTTGCGCAATTAGAGCTGTGCCTAACTACCCTTTGCTCACATCATCAGTTTTACTCTGCAGCGTTGGAGATCTACTAAAGTGAATCTCCTGGTTCTGAATCCCAGCTGAACCCTAGATGCCACCTGCTGACTTGTGATTGTTTGGAGCCTGAGGCGTCAGGACCCTGGGTGGAGAGAGTCCAAGTTATGATTTAAAAATATGTATCTGTACCACAGAGTCAACATTAGGCAGTTGGAAACTATTCACATCCTGTGTATTCTCTGTCGGGGTAGGGAGACTGACTGATCATGTGATCACAGAGCACACAGATTATTAGCAGGATAAAATAATCAACGTGCTTAAAACATAAAAGCTTCTGAGGGGCAATTGGAAGCCATCTGTCTCTTAGCTCTGAGACCAAACTCAAGGCTAGTGTTAGGCCTCTTGTGCGTTACAGTTTCATTTTACTCTTAATTCAAACCAGATTCCTATTAAAACAGACTCCTAATAAAGCTTAACAGCCTAAGTGGGTAATCACTCTCTTAAAAATGAAATCTCACTGCCTCCACTCTGGGGCCCTTATATGGCATTATACAATTTTTAAAGTTTTAAGCGAGTAAGTTTCCATTGAAAAGATGGCAGAGATTTACTTGTCTATCTTAGTCTTCAGAGTACATAGCTATATTTACAATGGAATCATTGGTATTCTCAGTTTGATGATGCAACTTAGTAGAAGTAATGTGTCATTCACTGCTTAATATGATTATATCTATTCAGGAACTTTGATCTGAGCACTATACTTAAACTGATGGGTTTATTCAGTAAAGTAATTAGTAAAAGACTGATTTAATAATGCAGCTGACTTTGTTCATCACCTCTACACTGAACAAACCCGTTGTTTTCTTGAGTCGTTTGCCCCTACCATTTGGTTTTGAACTCTGTAGTTATGTTCCCAATAAAACCAGGCTACAAGTTGGTCAAACCAGTTGCTTATATAATGCAAACATCTGAATGACTATGGGCATGACTTCCAAAAACATTGGCGTTCTGTTGTCCTCTCTTGATCAGAAATAGAGAGATTTGGTCATTCAATTATGATAAAAAAAGACAATGAAAGTGTAAATTATTAACAGAATGTTGTCAACACATACTATTTTCCTCATTACAATGTGACTATTTGTCAAGGGTATTGTTACCTGGGAAATCACTGATATTGGAGGCAAATTGGTAATACACTCATCTTTTTCTAAATTAGAAGACTTCAACTAGGCTTGAACATCATTAGTAAATGCTCCTTTTCCTCTGAATAAACCCTTTAATTTACATCCATCATCAAACATTTCCTAAGACAAAAGCTGGTGATCTTTTGATTTCAGGCACTATTCTCGTTAATAATTGTCATTAACTGAATAGAGCTGGATCTACTCTCTTTTCTCTGTATTTCTCTTACCAGAACATGAGTATTCTGCTTTCTTAGGTATATAACTAAAAGATGGATAAATCAAAGAGGTAGAAGAATTATCTTTGATTGAAGGAGGTGGAGGTGCTATAAATATATGTCTAGACACCCGCTTTTTAACTTCCATCTCTGCATCATTAAAAAATGTATTAATGAAGGCCCTGTTCACATATCTATTATCAATTCTAATTATTTGTGTGTTTGAATCAAGCTCTCCTGCTTTCATTAGTGTCATTAACACCTGTCAGCAAATTATAATGTGGGAGAATCTCACAAATTTATATGCATTCCCAGAGTGGAGACCCAACAACAGTCAGTATTCTTGCATGACAGCAGCTGTAACAAATGGCCATCCTTCCCAGGAGAAGTGTAAACAGGTCACTAATTAATGCATTTACCATTAGACTCTGTTTAGTTTTCAGTCATAGCATGTCATTCATTATGTTGGGACACCAAGTACAATGTCGTTATGGAAATGAGGTATTTGTACATTCTCCTTAGATCCACGTGACAGATTGAGTTATCTACCTGTTTTTCTCTCAGCACTTTCCCAGATATCAGAGAGTATATGAATGACCTTGGAGAAGGTCCTACTTTATTACCAGGCTTCTAGTGTAAATGGCATAATGGGTTGGCAGTTTATTTAAATACATGCAATGAAAATCAGCTCTTGGTGAGGGATAAAGTTGGGGAAAAAATAAGAGGATTAAGAGGAAAAAGGGAAAATAAATTCTAAATGTTAGGAGTTGTGCTATAATGTCAGGAAATTGAAATCAAAATTAGAAGTGGAGTGGTACAATGAGAAGTTCATTGCTTCCAAAAGACTGAAAAGTGGACTTTGATGGTCAAGCTCCTTCCCTATATCCACAAAATGGTCAACAGCTCCCCAAGAAAGATATAGTTGAGACAAACTTTTTTTTTCTTCCAGCTGGCAATTCTAAATTCCCTAAATCCTTAGATTAAAGCTTCAAATAAAGAATGGGGCATCAAAGAAGACTAGTCATGCCTTATTTGTTAACTGTATTATGTTATATGTTGATTACAAATAGCAGTTCTTATCATAGCTCATGCATTCATTTACTTAATAAACACTTAATGAGTAACACTCTGGGTCAGGTTATATGTTTTGGATACAGAGATGAAAATGATACAGACTTACCCTTCAAGAAACTTAGGAGACAGACAAACTGACAATACAGTGTGGTTATTATAAGTGAGATAAGTACTATGATAATTGTATGCCCGGGATGCTGTGGAAGTATAAAGGATGAATTCTTCATGGTAAGCATAGGGAGGGTTTCACAGAAGAGGTAACATTTAAACTGAGTCTTAAAGGAAAAGTAGGAATTTTTAGAAGAGGAAGGGAGGGGACAGTTATGTTAGGTTGAGGAAATAGGATGTGCAAAGGTAAAAGCACATTAAACAATGTACTATATTTACAGAATGGTAACAAATTAAAGGTGGCTGGAACATTGTTTGCATAGGGGATAGACTATGAGAAGGAGCAATGAGAGATGGTTGTATGAGAAGTAGATGAGGACCAAACAGAGTAGAGTTTTATATGCCATGCTGAGAGGGTTTGTACTATATATTATGAAGGAAGTAAAGGCTTAATAGAAGCATGATGTAGCCAAGTTGCTTTTTCTTTTCTTTTTTTCTTTTTTTTTTTAAAGAAATTAATCTTGTGACACTGTGGAAGATGAACTGGAATGGGGAGATTGGAGACTGGGAGAGTGAACAGGAGCTTGATAAAGCAGTCTAATCAAGTGATAATTTTTCAAAGTCAGATCAGGATTAATAACTCTCAGGATCATAGGCCTTTTAGTAGACCTTCCTTCCTGGAAGAGCTACCTTTCCTAGGGTCATGAAAGAAACTTCTTTTTCTTTTTTTTAACTTTTAAGTTTAGGGTACACATGTAGGTTTGTTACATAGGTAAACTTGTGTCATGGGGGTTTGTTGTTATTATGAAGGAAGTAAAGACTTCATAGAAGCATGACATAGCCAGTTTGCTTTTTCTTTTCTTAAATGTTATTTCATCACTCAGGTATTAAGCCTATTACCCATTAGTTATTTTTCCTGACCCTCTCCCTCTTCGCACCATCCACCCTCTGATAGGCCCCAGTGTGTGTTGTTCTCCTCTTTGTGTCCATGTATTCTCATAATTTGGCTCCCACTTATAAGTTTACTGCACTTATCAACCCATCACCTAGGTATTAAGCTCCACATGCATTAGCTATTTATCATGATGCTCTCCCTCTCCTCACCTCCATAACAGGCCCCGGTGTGTGTTGTTCCCCTCCTTGTGTCCATGTGTTCTCATTGTTCAGCTCTCACTTGTGAGTGAGAACATGCAGGGTTTTCTGTTCCTGTTTAGGTTGCTAAAGATAATGGCCTCCAGCTCCATCTATGTCCCTGTAAAGGACATGATCTTGTTCTGTATTATTATTGTTGGTTATTATTATTATACTTTAAGTTCTGGGATACATGTACAGAACATGCAAGTTTGTTACATAGGTATACACGTGCCATGGTGATTTGCTGCACCCATCAACCCGTCATCTACACTGGGTATTTCTCCTAATGCTATCCCTCCCCTAGCCCCCACTCCCCGACAGGCCCTAGTGGTTGATGTTCCCATTCCTTAGTCCATGTGTTCTCATTGTTCAACTCTCACTTATGAGTGAGAACATGCAGTGTTTGGTTTTCTGTTCCTGTGTTAGTTTGCTGAGAATGATGGTTTCCAGCTTCATCCATGTCCCTGCAAAGGACATGAACTCAACCTTTTTTATGGCTGCATAGTATTCCATGGTGTATATGTGCCACATTTTCATTATTCAGTCTATCACTGATGGGCATTTGGGTTGGTTCCAAGACTTTGCTATTGTGAATAGTGCTGCAATAAACATATGTGTGCATGTGTCTTTATAGTAGAATGATTTATAATCCTTTTGGTATATACCCAGTAATGGGTTTGCTGGGTCAAATGGTATTTCAGGTTCTAAATCCTTGAGGAATTGCCACACTGTCTTCCACAAGGGTTGAACTAATTTACATTCCCACCAACAGTGTAAAAGCATTTCTATATCTCTAGATCTTCTCCAGCATCTGTTGTTTCCTGAATTTTTAATGATCGCCATTCTAACTGTCATGAGATGGTATCTCATTATGGTTTTGAGTTGCATTTCTCTAATGACCAGTGATGATGAGCTTTTTTTTCATATGCTTGTTGGCCGCATAAACGTCTTCTTTTGAGAAATGTGTGTTCATTTCTTTTGCCCACTTTTTGATGGGGTTGTTTTTTCTTCTACATTTGTTTAAATTCCTTGTAGATTTTGAATGTTAGCCCTTTGTTAGATGGGTAGATTGCAAAAATTTTCTCACGTTCTGTAGGTTGCCTGTTCACTGTGATGATAGTTTCTTTTGCTGTGCAGAAGCTCTTTAGTTTAATTAGATCCCATTTGTCAATTTTGGCTTTTGTTGCCATTGCTTTTGGTGTTTTAGTCATGAAGTCTTTGCCCATGCCTATGTCCTGAATGGTATTGCCTAGGTTTTCTTCTAGGGTTTTTATGGTTTTAGGTCTACATTTAAGTCTTTAATCTGTCTTGAGTTAATTTTTGTATAAGGTGTAAGGAAAGGATCCAGTTTCAGTTTTCTGCATATGGCTAGCTAGTTTTCCCAACACCATTTGTTAAATAGGGAATCCTTTCCCCATTGCTTGTTTTTTGTCAGGTTTACCAAGATCAGATGATTGTAGATGTGTGGTATTAATTCTGAGGCCTCTGTTCTGTTCCATTGGTCTATATATCTGTTTTGGTAGCAGTACCATGCTCTTTTGGTTACTGTAGCCTTGTAGTAGTATAGTTTGAAGTCAGGTAGCATGACGCCTCCAGCTTTTTTCCTTTTATGTAGGATTGTCTTGGCTATATGGGCTCTTTTTTGGTTCCAGATGAAGTTTAAAGTAGTTTTTTAAATTCTGTGAAGAAAGTCCATGGTAGCTTGATGAGGAAATGGGTAGTATGGCCATTTTCACGATATTGATTCTTCCTATCCGTGAGCATGCAATGTTTTTCCATTTGTTTGTGTCCTCTCTTATTTCTTTGAGCAGTGGTTTATAGTTCTCCTTGAAGAGATCCTTCACATCCCTTGTAAATTGTATTCCTAGGTATTTTATTCTCTTTGTAGCAATTGTGAATGGGAGTTCACTCATGTTTTGGCTCTCTCTCTGTTTGTCTATTATTGGTATATAGGAATGCTTGTGATTTTTGCACACTGATTTTGTATCCTGAGACTTTGCTGAAGTTGCTTATCACCTTAAGGAGATTTTAGGATAAGACCTTGGGGTTTTCTAAATATACAATCATGTTATCTGCAAACAGAGACAATTTGACTTCCTCTCTTCCTATTTGAATACCCTTTATTGCTTTCTGTTGCCTGATTGCCCTGGCCAGAACTTCAATATTATGTTGAATAAAAGTGGTGAGAGAGGGCATCATTGTCTTGTGCCAGTTTTCAAAGGGAATGCTTCCAGCTTTTGCCCATTCAGTATGATATTGGCTGTGGGTTTGTCATAAATAGCTCTTATTATTTTGAGATACGTTCCATTAATAGCTAGTTTATTTAGAGTTTTTAGTATGAAGGGCTGTTGAATTTTGTTGAAGGCCTTTTCTGCATCTATTGAGATAATCATGTGGTTTTTGTCATTGGTTTTGTTTATGTGATGGATTACATTTATTGATTTGCATGTGTTGAACCAGCCTTACATCCCAGGGATGAAGCCAACTTGATCGTGGTGGATAAGCTTTTTGATGTGCTGCTGGATTTGATTTGCCCGTATTTTATTGAGGATTTTCGTGTCAATGTTCATTAGGAATATTGGCCTGAAAGTTTCTTTTTTTGTTGTGTCTCTGCCAGGTTTTCACATCAGGATTATGCTGGCCTCATAAAATGAGTTAGGGAGGATTCCCTCTTTTTCTATTGATTGGAATAGCTTCAGAAGGAAGGGTACCAGCTCCTCTTTGTACCTGTGGTAGAATTCGGCTGTGAATCCGTCTGGTCCTGGACTTTTTTTGGTTGGTAGGCTACTAATTATTGCCTCAATTTCAGAGCCTGTTATTGGTCTATTCAGGGACTCAAGTTCTTCCTGGTTTACTCTTGGGAGAAAGTATGTGTCCAGGAATTTATCCATTTCTTCTAGATTTTCTAGTTTATTTGCATAGAGGTGTTCATAGTATTCTCTCATGGCAGTTTGTATTTCTGTGGGATCAGTGGCGATATGCCCTTTATCATTTTTTACTGTGTCTATTTGATTCTTCTCTGTTTTCTTCTTTATTAGTCTGGCTAGTGGTCTACCTGTTTTGTTAATCTTTTCAAAAAACCAGCTCCTGGATTCACTGATTGTTTGAAGGGTTTTTCATGTCTGTATCTCATTCAGTTCTGCTCTGATCTTAATTATTTCTTTTGAATTTGTTTGCTCTTGCTTCTCTAGTTTTTTTTAATTGTGATGTTAGGTTGTCAAGTTTAGATCTATCTGGCTTTCTCCTGAGGGCATTTAGTACTATAAATTTACCTCTACACACTGCTTTAAATGTGTCCTGGAGATCCTTCTACTTTGTGTCTTTGTTCTCATTGGTTTCAAAGAACTTATTTATTTCTGCCTTAATTTCGTTATTTACAAGTAGTCATTCAGGAGCAGGTTGTTCAGTTTCCATGTAGTTGTGCAGTTTTGAGTGAGTTTCTTAATCCTGAGTTCTAATTTGATTGCACTGTGGTCTGAGAGACTGTTTTTTATGATTTCCATTGTTTTGCATTTGCTGAGGAGTGTTTTACCTTCAATTATGTAGTCAATTTTAGAATAAGCGTGATGTGGTGCTAAGAAGAATGTATATTCTGTTGATTTGGAGTGAAGAGTTCTGTAGATGTCTATTAGGTCTGTTTGGTCCAGAGCTGAGTTCAAGTCCTGAATATCCTTGTTAATTTTCTGTCTTGTTGATCTGTCTAATATTGACAGTGGAGTGTTAAAGTCTCCCAATTTTATTGTGTGGGAGTCTAAGTCTCTTTGTAGGTCTCTAAGAGCTTGCTTTATGAATCTGGGTGCTCGTGTATTGGGTGCATATATATTTAGGATAGTTAGCTCTTGTTGCATTGATCCCTTTACCATTATGTAATTCCCTTCTTTGTCTTTTTTGATCTTTGTTGGTTTAAAGTCTGTTTATCAGAGACTAGGATTGCAACTCCTGCTTTTTTTCACTTTCCATTTGCTTGGTGAATATTCTTCCATCCCTTTTCTTTGAGCCTATGTGTGTCTGAAAGTGAGATGGGTCTCCTGAATACAGCACACCAATGGGTCTTGACTCTTTATCCAATTTGCTTGTCTGTGTCTTTTGATTGGGGGATTTAGCCCATTTACATTTAAGGTTAATATTGTTATGTGTGAATTTGATCCTGTCATTATGATGCTAGCTGGTTATTTTGCCCATTAGTTGATGTGGTGTCTTCATATTGTTGAGGGTCTTTAAAATTTGGTGTTTTTGCAGTGGCTGTTAACAGTTTTTCCTTTCCATATTTAGTGCTTCCTTCAGGAGCTCTTGCAAGGTAGGCCTGGTGGTGACAAAATCTCTCAGCATTTGCTTGTCTATAAAGGATTTTATTTCTCCTTCAATTATGAAGCTTAGTTTGGCTGGATATGAAATTCTGGGCTGAAAATTCTTTTCTTTAAGAATTTTAACTGTCTTCTGGCTTGTAGGTTTTCTGCAGAGAGATCTGCTGTTAGTTTGATGGGCTTCCCTTTGTGAGTAACCTGACCTTTCTCTCTGGCTGCCCTTAACATTTTTTCCTTCATTTCAACCTTTGTGTTCCTGACGATTATGTGTCTTGGGGTTGCTCTTCTCGAGGAGTATCTTTGTGGTGTTCTCTGTATTTCCTGAATTTGGATGTTGGTCGGTCTTGCTGGGTTGGGGAAGTTCTCCTGGATAATATCCTGAAGAGTGTTTTCCAACTTGGTTCCATTCTCCCCATCGGTTTCAAGTACACCAATGAAACGTAGGTTTGTTTTTTTCACATAGTCCTATATTTCTTGGAGGCTTTGTTCATTCCTTGTCATTCTTTTTCCACTAATCTTGTCTTCACACTTTATTTCATTAAGTTGGTCTTCAATCTCTGATATCCTTTCTTCCACTTGATCAATTCAGCTATTGACACTTGTGTATGCTTCACAAAGTTCTTGTGCTGTGTTTTTCCACTCCACCAGGTCATTTATGTTCTTCTCTAAACTGGTTATTCTAGTTAGCAATTCCTGTAACCTTTTATCAAGGTTCTTAGCTTCCTTCTCACCTAATGCTGCCAACATGGTGTTCAGGTGCTTCGTGGAGGTTGGCCGGGTGGCCTACATCTCCTTTGGATCTCATGCCAGAAAATTGGTTGCGATTGCAGATGTTATTGATCAGAACAGGGCTTTGGTTGATGGACCTTGCACTCAAGTGAGGAGACAGGCCATGCCTTTCAAGTGCATGCAGCTCACTGATTTCATCCTCAAGTTTTCACATGGTGCCCTCTAGAAGTATGTCCGACAAGCCTGGCAGAAGGCAGACATCAATACAAAATGGGCAGCCACACGATGGGCCAAGAAGATTGAAGCCAGAGAAAGGAAAGCCTAGATGACAGATTTTGATCACTTTAAAGTTATGAAGGCAAAGAAAATGAGGAACAGAATAATCAAGAATGAAGTTAAGAAGCTTCAAAAGGCAGCTCTCCTGAAAGCTTCTCCCAAAAAAGCACCCTGGTACTAAGGGTACTGCTGCTGCTGCTACAGCTGCTGCAGCTGCTGCTAAAGTTCCAGCAAAAGAGATGACTACCGCGAGTAAAAAGGCTCCAGCCCAGAAGATTCTTGCCCAGAAAGCCACAGGCCAGAAGGCTGCGCCTGCTCCAAAAGCTCAGAAGGGTCAGAAAGCTCCAGCCCAGAAAGCACCTGCTCCAAAGGCATCTGGCAAGAAAGCATAAGTGGCAATCAAAAAAAGTAATAAAGGTTCTTTTTGACATAAAAAAAAAAAGGGTTCTTAGCTTCCTTGCATTGGGTTAGAACATGCTCCTTTAGCTCGGAGGAGTTTGTTATTACCCACCTTCTGAAGCCTACTTCTGTCAATTTGTCAAACTCATTCTCCATCCAGTTTTGCTCCCTTGCTGGCAAGGAGTTGTGATCCTTTGGAGGAGAAGAGGCATTCTGGTTTTTGGAATTTTCAGCCTTTTGTGCTGTTTTTTCGTCTTCATGGATTTATATACCTTTGGTCTTTGATGTTGGTGACCTTTGGATGGGTTTTTTGAGTGGACATCCTTTTTGTTGATGTTAATTTTATTTCATTCTGTTTGTTAGTTTTCCTTATACCAGTCAGTCCCCTCTGCTGCAGGTCTGCTGGAGTTTGCTGGAGGTCCACTCCAGACGCTGTTTGCCTGGGTATCACCATCAGAGGCTGCAGAACAGCAAAGATTGCTGACTGTGTCTTCCTCTGGAAGCTTTGTCCCAGAGGGGCACCAGCCAGATGCCAGCTAGAGCTCTCCTGTATGAGGTGTCTTTCGACCCCTGCTGGGAGGTGTCTCCGAGTCAGGAGGCACGGGTGTCAGGGACCCACTTGAGGAGGCAGTGTGTCCCTTAGCAGAGCTCGAGCGCTGTGATGAGAGATCTGCTGCTGTCTTCAGAAGCAGCAGGCAGGAACATTTAACTCTGCTGAAGCTGCGCCCACAGCCACCCCTTCGCCTAGGTGTTTTGTCCCAGAGAGATGGGAGTTTTATCTATAAGCCCCTGAGTAGGGCTGCTGCCTTTCTTTCAAAGATGCCTTGCCCAGAGAGGAGGAATCTAGAGAGGAAGTCTAGCTACACTGGCTTTGCCATGCTGCAGTGGACTCCGCCCAGTTCAAACTTCCTAGAGGCTTTGTTTACACTGTGAGGGGAAAACATGCCTACTCAAGCCTCAGTAATGGTGGATGCCCCTCCCCCCACCAGGCTTGAGCATCCCAGGTCCACTTCAGGCTGCTGTGCTGGCAGCAAGAATTTCAAGCCAGAGGATCTTAGCTTGCTGGGCTCCTTGAGGTGGGATCCGCTGAGCTAGACCACTTGGCTCCCTGGCCACAGCCCGCTTTCCAGAGGAGTGAATGGTTCTGTCTCACTGGTGTTCCAGGTGCCACTGGGGTATGAAAAAAACTCCTGCAGCTAGCTTTTTGTGTGCCTAGATGGTAGCCCAGTTTTGTGCTTGAAAAACCCAGGGCCCTGGTGATGTAGGCACCTGAGGGAATCTCCTGGTCTGCAGGTCGCGAAGACTGTGGGAAAAGCATAGTATCTGGGCTGGAATGCACCATTCCTTACGGTACAGTCCATCACAGCTTCCCTTGGCTAGGGGAGGGAGTTCCCTGACCTCTTGCACTTCCTGGGTGAGGCGACACCCCACCCTGCTTCAGCTTGCCTTGCATAGGCTGCATCCACTGTCTAACCAGTCCCAATGAGATGAGCCAGGTACCTCAGTTGGAAATGCAGAAATCACCCATCTTCTGTGTTGATCTCACTGGGAGCTGCAGGCTAGAGCTCTTCCTATTTGGCCATCTTGCCAACCATCTCTGATCTCATTCTTTTTTACGGCTGCATAAAATTCCATGGTATGTATGTACCACATTTACTTTATTCAGTCTACCATTGATGGGCATTTAGGTTGATTCCATGACTTTGCTCTTATTTATAATACTGAAGTGAATGTATAAGTACATGTGTCTTTACGATAAAATGATTTGTATTCCTTTGGGGATATACCAAATAATGGGATTGCTGGGTCAAATGGTATTTATATTTTAAGTTTTTTGAGAAATCGCCACACCACTTTCCACAATGGTTGAACTAATTTACATTTCCAGTGGTATATAAGCATTCCCTTTCTCTGCAACCTCACCAGCAGCTGTTATTTTTTGACTTTTTAGTAATAGCCATTCTGACTGTTGTGAGGTGGTATCTCATTGTGGTTTTGATTTGCATTTCTCTAATGATCAGTGATGTTGAGCTTTCTTTCATATGCTCATTGGCTGCATGTATGTCTTTTGAAAAGTGTCTGTTCATGTCCTTTGCCCACCTGTTAATGGGGCTGTTTGTTTTTTTCTTGTAAATTTATTTAAGTTCCTTATAGATGCTGTATATTAGATCTTTGTCAGATGCTTAGTTTGCAAAAATTTTCTCCCATTCTGTAGGTTGTCTGTTTACACTGTTTATAGTTTCTTTTGCTGTGCTCTTTAGTTTAATTAGATCCTATTTGTCAATTTTTGCTTTTGTTGTAGTTGCTTTTGTCGTCTTTGTTATGAAATCTTTGCTTATTCCTTATTCCTATGTCCAGAATGGTGTTGCCTAGGTTGTCTTCCAGGGTTTTATAGTTTTGGGTTTAATATTTAAGTCTTTAATCCATCTTGACTTAATTTTTGTAAGAAACTTCTTTTTCTTAAGGTTTTAGATCTAATGTGGTTTTAGACCACATTTTCTTTATCTATTCATTGATTGATGGACATTTGAATTGGTTCCATGATTTTGCAATTGTGAATTGTGCTGCTATAAACATGCGTGTGCAAGTGTCTTTTTCAAATAATGACTTCTTTTCCTCAGGGTAGATACTCAGTAGTGGGATTGCTGGATCAAATGGTAGTTCTACTCTTGGTTCTTTAAGGAATCTCCACACTGTTTTCCATAGTGGCTATATTAGTTTACATTACTACCAGCAGTGTAGAAGTGTACCTTTTTCACTGCATGCATGCCAACATCTACTATTTTTTGATTATGGCCATCCTTGCATGAGTAAGATGGTATCACATTGTGGTTTTGATTTGCATTTCCCTTATTAGTGATGTTGAGCATTTTTTCATATGATTATTGGCCATTTGTATACCTTATTTTGAGAATTGTCTATTCATGTCCTTAGCCCACTTTTTGATGAGATTGTTTGTTTTTTTTCTTACTGATTTGTTTGAGTTCGTTGTAGGAAAAACCCTTCTAGACATTGGCTTAGGCAAGGATTTCTTGACCAAGAACCCAAAAGCAAATGCAATAAAAACAAAGATAAATAGCTTGGACCTAATTAAACTAAAGAGCTTTTGCACAGCAAAAGGAACAGTCAGCAGAGTAAACAGACAACCCACAGAGTGGGACAAAATCTTCACAATATACACATCTGACAAAGAACTAATATCCAGAATCTAGACAACAAGTGCCCTATTCCTGAGTGGTAGAATTATATCTGAGATGGTTTTAGATCTAAACCTTAACTTGTAGGTGTGAATTGGGTAATACATATGTTATTTGGTCTTTCCTGTTATGTTTCTCTTTTTACCTACAGTATTCCCCCAGGCCCCCTGACACTTATCTGTAATACCTTGTAGTTTAATATTTAGGTAGTTGCTAGGCCTAGCTGTCTCCATCTTGAGTTAATTTTTGTAAGAAACTTCTTGGTAATAAAGAGAAAACATGTATCACTAACGTTTTTCAACAGATGGATAAACCAACACCCAAAGAATGCATGGGCATTCTCAAAAGCACCTTGGTAATTAGGATTCGACACTATTTTGTCGCTGACACAACAAGGGTAGGTTTGTGAGTGTGCTAGTTATTGCAAGTAACTAACTGCAGCAGTTTATCCAGTATTTCTTTCTTTCCTTTTTTTCTTTTTTACAGTTCAGAAGTCTTGAAAAAGCCTACTGAACTGTGACTTGCATAGAATTCACTGTGTAGGATACCTTCTTTCTTGAATTTAGTTTACTTTGTCATTGGAAGAGTGAAGTTTGCTTATAGAAGTTATGGCTTCTTGCCTGGAAATAGTCTCTTGGTAAAATGAAAAATTTACACGCGGGAGGTTTCCAAGCTTCACTACCTAGCCCCTCCAAGCTACCTCAAGAATATGTTTAGTGGAACAATGGCAGATGAGAAATGTGCTTGACTAAGAATGGCCCCAGTGTGGGAGGCACTCCAGAGCCTGAAGTCTTTCCCTCATTAGTGTAAAGCAATGGACTGAAGGCATAGTCCCCCATGGGTTCTCCATCTAGCTGAGCTTATCCCGGCCAGGAGAAAGTGGCCTACTTATTATGGTGGTTGACAGAATCAAAGCAAGAGAGAGAGAGAATGTAGGACAATTTCTCTCCATAACAAATCTCTCTGAAAGTGGAAAATGGACAGCAGGTGATGCCATCAAAACAGGCTTTGGCTTTCAAAGCTAGCCCTTCATCTCCTGGCCCAGTATCTCCTTTTTTCCCTTCTGTCATGCTTCCCTTGATATTTTCACTAGGAGCAGAACAAGGTACGCCTCTGTAGGATCCCAATTACCCTTGCCTGTAGCTTGAATATAGGCAGGCTGAGTTTGGGACAGGGAAGTTCAAGGGTCTGAGAGCTTTGATAAAAATTTTTAATAGAGTCAAAGCTCTAATATTAATCCTAGTAATTTCAAATTTGCCATAATTCAGAGGGCTGACCTAAAAGTTACCTTTGTTCAGAAAAGGTCTTCAAAAAGAACTATTAGAGAAACAGTTAAACATACACAGAAATAGAATAGTATAATGAACCTCCATACACCCATCATCCAGCTTCAACATTTATTACCATTTTGCCAATATTAGCAAAGCTTTTCTTCATTGGAATTTTAATCTTGGTCTCCCATAGGATTGTTTGGTGCCTTTACATTTTTAAACTATTTTAGTTTAGAAGCTCCCCTTCAATTTGTAATTGACTTACCAATTACAAATAATTCCAATTATTCATTAAATAGGTCTCTTAGGGACATTCTGGGACAATACTTCCTTAAAGCATTTTGAGTCCAGTTTGAGTTATTTTTATTTGAGAGTAATAAAACTTGTTTCTTTTAAATTGTCTTATGATTTGGATTTTTCCTTGGTTGACACTGACCTCATCTTTACCATCTTCTCTAGGTAATATCAATTACCAAAGAGAGCTGATAAATTCAGGAAGAAAAGGTGTGTAGGCCTGAGTTTTGCATAATAGCTGAATTCTTCCCACTGAGGCACAATTACTTAAGGCCAGTATTTCAGGCTGCATCCCAGGAAACCATTGGCCTGTTTTGTTCATGCAGAATCAGAAAAGAGTATGAATGGGGCCTAAATGAGATGGTGATTGTCTATTAGCCCTCCAAGAAAGAACTGAGTCGTACTGTCCAAAGGGCATTAAATCAATCTGGATTGTCGGAGTAGATGATTCACCTCTAAGCTGCTTGGATTAACAACATTATTATTTCTCTACCATCAACCAGGCTTATTATGCTTTGTGTAAAGCAGAACAAATGTGCTTGAAAGCACTTGAGAGTGCTTATAGCTTTCCAGGCTCCTAAAAATGGATACACAACCTTGTGTAAGTGGTCTATCTGAGCCTATCCCTGGTGCTTCAAAGTCATTAACTTCTAGCCTGTAGAAAAGAAAATATGACCTCCCATCTTTTGCTTCATTAGCATACTGGCATAAATAAGCTCAAACAGTAAAGCATTTTATCAAGTCATTTGACTTTTCTAGAATTCCACTCACTTTCGTGTAAGTAAGGCTGTGGTATCACATTTCTAATAGCCTTTAAGCCTGAATAAGGATGAGAGTATTGTGATGTCCTTCATCTGTATTGAAAAAAGAATTTTGGGTTAATCATAACACTTGACTGTGAAGCCCATCTACCAATCTCAGGGGAAAGTCTGCTTCCTGCGGGCCCTGGGTATCATGGAATATATAATTGGAGTCTTTGGGGGTCTGAGTTGATGTGGCTGCAAATCAATTAAGCTTAGCACTTTCAAAATAATTTCTCTCATCTAGGTGAAAAAGAATCCCAAGTGCAATTTGAGTTTCAAGGCAAAAGCATCTGTGTAAATTGTGTCCTAAAGGGTCCTATAAGACCTTGGTTTTGTGGAGACAAATTATTCTCTCATTGCTCCCTACCCTCTCATCTTTTCCCTTGTTTGATACTAGCTGAATTTGGAAGTAGAACAGGGGTATCAATAAGAGACCTGTAATTCTTCTGGTTGAATGGATAACTCTTGAGATAAGAGCAATACTCAACTGGGATTCTTGCAAAGTTTTTTTAGAAGAGTTTGGCTAGTGATAACTGTTGGTTTTAAAGCCATGTTTGACAGAATTTATCTGTTTAGATTTCTCTGGGGCTCCATCATTTCAATGTGGCAATTGTTCCGTGTCTTAGAAATATAATTCTAGGTATCTAGGCCTAGGCATTTTTTATTTCAGGGACTGAAAAGGGAAAGAGGAGAAATATTGATGCAATGGTCTTGCACTTTCATTTTTCAGGTCTGAAATTGTCCTCTGGTTTCTTCTCTCCATTTTCTGACAACTTCCAAAGAGTGGCTGGGGCTGACAGGAGGAGGATCAGGCTATTCCTCATCACTGCACTATTTTGTTTGCCCGCTGCAAGAGCTGTCTGTTGCCCACAGGGTGCCGTCTACTTCTCTCCCACTGCTGTCCCTGATGAGTCAACATTTCCCTATTCATTCCATTGTGAGATACTGCCTCTCTGAAGTAAGAGAAGCACTTGGGAATTGTATTTGTTAATTCCTCTGGAGGAACTCAGTGCATCAGTGTGCATTTGCTGCTGTATGGGCAATACAGCCAGGAGGATATTCCTAAAAGAAAGACTGCTTCTCTTAACTTTAGGGCCGCTCTCATTCCTTATATGCCATGCTATAGTGTAAGTAAATAGGGTTACTCTCAAAGAGAGCAATCCAATGTCGTTGTTTTGTTTTTCCTCCAAGCTGGAGGTATTGGTGGTTGTTAATTTGAGAGGGAGTGGGAGTGGGGTGGAAGGGAAAAGATGAAGGAGGAATGTAAGGAAATCTGAAAGTTCCTTTAATGAAATCTAACCCATTTATTTTTCAGAGTTAGCAATGGAGGGAGGATTTCCATGTGGGGTGGGAGAGCCAGCTTTGATCTTAGAGCTCTCAATTTTCTTTCTCTTAGTATATCTTTTATGCTCTTAATGGGCCTGCTACTCCTATACTGGCGTGATTACTATGTTTTCAAAAGTAGTTGAGAAGCCTGTAATACAGTTCCAATCCTCTCACTGAGAACCTGTCGGGTCTTGAGCGGTTCCCTTTTCTTTACTTTGCTCATCTGTAAAATTAAGGAGTTGGCATAAATTATAGATTTCTAAGACTCCTTCAAGCTCTCTGGCTCTCCGGCTTTCTGGATCTAAATTCATGAGTCTTCTTCATGTCCAGTGGAAGGCATCATTGAGTCCCCCAGAGACTAGTCCAACAGGTATTTGGTACCTGTATTGACACAAACAATGAGTCTTTTTGAGCTTTTTTTTGGCCTATGAGCTGTAAGATACAGTAAACAGAACTAATTATTTTAGACCCCTAACCATAAACTTGGTTTGCTAAATGAAGAACAAATAACCCAGTTTTGAAGGAAAAGGAAAAAGCATTTGGAGCTTAATGGTGTGGATTAGATTCCTTAGGGAATGGCATTCCAAGGGGAATGTCTAAGTCCAGCACCATTGAGATGAACAGGAACTCAGAAGTCACTGCGGTTTCCTTCTGAGACTGAATAACATCATCTCTAGGAAGTCTTGGGAAGAGGGAGCCCTCATCCTGGGCATGTTGAGGCATTGCCACGTGATGCTGCTTGTTCTGTTGTAGTTGTAGTGTAAATGGAGTCGAGTTAGGAGAGATAGGCTGGGCGACATTCAGAGACAGCAGCTTCCTTTGTGCTCCTATAGCACATATTCTGTTTAGCACATTTCCCACTGCCTTAGGGTTATTGGGTGGATGTGTGTCTCTCTCGTGTCCTCCATAAGCTCTTAGAGAGTTTCTAGAATAGGAGCAAGTGTCTCAGGCATCTCTGTTAACTCCAGCATCTAGCACAGGGCCTGACAAACAGTGGGTGTTCAATGAATCTCTTCAAAAAACCTATTCTGAGTTTCCAAACTGGGTTGGGGTCTTTCTTCTCTACTCCCATAGCACCCAACATTTCCTTTCATCAATCACAGTACAGAGTACTGATTACACTGTATTCTACCTGCCAAGTGACTTGTATCTCTGCTGTAACACCCTTAAGGGTAGGGACTGTATGGTTGTTTTCTGATGCAGTGACCACACAAAGGAAGTACAAAATAAATATTTGCTTGATGGATGTATGGAAGACTTTATTGTTGCAAAGATTCAAATATTATGTCACAATCTCCTACCTACGGCCTTGTGGGGCACCTTAGAAATGTACTTCCCCCAGCATTTGGATAAATATTTTGTCTTTGTCATACTTTCCATCTCTATTATTTGAGAACCTAATATATGCCTACACTATACAGAGATAAATTGGACAGATCCTTCCTTGTCAGAAAAGCTTTTGTTGATGAGGAACCTTCAGAACTAAAACAATGTCACTATGAAACGAGAGCAAAATCTTAGAGCATATATGGGAACTTCAATTCTAAATCAGATAGTTTAATGCTACACACTTGAGATTTTCCTCTTCTCCATTCTTTTTTCCATGTACCCCATTCCTGACTGTTTTTATATATCTGGCTATCTTCTGTGTGTCTTCAGCCTTCATATTAAAGGCTACAGTGTTGCAGCCTCTAGGTACTTTAAAAAAATTTATATTTCCGTAGGTTATTGGGGAGCAGGTGGCGTTTGATTACATGAGTAAGTTCTTTAGTGGTGATTTGTGAGATTTTGGTGCACCCATCACCTGAGCAGTATACACTGCACCCTATTTGCAGTCTTTTATTCCCCACTCCCTTCCCGTCATTTCTGCCTGAGTCCCCAAAGTCCATTGTGTCATTCTTATGCCTTTGCATCCTCATAGCTTAGCTCCCACTTACGAGTGAGAACATACAATGTTTGGTTTTCCATTCCAGAGTTACTGCACTTAAAATAATAACTCCAATCTTATCTAGGTTGCCGCGAATGCCATTAACTCATTCCTTTTTATGGATGAGTAGTATTCTGTTGTACATAGCACAGTTTCTTCTTTTTTTTTTTTATGGTGTTAGACAGCAACTTTTATGAAGTAGCAGTGTACAACAGCAGCAGAGGTACTGCTCCTCGCAGAGCAGGGCTAACCCATAGGTAGTGTGCCCAGATTAGCAACTCAGGGGCAGTTCTGCATTCATATTTATACCCATTTTTATTTTATTTATTATTTATTTATTTTAAGACGGGGTTTCACCATGTTGGCCAGGCTGGTCTCAAACTCCTGACCTCAAGTGATCTGCCCACCTCAGCCTCCCACAGTGCTGAGATTATAGATGTGAGACATTGCACCTTCCCCTTGACTTTTAATTACATGCAAGTTAAGGGGCATGTAATTTCTAATTCTCTAACTTCTAAATTTCTAATTTTCTAGAATTAGAAAATTAGAACACTTCTGGGTGTTGCCACAGCGATGGTAAAGTGTCATGGCATTGGTGGGCATGTCTGTTGTCTGTTTTTTTTTTTTATTATTATACTTTAAGTTCTGGGATACATGTGCAGAAAGATCACAGCTTTTTTATCCATTTGTTGATTGATGGGCATTTGGGTTGGTTCCACTTTTTGCAATTGTGAATTGTGCTGCTATAAACATGCGTGTGCAAGTGTCTTCTTCACGTAATGACTCCTTTTCCTTTGGGCAGATACCCAGTAGTGGCATTGCTGGATCAAATGGTAGTTCTAATTTTAGTTCTCTAAGGAATCTCCACATTGTTTTCCATAGTGGTTGTACTAGTTTACATTTCTACCAGCAGTGTAGAAGTGTTCCCTGTTCACCACATCCACAGCAACATCTACTGTTTTTTGATTTTTTGATTTTTTGATTATGGGCATTCTTGCAGGAGTAAGGTGGTATCACACTGTGGTTTTGATTTGCATTTCCCTGATCATTAGTGATGTTGAGCATTTTTTCATTTGATTATTGGTCATTTGCATATCTTCTTCTGAGAATTGTCTATTCATGTCCTTAGCCTACTTTTTGATGGGATTGTTTGTTTTTTTTCCTGCTAATTTATTTGAGTTCCTTGTAGATTCTGGATATTAGTCCTTTGTCAGATGTATAGATTGTGTACATTGTCTCCCACTCAGTGGGTTGTCTGTTTACTCTGCTGATTGTTCCTTTTGCTGTGCAAAAGTTCTTTAGTTTAATTAAGTCCTAGCAATTTATCTTTGTTTTCATTGCATTTGCTTTTGGGTTCTTGGCCATGAAATCCTAACCTAAGCCAATGTCTAGAAAGGTTTTTCCAATGTTATCTTCCAGAATTTTTAGTTTCAGGTCTCAGATTTAAGTCCTTGATCCATCTTGAGTTGATTTTTTTTTTCTTTTTTGCGACAGACTCTCGGTTTGTCACCCAGACTGGACTGCAGTGGCACATTCTTGGCTCAATGCAACCTCCTCCCAGGCTCAAGCAATCCTCCTGCCTCAGCCTCCCAAGTAGCTGGGATTACAGGTGTCTGCCACTGCACCTGGCTAATTTTTGTATTTTTAGTAGAGACAGGGTTTCACCATGTTGGCCAGTCTGGTCTTGAACTCCTGACCTCAGGTGATCCACCCCCCTTGGCCTCCCAAAGTGCTGGGATTACAGGCGTGAGACACCAGAGTTGATTTTTGTGTAAGGTGAGAGATGAGGAATTATCCCAGCACCATTTGTTGAAAAGCGTGTCCTTTCCCCTCTTTATGTTTTTGTTTGCTTTGCCGAAGATCAGTTGGCTGTAAGTATTTGGGTTTATTTCTGAGTTCTCTATTCTGTTCCATTGGTCTATGCGCCTTTTTTTTTTTTTTTTTTTTTTTTTTTTTTAATAGCAGTACCATGCTGTTTTGGTGACTATGGCCTTATAGTATAGTTTGAAATCAGGTAATGTGATGCCTCCAGATTTGTTCTTTTTGCTTAGTCTTGCTTTGGCTATACAGGCTCTTTTTTGGTTCCATATGAATTTTAGAATTGTTTTTTCTAATTCTTTGAAGAATGATAGTGGTATTTTGATGAGAATTGCATTGAATTTGTAGATTGCTTTTGACACTATGGTCATTTTTCACAATGTCAATTCTACCTATGCATGAGCATGGGATGTGTTTCCATTTGTTTGTGTCATCTATGATTTCTTTCAGCAGTATTTTGTAGTTTTCCTTGGAGAGGTCTTTCACCTCCTTGATTAGGTATATTGCTAAGTATTTTATTTTATTTTTTGCAGCTATTGTAGAAGGGGTTGCGTTCTTGATGTGATTCTTAGCTTGGTCTCTGTTGGTGTATGGAAGAGCTACTGATTTGTGTACATTAATTTTGTGTCTGGAAACTTTGCTGAATTCTTTTTATCAGTTCTGGGAGCTTTCTGCAGGAGTCTTTAGGGTTTTCTTGGGAAATGATCATACCATCAGCAAACAGTGACAGTATGACTTGCTCTTTACCAATTTGGATGCCCTTTATTTCTTTCTCTTGTCTGATTGGTCTGACTAGGACTTCCAGTACTATGTTGAAGAGGAGTGGTGAGAGTGGGAATCCTTGTCTTTTTCCAGTTGTCAGAAGAAATCCTTTCAGTTTTTCCCCATTCAGTATTATGTTGGCTGTGAGTTTGTCATAGATGGCTTTTATTATTTTGAGGTATGTCCCTCGTATGCTGATTTTGTTGAGAGTTTTAATCATAATGGGATGGGGATTTTGTTGAATGCTTTTTCTGCATCTATTGAGATCATCATGTGATTTTTGTTTTTAATTCTGTTTATGTGGTATATCACATTTATTGATTTGTGTATGTTAAACCATCCCTGCATCCCTGGTATGAAACCCACTTGATCATGTTGTATTGTCTTTTTGATATGTTGTTGGATTCAGTTAGCTAGTATTTTGTTAAGGATTTTAGCATCTATGTTCATCAGGGTTATTGGTCTGTAGTTTTCTTTTTTGGTTATGTCCTTCCCTGGTTTTAATATCAGCATTATACTGGCTTCACAGAATGATTTAGGTAGGGTTCACTCTTTCTCTATCTTTTGAAATAGTGTCAGTAGGATTGGTTCCAATTCTTATTTGAATGTCTAGTAGAATTCTGCTGTGAATCTGTCTGGCCCTGGACTTTTTTAATGATAATTTTTAATTTACCATTTCAATCTTGCTGCTTGTTATTGGTCTGTTCATGGTATCTAATTCTTCCTGATTTAATCTAGGAGGGTTGTATATTTCCAGGAATGTATCCATCTCTTTGAGGTTTTCTAGTTTATGTATGTAAAGGTGTTCATAGTCACCTTGAATGATCTTTTGTATTTCTGTGGTGTCAGTTGTATATCTTCCATGTTGTTTCTTATTTGGATTTTCTCTCTTCTTTTCTTGGTTAATCTTGCTCATGGTCTATCAATTTTATTTATCTTTCCTAAGAACCAGCTTTTTGTTTCATTTATCTTTTGTATTTTTTTGTTTTAATTTTGTTTAGTTCTGCTTGATCTTTGTTGTTTCCTTTATTCTGCTGGGTTTGGGTTTGCTTTGTTCTTGTTTCTCTAGTTCCTTGAGATGTGACCTTAGATTGTCTGTTTGTGCTCTTTCAGACTTTTTGATGTAGGCATTTCGGGTTATGAACTTTCCATTTAGCACCAGCTTTGCTATATCCCAGAGGTTTAGATAGGTTGTGTCACTATTATTGTTCAGTTCCAAAAAATTCTTAATTTTCATCTTGATTTGATTTTTTTTTTCATTTTACTTTCTTTTTTTTATTATTATACTTTAAGTTCTAGGGTACACGTACACAATATGCAGGTTTGTTACATAGGTATGCATGTACCGTATTGGTGTGCTGCACCCATCAACTCCTCATTTACATTAGGTATTTCTCCTAATGCTATCCCTCCCCCAGTGTGTGATGTTCCCCGCCCCGTGTCCATGTGTTCTCATTGTTCAACTCCCACCTATGAGTGAGAACATGTGGTGTTTGGCTTTTGGTCCTTGTGATAGTTTGCATAGAATGATGGTTTCCAGCTTCAATAGCAAAGACTTGGAACCAAACTAAATCTCCATCAACGATAGACTGGATTAAGAAAATGTGGCACATATACACCGTGTAATACTATGCAACCATAAAAAAGGATGAATTCATGTACTTTGCAGGGACATGGATGAAGTTGATTTCATTTTTTACCCAATTATTCAGGAGCAGGTTATTTAATTTCCAGGTTATATGAATTTGCATGGTTTTGAAGGTTCCTTTTGGAGTTTGATTTCTAGTTATATTCCACTGTGGTCTGAGAGATTGCTTGATCTAATTTCGATTTTCTTAAATTTATTGAGGGTTGTTTTGTGGCCTATCATATATTCTTTCTTGGAGAAAGCTCCATGCACTGTTGAATAGAATGTATATTCTGCAGTTGTTGGATGGAATGTTCTGTATGTATCTGTTAAGTCCATTTGTTCCAGGGTATAGTTTAAATCCATTGTTTCTTTATTGACGTTCTCTCTTGATTATCTGTCTAGTGCTGTCAGTGGAGTATTGAAATCCCCCACTATTATTGTGTTGCTGTCTGTCTCATTTTTTAGGTCTATTAGTAATTGTTTTATAAATTTGGGAGCTCCAGTGTTAGGTGCACATATATTTAGAATTGTGATATTTTCCTGATGAAATAGTCCTTTTATCATTATATAATGTCCCTCTTTGTTTTGTGTTTTAACTGCTGTTGCTTTAAAGTTTGTTTTGTCTGATATAAGAATGGCTACTTCTGCTTGCTTTTGGTATCTATTTGCCTGAAATGCCTTTTTCCACCCCTGTACCTTAAGTTTGTGTGAGTCCTTATGTGTTAGGTGAGTCTCTTGAAGGAAGCAGATAGTTGGTTGGTGAATTCTTATCCATTCTGCAATTCTGTATCCTTTTTCTTTTGAGATGGAGTCTCGCTCTGTTGCCCAGGCTGGAGTGCACTGGCATGATCTCGGCTCACTGCAACCTCCGCCTCCCAGGT
Organism: Macaca thibetana thibetana; assembly: GCF_024542745.1. Lineage (NCBI taxonomy): Eukaryota > Metazoa > Chordata > Mammalia > Primates > Cercopithecidae > Macaca > Macaca thibetana. The sequence goes on from NC_065598.1 coordinate 115,899,851, forward strand.
TCAAGCAATTCTCCTGCCTCAGCCTCCTGAGTAGCTGGGACTACAGGTGCATGCTGCCATGCCTGGCTAATTTTTGTATTTTTAGTAGACAGGGGATTTCACCACGTTGGCAAGGATGCTCTTGATTTCCTGACCTAGTGATCCGCCTGCCTCGGCCTCCCAAAGTGCTGAGATTACAGGAGTGAGCCACCATGCCCAGCCATTTCTGCATCTTTTGAGTGGAGCATTTAGGCCATTTACCTTTAATGTTAGTATTGAGATGTGAGGTACCATTCCATTCATCGTGCAATTTGTTGCCTGTATACCTTGGTTTTTTTGTTTCAGGTTTTTGTTCTTTGAATTGCATTTTTGTTTTATAGGTCCTATGAGATTTATGCTTTAAAGAGGTTCTGTTTTGATGTATTTCCAGGATTTCTTTCAAGATTTAGAGCTCCTTTTAGCAGTTCTTGCAGTGGTAACTTGGTAGTGGCAAATTCTCTTGGCATTTGTATGTCTGAAAAAGACTTTCCTTTGTATATGAAGCTTAGTTTCACTGGGTACAAAATTCTTGGCTGATAATTGTTTCATTTGAGGAGGCTGAAGATATCTCTTCTAGCTTGTAGGGTTTCTGCTGATAAATCTGCTGTAAATCTGATAGGTTTTCCTTTATAGGTTGCCCAGTGCTTTTGTCTCACAGCTCTTAAGATTCTTTCCTTCATCATAATTTTAGGTAACCTGATGACAATGTTCATAGGAGATGATCTTTCTGCAATGAATTTCCCAGGCGTTGGTGTTCTTTGTGCTTTTTGTATTTGGATGTCTAGGTCTCTAGCAAGGCCAGGAACGTTTCCTCAATTATTCCCCCCAAATATGTTTTCCAGACTTTTAGATTTCTCTTCTTCCTCAGGAACACTGATTATTCTTAGGTTTGATCATTTAACATAATCCCAGATTTCTCAGAAGCTTTGTTCCTATTTTCTTATTCTTTTTCCTTTGTCTTCATCGGGTTCAGTTAATTTGAAGACCTTGTCTTCGAGCTCTGGATTTCTTTCTTCTACTTGTTCAATTCTATTGCTGAGACTTTCCAGAGCATTTTGCCTTTCTATAAGTGTGCCCATTGTTTCCTGAAATTTTGATGGTTTTTTATTTATGCTATCTATTTCCTTGAATATTTCTCCCTTCATTTCTTTTTTTTTTTTTTTAATTTATTTATTATTATTATACTTTAAGTTGTAGGGTACATGTGCATAACGTGCAGGTTTGTTACATATGTATACTTGTGCCATGTTGCTGTGCTGCACCCATCAACTCGTCATTTACATCAGGTATAACTCCCAATGCAATCCCTCCCCCCTCCCCCCTCCCCATGATAGGCCCCGGTGTGTGATGTTCCCCTTCCTGAGTCCGAGTGATCTCATTGTTCAGTTCCCACCTATGAGTGAGAACATGCGGTGTTTGGTTTTCTGTTCTTGTGATAGTTTGCTAAGAATGATGGATTCCAGCTGCATCCAAGTCCCTACAAAGGACTCAAACTCATCCTTTTTTATGGCTGCATAGTATTCCATGGTGTATATGTGCCACATTTTCTTAATCCAATCTGTCACTGATGGACATTTGGGTTGATTCCAAGTCTTTGCTATTGTGAATAGTGCTGCAATAAACATACGTGTGCATGTGTCTTTATAGCAGCATAATTTATAATCCTTTGGGTATATACCCAGTAATGGGATGGCTGGGTCATATGGTACATCTAGTTCTAGATCCTTGAGGAATCGCCATACTGTTTTCCATAATGGTTGAACTAGTTTACAATCCCACCAACAGTGTAAAAGTGTTCCTATTTCTCCACATCCTCTCCAGCACCTGTTGTTTCCTAACTTTTTAATGATCGCCATTCTAACTGGTGTGAGATGGTATCTCATTGTGGTTTTGATTTGCATTTCTCTGATGGCCAGTGATGATGAGCATTTTTTCATGTGTCTGTTGGCTGTATGAATGTCTTCTTTTGAGAAATGTCTGTTCATGTCCTTTGCCCACTTTTTGATGGGGTTGTTTGTTTTTTTCTTGTAAATTTGTTTGAGTTCTTTGTAGGTTCTGGATATTAGCCCTTTGTCAGATGAGTAGATTGCAAAAATTTTCTCCCATTCTGTAGGTTGCCTGTTCACTCTGATGGTAGTGTCTTTTGCTGTGCAGAAGCTCTTTAGTTTAATGAGATCCCATTTGTCAATTTTGGCTTTTGCTGCCGTTGCTTTTGGTGTTTTAGACATGAAATCTTTGCCCATGCCTATGTCCTGAATGGTACTACCTAGGTTTTCCTCTAGGATTTTTATGGTATTAGGTCTAACATTTAAGTCTCTTATCCATCTTGAATTAATTTTCGTATAAGGAGTAAGGAAAGGATCCAGTTTCAGCTTTCTACTTATGGCTAGCCAATTTTCCCAGCACCATTTATTAAATAGGGAATCCTTTCCCCATTTCTTGTTTCTCTCAGGTTTGTCAAAGATCAAATGGCTGTAGATGTGTGGTATTATTTCTGAGGACTCTGTTCTGTTCCATTGGTCTATATCTCTGTTCTGGTACCAGTACCATGCTGTTTTGGTTACTGTAGCCTTGTAGTATAGTTTGAAGTCAGGTGGCGTGATGCCTCCAGCTTTGTTCTTTTGACTTAGGATTGTCTTGGAGATGCGGGCTCTTTTTTGGTTCCATATGAACTTTAAAGCAGTTTTTTTTCCAATTCTGTGAAGAAACTCATTGGTAGCTTGATGGGGATGGCATTGAATCTATAAATTACCTTGGGCAGTATGGCCATTTTCACGATATTGATTCTTCCTATCCATGAGCATGGTATGTTCTTCCATTTGTTTGTGTCCTCTTTGATTTCACTGAGCAGTGGTTTGTAGTTCTCCTTGAAGAGGTCCTTTACATCCCTTGTAAGTTGGATTCCTAGGTATTTTATTCTCTTTGCAGCAATTGTGAATGGAAGTTCATTCCTGATTTGGCTCTCTGTTTGTCTGTTACTGGTGTATAAGAATGCTTGTGATTTTTGCACATTAATTTTGTATCCTGAGACTTTGCTGAAGTTGCTTATCAGCTTAAGGAGATTTTGGGCTGAGACAATGGGGTTTTCTAAATATACAATCATGTCATCTGCAAACAGGGACAATTTGACTTCTTCTTTTCCTAACCGAATACCCTTGATTTCTTTCTCTTGCCTGATTGCCCTAGCCAGAACTTCCAACACTATGTTGAATAGGAGTGGTGAGAGAGGGCATCCCTGTCTTGTGCCAGTTTTCAAAGGGAATTTTTCCAGTTTTTGCCCATTCAGTATGATATTGGCTGTGGGTTTGTCATAAATAGCTCTTATTGTTTTGAGGTACGTTCCATCAATACCGAATTTATTGAGCGTTTTTAGCATGAAGGGCTGTTGAATTTTGTCAAAAGCCTTTTCTGCATCAATTGAGATAATCATGTGGTTCTTGTCTTTGGTTCTGTTTATATGCTGGATTATGTTTATTGATTTGCGAATGTTGAACCAGCCTTGCATCCCAGGGATGAAGCCCACTTGATCATGGTGGATAAGCTTTTTGATGTGTTGCTGAATCCGGTTTGCCAGTATTTTATTGAGGATTTTTGCATCGATGTTCATCAGGGATATTGGTCTAAAATTCTCTTTTTTTTGTTGTGTCTCTGCCAGGCTTTGGTATCAGGATGATGTTGGCCTCATAAAATGAGTTAGGGAGGATTCCCTCTTTTTCTATTGATTGGAATAGTTTCAGAAGGAATGGTACCAACTCCTCTTTGTACCTCTGGTAGAATTCAGCTGTGAATCCATCTGGTCCTGGACTTTTTTTGGTTGGTAGGCTATTAATTGTTGCCTCAATTTCAGAGCCTGCTATTGGTCTATTCAGGGATTCAACTTCTTCCTGGTTTAGTCTTGGAAGAGTGTAAGTGTCCAGGAAATTATCCATTTCTTCTAGATTTTCCAGTTTATTTGCGTAGAGGTGTTTATAGTATTCTCTGATGGTAGTTTGTATTTCTGTGGGGTCGGTGGTGATATCCCCTTGATCATTTTTAATTGCGTCGATTTGATTCTTCTCTCTTTTCTTCTTTATTAGTCTGGCTAGTGGTCTGTCAATTTTGTTGATCTTTTCAAAAAACCAACTCCTGGATTCATTGATTTTTTGGAGGGTTTTTTGTGTCTCTATCTCCTTCAGTTCTGCTCTGATCTTAGTTATTTCTTGCCTTCTGCCAGCTTTCGAATGTGTTTGCTCTTGCTTCTCTAGTTCTTTTAATTGCGATGTTAGAGTGTCAATTTTACATCTTTCCTGCTTTCTCTTGTGGGCATTTAGTGCTATAAATTTCCCTCTACACACTGCTTTAAATGTGTCCCAGAGATTCTGGTATGTTGTATCTTTGTTCTCATTGGTTTCAAAGAACATCTTTATTTCTGCCTTCATTTCGTTATGTACCCAGTAGTCATTCAGGAGCAGGTTGTTCAGTTTCCATGTAGTTGAGCGGTTTTGAGTGAGTTTCTTAGTCCTGAGTTCTAGTTTGATTGCACTGTGGTCTGAGAGACAGTTTGTTATAATTTCTGTTCTTGTACATTTGCTGAGGAGTGCTTTACTTCCAATTACGTGGTCAATTTTGGAGTAAGTATGATGTGGTGCTGAGAAGAATGTATATTCTGTTGATTTGGGGTGGAGAGTTCTATAGATGTCTATTAGGTCTGCTTGCTGCAGAGATGAGTTCAATTCCTGGATATCCTTGTTAACTTTCTGTCTCGTTGATCTGTCTAATGTTGACAGTGGAGTGTTGAAGTCTCCCATTATTATTGTATGGGAGTCTAAGTCTCTTTGTAAGTCTCTAAGGACTTGCTTTATGAATCTGGGTGCTCCTGTATTGGGTGCGTATATATTTAGGATAGTTAGCTCTTCCTGTTGAATTGATCCCTTTACCATTATGTAATGGCCTTCTTTGTCTCTTTTGATCTTTGATGGTTTAAAGTCTGTTTTATCAGAGACTAGTATTGCAACCCCTGCTTTTTTTTGTTCTCCATTTGCTTGGTAAATCTTCCTCCATCCCTTTATTTTGAGCCTATGTATGTCTCTGCGTGTGAGATGGGTCTCCTGAATACAGCAGACTGATGGGTCTTGACTCTTTATCCAGTTTGCCAGTCTGTGTCTTTTAATTGGAGCATTTAGTCCATTTACATTTAAGGTTAATATTGTTATGTGTGAACTTGATCCTGCCATTATGATATTAACTGGTTATTTTGCTCATTAGTTGATGCAGTTTCTTCCTAGCCTCAATGGTCTTTACATTTTGGCATGTTTTTGCAATGGCTGGTACCGGTTGTTCCTTTCCATGTTTAGTGCTTCCTTCAGGATCTCTTGTAAGGCAGGCCTAGTGGTGACAAAATCCCTAAGCATTTGCTTATCTGTAAAGGATTTTATTTCTCCTTCACTTATGAAACTTAGTTTGGCTGGATATGAAATTCTGGGTTTAAAATTCTTTTCTTTAAGAATGTTGAATATTGGCCCCCACTCTCTTCTGGCTTGAAGAGTTTCTGCTGAGAGATCTGCTGTTAGTCTGATGGGCTTCCCTTTGTGGGTAACCCGACCTTTCTCTCTGGCTGCCCTTAAGATTTTTTCCTTCATTTCAACTTTGGTGAATCTGGCAATTATGTGTCTTGGAGTTGCTCTTCTCGAGGAGTATCTTTGTGGCGTTCTCTGTATTTCCTGGATTTGAATGTTGGCCTGCCCTACTAGGTTGGGGAAGTTCTCCTGGATGATATCCTGAAGAGTGTTTTCCAACTTGGTTCCATTTTCCCCCTCACTTTCAGGCACCCCAATCAGACGTAGATTTGGTCTTTTTACATAATCCCATACTTCTTGCAGGCTTTGTTCGTTTCTTTTTCTTCTTTTTTCTTTTGGTTTCTCTTCTCGCTTCATTTCATTCATTTGATCCTCAATCGCTGATACTCTTTCTTCCAGTTGATCGAGTCGGTTACTGAAGCTTGTGCATTTGTCACGTATTTCTCGTGTCATGGTTTTCATCTCTTTCATTTCGTTTAGGACCTTCTCTGCATTAATTACTCTAGCCATCAATTCTTCCACTTTTTTTTCAAGATTTTTAGTTTCTTTGCGCTGGGTACGTAATTCCTCCTTTAGCTCTGAGAAATTTGATGGACTGAAGCCTTCTTCTCTCATCTCGTCAAAGTCATTCTCCGTCCAGCTTTGATCCGTTGCTGGCGATGAGCTGCGCTCCTTTGCCGGGGGAGATGCGCTCTTATTTTTTGAATTTCCAGCTTTTCTGCCCTGCTTTTTCCCCATCTTTGTGGTTTTATCTGCCTCTGGTCTTTGATGGTGGTGATGTACTGATGGGGTTTTGGTGTAGGTGTCCTTCCTGTTTGATAGTTTTCCTTCTAACAGTCAGGACCCTCAGCTGTAGGTCTGTTGGAGATTGCTTGAGGTCCACTCCAGACGCTGTTTGCCTGGGTATCAGCAGCAGAGGCTGCAGAAGATAGAATATTTCTGAACAGCGAGTGTACCTGTCTGATTCTTGCTTTGGAAGCTTCCTCTCAGGGGTGTACTCCTCCCTGTGAGGTGTGGGGTGTCAGACTGCCCCTAGTGGGGGATGTCTCCCAGTTAGGCTACTCAGGGGTCAGGGACCCGCTTGAGCAGGGAGTCTGTCCCTTCTCAGATCTCAACCTCCGTGTTGGGAGATCCACTGCTCTCTTCAAAGCTGTCAGACAGAGTCGTTTGCGTCTGTGCAGAGGTGTCTGTGTGTCTTAGTTTACTGTGCCCTGTCCCCAGAGGTGGAGTCTACAGAGACAGGCAGGTTTCCTTGAGCTGCTGTGAGCTCCACCCAGTTCGAGCTTCCCAGCAGCTTTGTTTACCTACTTAAGCCTCAGCAATGGTGGTCGCCCCTCCCCCAGCCTCGCTGCTGCCTTGCCGGTAGATCACAGACTGCTGCGCTAGCAACGAGGGAGGCTCCGTGGGTGTGGGACCCTCCCGGCCAGGTGTGGGATACGATCTCCTGGTGTGCCTGTTTCCTAAAGCGCAGTATTGGGGTGGGAGTTACCCGATTTTCCAGGTGTTGTGTGTCTCAGTTCCCCTGGCTAGGAAAAGGGACTCCCTTCCCCCTTGCGCTTCCCAGGTGAGGCAATGCCTCCCCCTGCTTCAGCTCTCGCTGGTCGGGCTGCAGCAGCTGACCAGCTCCGATCGTCCGGCACTCCCCAGTGAGATGAACCCAGTACCTCAGTTGAAAATGCAGAAATCACCGGTCTTCTGTGTCGCTCGCGCTGGGAGTTGGAGACTGGAGCTGCTCCTATTCGGCCATCTTGCTCCGCCCCCTGTGCCACATTTTCTTAATCCAATCTGTCACTGATGGACATTTGGGTTGATTCCAAGTCTTTGCTATTGTGAATAGTGCTGCAATAAACATACGTGTGCATGTGTCTTTATAGCAGCATAATTTATAATCCTTTGGGTATATACCCAGTAATGGGATGGCTGGGTCATACGGTACATCTAGTTCTAGATCCTTGAGGAATCGCCATACTGTTTTCCATAATGGTTGAACTAGTTTACAATCCCACCAACAGTGTAAAAGTGTTCCTATTTCTCCACATCCTCTCCAGCACCTGTTGTTTCCTGACTTTTTAATGATTGCCATTCTAACTGGTGTGAGATGGTATCTCATTGTGGTTTTGATTTGCATTTCTCTGATGGCCAGTGATGATGAGCATTTTTTCATGTGTCTGTTGGCTGTATGAATGTCTTCTTTTGAGAAATGTCTGTTCATGTCCTTTGCCCACTTTTTGATGGGGTTGTTTGTTTTTTTCTTGTAAATTTGTTTGAGTTCTTTGTAGGTTCTGGATATTAGCCCTTTGTCAGATGAGTAGATTGCAAAAATTTTCTCCCATTCTGTAGGTTGCCTGTTCACTCTGATGGTAGTGTCTTTTGCTGTGCAGAAGCTCTTTAGTTTAATGAGATCCCATTTGTCAATTTTGGCTTTTGCTGCCGTTGCTTTTGGTGTTTTAGACATGAAATCTTTGCCCATGCCTATGTCCTGAATGGTACTACCTAGGTTTTCCTCTAGGATTTTTATGGTATTAGGTCTAACATTTAAGTCTCTAATCCATCTTGAATTAATTTTCGTATAAGGAGTAAGGAAAGGATCCAGTTTCAGCTTTCTACTTATGGCTAGCCAATTTTCCCAGCACCATTTATTAAATAGGGAATCCTTTCCCCATTTCTTGTTTCTCTCAGGTTTGTCAAAGATCAAATGGCTGTAGATGTGTGGTATTATTTCTGAGGACTCTGTTCTGTTCCATTGGTCTATATCTCTGTTTTTGGTACCAGTACCATGCTGTTTTGGTTACTGTAGCCTTGTAGTATAGTTTGAAGTCAGGTAGCGTGATGCCTCCAGCTTTGTTCTTTTGACTTAGGATTGTCTTGGAGATGCGGGCTCTTTTTTGGTTCCATATGAACTTTAAAGCAGTTTTTTCCAATTCTGTGAAGAAACTCATTGGTAGCTTGATGGGGATGGCATTGAATCTATAAATTACCTTGGGCAGTATGGCCATTTTCACAATATTGATTCTTCCTATCCATGAGCATGGTATGTTCTTCCATTTGTTTGTGTCCTCTTTGATTTCACTGAGCAGTGGTTTGTAGTTCTCCTTGAACAGGTCCTTTACATCCCTTGTAAGTTGGATTCCTAGGTATTTGATTCTCTTTGAAGCAATTGTGAATGGAAGTTCATTCCTGATTTGGCTCTCTGTTTGTCTGTTACTGGTGTATAAGAATGCTTGTGATTTTTGCACATTAATTTTGTATCCTGAGACTTTGCTGAAGTTGCTTATCAGCTTAAGGAGATTTTGGGCTGAGACAATGGGGTTTTCTAAATATACAATCATGTCATCTGCAAACAGGGACAATTTGACTTCTTCTTTTCCTAACTGAATACCCTTGATTTCTTTCTCTTGCCTGATTGCCCTAGCCAGAACTTCCAACACTATGTTGAATAGGAGTGGTGAGAGAGGGCATCCCTGTCTTGTGCCAGTTTTCAAAGGGAATTTTTCCAGTTTTTGCCCATTCAGTATGATATTGGCTGTGGGTTTGTCATAAATAGCTCTTATTATTTTGAGGTACGTTCCATCAATACCGAATTTATTGAGCGTTTTTAGCATGAAGGGCTGTTGAATTTTGTCAAAAGCCTTTTCTGCATCAATTGAGATAATCATGTGGTTCTTGTCTTTGGTTCTGTTTATATGCTGGATTATGTTTATTGATTTGCGAATGTTGAACCAGCCTTGCATCCCAGGGATGAAGCCCACTTGATCATGGTGGATAAGCTTTTTGATGTGTTGCTGAATCCGGTTTGCCAGTATTTTATTGAGGATTTTTGCATCGATGTTCATCAGGGATATTGGTCTAAAATTCTCTTTTTTTGTTGTGTCTCTGCCAGGCTTTGGTATCAGGATGATGTTGGCCTCATAAAATGAGTTAGGGAGGATTCCCTCTTTTTCTATTGATTGGAATAGTTTCAGAAGGAATGGTACCAACTCCTCTTTGTACCTCTGGTAGAATTCAGCTGTGAATCCATCTGGTCCTGGACTTTTTTTGGTTGGTAGGCTATTAATTGTTGCCTCAATTTCAGAGCCTGCTATTGGTCTATTCAGGGATTCAACTTCTTCCTGATTTAGTCTTGGAAGAGTGTAAGTGTCCAGGAAATTATCCATTTCTTCTAGATTTTCCAGTTTATTTGCGTAGAGGTGTTTATAGTATTCTCTGATGGTAGTTTGTATTTCTGTGGGGTCGGTGGTGATATCCCCTTGAACATTTTTAATTGCGTCGATTTGATTCTTCTCTCTTTTCTTCTTTATTAGTCTGGCTAGTGGTCTGTCAATTTTGTTGATCTTTTCAAAAAACCAACTCCTGGATTCATTGATTTTTTGGAGGGTTTTTTGTGTCTCTATCTCCTTCAGTTCTGCTCTGATCTTAGTTATTTCTTGCCTTCTGCTAGCTTTCAAATGTGTTTGCTCTTGCTTCTCTAGTTCTTTTAATTGCGATGTTAGAGTGTCAATTTTACATCTTTCCTGCTTTCTCTTGTGGGCATTTAGTGCTATAAATTTCCCTCTACACACTGCTTTAAATGTGTCCCAGAGATTCTGGTATGTTGTATCTTTGTTCTCATTGGTTTCAAAGAACATCTTTATTTCTGCCTTCATTTCGTTATGTACCCAGTAGTCATTCAGGAGCAGGTTGTTCAGTTTCCATGTAGTTGAGCGGTTTTGAGTGAGTTTCTTAGTCCTGAGTTCTAGTTTGATTGCACTGTGGTCTGAGAGACAGTTTGTTATAATTTCTGTTCTTGTACATTTGCTGAGGAGTGCTTTACTTCCAATTACGTGGTCAATTTTGGAGTAAGTATGATGTGGTGCTGAGAAGAATGTATATTCTGTTGATTTGGGGTGGAGAGTTCTATAGATGTCTATTAGGTCTGCTTGTTGCAGAGATGAGTTCAATTCCTGGATATCCTTGTTAACTTTCTGTCTCGTTGATCTGTCTAATGTTGACAGTTCTCCCTTCATTTCTTGTATCATTTTTTGGATTTCCTTACATTGGGCTCTGCCTTTCTCTGGTGCCTCCCTGATTAGCTTAATAACTAACCCCTGAATTCTTTTTCAGGTAAATCAGGGATTTCTTCTTGGTTTGGGTCCATTGCTGGTGAGCCAGTATGATTTTTTGGGAGTGTTAAAGAGCCTTGTTTTGTCATATTACCAGAGTTGGTTTTCTGGTTCCTTCTCATTTGGGTAGGCTCGGTCAGAGGGAAGGTCTAGGGCTAAAGGCTGTTATTCAGATTCTTTTGTCCCATGGGGTGTTCCCTTAATGTTGTAATCTCCCCCTTTTCCTATGGTTGTGGCTTTCTGAGAGCTGAGCTGTAGTGATTATTATCTCTCTTCTGGATTTAGCCACCCAGCAAGTCTACCAGGCTCCAGGCTGGTACTAAGGGTTGTCTGCACAGAGTCCTGTGGTCTCTCAGCCATGGATACCAGCACCTGTTTCGGTGGAGGTGGCAGGGGTGTGAAATGGACTCTGTGAGGATTCTTAGCTTTGGTGGTTTAATGCACTATTTTTGTGCTGGTTGACCTCCTGCCAAGAGGTGGTGCTTTCCAGAGAGCATGAGCTGTGGTAGTATGGGAAGGAACAGGTGGTAGGCCCTATAACTCCCAAGAGTATATGTCTTTTTTCTTCAGTTACCAGGGTGGGTAGGGAAGGACCACTGGGTTGGGGCAGTGCTAGGTGTTGTCTGAGCTCAGACTCTCCTTGGGCGGATCTTGCTGTGGCTGCTGTGGGGGATGAGAGTGAGGTTCTCAGGTCAATGGAATTATGTTTCTAGGAGGATTATGACTGTCTCTACTGTGTCATGCAGGTTGTCAGGGAAGTGGGGGAAAGCTGGCAGTCACAGGCCTCACTCAGCTCCCACACAATCCGAAGGGCTGATCTCACTTCCACCGTGCCTGCCCCCCGCCCAACAGCACCAAGTCTGTTTCCAGGCAGTGGGCAAGCAGGGCTGAGAACTTGCCCCAGGCTACCGTCCTCCCAGCTGTGAAAGCAAATATGTCTTTCCTTCTTCCTTGCCTGTGAAGTCTGTACACTGGATTCATGCCCTCCCTTGAGTTCTGGCCAGGAGGTTTCTCAAACAGTTCAAATTGTTACAAAGTTTAGCTGGGGATTTTCTTCTCCCTGTGGCCTTTTTCCTGTGCCTCTGGCAACCCTCTTGAAGGGCCTCTGTGAGGCCAGACAAAAACGGCTTGCTAGGGAACCCAGTGAGCTCCCAGGGTTTTTCCTGCTGCTTCCTCTACCTCTGTATTTCGCTCGGCTCTCTAAATTGACTCAGTTACAGGTAAGATCAAAATCTTTTCTAGGTCAAAATCTAGGCCTTCCGTTTCCCCAGTTGGGGTATGTGTTCAGGGGTGGACAATCTCCCTTTCCCACCTCTTCAGTTTGAGCACTCACAGTATTTGGGTTGTCTTCCAGGTCCTGCAGGAGCAATCTGCTTCTTTCAGGGGGTCTGTAGCTCCTCTCAAGCTTCCCAATTTGTTCCTGCAATTGTTCTGGAGCAAAAACTCATGATGTGAGCCTCTGCATGCTGCTCTGTCCATCCGAATTGGAGCTGCAATCTAGTCCTGCATCCCATATGCCATGATCCCCTGAGAGTCTCTAGGTACTTCAGTAGCCTGAAGGCTTTCTGCTGAGAAATGCAGTGTAGGCTCTCATTGAGTACTGTTCACTTATGACACTATCAAACTAAATTCTTGCCTACCGGTTGTACTGGAGACTTGCTAATAGTGTCTTCCTCTTTCATTTATTTTAACCTGACTAGGCACCAGGGCTGATTAGATCAGTTTTTATTTTCCCTACAAGAATGATGCTTATTTCGGCCCTGAAATCTTTTGGTAATTTAAAAATGTTGTATAGCATTTGCACTGGTAGAGATAACAATTGTGCTTTGTTGTTTTCCATGTTGTAAAACTAGCTAAGAATTACCCTAACGGTGACATTGCCAGTTCTATCTCTTGTCCCAAAAGAATATGAACTACCCTTACTTGGAGATAGTAAATGCTGGATTATTCGTGTTTCTGAAAAGATTTGCCAGTCTAGTGATATTACTGTGTTAGTTAGAGTAAATGCTAGGCATATCACTTCTTCAAATAATGATTCAGGGACTGAAACTCCTTTCATCTTATGGCAATGCCATCTTTATCATGGCATTCTAGGCTCTGTTTCCATTCCAGTAAACTAGAAGGAAAAAAAGAACATGGAGAATATTATATAGGAGAGCAGGATTGGAGATGATACATATCACTTTGGTTCATAATCCATTGGGCAAAAATTGATCACATGAATATAGCTAACTATAGGGGATACTGGCAAATATGGTTCAGATATATGGCCATTCCAAGGAAAAGGAAACAGGTTTTCATGAACAGATAGTATCTATAATAATTAACTTTGGAGCAACCACTAGAAAGCTAAACCATTCCTTCTAACTGTTTCCCTTTCACTGGTGCAACAGAGCCACTGCTTCCCACTCCTGTTGTCTTTTCTGATGTGTCTTTAACTTCTAGGTGGAAGGAGCTAGACACTAACCTGACTGATTGTGAAAGATGATTGATCTAGAGATCAAGAATCATTTAGTGGATGCCATGTTAGGTAACATATTCGTCCATTTACGTTGCTATAAAGGAATACCCGAGACTGGGTAATTTATAAAGAAAAGAGGTTTATTTTGGTTCCCAGTTCTGTAGGCTGTACAGGAAGCATGGTGATGGCATTCATTTCTGCTGAGGGCCTCAGGAAGCTTACAATCATGGCAGAAGGTAAAGAAGGAGTAGATATATCACATGGCAAGTGAGGGAGCAAGAGAGAAAGGGGGTGGGTCACAGATTATTTTAAACAACCAGACCTTGTGTTAAATACCTGCGAAAGAACTCACTCATCACCAAGAAGATGGTACTAAGCCATTCATGAGAGACCTGTCCCTATGACCCAAACACCTCCCACCAGGCCCACCAACAACATTGGAGGTCACATATCAACATCAGATTTGGAGGGGACAAAACATTCAAACCATATCAGCTAATGATAAACTGCTAAAGAAAGTTGTATCACCTACATTTTTTCATGTTATCTTTTCCTCACAGGTTTGCTTAGAGGTAAGGAAACTGGGATCTCCCTCTGGTTCTTGCTGAAAGGAGACACTTAGTTGTGTTCTGAAGTATCAGCAGACCAGAGCTGGTACCCACATGTGACATTATCAAAAGTAGAGATGAGCAAATATTTACCAAGCAATCAACATGTGCCAAATACTTGCTAGGAGCTGAGGACACAGAAGTTAATCAAATGGTTAAAAACAGTAATGAAATAACTCTTTTCTGTGATAATATTGACAAATTTAAAAGGCTGACAACAGCAAGTGTTGGTAAGGAGATAGGGAAACGACAACTCTCAAACAATGCTGATGAGAGTAAAAGTCAGTACAGCCACATTGTAGGACAATTTGTCAGTGTCTCTTTAAAATATGCACATACCCTATAATCCAGCAGTTTCACTTCTAAGTCTTTTTTACTAGAGTAACACACATGCAGACACATAGGAACATAGTAAAGCACTTCATCATAAATTTCATGATAAATTTTTTGTAATAGCAAGATCTTGGAAATGATCTAAATGTCCATCAATATGGACAAAAATGGTTACAATGGGGATACATCCATATGATGGAAAGCAATTAAAATGAATTACCTAGCTATATCTATCATCATGGATATATTTCATAAATACTTTTGAGTGAAAGAAGCAAGTGGCAGAATGATGTACACAGCCACATGATATTTGGGAAAATGTGCAAATCAATACTGTATATTTTATATGGATACAGGTTATGTCTGTAGATGTATACAAAAAGATTGGAAGGCTAACCATCAAACTCATATTACTGTTTGGTTACCTTTGGAAAAGCAGTGAAGGGATAGAGCATGGGGGTGGAGATCAAGGGTGCTTTTGGCTTTATCTATAATATTCTATTCTGGAATAATGAACAGTGTTTTTATAAGTTATTTTTAAATGAAATAAATTGGAAAAACTGGAAGTAAAAGTGCCAAAAGGTTAATAGTAGTTACTTGTGAAAGTTAGAAAAATGGGTGATTGTTTTATTATTCTCTGTACTTTTCTGGATGTGTTAAAATTAATGGCAACAAAAAGAACATCTAGAGAAACAACTGAAAATACCCATCGTCCATGACTTTAAAGAGCTTCCTCTCTAATAGGGGAAAGATGGGCATAAAGAGGTAAAGAGTCCTGAGAGAACAAGGAAGAGAGTCTCCTAACTTAGGCTTAGGGGTCTAATAAATGCTTCCCAGAGAATATGCCAATGATTTAGGCCTTGAAGATCAAGTATGAGCTTTCTAAGTCAAGGAGCTGCATCCAGGCTAAAGAAGGAGCATAAGCAACAGTGTGGAGATAAAAAGTAGCATATTGTGGCTGGGCACGGTGGCTCATGCCTGTAATCCCAGCATTTTGGGAGGCCGAGGTGGGCAGATAACAAGGTCAGGAGATGGAGACCATCCTGGCTAACACAGTGAAACCCCGTCTCTACTAAAAATACAAAAAAAATTAGCCGGGTGTGGTGGCGGGTGCTTGTATTCCCAGCTACTTGGGAGACTGAGGCAGGAGAATGGTGTGAACCCGGGAGGCAGACGTTGCAGTGAGCCGAGATCACAACACTGCACTCCAACCTGGGTGACAGAATGAGACTCCATCTCAGAAAAAAAAAAAAAAAAAAAAAAAAAAAAAGTAGCATAGTGTATGAGGAAACTCCAGTTGGTTTTGTTTGTCTGGAGTATAAATTCTTAGGTAGGAGATTGTGGCAGGAAATGAAATAATGTGGGTACATACAAACTGGAAAGGTTTCACTAAGGAACTGGAATATTTTCTTATTAGAATTACTAAGATGTATTGAATGATTTATCATGTGCTAGGCAGTGTGTGAAGCTTTGTACATGTACATCATTTAATTTTCTCCACAGCCTGTAAGAGGTATGTGCTATTATTATCTTTGTTTTAGAGAAAGGAAATTGAGGTTCACTGAGAGAATCATGTATGTATTTGGGCAGTGAAATACTTTTTAGTTCATTGATTGAGATCTGGAGGTCCTGCTGAGGAGATTCCATGCTAGAATGCTGTGCGCACTTACAAGTTGTTTCCTAGCTGTGGGGATGAGTTTGCACTAAGCTAGTGATTCTTGAATGTTGGTGAGTGTCAAAATCACTTGGTGGAGTTTATTGTCATTCAGATACCTGGACTCCAATCTGTAGATTCTGATTCAGCAGGTCTGGGGTGGAATCCAGGAATCTGTAGGTTTAATATTCACCTCTGATTGTGATTGTGATGCAGGTGGGCCTGAGATCACACTGTGAACAATTCCAACTCTATTGCCTTTTCTTTCTTAACGTCTTTGGACCACTGGTGTCCATTTTAAGCATGGCACCCAGGAGCAGGGCAAAACTCTTAACTATATATTACAAAAATTAGCTCTACTACCTTGGAACTCCATTTTACTTAGATAACCAGTCACAGACCCAAATAGAGAAAGCCCATTGGCAAAAACTGTAGAGTGAACCAGGGGCCTTCAGTTTCTCACCTGAGCTCTTCTAGCTCCTAGAGCTCATTAGGTCCAGGGCGAAGCACTTGGTAAATGTATAGTATACACTGCTGGGTGGTCAGTTGATTAGGCTGAACATGACCATAAAGAAGAGTGATAAATTGTAGGTAAGTCATCAATGTTGAATTTTACAAGCAAACACATTACACATGTAAATTACTTAGAAACCAACTAGATTTGTGGGCAAGAAATTTTACAAACGGGATGCAGAGGACACGGCCTAATATTGCCATTCACACATCACAGAAAACAGAGGCTCAGGGACTATCCAATAACCTTGATTCAGAGATATCTCACATTCATATGCCTGACGCGGTGTAAACTCAACCTTTCCCCACTCCTGTTCTATTGGCGTGGGGAGTTTCTTCTGGGTCTTCTGGAAGAATGTTTATTTCTGTCTCCTGGGTCACTGGGAGCAATAGGTAGGAGCAGAAAATTTGTGTTCAAAACTCTTCATTTCCTTCTCCTTAACGCCTAGATAGATGGTTAGGAGATTAATGGAGCCTTCTGAATTTGGAGATGAAAGTCCTATTGAATCACAGCAGCATGGTCTCTGTGATTCCCGTGATAGTCCTGTATTCTTGTCTCTTTCTTTTGAAGTGATATCAATTTGACAAATTGGTCGAGGTTGTCCTGTTTTACAATGATGTGGCTCCACCTGTTTGCCTTTTTAGGGCCACATTCAAGATTATGTTAATATAGTACAGCTTTAAGAAAGGAAATGGTTATTTTTTGGCTTAAAGATGTCCAGAATGTGGGCAAAGGATAAAATAATTCAGAAGGTCAATTTTTAAGCTAATCAAGGAGGCACCAGAGAAAGGCGAATTCCAACTTAAAGAAATCAAAAACATGTGTGATGTTCCCCTTCCTGAGTCCAAGTGATCTCATTGTTCAGTTCCCACCTATGAGTGAGAACATGCGGTGTTTGGTTTTCTGTTCTTGTGATAGTTTGCTAAGAATGATGGTTTCCAGCTGCATCCATGTCCCTACAAAGGACACAAACTCATCCTTTTTTATGGCTGCATAGTATTCCATGGTGTATATGTGCCACATTTTCTTAATCCAATCTGTCACTGATGGACATTTGGGGCCTATCATGGGGAGGGGGGAGGGGGGAGGGATTGCATTGGGAGTTATATCTGATGTAAATGACGAGTTGATGGGTGCAGCACACCAACATGGCACAAGTATACATATGTAACAAACCTGCACGTTATGCACATGTACCCTACAACTTAAAGTATAATAATAATAATAAATAAATTAAAAAAAAAAAGAAATCAAAAACATGATACAGGATATGAAAGGAAAATTCTTCAGTGAAATAGAGAGCATAAATAAAAAACAGTCACAACTTCTGGAAATGAAGGACACACTTAGAGAAATGCATTGTTTTTTAACGTGCTCATTCACCTTTGTACTTAGCATTGAAAATTCTGACTAAAAAGTATTCTTTCCCCACAACTCCTGTAATAATTATTTGTTAAAATTTTATCTTCCTCCTGATACTATGGTTATATCTCTTCACACTTTCTGGTCTTTTATAAGTTCTGTGTCCTTTTCTGACCAAAACACATTTATATGCTGCACTCACATAATGTTCACGTGACTAAAAGTGAAAGATCCAGTTAAACAACCTGATTTTTGTAGTGTGTGTGTGTTTCTTCCCTGTGGATTCAACTATTTTTCCCCAGATTTTCTGTGTTATATACACACCCCATGTGCATTAGGAGGAAACTATTAAAATGGGCATTAGAAATAATGGAGTCATGAGGCTGATGGAATCTGAAGATATCTTCTGACACAGCTCCTGCATACAGGCAGGTAAATATTTAGTCTATTTAAGATAAGTAGTCATCTTATCTCTTCTTCAACGGCTTTACAGAGTATTTTGATCATTTAGTCCAGTGTTTTGTCTCCACAGTCAAGATAGTCTTCCTCATGATTAGTGATGTTAAGCATTTCTTTCATATATTTGTTGGCTATTTATGTCTTTTGAGGAATTTCTATTCAGATCCTTTGCCCATTTTTAATTGGGTTATTTGTTTTCTTGCTATTGAGTTGTTTTGAGTTTGTTATGTATCCTTATCAGATGTATGGCTTTGAAATATTTCTTGTTCAGTCTTTAGGTTACCTCTTCATTCTGTTAATTGTTTCCTTTGTTGTGCAGAAGCTTTTTAAATTTGATGTAATCCTATTTATTTACTTTTGGTTTTCATTGCAAATTAAACTACAATGAGATAACACTTCACACCGATCAGAATAGCAATTATCAAAAAGATAAAAGATAACTGTTGGATTAACATGGCAGACAGGAGGCAGGACTAGCTTGCAGCTCCTGCTTGGACAGAGAGAGCAGCATGTGGAGACTCACATCGTGAACTTTTGCTCCAAGAACTACCACAGGAACATACCAGGAGAGGTGAGAGAATCCACAGACCCTTTGACGGAACTGGATCAAAGCTACAAGCTCCCTGAGATGCTGAAAAACTATAAGTCTGCTTGCCTTCTCAATGAGGAGGCTCGTGGTCCTGGGAAAGTACTCAGTCCTGGTCATCGGCTGCCTGAAAATAGGCTCAGTGTTGTTGGCGAGGCACAGTGGGAGTGAGACTCGCCTTTAGGACTGCAGGCTGTGAGGGAGTGGGGTGAGGCCTGTGACTGCTGACTTTCCTCCACTTCCTTGGTGACCTATATGACTCAGCAGAGGCAGCCATAATCCCCCTGGGAATATAACTCCATTGGACTGGGAACTAAACTTCCATCCCCCACAGCAGCCTCAGCAAGCCCTGCCCAAGGAGAGGCTGAGCTCAGACACATCAATCCCCAACCCCACCTGGTGGTCATTCTCTACCTGTCCTGGTAGCCAAAGACGAAAGTCATAATCTCTTGGGAGCTCTATGGCCCTGCCCACCACCTGAGAAACCTGAACACTTAACCAGTTGTTGCTAGGGCAAGTTTGCGTCCTTATAGGACTGCAACTGATGCACTGTTGAAAGCGCCACCTCCTGGCTAAAGGCCAGCCAATACAAAACCAGTGCATGAAACAAAAACACAACCAAAGAACCTCACAGAGTCTACTTCACTCCCCTGCTCCCTCCACTGGAGCAGGTGATGGTATCCATGGCTGCAAGACCTGAAGATAGATCACATCACAGGATACTTCTTAGACACTCCCCAGTACCAGCCAAGAGCCTGGTAGGTCCACTGGGTGACTAGACCCAGAAAAAGAAAGACAATCACTACAGTTGAGCTCTCAGGAATCCCCATTCCTATGGGAAGAGTGAGACCACCACATCAAGGGAGCATTCTGTGGGATAAAAGAATTTGAACAGCAGCCCTTGAATACCAGATCTTCCATCTGACACAGTCTACCCAAATGAGAAGGAACCAGAAAAACAATTCTGGTAATATGACAAAACAAGGTTCTTTAACTCCCTGAAAAGATCATACCAGCTCACTAGCAATGGATCCAAACCAAGATGAAATCTCTGAATTGCCAGGAAAACAATAATTCAGAAGGTCAATTTTTAAGCTAATCAAGGAGGCACCAGAGAAAGGCTAATTCCAACTTAAAGAAATCAAAAACATGATACAGGATATGAAAGGAAAATTCTTCAGTGAAATAGAGGGCATAAATAAAAAACAGTCACAACTTCTGGAAATGAAGGACACACTTAGAGAAATGCAAAATGCACTGGAAGGTCTCAGCAGTAGAATCAAACAAGCAGAAGAAAGGACTTCAGAACTTGAAGACAAGGCTTTTGAATTAACCCAAACTGTCAAAGACAAAGAAAAAAGAATTTAAGAAAATGAACAAAGCCTCCAAGAACTTTGGGACTATGTTAAACGTCCAAATCTAAGAATAATTGGTATTTCTGAGGAAGAAGAAAAATCCAAATATTTGGAAAACATATTTGAGGATATAATTGAGGAAAACTTCCCTGGCTGATATGGTTCAGCTATGTCCCCATCAAAATCTCATCTTGAATTCCCAGGTGTTGTGGGAGAGACCAGGTGAGAGGTAACTGAATCATGGGGGCAAGTCTTTCTTATGCTGTTCTTGTGATAGTGAATGAGGCTCATGAGATCTGATGGTTTTATAAAGAAGAGTTACCCTGCACAAGTTCTCTATGCCTACTGCCATCCATGTAAGACATGACTTGCTCCACCTAGCCTTCCACCATGATTGTGAAGCTTCGCCAGCCACATGGAACTGTAAGTCCATTTTTTAATTGCCCTGTCTCGGGTATGTCTTTATCAGCAGCATGAAAATGGACTAACACTGGCCTTGCTAGAGATCTAGACATCCAAATACAAGAAGCTCAAAGCACACCTGGGGGATTCATGGTAAAAATATCATTGCCTGGGCACATAGTAATCACGTTACCTAAAGTCAAGATGAAGGAAAGAAACTTAAAAGCTGTGAGGCAAAAGCATCAGGTAACATATAAAGGAAGGCCTATCAGATTAACAGAAGATTTCTCAGCAGAAATCCTATAACCTAGAAGGGATTGGGGTCCTATATTTAGCTGCCTTAAACAAAACAATTATCAGTGAAGAATTTTGTATTCAGTGAAAGTAAGCCTCATAAATGAAGGAAAGATACAGTCTTTTCCAGACAAACAAATGATGAGAGAATTCACCACTACCAAGCCAACACTACGAGAACTGCTAAAAGGGGCTCTAAATCTTGAAACAAATCTTCAAGATACACCGAAATAGAACCTCCTTAAAGCATAAATCTCACAAGACTTATATAACAAAAACACAATTTAAAAAAACAATGTGTTCAAGCAACAAATAGCATGATGAATAGAATAGTACGTCACATCTCAATACTAACATTGAATGTAAATGGACTAAATGCTCCACTTAAAAGATACAGAATAACGGAATAGATAAGAATTCAACCAACAATTCTCCTGCCTTCTTCAGGAGACTCACCTAACATATAAGGACTCACATAAACTTAAGGTGGGAAAAGATATTCCATGCAAATGGATATCGAAAGAGAGCAGGAATAGCTATTCTTATATCAGACACAACAAACATTAAAGCAACAGCAGTTAAAAAGAAACAAAGAGGGACATTACATAATGATAAATGGACTAGTCAACAGGAAAATATCACAGTTCTAAATATATATGCACCTAACACTGGAGCTCCCAAATTTATAAAACAATTACTACTAGACCTAAGAAATGAGACAGTGATGCAATAATACTATGGGACTTCAGTATTCCAACGATAGCACTAGACAGGTCATCAAGACAGAAAGTCAACAAAGAAACAGTGGACTAACACTATACTCTACAGCAAATGGGCTTAACAGCTATCTATAGAACATTATGCCCAACAACTGCAGAATACACATTTTGTTCATCAGCACATGGAACATTCTCCAAGATAGACCATATGATAGCCTACAAAACAAGTCTCAGTAAATTTAAGAAAATCAAAATCACATCAAGTACTTTCTCAGACCACAGTGGAATAAAACTGGAAATCAACTCCACAAGAAACGCTTTAGTAGAGATGGGTTTCACCATGTTAGCCAGGATGGTCTCGATCTCCTGTCCTTGTGATTTGCCTGCCTTGGCCTCCCAAAGTGCTGGGATTACATGTGTGAGCCACTGTGCCCAGCCAGAAAGGGGTCTAGTTTCAATCTTCTGCATATGGCTAGCCAGTTCTCCCAGCACTACTTATTGAATAGGAAATGCTTTCCCCATTGCTTATTTTTTGTCAGCTTTGTCAAAAATCTGATAGTTGTAGATGTGCAGCCTTATTTCTGGGCTCTCTATTCTGTTCCATTGGTCTACATGTCTGTTTTTGTATCAGTACCATGCTGTTTTGGTTACCATAGCCCTGTAGTATAGATTGAAGTTGGAGAGCATGATGCCTCCAGCTGTGTTCTTTTTGCTTAGGATTGCCTTGGCTATTTAGGCTTTTTTGGTTCCAAATGAATTTTAAAATAGTTTTTTCTAGTTCTGTGAAGAATGTCACTGGTAGTTTGATAGAAATAGCATTGACTCTATAATTTGCTTTGGGCAGTATGACTGACCATTTTAACAATATTGATTTTTCCTATCCATAAGCATGGCATGTTTTTCCGTTTATGTCATCTCTGATTTCTGTGAGCAGTGTTTTGTAGTTC
The DNA here is from genome assembly GCF_024542745.1 of Macaca thibetana thibetana. NCBI lineage: Eukaryota > Metazoa > Chordata > Mammalia > Primates > Cercopithecidae > Macaca > Macaca thibetana. Next base: position 115,922,217 of record NC_065598.1, read on the forward strand.
TCCTTGTAGAGATTTCACCTTCCTGGTTAACTGTATTCCTAGGTATAATATTTTATTCTTTTTGTGTCAATTGTGAATGGGATTGCATTCCTGATTTGACTCTCAGCGTGACTGCTGTTGGTGTATAGGAATTCTAGTGATTTTTGTACATTAATTTTGTATCCTGAGACTTTGCTAAAGTTTTTATCAGCTGAAGGGGCTTTTGGGCTGAGACTGTGGGGTTTCCTAGATATAAGGTCATATTGTCTGAAAACAGGGATAGTTTCGCTTTCTCTCTTCCCATTTTGGATGCCCCTTCTCTCTTTCTCTTGCTTGATTGCTATGGCCAGAACTTCTAATACTATGTTGAAGGGAGGGCATCCTTTTCTTGTGCCGATTTTCAAGGGGAATGCACCAGCTTTTGCCCATTCAGTCTGATATTGGCTGTGGATTTGAGGTATATGGCTCGTATTATTTTGATGTATCTTTCTTCAAGATCTATTTTATTGAGAGTTTTTAACATGAAGGGGTATTGAATTTGATTGAAAGCCATTTCTGCATCTATTGAGATAATAACGTGGTTCTTCTCTTTAGTTCTGTTTATGTGATGAATCACATTTATTGATTTGTGTATGTTAAACCAAGCTTGCATCCAGGGATAAAGCCTACTCAATCATGGTGGATATGGTTTTTGATGTGCTGCTGAGTTCAGTTTGCCATTATTTTGTTGATGTTCATCAAGAATACTGGTCTGAAGTTTTCTTTTTTTGTTGTATCTGCTAGGTTTTGGTATCAGAATGATGCTGGTCTCATAGAATGAGTTAGGGAGGAGTCTCTTCTCAAATTTTGGAAATAGTTTCAGTAGGAATCACACCAGCTCTTCTTTGTACATCTGTTAGAATTCAGTTGTGAATCAGTCTGGTCCTGGGTTTTTTTGGGGTTGGTAGGCTACTTATTACTGATTCAATGTTGGAGCTCATTATTGTTCTATTCAAGGATTCAGTTTCTTCCTGGTTCAGTCTGTGGAGGGTGTATGTGTCCAATAATTTATCCATTTCTTCTAGATTTTCTAGTTTGTGTGTATAGAGGTGTTCATAATATTCTCTGATGGTTGTATTTCTTTGGGGCCAGTGGTAGTATACCCTTTGTCATTTCTAATTGTGTTTCATTGGATCTATTTTCTTCTTTTTTAGTCTAGATGGTGGCCTATGTATTTTATTAATTTTTTCAAAAAACCAACTCTCAGATTTGTTGATCTTTTGAATGTTTTTTTTCATCTCAGTCCCCTTCAGTTCATCTTTGATTTTGGTTATTTCTTGTCTTCCGCTAGCTTTGGGATTGGTTTGCTCTTGGTTCTCTATTTCTTTTAGTTGTATATTCACTACTTTAAACATTTATTATTTCTTTTTGGTGATGACACTAAAAATCTCTTCTAGCAATATTGAAATATGCACTACATTGTTATTTGCTCTAGTTACTTTACTGTGCATTAAAATAGCAGAACTTATTCTTCCTGTGATATGGTTAGGCTTTGTGTTCTCACCCAAATCTCAACTTGAATTGTAATCCCCATAATCCCCATATGTCAAGGGGAGACAAGGTGAAGGTAATTGAATCATGGGGGCGGTTTCCCCCATGCTGTTCTCGTGATAGTGAGTTATCATGAGATTTAATGGTTTTATATGGGGCTCTTCCCCCTTCACTCAGTACTTCTCCTTCCTGCACCTTGTGAAGAAGGTGCTTTGCTTCCCCTTCACCTTCCACCATGATTGTAAGTTTCCTGAGGCCTCCCCAGCCGTGCTGAACTGTGATTCAATTAAACCTCTTCCTTTATGAATTATAAATTACCCAGTCTCAGGCAGTTCTTTATAGCAGTATAAAAATGGACTAATACATCCTAACTGTAATTTTGTACTTGTAGTTTTTTCCTTGAGTTGTTAGTAGTTTTCTTATTGCTGAGTTATAAGAGTTTTTTGCATATTTTGAATAACAGTCTTTTATCAGTTATCTTTTGCATATTTTGAATAACAGTCTTTTATCAGTTATCTTTTGCAAACATTTTTTCCCAGTCTGAGGCTTGTCTTTTAGTTCTCTGACAGTTTCTCACACAAAGCAGGAATTTTTAATTTTAATGAAGTCCAGCTTATCAATTATTTCTTTCATAGATTATGCCTTTGGTGTTGTATCTAAAAAGCCATGTCCAAACTCAAGGTCATCTAGATTTTCTCCTGAGTTATCTTCTAGTATTTGTATAGTTTTGTGTTTCACATTTAAGTCTATGACCCTTTTTAAATTAATTTCTGTGAAGGGTGTAAGGTCTGTGGCTAAATTCACTTCTTTTACATGGGAATATTGTCCATTCATTTTTGCTCCGCTGCTTGCAACTGGACCATTACTATTCATTTTAGATGACCTAGGATATTACGACACACACACACACGCACACACACACACACTCCACCCCCACCACACCAGACAAGTGTCTTCTCAGGTTGTGAAGAGCTGAGCTGTCTACTTGAAGCTGCAGGAGAGACACTTCAGACCCTGGTCATTCAGTCATTTACTCAGCATGTATTGAGCACCTACTATATGTTTGTTGTTATGTTAGAAGCTGGATACTCATGGTGCCTTGATCTATCTAGTTCATGGTCTAGAGGGGAAGATAGATGTTTGTACAAGGATGACATAAGATGTCAAGTTCCAAAACGGGGATAAGCAAAAGGTGCTATGGATATCAGGAGAAAGAGTGGTAAGTTAGGAGGAAGAAAGGAGGAAGGTTTGTTGGTACTTGGGGAGGTGCTCAAGAGGAAGCATTTCACTTCCTGAAAGATCACTAGGAGTAAAGGGGTGGGGAAAGCAGAGAGATCACTGCAAGTAAAGGAAACAGTATGAACGGTGGTAGAGGTGTGTGTGTGTGTGTGTGTGTGTGTGTGTGTGTGTTTAAGGAAAGGGCTCGATTACTGGGCAGAGTAGCAAATGGGTCTGAAAATCATATTGGGGTCATGAATACAATACAATGCTAGGGAGTTTGTTCTTTACCCTGTAAACTAGATCTGACTCCCAGGACAAACAGATACTACTTTCTGCCACCATTCTCTTCCTCTTTCCTAATCAGTGCCCTCCTTTGTCTTTACTTTTTATGTAAACTTGTTCACTTCATTTATTAAGTCATGGATTTATGTTTACCACATTTATTGGGTATTTTCTAATGTACCAATGCTGAGTCTTTTGGAACTGTCATTTGTAGCTGGTGATTGTTTGACATGCGGAACCCAAAGAGAGCAGAACTCTCCATGGTCCCCATCCTAGTGCCTCCCTGCCATCATTCCTGTGCCCCTCTAGGGGATTTGGCCAAGACTTCTGGAAGCCAATGCCTTCCAGCTATATATAGTGTTGATATTCTGATATATTTGCCAAGACTGTAGTTTATATGCAATCATTTCTTCTCCAGTTGCCTCCTGGACTTATCAGTGGGACTGAAACACAACATAAAGACTACTGCCAATATTAAAGTTTTTGGCAAAGAAGTGTGCACCTGAATCTTCTTCTTTGTGCAGGGAGGTAGGATTGGGCACTGGACTTGTCATAGAGCAAGCTGTTGTAAAGAAGTGAAGTGGATCCTGGAGATGGTTCTGTTGTAGTGGCAGCACACTATCTCACCAGGTGCTTGGAACTGGCTCCAAGTCTCTGGGAGGGGAACTGGTTGGCATCAGCAAACAAAGGAGGAAAAAAAATCTGAGCAGGTGTATTTTCAAGAAATACCTGAAGTAAAACTGAGAAAGAGTCTCCTCCTAGCTCCCACATTGGGGCTCTCTTCATGGCAAGTACGTGATTCAGAATTCTATGGAATAGTAGTCCCCATATCCTTGGTTATCTGCCTGAGCCTGCTGCCTGTAGATGCAAACCCAACCAGGATGTCACATTCTCTATCTCTGGTGTATAGTTGGTGCCTATATTTATCCCTAGCTATCCCACCTGTGATATCTGATCTTCTCCAAACAAGGAAGTTGGCACAATCCAGAATTTCGGATTTGCTTGGGGAAATGTGTTTTCTTTCTCCACCAGACTTCCTCTGTCAGTCAAGAAAAGTGGCCAAGTCCTTTCTCTTTGCAAACTCATCACTAGGGACAGGGTGGGATGGGGGAGGGACCCAAGGCCATACAACCTGAAGAGATTACCATTTAATTTTGGAAGTAGCAGAGAACACCCCTGAAAAAAATGTCTAAAATTCTCCTTTACAGTCTGGCTCAAAATTCATCACCTCCAAGAAGCCTTCTTTTCTATATCTCCCCACATCACTACGTTCACTAGAGGCTATCTTGAATTTACAGTGATATGTGTAGACATTGTTTAGCTCCACCAAAAGCATAGGCCCCTTAAGGGGAATGTCCAGGCCTTCCTCTAGTTTCTAACACCCATGGTGTCTGTCACAAGGCAGGTGTTTGGTAAATGTTTGTTAAATAAATCCCATGGGTTTTGGAATAACTGTTACCATTAATGTTATTTTTTTTCCTACATGCCTAGGTCTTGACTGTCTATATAGGGCCTTCACATCCCTTTTTCCTTGAATCCTCATCATGGCCTATGAAGTTTCTGCTCTCATTTAAGGGCCATCCATGATGCTGGATACACTGCTGTAGACAAAAAACCTTTATGTTTGTACAATGTACTTTTTTTTTTTTTTTTTTTTTTGAGATGGAGTCTCACTCGGTCACCCAGGCTGGAGTGCAGTGGGGTGATCTCGGCTCACTATAACCTTCGCCTCCCAGGTTCAAGCGATTCTCCTGCCTCAGCCTTCTGAGTAGCTGGGATTACAGCTGTGCCTCATCATGCCCAGCTAATTAAATTTGTTGTTGTTGTTGTTGTTGTAGAGACAGGGGTCTCACAAGTCCATGATAAATGGACTAGTCAACAGGAAAATATCACAGTTCTAAATATATATGCACCTAACACTGGAGCTCCCAAATTTATAAAACAATTACTACTAGACCTAAGAAATGAGACAGTGATGCAATAATACTATAGGACTTCAGTATTCCAACGATAGCACTAGACAGGTCATCAAGACAGAAAGTCAACAAAGAAACAGTGGACTAACACTATACTCTACTCTACTAACACTACACTATACTCTATACTCAAGGACTCAAGAGATCTTCCCTCATTGGCCTCCCAAAGTGCTGAGATTACAGGTGTGAGCCACTGCACCCAGCCGTAAAACATCTTTTTTTTTTTTTTTTTTTCTGATAATGGTATCTGCCTTGTTGATAATGCTAGGTTTTCAATTGACTGGATTTGATTTGTTTTGCATTCCCAAAGCAAACAGTTCATGTAGGTAGATGCCCCTTATCCAGGTAATCCTCATAGCTATTTCACTCCTTCCTCCCTTTTCTCACAGTGGATCTCTATTAGGTAATTATCAGTCTTATAAATCTCCATTAAGAATTTCTTTTCCACAGTTAACAACAAAGCTCTGTTTTTTGTTTTTTGTTTTTTTACTTTTATTATTATTATTATTATTATACTTTGAGTTCTAGGGTACATGTGCATAACGTGCAGGTTTGTTACATATGTATACTTGTGCCATGTTGGTGTGCTGCAACCATCAACTCGTCAGCACCCATCAACTTGTCATTTACATCAGGTATAACTCCCAATGCAATCCCTCCCCCCTCCCCCCTCCCCATGATAGGCCCCGGTGTGTGATGTTCCCCTTCCCGAGTCCAAGTGATCTCATTGTTCAGTTCCCACATATGAGTGAGAACATGCGGTGTTTGGTTTTCTGTTCTTGTGATAGTTTGCTAAGAATGATGGTTTCCAGCTGCATCCATGTCCCTACAAAGGACACAAACTCATCCTTTTTTATGGCTGCATAGTATTGCATGGTGTATATGTGCCACATTTTATGGCTGCATAGTATTCCATGGTGTATATGTGCCACATTTTCTTAATCCAGTCTGTCACTGATGGACATTTGGGTTCAAGGAGAACTACAAACCAATGCTCAGTGAAATAAAAGAGGACACAAACAAATGGAAGAACATACCATGCTCATGGATAGGAAGAATCAATATCTTGAAAATGGCCATACTGCCCAAGGTTATTTATAGATTCAATGCCATCCCCATCAAGCTACCAATGAGTTTCTTCACAGAATTGGAAAAAACTGCTTTAAAGTTCATATGGAACCAAAAAAGAGCCCGCATCTCCAAGACAATCCTAAGTCAAAAGAACAAAGCTGGAGACATCACACTACCTGACTTCAAACTATACTACAAGGCTACAGTAACCAAAACAGCATGGTACTGGTACCAAAACAGAGATATAGACCAATGGAACAGAACAGAGTCCTCAGAAATAATACCACACATCTACAGCCATGTGATCTTTGACAAACCTGAGAGAAACAAGAAATGGGGAAAGGATTCCCTATTTAATAAATGGTGCTGGGAAAATTGGCTAGCCATAAGTAGAAAGCTGAAACTGGATCCTTTCCTTAGTCCTTATACGAAAATTAATTCAAGATGGATTAGAGACTTAAATGTTAGACCTAATACCATAAAAACCCTAGAGGAAAACCTAGGTAGTACCATTCAGGACATAGGCATGGGCAAAGACTTCATGTCTAAAACACCAAAAGCAACAGCAGGAAAAGCCAAAATTGACAAATGGGATCTAATTAAACTAAAGAGCTTCTGCACAGCAAAAGAAACTACCATCAGAGTGAACAGGCAACCTACAGAATGGGAGAAAATTTTTGTAATCTACTCATCTGACAAAGGGCTAATATCCAGAACCTACAAAGAACTCAAATTTACAAGAAAAAACAAACAACCCCATCAAAAAGTGGGCAAAGGATATGAACAGACATTTCTCAAAAGAAGACATTCATACAGCCAACAGACACATGAAAAAATGCTCATCATCACTGGCCATCAGAGAAATGCAAATCAAAACCACAATGAGATACCATCTCACACCAGTTAGAATGGCATTCATTAAAAAGTCAGGAAACAACAGGTGCTGGAGAGGATGTGGAGAAATAGGAACACTTTTACACTGTTGGTGGGATTGTAAACTAGTTCAACCATTATGGAAAACAGTATGGCGATTCCTCAAGGATCTAGAACTAGATGTACCATATGACCCAGCCATCCCATTACTGGGTATATACCCAAAGGATTATAAATCATGCTGCTATAAAGACACATGCACACGTATGTTTATTGCGGCACTATTCACGATAGCAAAGACTTGGAATCAAAGCTCTGTTTTTATTTTATTTTTTGACTCCTGATTTTATTATTCAATTTCTTTTTTTTTTCATTTAGTCTTCTGTGGTTGGGAAGCCACGCCTCCCAAGACCATTCAGTTGGAGCTGGTTGTTGGAAGGGAGTGGGTTGGGGAAATGGGATGGGGGCAGGGAGACCCCTGCTCTGCTGGTGGTCCTAGGTGGAGAAGAAGAACTATACTTCACAGAGCCTGGGGTGTGGTGGGAAGGGGATGAGGTAGGAGCAACAAGCTGGGGAGATGGGACCCACCTAGTCCCCAGCTTCATTTTCTTCTAATGTTTCCCCACTGGTGGCTTTCTCTGCAGTCTTGCAGGCCTTTTTTTTTTCTTTTTCTTTTTCTGGGTTTTTTGACTTGCAGAACTCTGGAGGAGAGCCTTTAGCTCTGCATCCTGGACCTCCATCTCAGACTTGTAGAGGTCAGGCTCAAAGGGACCACTGGTTATCTGCATAAGGCCAATGGGCATGAGCAGAACTGTACATTTAAACTGGGCAAGAAATTCGCCTTCCTTCTTATAGAGAACATTAAATAGTTGCAGCAGTTCATGCTTGGTGCACTGTGCCACACCCATCTGAGCCTTCTTCTCATCTTCAAATGTTCTTAAAGTAAATGGCATAGCATCAAAACGCCTTTCCACCTCACTGAAGAAGGCACGTGAAGTTTTCATTTTCAGTCCGTGCTGTTTAGAGGGGTCTCATTTGTAAATAATGGTTCTCTGTCCTGCATCCTTGGCCTTGCCCTCTTCTGAGCTGATGAGAACATCCACAGCATATACTTCATGTACCGCCAATTCTGCTTTTTCATGGTCCTTCTTCTGCTGGTCTGTGGGATTCTGGATAATGGTTTTTTCTCCATCGACGACATGCTCCTTCAACTGATGTGACAGCATGCCTTCTATTGGCATGCAGGTAAGTGAGTGGGCAGCTTTGTTCAGGGTTTCTGTCACTTGTGTGTTCTGGTTTCCAGGTTTGACCAGGCATAGGACAGCTGCATCACAAAAGTGAATTGCCTTAATAACATCTGCTTTCCTCCCTGTTACTTGGGTCCCTGAGCTACATCAACTACAAAACTATGAGCTACATTAGCGATGAAGCCATCCACATGGACCCCGAGGTCAAGTTTTACCAAGTCACCTTCCTTGAGAATATAATCCTGGTTGCTCTTCAAAGGGGAGAAGTGACATACACAGTTATTTACTGAAATGCTGGTGGGAAAAGCAATACCTTTTTTCATTTCTATTTTTTTCTTGAAGATTTTCCCTATTTCTTCCATAATCATGGCATCATCTTTCTCACACAGGCTCAGTACCGATACGCCTGAGCTAGATGCTTCTACCAAGGACTGAAGTACCTGGTTGGCTATGTCGTTCCCCCATCTTATACTTGGTCACGACCAGGTCCTTGGTGATAGTTTGCTCCTGCTGCTTGTCCTTGCCGGACATCTTCCTACCACCATCACTGCAGCCTCATTTTCCCTGAGCCACCGCCTGTCTCCCTTCCCAGCCACAGGCTGTGGTCAGAGCCCCCTTGATCCTTGAGGAGAGGGCGAGCAAAATCGTGAGCAAGAAAGGGAGAGGGTAGGCAGGCGAGAGCAAAGCTCTGTTTTTAAATGAAGAGGTTTTCTTATTTCATTTTTAAATACGCAGAGGCTCATTCTGACAAGTTTTCAGCTCCTTTGTAGCTTCCTTGATCTTCCCTACATGACAAATACAATGGAACCTGTTCTGTAGTCCTTCCCTGTCTGTAACGGGGAAGGAAATCAAATAGGAGAGACAACTCAGAGCTGAAGGTTGTCAGAGAAATAAACTGTTCTTAAGAGGTGGGGCTGCGAATAAAGGGCGTCCACGCAGGTGTGCCTGACCAAAGTGATGGCTTTCAGGTGTGCATTGATATTTGGTATGTGGGAGAAGGGCCATTGCAGAGGTTTTGCATTTGAACACCTAGAGAGCAAAGAGGGGTGTGGTTGGGGGCGAGCAGAAGAGACAAGGTGGTTGGTGGTTGCACTCTAGCCTGGGTCAGGGACGAAGTCCAAGTCCTATAGGAAGATGGGCTACTGGAACAAGTGCTTTTCAGAAGCAAGGGGCCCCACTATGCTCAGGTAACAAAGTGGCATGGAGGGAGGAAGGAAAAGGGGTTACAGGCCAGATATTGAGCCTGGCTCACCTGTAACATTTTTGGGGTTTAGAACAAGAGTTCAACTTGGGATCCACATACCATATGCCTAAATATTTGAAATGTTTAGCTCAACGAATACAGCATGTTTTATTTAATGGTTTATCTCCTTCCATGACAAATGTACCTTCATAATGACCTCAAAGGCCAGGTTGGGTTCTAGAATTCTCAGACTCCTCTAAGTCCTGCCCAGTGGTGTGGGAAGAACTGCTATGCTTCCCCCTCCCGCTTTAGAAATATTTCAGACCTACATAAAATTGTAGAAAACATTACTATAAACACCCATGTGTCTACTATTCAGCTTAAGAAATATTACAAATACAGTTGATGTCTGCTGTGGAGCCTTCTCTACTAGAATGCCCCTCCCTTTCTTTCCCTGAGAGGTAACCATCATCTCAAATGTTCTTCTTTTGTTTTTGTTTTTATGAGATGCAGTTTTGCTCTTGTTGCCCAGGCTGGAGTGCAGTGGCGCGATCTTGGCTCACTGCTGCCTCCGCCTCCCAGGTTCAAGCGATTCTCCTGCCTCAGCCTCCTGAGCAGCTGGGATTATAGGTGTGCACCACCACGCCTGGCTAATTTTTGTATTTTTAGTAGAGACGGGGTTTCACCATGTTGGCCAGGCTTGTCTCAAGCTCCTGACCTCAGATGATCTGCCCGCCTTGGACTCCCAGATTGCTGGGATTACACGGGTGAGCCACTGCTCCCAGCCACAAATATGCTTGTCTTTCGAATGCACACCTCTCTGTATTCTGTATGCTACATTTGTATGCATGGGATTACAGGGGTGAGCCACTGCGCCCAGCCACAAATATGCTTGTCTTTCGAATGCACACCTCTCTGTATTCTGTATGCTACATTTGTATGCATCTCTTACATGCACATGACTTACCCACAATCAATTTATGGTGGTCATTTGTATGTTTTCCTAGAAGTCTTATACATGGTATCATGTTTACATCCTTTTGGACCTGACTTTTTCCTTTATGCATTTTTCCCCTCTAGGCCTCAGCCCCTGTGAGTTCTACTCTCCTCCCCAGCCCAGCCCTTGCTGTCCCTTTCAGTTTACCTGAAACAAACCCAAGCTAGTGAATTAAGGCTGGTGTGACAGGAGGTGAAGCTCAGCTTCTTCCTCTGTTGCTTGAAACCAGTGGTTCTCAAACCTTAGTGTTCATCAAAAGCTCTTAGGGGTCGTGTTAAAACACAGATTGCTGCCCCTACCCCCAGAGTTCCGATTCTGTAGTTCCTGGGTATAGTCTGAGAATTCCCAGGTAATGCTGATGATGCTGTTTGGGGACCAAACTTTGAGAACCACTGCTTCAGATCAAAAGCTGGGCCCAAGCTCAGTAATAACATGTGGCTTCAAGGCAACCTGGGCCATTCATGAAGTTTCCTTCAGAGCCATGCTCTACAGCAGTATTGTCCAACAGACATATAAGTGATCTACATGGGTAATTCTAAATGTTCTAGTAACCTCATTAAAAAAAAAAAGAAGCCGGGCGCGGTGGCTCAAGCCTGTAATCCCAGCACTTTGGGAGGCTGAGACGGGCGGATCACGAGGTCAGGAGATCGAGACCATCCTGGCTAACACGGTGAAACCCCGTCTCTACTAAAAATACAAAAAATTAGCCGGGCGTGGTGGCGGGCGCCTGTAGTCCCAGCTACTCGGAGGCTGAGGCGGGAGAATGGCGTGAACCCGGGAGGCGGAGCTTGCAGTGAGCCGAGATCGCGCCACTGCACTCCAGCCTGGGAGACACAGCGAGACTCCGTCTCAAAAAAAAAAAAAAAAAAAAGAAACCAACAAAAACTTTAATATTTTAATTCAAGTATTATTTCAATGTGTAATCAGTATAAAAAACATTAGTAAGGCTGGGCGCGGTGGCTCACACCTGAAATCCCAGCACTTTGGGAGGCTGAGATGGGCAGATCACGAGATCAGGAGATCAAGACCATCCTGGCTAACACGGCGAAACCCTGTCTCTACTAAAAATACAAAAAATTAGCTGGGTGTGGTGGCAGGCGCCTGTAGTCCCACATACTTGGGAGGGTGAGGCAGAATTGCTGGAACCCGGGAGGCGGAGGTTGCAGTGAGCTGAGACCGCGCCACTGCACTCCAGCCTGGGTAACACAGCGAGACTCAGTCTAGAAAAAAAAAAAAAAAAGTAAAATATACAATATTATTTCATACTTACAGTACATATTAAATCAGACTAGCCACATTAAAAGTGCTCGGTAGCCACAACACACAGATCTAAAGATGTGCCCCATCTCTCTCTTTCCAAAAATTGTTTTAAACTTGACATTTTACTTGATTTTTGGCTGCAGTAAAAGAATTTCAAACAATCTTACCAAATGGGGGAAAGTAATACCTTTCAATGAAGGTATGGTGGGCCAAAACAAAGAGGTAAAGGAGAGATTTGAGTTAGCATTATTTATTGAGAAATCTTCCCATGTTTCGGTTTATTCATTTAAAACAAACTTTTATTTTTAACTTGAACAAACACTGTCAAATACATGCATGAAAGTTAGATGTCACTGGATATCACTTTAGATGTAACCAACTTTGCAATGACGTGTGTTAAAATTCCCACAGGCATCTGCAAAAAAAAATGAAAACAATGAACAACAGAGACTTCTTTCTATTCTTCCCAACTGCAGGATGAAATGAGAGAAAATAAACAATAGCACAACATTAACCAGCACCAGTGACTTTCTAAATAGAAGAAAATGGCCAGCTCTGTGTATATCTGCAAGATTTGTGTGCTATATGCTAAACAAGTAGAGAAAACTACCTTTTCCTTTTGTAACTCACAAGCTTGGATATCAGGGTGCTTGTGGAACTGGAGGTTTCAGTCAAAGGGTCACACCAACCTTGTGTAGCTAGCACTACAAAAGCTTGTTGCTTTTCTTTCTACATGAGGGGCCATTCTGAGATTTAAATAAATCTCTCAAGCTTCAACAGCCTGTGCTCGTTCCATAAATGATACTCCCTTACGCTCCCAGACCCTTGGTTTCCATATCTACCATGCGGGAAAGAAGCTATTATGAAATACATGGCTGTGAAAACGCAAATAAATAAATAAATAAGAAAGAAAAATGTTAAACATTTAAATATACTCAAAGACAGATATACCTTAAGACTTAATTACCAATTCAGTGATAAACACACATTCTTTTCATCTGACTGTGACATAAAATACAAATATATATAGCTAAGTAAATATTTATGTATTAGTCATTAAATGTGTTCCTACTTGAAATTCTTAGCTTTTTGCTAGTTGTAAGTAGTCACTTTGTAAAATGCATTGTCTCCTAGTTACTATGGGAGCCTGCATTTCTGTGGTCAAGTAATGACAGCCCAACTAATGCGTGTGGCCCAGCCAAGTTAGTGGCTGTGTCTGGCGACTGTTTTCTACACAAATATTGGTCTTGGTAGTAGGTCTGATACATTTACTACTTGTTAGTAGTCTTGCAGCTAGAAGACAAAACACCTCAAACATGAACAAATGAGTAGCCATGAAGTATATTTCAGAACACACTGCAGTTCATATTACTAGATACATGAATATTCTAGTAATATTTTACGTAAGCTAAATTGAATTTTTAAACTACTTTTAAACATTTTCTTAATTAATTTACTGGGAATCTTTTTTGTTGTTAAATAAAACTGTCAGCAACAGGTAAATGCCAGGAATAGTCGAGTGATTCTCAAAGCTATACACAGATACCTGGATTTTCTCGGCTTCCCCTCTGCTGCATCTAGGTCCCCTTGGAGTTCTTCGCCTTGTTTTCCGCATCCTTCTCTTTTTCTTGTTCTTTCTCTTCCTCGCCTGCAGCATCTTGGGCCTCTTCATCCCACTTTTCAGGCTGAGATTTAGTGACTTCTTTAGTGAAGAAAAATACACACTTGGGACCAGACATTCACAGAAAATACAGCCCAATATACAACTAGCAGCGGCATCCCGTACCCCACCCTCAGGAGAAGCAGGATAGAGTTAACTAAGGAAGGAACAGCTGGGCACCTTCCTACTGGTTTTCACAACAGTTCCATGGCCCTGGCGTTGCTCCCGCTTGATCATTTCCACAGGGACACTATCTCCCTTTTTTCTAGTAAATCTCCCACCCAAAGCTGCTGATTATTTCTCGTTTTTGGAGAAGAGATCTGAATCATCAGGTCTGGTCTCATTCTACGGTGTTTTGGTCAGAACTTTGTTGGGAAAATATTTGTTTGCCTCAAAAAACAAATTTTATGGTGAAGCTCATTGGTTCCTCACCCGTCTGTATGTGTCAGTTTTACCAAGGGCTCCTGTATCACTTCATCATTTGAGGGATCATCTTTCTATGAATCTTTGCACTTTGAAAAGCCATGAATCCAAAAGGATGCCTGCCATTTGCCTGTTCTCTTCGTGCCGGTATCCCTTCTGTTTCCTGCGGAGCTCCCTCCTGAACCCCTATCTACCAGGCCATTCATCTGCGCGCTCACAAATGGCATCGATGATCTCAGATCTCCTATCAAATACAGGTTGGTAGAGGGCGGCAAGTTTTCTCAAAACCATAGAGGTCGTTAGAGAATTGGGTTTCGACTCATTGGGAAACATTCGGCCTTAAGTTTCAGGAGGGCCCCGACTGCTGCTTCATCACCCGAGGCCCCGACTACCCCTTCACCACCCGCTTCACCAGCTGTGTCTGCACCAGGGCCCTGCCCAGAGCCCTTGGACACACGGGTCCTCGCCTCCCCACTGCTGCCGCTAGCCCGTTCCTCACCCTCAGGGGCCGTGGCCTCCTCTGCGGCCGGTTCCTCTGTGGCCTCCTCTGCGGGCTTCTCCTCTGTGGCCTCCTCCTCTGTGGCCTCCTCTGCAGCCTCCTCCTCTGTGGCCTCCTCTGCAGCCTCCTCCTCTGTGGCCTCCTCCACCAGCTCCTCTGCCGCCTCCTCTGTGGGCTCCCTGGCCATCTCGGCCAGGTAGCCTGGCACTGCAGGCTCTGGGACCGACGCGGCCTCCTGGATCAGGCCCAGGCCCTGGCCTTCCAGGGCTGCGGCCCCCGCGCCCAGCCTCTGGAGCAGCAGCAGCAGGGAGGGCTCGACCCTGCGGTTGGGTGCAGCAGCGCGGGGCCCCACCATCAGGCGGCTGTGGTGACGGGTCGCTATCAGGATGTGGTCGTTGTGATAGAGGCGGCGGAGAAGGGAGTGGACCAGATCCAGGAACACAAAGCGAATGCCCGCCGCAGGGAAGCGACGGGTGACCTCCGCCAGGTCGAGGTTGCCCGCCACGTTCCCCTCTTCTTCCTCCTCCTCCTCCTCCTCCTCTTCCTCCGCCGCGGGCCCGATGTCCGGGTCTTCCTCAGCGCTCCCGCCCCCGGCGACTGTGGCCAGGCCTGCCGCCTGCTCACCCTCCTCCTCCCTGAGGCCTTCCATGGGCCCTGCGACTCCGACCACCTCGGTCGCAGGCACCATGTCGCTACTGTGGGGGCCGGAGTCGCCGACCTCCGGGTTACCAGCTCCGGCTGCCTCGGCCTGCGCTCCCTCCTGGCTTACCGGGGCCTCCTGGTCCCCTTCGGTCGGGTGTCGGTCCCCTGTGGCAGACATGACACCGGTCAGTACCTCAACTGGGGTGGCAAGCAGGCTGTGGTGACCGCGGTGAAGACGGTGGCCACTGAGGTGGCTACGGCTGAGGGGAGGCGAGGGTTTGGCCGCTGAAGGAGTAAGAGTCTGTCCCCTTATTGAGGGAATAAGAATCTGTCTCAGAGGACACCCTGCAGTGGGAAGGGCAAGGAGCGAATCCCAGGAGCCTCCCACCAAGGCTGGCCTGAGAGGACTTAGACAAGGCGGGAAAGATTCCGGTTGGCAAGCGACAGGGGGCGGGACCGGAAACGTCAATGAGGGGCTCTCAGTGAGCTCTAAGCCCATTTGCTGAAAATTTCAGATTGACATGTTCTGTGTCCAATGAATGAACAAGGCCCTTCAGCTCTAGGGTAACTCAGAATCCAGGGTTTTTTTTTTTTTTTTGGGACCAGAGTCTTGATCCGTCACCCAGGCTGGAGTGCAGTGCCACGATCTCGGCTCACTGCAATCCCCGCCTCCTGGGTTGCAGTGATTCTCCTGCCTCAGCCTCCTCAGTAGCTGGGACTACAGGCACAGGCTACCACGCCCAGCTAGTTTTTCTAGTTTTAGTAGAGACAGCGTTTCACCACATTGGCCAGGATGGTCTCGATCTCATGACCTTGTGATCCACCTGCCTTGGCCTCCCAAAGTGCTGGGGTTACAGGCCTGAGCCACCGTCCACGGCCGAACTCTACCTTTTCTTTGAGGCCTTAGTGTCCAGGGCTACCCTTTTGGTCCACACAAGTCTTGCGCTTTTAATTTTAGGATTAGCAACACTATAGTAGTGCAATGTGGAGGCACCCTGGAGTATGGGAACTGCAAGGTGTTCACAGAGTCCACTTATTTCCACCTAGTAATGGCTCATGCCAGTAGAGATAGTGTCATAAAAATGTTACCTAGTTCAGACCTAAGCAGTTGTGAAAACCTCCCAAGAAGAGACGTAGAATTTCAATGATTTAATGTAGTCAATGCTACTTAGAAAAGAATGTGCAGAGTTGAAATGGATGCAGTCATCACCGAGTGCTGATGTGGTAAATGACAGACACTGGAAGGTGTTTAATGAATCCTGCCATATTCACTTTAAACCTCCAAATAATGAAAAAAAATAGATACTGTTTTAAAGGGACTCAAAAGAGCTAAGCAGAAAAAACACCAAAAGGGCCTGGGAGTGGTGGCTCATGCCTGTAATCCAGCACTTTGGGAGGCCGAGGCAGGCAGATCACCTGAGGTCAGTAGTTTGAGACCAGCCTGACCAACATGGTAAAACCCTGTCTCTACTAAAAACACAAAAAATTAGCTGGGTGTGGTGGTGCACGCCTGTAGTCCCAGCTACTCAGGAGGGTGAGGCAGCAGAATTGCTGGAACCCGGGAGGTGGAGGTTGCAGTGAACCGAGATGGTGCCACAGCACTCCAGCCTGGGTGACAGAGCGAGACTCAGTCTCAAAAATAATAATAATAATAATAAATGCAGTAATTTTTTCGCACTTACAGCACGTATTAAATCAGGCTAGCCATATGACAAGTGCTCAGTGGCCACAACACACAGATCTAAAGATGAGCCCCATCTCTCTCTTTCCAAAAATTGTTTTAAACTTGACATTTTACTTGATTTTTGGCTGCAGTAAAAGAATTTCAAACAATCTTACCAAATGGGGGAAAGTAATACCTTTCAATGAAGGTATGGTGGGCCAAAACAAAGAGGTAAAGGAGAGATTTGAATTAGCATTATTTATTGAGAAATCTTCCCAGGTTTCGGTTTATTCATTTAAAACAAACTTTTATTTTAACTTGAACAAACACTGTCAAATACATGCATGAAAGTTAGATGTCACTGGATATCACTTTTGATGTAACCAACTTTGTAATGATGTGTGTTAAAATTCCCACAGGCATCTGCAAAAAAAATAAAAACAATGAACAACAGAGACTTCTTTCTATTCTTCCCAACTGCAGGATGAAATGAGAGAAAATAAACAATAGCACAACATTAACCAGCACCAGTGACTTTCTAAATAGAAGAAAATGGCCAGCTCTGTGTATATCTGCAAGATTTGTGTGCTATATGCTAAACAAGTAGAGAAAACTACCTTTTCCTTTTGTAACTCACAAGCTTGGATATCAGGGTCCTCGTGAAACTGGAGGTTTCAGTCAAAGGGTCACACCAACCTTGTGTGCCTAGCACTACAAAAGTTTGTTGCTTTTCTTTCTACATGAGGGGCCATTCTGAGATTTAAATAAATCTCTCAAGCTTCAACAGCCTGTGCTCGTTCCATAAATGATACTCCCTTACCCTCCCAGACCCTTGGTTTCCATATCTACCATGCGGGAAAGAAGCTATTATGAAACACACGGCTGTGAAAATGCAAATAAATAAATAAATAAGAAAGAAAAATGTTAAACATTTAAATATACTCAAAGACAGATATACCTTAAGACTTAATTACCAATTCAGTGATAAACACACATTCTTTTCATCTGACTGTGACATAAAATACAAAAATATATAGCTAAGTAAATATTTAGGTATTAGTCATTAAATGTGTTCCTACTTGAAATTCTTGGCTTTTTGCTAGTTGTCACTTTGTAAAAGGCATTGAGTTGTCTCCTAGTTACTATGGGATCCTGCATTTCTGTGGTCAAGTAATTACGGCCCCACTAATGTGTGTGGCCCAGCCAAGTTAGTGACTGTGTCTGGCAACTGTTTTCTACACAAATATTGGTCTTGGTAGTAGGTCTGATACATTTACCACTTGTTAGTAGTCTTGCAGCTAGAAGACAAAACACCTCAAACATGAACAAATGAGTAGCCATGAAGTATATTTCAGAGCACACTGCAGTTCATATTACTAGATACATGAATATTCTAGTAATATTTTACGTAAGCTAAATTGAATTTTTAAACTACTTTTAAACATTTTCTTAATTAATTTACTGGGAATCTTTTTTGTTGTTAAATAAAACTGTCAGCAACAGGTAAATGCCAGGAATAGTCGAGTGATTCTCAAAGCTATACACAGATACCTGGATTTTCTCGGCTTCCCCTCTGCTGCATCTAGGTCCCCTTGGAGTTCTTCACCTTGTTTTCTGCATCCTTCTCTTTTTCTTGTTCTTTCTCTTCCTCGCCTGCAGCATCTTGGGCCTCTTCATCCCACTTTTCAGGCTGAGATTTAGTGACTTCTTTAGTGAAGAAAAATACACACTTGGGACCAGACATTCACAGAAAATACAGCCCAATTTACAACTAGCAGCGGCATCCCGTACCCCACCCTCAGGAGAAGCAAGATAGAGTTAACTAAGGAAGGAACAGCTGGGCACCTTCCTACTGGTTTTCACAACAGTTCCATGGCCCTGGCGTTGCTCCCGCTTGATCATTTCCACAGGGACACTATCTCCCTTTTTTCTAGTAAATCTCCCACCCAAAGCTGCTGATTATTTCTCGTTTACGGAGAAGAGATCTGAATCATCAGGTCTGGTCTCATTCTACGGTGTTTTGGTCAGAACTTTGTTGGGAAAATATTTGTTTGCCTCAAAAAACAAATTTTATGGTGAAGCTCATTGGTTCCTCACCCGTCTGTATGTGTCAGTTTTACCAAGGGCTCCTGTATCACTTCATCATTTGAGGGATCATCTTTCTATGAATCTTTGCACTTTGAAAAGCCATGAATCCAAAAGGATGCCTGCCATTTGCCTGTTCTCTTCGTGCCGGTATCCCCTCTGTTTCCTGCGGAGCTCCCTCCTGAACCCCTGTCTGCCCGGCCCTTCATCTGTGGGCTCACAAATGGCATCGATGATCTCAGATCTCCTATCAAATACAGGTTGGTAGAGGGCGGCAAGTTTTCTCAAAACCATAGAGGTCGTTAGAGAATTGGGTTTTGACTCATTGGGAAACATTCGGCCTTAAGTTTCAGGAGGGCCCCGACTGCTGCTTCATCACCCGAGGTCCCGACTACCCCTTCACCACCCGCTTCACCAGCTGTGTCCACACCACGGCCCTGCCCAGAGCCCTTGGACACACGGGTCCCCGCCTCCCCACTGCTGCCGCTAGCCAGTTCCTCACCTTCAGGGGCCGTGGCTTCCTCTGCGGCCGGTTCCTCTGTGGCCTCCTCTGCGGGCTTCTCCTCTGTGGCCTCCTCCTCTGTGGCCTCCTCTGCAGCCTCCTCCTCTGTGGCCTCCTCCACCGGCTCCTCTGCGGCCTCCTCTGTGGGCTCCCTGGCCATCTCGGCCAGGTAGCCTGGCACTGCAGGCTCTGGGACCGACGCGGCCTCCTGGATCAGGCCCAGGCCCTGGCCTTCCAGGGCTGCGGCCCCCGCGCCCAGCCTCTGGAGCAGCAGCAGCAGGGAGGGCTCGACCCTGCGGTTGGGTGCAGCAGCGCGCGGCCCCACCATCAGGCGGCTGTGGTGACGGGTTGCTATCAGGATGTGGTCGTTGTGATAGAGGCGGCGGAGAAGGGAGTGGACCAGATCCAGGAACACAAAGCGAATGCCCGCCGCAGGGAAGCGACGGGTGACCTCCGCCAGGTCGAGGTTGCCCGCCACGTTCCTCTCTTCTTCCTCCTCCTCCTCCTCCTCCTCTTCCTCCGCCGCGGGCCCGATGTCCGGGTCCTCCTCGGTGCTTCCGCCCCCGGGGACTGTGGCCAGGCCTGCCGCCTGCTCACCCTCCTCCTCCCTGAGGCCTTCCATGGGCCCTGCGACTCCGACCACCTCGGTCGCAGGCACCATGTCGCTACTGTGGGGGCCGGAGTCGCCACCCTCCGGGTTACCAGCTCCGGCCACCTCGGCCTGCGCTCCCTCCTGGCTTACCGGGGCCTCCTGGTCCCCTTCGGTCGGGTGTCGGTCCCCTGTGGCAGACATGACACCGGTCAGTACCTCAACTGGGGTGGCGAGCAGGCTGGTGACCGCGGTGAAGATGGTGGCCACTGAGGTGGCTACGGCTGAGGGGAGGCGAGGGTTTGGCCGCTGAGGGAGTAAGAGTCTGTCTCCTTATTGACGGAATAAGAGTCTGTCTCAGAGGACACCCTACGGTGGGAAGGGCAAGGAGCGAATCCCAGGAGCCTCCCACCAAGGCTGGCCTGAGAGGACTTAGACAAGGTGGGAAAGATTCCGGTTGGCAGGCAACAGAGGGCGGGACCGGAAGCATCAATGAGGGGCTCTCAGCGAGCTGTAAGCCCATTTGCTGAAAACTTCAGATTGACATGTTCTGTGTCCAATGAATGATCAAGGCCCTTTAGCTCTAGGACATCTCAGAATCCAGGGTTTTTTTTTTTTTTTTTTTTTGGGACCGGAGTCTTGCTCGGTCACCCAGGCTGGAGTGCAGTGCCACGATCTCGGCTCACTGCAATCCCCGCCTCCTGTGTTGCAGTGATTCTCCTGCCTCAGCCTCCTCAGTAGCTGGGACTACAGGCACAGGCTACCACCCTCCGCTAGTTTTTCTAGTTTTAGTAGAGACAGCGTTTCACCACATTGGCCAGGATGGTCTCGATCTCATGACCTTGTGATCCACCTGCCTTGGCCTCCCAAAATGCTGGGGTTATAGGCCTGAGCCACCGTCCACGGCCGAACTCTACCTTTTCTTTGAGGCCTTAGTGTCCAGGGCTACCCTTTTGGTCCACACAAGTCTTGCGCTTTTAATTTTAGGATTAGCAACACTATAGTAGTGCAATGTGGAGGCACCCTGGAGTATGGGAACTGCAAGGTGTTCACAGAGTCCACTTATTTCCACCTAGTAATGGCTCATGCCAGTAGAGATAGTGTCATAAAAATGTTACCTAGTTCAGACCTAAGCAGTTGTGAAAACCTCCCAAGAAGAGACGTAGAATTTCAATGATTTAATGTAGTCAATGCTACTTAGAAAAGAATGTGCAGAGTTGAAATGGATGCAGTCATCACCGAGTGCTGATGTGGTAAATGACAGACACTGGAAGGTGTTTAATGAATCCTGCCAAATTCACTTCAAACCTCCAAATAATGAAAAAAAATAGATACTGTTTTAAAGGGACTCAAAAGAGCTAAGCAGAAAAAACACCAAAAGGGCCTGGGAGTGGTGGCTCATGCCTGTAATCCAGCACTTTGGGAGGCCGAGGCAGGCAGATCACCTGAGGTCAGTAGTTTGAGACCAGCCTGACCAACATGGTAAAACCCTGTCTCTACTAAAAACACAAAAAATTAGCTGGGTGTGGTGGTGCACGCCTGTAGTCCCAGCTACTCAGGAGGGTGAGGCAGCAGAATTGCTGGAACCCGGGAGGTGGAGGTTGCAGTGAACCGAGATGGTGCCACAGCACTCCAGCCTGGGTGACAGAGCGAGACTCAGTCTCAAAAATAATAATAATAATAATAATAATAAATGCAGTAATTTTTTCGCACTTACAGCACGTATTAAATCAGGCTAGCCATATGACAAGTGCTCAGTGGCCACAACACACAGATCTAAAGATGAGCCCCATCTCTCTCTTTCCAAAAATTGTTTTAAACTTGACATTTTACTTGATTTTTGGCTGCAGTAAAAGAATTTCAAACAATCTTACCAAATGGGGGAAAGTAATACCTTTCAATGAAGGTATGGTGGGCCAAAACAAAGAGGTAAAGGAGAGATTTGAATTAGCATTATTTATTGAGAAATCTTCCCAGGTTTCGGTTTATTCATTTAAAACAAACTTTTATTTTTAACTTGAACAAACACTGTCAAATACATGCATGAAAGTTAGATGTCACTGGATATCACTTTAGATGTAACCAACTTTGCAATGACGTGTGTTAAAATTCCCACAGGCATCTGCAAAAAAATAAAAACAATGAACAACAGAGACTTCTTTCTATTCTTCCCAACTGCAGGATGAAATGAGAGAAAATAAACAATAGCACAACATTAACCAGCACCAGTGACTTTCTAAATAGAAGAAAATGGCCAGCTCTGTGTATATCTGCAAGATTTGTGTGCTATATGCTAAACAAGTAGAGAAAACTACCTTTTCCTTTTGTAACTCACAAGCTTGGATATCAGGGTCCTTGTGGAACTGAAGGTTTCAGTCAAAGGGTCACACCAATCTTGTGTGCCTAGCACTACAAAAGCTTGTTGCTTTTCTTTCTACATGTGGGGCCATTCTGAGATTTAAATAAATCTCTCAAGCTTCAACAGCCTGTGCTGGTTCCACAAATGACCCTCCCTTACCCTCCCAGACCCTTGGTTTCCTATCTACCATGTGGGAAAGAAGCTATTAAGAAATGCACGGCTGTGAAAACGCAAATAAATAAATAAATAAGAAAGAAAAATATTAAACATTTAAATATACTCAAAGACAGATATACCTTAAGACTTAATTACCAATTCAGTGATAAACACACATTCTTTTCATCTGACTGTGACATAAAATACAAAAATATATAGCTAAGTAAATATTTAGGTATTAGTCATTAAATGTGTTCCTACTTGAAATTCTTAGCTTTTTGCTAGTTGTCACTTTGTAAAAGGCATTGAGTTGTCTCCTAGTTACTATGGGATCCTGCATTTCTGTGGTCAAGTAATGACGGCCCCACTAATGTGTGTGGCCCAGCCAAGTTAGTGGCTGTGTCTGGCAACTGTTTTCTACACAAATATTGGTCTTGGTAGTAGGTCTGATACATTTACCACTTGTCAGTAGTCTTGCAGCTAGAAGACAAAACACCTCAAACATGAACAAATGAGTAGCCATGAAGTATATTTCAGAGCACACTGCAGTTCATATTACTAGATACATGAATATTCTAGTAATATTTTACGTAAGCTAAATTGAATTTTTAAACTACTTTTAAACATTTTCTTAATTAATTTACTGGGAATCTTTTTTGTTGTTAAATAAAACTGTCAGCAACAGGTAAATGCCAGGAATAGTCGAGTGATTCTCAAAGCTATACACAGATACCTGGATTTTCTCGGCTTCCCCTCTGCTGCATCTAGGTCCCCTTGGAGTTCTTCACCTTGTTTTCTGCATCCTTCTCTTTTTCTTGTTCTTTCTCTTCTCGACTCTCGCCTGCAGCATCTTGGGCCTCTTCATCCCACTTTTCAGGCTGAGATTTAGTGACTTCTTTAGTGAAGAAAAATACACACTTGGGACCAGACATTCACAGAAAATACAGCCCAATTTACAACTAGCAGCGGCATCCCGTACCCCACCCTCAGGAGAAGCAAGATAGAGTTAACTAAGGAAGGAACAGCTGGGCACCTTCCTACTGGTTTTCACAACAGTTCCATGGCCCTGGCGTTGCTCCCGCTTGATCATTTCCACAGGGACACTATCTCCCTTTTTTCTAGTAAATCTCCCACCCAAAGCTGCTGATTATTTCTCGTTTTCGGAGAAGAGATCTGAATCATCGGGTCTGGTCTCATTCTACGGTGTTTTGGTCAGAACTTTTTTGGGAAAATATTTGTTTGCCTCAAAAAACAAATTTTATGGGGAAGCTCATTGGTACCTCACCTCCCTAAATTATGTCAGTTTTACCAAGGGCTCCTGTATCACTTCATCATTTGAGGGATCATCTTTCTATGAATCTTTGCACTTTGAAAAGCCATGAATCCAAAAGGATGCCTGCCATTTGCCTGTTCTCTTCGTGCCGGTATCCCTTCTGTTTCCTGCGGAGCTCCCTCCTGAACCCCTATCTACCAGGCCATTCATCTGCGCGCTCACAAATGGCATCGATGATCTCAGATCTCCTATCAAATACAGGTTGGTAGAGGGCGGCAAGTTTTCTCAAAACCATAGAGGTCGTTAGAGAATTGGGTTTCGACTCATTGGGAAACATTCGGCCTTAAGTTTCAGGAGGGCCCCGACTGCTGCTTCATCACCCGAGGCCCCGACTACCCCTTCACCACCCGCTTCACCAGCTGTGTCCACACCACGGCCCTGCCCAGAGCCCTTGGACACACGGGTCCCCGCCTCCCCACTGCTGCCGCTAGCCCGTTCCTCACCCTCAGGGGCCGTGGCCTCCTCTGCGGCCGGTTTCTCTGTGGCTGGTTCCTCTGTGGCCTCCTCTGTGGGCTTCTCCTCTGTGGTCTCCTCTGCAGCCTCCTCCTCTGTAGTCTCCTCTGCAGCCTCCTCCTCTGTGGCCTCCTCTGCAGCCTCCTCCTCTGTGGTCTCCTCTGCGGCCGGTTTTTCTGTGGCCGGTTCCTCTGTGGCCTCCTCCGCAGCCTCCTCCTCTGTGGCCTCCTCCACCAGCTCCTCTGCCGCCTCCTCTGTGGGCTCCCTGGCCATCTCGGCCAGGTAGCCTGGCACTGCAGGCTCTGGGACCGACGCGGCCTCCTGGATCAGGCCCAGGCCCTGGCCTTCCAGGGCTGCGGCCCCCGCGCCCAGCCTCTGGAGCAGCAGCAGCAGGGAGGGCTCGACCCTGCGGTTGGGTGCAGCAGCGCGCGGCCCCACCATCAGGCGGCTGTGGTGACGGGTTGCTATCAGGATGTGGTCGTTGTGATAGAGGCGGCGGAGAAGGGAGTGGACCAGATCCAGGAACACAAAGCGAATGCCCGCCGCAGGGAAGCGACGGGTGACCTCCGCCAGGTCGAGGTTGCCCGCCACGTTCCCCTCTTCTTCCTCCTCCTCCTCCTCCTCCTCCTCTTCCTCTGCCGCGGGCCCGATGTCCGGGTCCTCCTCAGCGCTCCCGCCCCCGGCGACTGTGGCCAGGCCTGCCGCCTGCTCACCCTCCTCCTCCCTGAGGCCTTCCATGGGCCCTGCGACTCCGACCACCTCGGTCCCAGGCACCATGTCGCTACTGTGGGGGCCGGAGTCGCCGCCCTCCGGGTTACGAGCTCCGGCCGCCTCGGCCTGCGCTCCCTCCTGGCTTACCGGGGCCTCCTGGTCCCCTTCGGTCGGGTGTCGGTCCCCTGTGGCAGACATGACACCGGTCAGTACCTCAACTGGGGTTGCGAGCAGGCTGAGGTGACTGTGGTGAAGACGGTGGCCACTGAGGTGGCTACGGCTGAGGGGAGGCGAGGGTTTGGCTGCTGAGGGAGTAAGAGTCTGTCTCCTTATTGAGGGAATAAGAGTCTTTCTCAGAGGACACCCTACGGTGGGAAGGGCAAGGAGCGAATCCCAGGAGCCTCCCACCAAGGCTGGCCTGAGAGGACTTAGACAAGGCGGGAAAGATTCCGGTTGGCAGGCGACAGGGGGCGGGACCGGAAGCGTCAATGAGTGGCTCTCAGCAAGCTCTAAGCCCATTTGCTGAAAACTTCAGATTGACATGTTCTTTGTCCAATGAATGATCAAGGCCCTTTAGCTCTAGGACAACTCAGGAATCCAGAGTTTTTTTTTTTTTTTTTTTTTTTTTTTGGGACCGGAGTCTTGTTCGGTCACCCAGGCTGGAGTGCAGTGGCATGACCTCGGCTCACTGCAATCCCCACCTCCTGGGTTCCAGTGATTCTCCTGCCTCATCCTCCTCAGTAGCTGGGACTGCAGGCATAGGCTACCACGCCCGGCTAGTTTTTCTAGTTTTAGTAGAGACAGGGTTTCACCACTTTGGTCAGGATGGTCTTGATCTCATGACCTTGTGATCCACCTGCCTTGGCCTCCCAAAGTGCTGCATTTACAGTCCTGAACTCCTGTGCCCCTCTGAGCTCTAACTTTTCTTTGAGGCCTTAGTGTCCAGGGCTACCCTTTATGTCCGAACAAGTCCTGGCCTTTAATTTTAGGATTATTAGCAACACTATAGTAGTCCAATGTGGAGGCATTCTGGAGCATGGGAAATGCAATATGTTCACAGAGTTCACTTATTTCCACCTAGTATGGCTCATGCCAGTAGAGATAGTGTCATGAAACTGTTACCTAGTTCAGACCTTAGTAGTTGTGAAAACCTCCCAACAAGAGACATAAGAATTTCAATCATTTAATGTAGTTAAAGCTACTTAGAAAAGAACGTGCAGAGTTGACATGGATGCAGTCATCACTGAATGCTGATGTGGTAAATGACAGACACTGTCACGGTGTTTAATGAATCCTGCCAAATTCACTTCAAACCTCCAAATATTGAAACAAAAAAAGATCCTTTTTTAAAAGGACCACTTTATCTCATATGATCTAAGCATAAAGAACACCAAAAGGGCCTGGGCGCGGTGGCTCACGCCTGTAATCCAGCACTTTGGGAGCCCGAGGCAGGCAGATCACCTGAGGTCAGTAGTTTGAGACCAGCCTGACCAACATGGTAAAACCCTGTCTCTACTAAAATAACAAAAAATTAGCTGGGTGTGGTGGTGTACGCCTGTAGTCCCAGCTACTGGGGAGGGTGAGGCAGGAGAATTGCTGGAACCCGGGGGCGGAGTTTGCAGGGAACTGAGATGTTGCCACAGCACTCTAGCGTGGGTGACAGAGCGAGACTCAGTCTCAAAAAAAAAGATAAAGAAATAAAAACACCCAACGGACAGGCTTCCTAGGCTATTTCAAGCAATAACCCAGGACTTTTTGTTGATTTCAAGACCTACTTAATGAAGGTTCAAGTAGTAATTATTTCTGAACATTTTGGAGAAATCAACTGTTATTTTATATTCATTGTATGAATTTTTTGGGTCACATTACAACTACTCTTTGAAAAAAGTTGTAGGTAGCATATTTCATGTATTAAATTCAAGAATACTAATACCATTCAATCTTTTCAAGGCGAGTAGGTAGTTTTTGTAGCTTTCATCACCTCATCAAATTTCCGTGCTTCTGTTTTTCTCTAGTTTCACCTAAAAAAGGGGCATCGTGCTGTCATAAGTCATTGGTTTAAATCTGGAAGGCAATGTGGAAAATTTCTAATACAAAATACTTACTATTAAAACAGCAAAACCTAGGCAGAATCCCAATGTGAGGTCTAGAGTTGGTTTTAATATTTGCTTCCTGATGTGAAGTTGCGAAAGTTACTTATTTCTATGCCTCAGTTTTATCATTTGTGAAATTAGGATAATGATTCTCTAGCTACCTCCCAAGGTTAATCTGAGAATCAAATAAAATAATGGGATGAAAACCCTTTTCATACTGTAAAGTACTATACATGTATATGATTACATCAAAAATAATTTTTCACTGTTCTTAAATTATTGGAGTGAAGCTATCAGGTATATTTGGCCCTCTGTATCCATGGATTCTGCATGTGTGGATTCAACTAACTGTGGATCAAAAATATTCAGAAATTGCATGTGCACTGAACATATACAGACTTTCTTCATGTCATTATTCCCTAAACAATATAGTATTACAACTATTTAGATAGCATTTACATTGTATTAGGTATTACAAATAATCTAGAGATGATTTAAAATATACATGATAATGTACATAGGTTATATGCAAATACTATGCCATTTTATATCTGGAACTTGGGCATCTGCAGATTTTGGTATCTGCAGGAGGTCTTGGAATAAGTTCCCCATGGGTAACTAGGGGTGACTGTAGTCTCTCAGGCCTTCAGAGAACCCTCTAATTTGGATTTAGAGGAATTAGTTTTTTCCTAGCTACATGGTGTTATATACTCCCCTGGCTAATACCCTGACTTCAGTCAAGATTTGAGTGAGATAGGTAGATGGAATGAGATGGGATTATATTTACAATATTAACTATTTGTTGAAAATATTTCCCAGATTGATTTTACCTTCTAAGTTGATTAATGTTTCCAAGTATTTAGTTTTTCATTTATGTGTTCCAAAAGTCTAACAATATTTTATTTTTAATCATTTTGACTTCATTGTAAATTTGTAAGCCTTCTTGTATGGAGAATTTTATTTTATATTTTCTTTTTGGGGATCTTCTTAATGTTTACCTTTAGCTCCTTAATGCATAGTGTGAGATTAAAGTCTCAGATGATTTTTATTTTGAACAGCTCACCTATACCACCACTTATTGAGTAACTCTTCCCCTGTATACTGATGTGTGGCCATGTACTCTTTAGCACTTTCTCTAAAGGTAGAAAAAATGCAAGAGAAAAAACTCATTTTCCCTAAATCTCAGAGCATGAAATGGTCTTTAGCTATTGAGTCCAAGTTTATTCTTTTTCAAGTGGAAAAATTAAGGCCTGGAGTAGTTAACTGGCTTTCCAAAGTCATACTACTCAATGGAGGAGCCAGGAGTAGAACCAACATCCTCTGACATTTAATCTGAAATTGAGACAGGCATGCTTATTGTACATACAGCTTCAGGGGTAATTTGACAGCACAAGGTTAATTACCCAAATAAATAAATGGTTATGAGTTGAGGGTCTCTGAAATTCAGGCAAGCCTGTCCTCCTGACTCTGAATCAATCAGCAAATATTTACTGAACACCTACATTAAATGCCTTGTGTAAGACCTTGCCGGGGACAGAGAAGCAGGTGCCACCACCTCTGGCCACAAGAATCTCACAGTCTATTTGGGAGAAAGGATTGTATACTGAGAATGGAGGTAAAAAAGCAGCACCTGACATTCAGAGCTGGCCTGGCACTCACAGCTAAGCCATCTTATTCTCCTATTGGATGTAAACAATAGCATAGAACACCAACATCAGACAGGATCACTCTGTGTCCATGATAAATAGAGACAAAGCAAGGCTACTTTATAATTTCATTCAAGCAGAGAAAAATGAAGTCACGAAATACCAAACAAAATATTAAACTTAGCTTCTCTTGATTAAAATGAGTACCACTTCTTTACCAATTACAGCTTTATCCTGGCTCTAATATCCCCTCTCTATAAATAAGATTTATTGAAATACTAATCAGAACTGCACTGACTTTCCGATAGCATGTAATCTAGAGCAAATCCCCACTTTGTTCAAAACTTCCACATATTCTAAGCTTTGGATTTGGGGAAGGAAGTGATATTGCCTCTGGCAAGAAAATAGACATAGGGAATTTGATGGAAGTCTTGTGGTGAGGAAGGTGCCCAGTGGGGCACCCCTGTTCTTGCTACAATGCTATCACCAGGACTGGCTCCACTCTTTCTTAGTGAAAACAAATACAGTCAGGTAGATGGTTTTTGTACACTTATAGTATTCCTACTTTTTTTCTTTTCCCTTCTTTCTGTCGATGTCCATCCATTTTTGCTTCACAACTTTCAATAGGACCATTACTAGTCACTTTAGAGGAGCATGTTAACAAAAAACCAAAACCAAAAACCACAGAAGTGTCTTCCTAGGTCATGAAGAGCTGGGCTGTCCACTTGAAGCTGTAGGACAAATACTTCAGACCCTAGTCATTCAATCATCCGGTGAGCATATGTTGAGCACCTACTATAGGTCTGGAGTTATATCAAGGGCTGGGGACGCATTGGTGCTTAAGGTCCATGGCTTGATCTATCTAGTTCATGGTCTAGAGGGGAAGACGAACATTTGGATGATGATGACACAAGGTGTCAAGAACTATAACAGGGATGAACACAAGGTACTATGGGATCTCAGGAGAGAGAACGATTAGCTAAAGTTGAGGGGATGGAGGGGAAAGTGGGTTGGTGCCTGGGAAGGTGCTCAAGAAGAGGTATTTCAGCTGAGTCCTGAAACTAGGAGTTCAACCAGCAATAAAGATTGGGGGGAAGTCATTGCAAGTAAAGGAAGCTGCATGGATAATGGCAGGGGTGTGTGCGTATTGGTCCAAGGCAATGAAATGGGTGGAGCATTGGGCAGAGTGGCAGATGGGCCTTTAAAGCAGATGGGGCAGGGGATGGATACCCCATTCTCCATGACGTGCTTATTTCACATTGCATATGTGTACCAAAACATCTCATGTATCCCATAAATAAATACACCTACTATGTACCTAAAAAATTAAGAATAAAAGAAATAGAAAAATAAAGCAGATGGGGCAATTAATAATTAATGCTTCTCTAAAGAGTTTGCCCTTTGGCCTGAAAGGGCCGGGCTGTCCACTAGAAGCTGCAGGGCAAATACTCCAGAATCTAGTAATTGAATCATTCACTGAGTTTGCCCTTTGTCCTGAAACCCCTTTGCCTGCTTTCGCTTTGTATAGAAGACATTTCCAGAAGTATTACTGCAAGTTTTCACCCTCATTTTTATGTTCTTAGTTATTTTCATAGGTCTTCCTCCCAGGTTGTCCAATGGCTGCCTCCTTGGCATTCAGGTTTTAGTCAAAGGGCTCTCATGGGGTTTGTCCCTGACCACCTTGACTAAAACTGTCACCTACCTCCACCCCAATCACTATTATGTCACTACCCTGTTTTATTTCCTTTCTAGCCCTTGTACTAATTTAACTAATTTTATCTTTGTTTTTATCCTGTATCCCTACTACCACCACTCTAGATGCCATAAGGAAAGGAATTACTGTCTGTTTCCACTGATACTGACCCAAACACCTAGAATAGTGCCTGGAACATAGTAAATAAACACTTATTAGATGACTGTTTTCTCTACATTGGTTAACTGTTCAAGGTGTACAAGGTGCAAAACCAAATGTTAAGTTGCAAGATCATGTTTATGAATTGGATGAGCCTCCAATGGGTTAGTAAGATTAAGGTTGTTTTGAATTTCTGTAAAGTATTGGTAATTTCCTTAGACATCTCTGTTTTTAGATTGATAAAGTAACTTCAGAGGAAATAAATTGTTTTCATTTGACAACAATTAAAATGGGCCAGTATATATAAGAATAGAGGGGTTTATACTAGCGTTAAATGTGTTTGTTTTGTTTTGTGATTACCTCATGCCAAATTGCAACTTTTGGAGGTCAGATAATTCGCATGTAAGCCAACTTCCTGTCTTCTTACATCGTGTGAGTTAAAGTCTTCACTTTAGATTCACGTAGATTTGGTCTTTTCACATAGTCCCATATTTCTTGGAGGTTTTGTTCGTTCCTTTTCGTTCTTTTTTCTCTAATCTTGTCTTCATGCTTTATTTCATTAAGTTAATCTTTAATCTCTGATATCCTTTCTTCCACTTGATTGATTCGGCTATTGATAACTTGTGTATGCTTCACAAAGTTCTTGTGCTGTGTTTTTCAGGTCCATCAGGTCATTTATGTTCTTCTCTAAACTAGTTATTCTAGTTAGCAATTCCTCTAGCCTTTTATCAAGGTTCTTAGCTTCCTTGCATTGGGTTAGAACATGCTCCTTTAGCTCGGAGGAGTTTGTTATTATCCACCTTCTGAAGCCTACTTCTGTCAATTCGTCACACTCACTCTCTGTCCAGTTTGTTCCCTTGTTGGCGAGGAGTTGTGATCCTTTGTAGGAGAAGAGGTGTTTTGGTTTTTGGAGTTTTCAGCCTTTTTGGACTGGTTTTTCCTCATCTTCATAGATTTATCTACCTTTGGTCTTTGATGTTGGTAACCTTCAGATGGGGTTTTGGCGTGGACGTCCTTTTGTTGATATTGATGCTATTCCTTTCTGTTTGTTAGTTTTCCTTCTAACAGTCAGGTCCCTTTTCTCCAGGTCTGCTGGAGTTTGCTGGAGGTCCACTCCCGACCCTGTTTGCCTGGGTATCATAAGCAGAGGCTGCAGACCAGCAAAGATTGCTGCCTGTTACTTTCTCTGGAAGCAGGTGTCCCAGAGCGGCACCTGCCACATGCCAGCCCGAGCTCTACTGTATGAGGTGTCTGTCGACCCTTGCTGGGAGGTGTCTCTCAGTCAGGAGGCACAGGGGTCAGGGACCCACTTGAGGAGGCAGTCTGTCCCTTAGCAGAGCTTGAGCGCTGTGCTGGGAGATTCACTGCTGTCTTCAGAGGCAGCAGGCAGGAACATGTAAGTCTGCTGAAGCTGTGCCTACAGCCACCCCTTCCCCCAGGTGCTCTGTCCCAGAGAGATGGGAGTTTTATCTATAAGTCCCTGACTGGGGCTGCTGCCTTTCTTTCAGAGATGCCCTGTCCAGAAAGGAGGAATCTAGAGGGGCAGTCTGGCTACAGCAGCTTTACTGAGCTGCAGTGGACTCTGTCTAGATCAAACTTCAAGGCAGCTTTGTTTACACTGTGAGGTAAAACTGCCTACTCAAGCCTCAGTAATGGTGGATGTCCCTCCTCCCACCACGCTCGAGCATCCCAGGTCCACTTCAGACTGCTGTGCTGGCAGCAAGAATTTTAAGCCAGTGGATCTTAGCTTGCTGTCCTCCATAGGGGTGAGATCCTCTGAGCTAGACCACTTGACTCCCTGGCCACAACACCCTTTCCAGGGGAGTGAATGGTTCTGTCCCGCTGGTGTTCCAGTCGCCACTGGAGTCTGAAAAAATACTCGTGCAGCCAGCTCGGTTTCTGCCCAAACAGCCACCCAGTTTTGTGTTTGAAACCCAGGGCCCTGGTGATGTAGGCACCTGAGGGAATCTCCTGGTCTGTGGGTTGCATAGACCATGGGAAAAGTGTAGTATCTGGGCTGGAATGCACCATTCCTCACAGCACAGTCCCTCACTGCTTCCCTTGGCTATGGGAGGGAGTTTCCCAACCTCCTGTGCTTCCTGAGTGAGGTGACACCCCACCCTGCTTCAGCTCACCCTCTGTGGGTTGCACTCACTGTCTAACCATTCCCAGTGAGATGAGCCGGGTACCTCAGTTGGAAATGCAGAAATTACCCGCTTTCTGCGTTGATCTCTCTGGGAACTGCAGACTGGAGCTGTTTTTATTCGGCCATCTTGCCAGCCACACCCAAGATTATTCTTTAAAGCATACAGTATTTATCATTGAGTAGATAATGACTATTTACTACACCAGCACAATGAATGGTATACTGCCTCATTACTGTTAGTTGTGAATGAAAGTTCCATCCCTATTTCCCACTAGGTCTCCTTTGACATCTTAGAAAGGGGAGACCCTCATTACTTCCGGGCAAGGATGGAATTTCAAGTCCCCAGTAGTACTCTGCAGATACTGGCTGGGAGGGAAAAGGGTGCTTTGCTATGCTTTTTCACGTGGCCTCCACTATCACCCTTGAAGAGGGCCTCCTTACCACTAGGCCAGGTTAAAATGAAAGTTCTGGCTACCCATTCAGCCTTCTTTGTCACCACCCTGGCAGTGGAGAGGGAGAGGGGAAGAGGTGCCTTGTTACAACTTTGTGAAGGTAGGAGTCTAGGTTTACCACTTGGCCTGTGCTGTCATGGGTTGGGATGAGACCATAGGTTTTTATTTTTTTTTCCATGGTGTTTGACTGAATGCTATGGTTTAAATGTTTGTCCCTTTCAAAACTCATGTTGAAATTTAATTTCGATTGTGATCACATTGGGAAATGGGACCCTTTTTTTCTTTTGAGATCGTGTCTCTTTCTGTCACCCAGGCTGGAGTGCAGTTGTGTGATCATAGCTCACCATAGCCTCGAACTCCCAGGTTCAAATGATCCTCCTGCCTCAGCTTCCCAAGTAGCTTGGACTGCAGGTGCATGCCACCACACCCAGCTAATTATTTTATTTTTTGTAGAGACAGAGTCTCTCTTTGTTGCCCAGACTGGTCTCGAACTTCTGGGCTCAAGTGATCCACTCACCTTGGCCTTCCCAAATTCTGAGATTACAGGCATGAGGGGAAGTGGGACCTTTAAAAGGTGTTTAGGTCATGGGGGTTCCACTCTCATGAATGGAGTAATGCCATTATCATGGGAATGGGTTTGCCCCCTCTTGCTCACTCTCTTGCTCAGTCTTGCTCACTCTGTCATCTTCTCTTTGCCCTTCCACTATGTGATGCCTTCTGCCATATTATTATGCAAGAAGAAGGCCCTCACCAGATGGCAGCACTTTGATCTCAGACTTCTCAGCTTCCAGAACGGTGAGTCAATAAATTTCTGTTTATTATAAATTACCCAGTATGTGGTATTCTGTTGTAGTAGCAAACATAAACTAAGACACTGAAGTAGGGTGATTATTTTCTAAAAGTTTTCTGTCTCAGGCTGCCATTTTCCTGGTCCTTTGGCTCGACAGAGCAGGTTTTTCTTGAAACATTTTAAGTCTGCACTCATTGGTGTTTCCTGGTTACAGGCTTCTATATAACCCAATTAAAAATATATGAGGCAAGAATAAAACCACAGAATTTAATACCATGACATTCCTTAGGTCCCAAGTCCCCTAGTTGCTCATTCCCCTTTTTTTCCACCTTTTAGAATCTTCACATGTTTTTTTTGTATATAATGTCCAGAGTTGTTAATTGTAGTTGGGAGAAATGTAAAGCAGTGCATCTACTCCTCCATCTTTTAAATATTACCATTTTAGGCACTGGAGACATTTTGATGCAGCTATTTTGGAATAACTTCAGAACAGTTATGTTAAAACATGGGAATACTTTTATTACTAGGTAGTGAACACAAGATCATTTTTGCCTCTTACTTCATGCTATCCCTGACCTCCTTGGAAGTGGAAGTTCTTTTATCTCTCTGAAGTAAAGCAGAACTGCTTAAGATAAACGGGGTTCCCTTATACTTGCAGAAGAGACCTTCCGTTGAATCTTTCTCTGGTTCCTCCTCACATGCCCATTAATGGCTCATCTGATTATCTGAGGAGAAAAGAGATGGCATTTACACCAAGGTGGAAATAGAAACAGAAGTTGGGAGCCTGTAGCATCTGATTTATTCTTGCAACAAATGAATCCTTAGCTCTTATACTTACCCTGAAGTGGCTTTCATTAGAGTGGAGACAGAGATAGTGATTAGCCATGAAGTCAATAGATAGTAAATTTTAGTCTAAGGCAACAAAAGTTACTGAAATAATGTCTTCAGTGGCAGAATTTATGATTACATCAAGGTAACCTATGGGTAAATGACTTGCCACTTTTCTGGAAAAGTAATCACTATTGTTTGTGGAATTTTCCTCCCTTCTCTTTCAACATGAAGTGATAGCTTTTGCCACCAGCTCTTAACTTCTGTTGCTCAGGACTCTCAGTTGGAAATGGGACAGAAGACTCAGGTCAGAAGACTAGAGACAGAGGAAGCCTACCTAGAGTTATGCAAATTAACTGAGCCTATTGAGTAAATGTTAATTGTGTACGATATACAGTACACATATCCTTTAGTTAATACTGTCAAAGTCCATGGAGAGAACTCTCAGATTTAAATGGCAACGAATAAGGAGAGTCTAATATTTGGCTTAATAAACTGACTTATAAATTACGTGATTTAAAACAGATAAATGAGTTTGCGATGGTATTCCTCAATACATTTTTTTTCACTTAATTGTTTCCCTTGAACATTATAACTGTTAAGAACTGTAATCTTGGAATCAGACTGCATGACTTCAATTTCTAGCTTTGTCATTTAACTATTTGTGAGACTTGGGGCAAATTATCTAATTTTTCAGAGGCTTGGTTTCTTCAGTGGTAAATTGAGCATCTTGGCAGCACCTGTCTCATAGAGTTATTGTGAGATTTAGCTGCAATAAAAATTATGAATCCCTAGAAAAAGCTGACCCATTATAGGCATTCAATACACGTTAGCTAAAATGACAAACATTTTTTCAGGAGAACACATGTAGTTATGTGGATGGATCTCAGCTGCTGACAGTATTTATTGGCCCTTGTTTTCTCCCCTTCTGACCTCTGAATAAGTATATAGTTGGATAGTGTCTCAGTTTTCAGGTGCTTCATTGCAGTACAAGTGCCTCAACAAAATTTTGGGCTCATTTTTATTATGAAAACTTGTGGGATTGTGAGGAACTTATTTGTCCAGAAAGTCTGGCCATTGGTAGGTAATAATTTTAGGGATTTAACCTGGTGTAAAAAAAAATCAGGCAAACCAAATAGAAAATGTGGTTGAGATGAAGGTGTCACCCTTCCCTCTCATCTCATTCTGATATGGATCTCTTGTGAGACTGTAGACTGAGAATATATATCTGGAGCTGATATGCCTGTACTTATGTATATCAGTATCTTACTATTCAGAATCTCCCTTAAGGGAATACTGATTCCTATTTACTGCTACTTATTAATACCATCTGGAATGACTTTTGCTTGTCATTGTAACTTAACATCCAAAAATACATTGGATATTTATCATTTTTTAGCCTTCTTAAAGGGGATATGATGGTTATCTGAAAAATAATGCCAGAGGATAGTACAGTCATGCATCACTTAATGATGTGGATATGTTTTGAGAAATGCATCATTAGGCATTTGTCATTATTGTGTGAACATCAGAGTGTACTTACACATAGATTGTATAGCCTACTACATACCTAGGCTATGTGGTACAAGTCTGTTTTTCCTAGGCTACAAACGTGTACAGCTTGCTAATGTACTGACTTCTTTATAGGCAATTGTAACACAATGGTATTTGTGTATCTAAATAGATACTTGTGTGTCTAGATAGGTAAGGTACAGTAAAAATGCAGTATAAAAAATTTTAAAAATGGTATTTCTATATGGGATATTTACTATGGATGGAGCTTGCAGGACTAGACATTGCTTTGGGTGGGTCAGTGAGTAGTGAGTGAATGTGAAGGCCTAGGACATTACTACACCCTACTATAAACTTTATAAACACTGTACACTTAGGCTACACTAAATTTGTTATTTTAATTTTTTACAGTAAATGTACAATATTTTTCTTTCTTCAATAATAAACTTAGCTTACTATAACTTTTTTATTTTATTAACTTAAATTTTTTTTTTTTTGAAACAGTGTCTCACTCTGTCACCCAGGCTGGAGTACAGTGGCACAATCTTGGCTCACTGCAACTTCCACTTGCCGGGTTTAAGAGATTCTCCTGCCTTAGCCTTGCGAGTATCTGGGATTACAGGTGTGCACCATCATGCCCAGCTAATTTTTGTATTTTAGTAGAGACAGGTTTTCACTATGTTGGCCAGGCTGGCCTCAAACTCCTTGCCTCAAGTGATCTGCCTGCCATGGCCACCCAAAGTGCTGGGATTACAGGTGTGAGTCACCATGCTCAGCCACCAGCCAACTTTTTAATTTTTTAAACTTTTGACTCTTTTGTAACAACAGCTTAAAACACAAACACATTTTACAGCTGTACACAAATATTTTATTTCTTTATATCCTTATTTTATAATCTTTTTAAAAATACTTTTCAAACTTTTTTGTTAACTAAGAGACAAATACCCATATTAGCCTAGGCCTACACAGGGTCAGGCTCATAGATATCATTGTCTTTTACCTCTACATCTCGTCCCATTGGAAGGCCTTCATGGGCAATATAATGCATGGAGCTATCATCTGTAACAATACCGTCTTCAGGAATACCTCCTGAAAGACCTACTTGAGGCTTTTTTTACAGTTAAATTTTATTTTTTATATGTATAAGGAGTACACTGTAATATAATAATGAAAAGTATACTATGGTAAATCCATAAAGAACCTAGCTTTTTATTATAATTATCAGGTACTACATACTGTACATAATTGTGTGTGCTATACTTTTATATAACTGGCAGCACAATAGGTTTAGTTACATCAATATCACCAAAAACACATGAGTAATGCATTGTACTATGACATTATAATGGCTACAAGTCACTAGGCAATAGGAAGTTTTCAGCTCTATTCTAATCTTATTACAATGGAGTTATGTATGTGGCCTGCTGTTGACCAAAACATCATTATGCATCACATGACTGTATGTAGCCATAGTTTAAAAAAATATTCTTTGTCTTAAGTTTTTAGGAAAATATTTAAAGATAAATATTTTTAAAAGATTGCAGTAGGGAAAGATGGAAGAGATCAGATAAGTATATTTTAGTTTGCCAAAATAGCAACATGAAACCTAGTTATTTTCTGTGCCAAATTTTCAGTCACTGAATTAGATATAAGGCTCTATAAAGTGTTTTTTTCCATTATTTATTAATTCACTAAGTGTATTTAGTGCCTACTCTGTGTCAGGTACCTTGCTGGGCTGTGGTTATATTACTGAAAACTAGATAAACAAGAACTCTTCATTCATGGGATTTCAATCTAGTGGGTGTGGAAGGTGGAGACAGAGGATCAAAAAGGTAAAGAAATAAGGTTAATTTCAGGATAAGCATTCTGAAATAAATACCATCCTATGATAAAAAATAGAGGGAAATTACTAGGTAGCATGATTTGGGGAGGCCTCTATGAAGGAAAAACAGTTAAGTTGAAGTTTGAGGATAAGAATGAGATGCAAGATATTTAAATAAGATATAAATAAGATATTGAAAAACCTGAGAAGAGAATTCTAGGAATTGGAATGAATGACAGAGAAGAACTTTGAGCATTCTTACAACTGAAAGAAGATCAATAATATTTGAGTAAAGAGCATACTGATACTGTTAATTCTTTAAATGTTTGGCAGCATTTACCAGTGAAGCTATTGATTCTGAGCTTTTCTTCACTGAGAGGTTTTTGATTAACAGTTCTATTTCCTTACTTGTTATAGATCTATTCAGATTTTCTGTTTCTTTTTGGTCATTTTATTACTTTGACAATTTATAGAGATAAAATTGTTCATAATCTTTTATAATCCTTTTGATTTCTGCAAGTTTTGGAGTAATACCACACTTCCATTTCTGATTTTAGTTATTTGCATCTTCTCTTTTTTCCGTAATCTAGGTACAGACTTACCAGTTTTGTTGATCTTTTTTCAATGAACCAACTTTTTGGTTTCGGTGATTCTGTTTTGTTTTCTGTTCTCTACTTCATTTATTTCTTCTCCAAACTTTATTTCCTTTATTCTACTAGCTTTAGGTTTAGTTTACTTTTACTTTTCTAGTCTTTAATATGTAACGTTAGGTAACTGATTTTGAGATACAGCTTCTATTGTAATGTATTCTATTGTAACATTTAGAGCTATATATAGCACTGCTTTTACTTCCTTCTACAAGTTTTTGGTGTGCTGTGTTTTCATTTTCATTTCTATAAAAGTGTTCTCTGATTTCCCTTGTGGTTCCTTACTTGACCCATTGGTTGTGTCACAGTCAAATAAAATATGGAGAAATTAAAACATTTTATTTGGGAGAAATAATTGCAATTTGGGGCACACTCACAAATTGGATGGTCTTTGGTATATCTGAAGAACAAAGAGAAGGTTAGAGGTTTTATAAAAAGGATCAATGTTATATATTGCTCTTCAAGAAAGTTCATTGCAATTGGTAAGGTTTGGGGGAGCTGACAAGCTGTGATTGGGAGTGATGGCAATGAGCAAACCAAGTCTTATGTTGCAGAAGGTTTTTCAGCAGCCGTTAGATAAAACTGGTTTCAAGTTACAGCAGGCAGTTTCAACAGCCAACTTGCAGATAATTATATTTTTCAAACAATGTTATGTGCCCTGAGTGCTTTCTTCCCCAGACTTCTCAACTCTGTTTTAGTTGGGTATGATAAGAATGACCCAATTTGTATAATTGACTTTCACATTTCCCCCTTTTGATCAAGATCTTTCTGTGAAAACATTGATGATCAACAATTTTGCAGTTAGTTTTAATCGTCCCTTGGCTCTGGGATGGGCCTATCCTGATTGTCTCTATCCCATGTCAGGGGGAAGGTATGGGAGGTGTATGTCAGGGATCTTGGACGTATTTAAGTAACAAAGAAGCCAGAAGAAAAAGTCTCAGGGTAGGTTTGTTTGGAGTCCAGCACTGAATTCCATCTTATCAGTTTCTATAGGCATCAGCAAACATCTTGAAGTGTTGAGCTAACATTATCCTGTTAGGAGAATTGGCTTTACACAGATTAGTCAGGCAATGAGAATGAAGTTTAAAAATCGTAATGTAAACAATTAACAATATAAAAAATTTAGTTTGTACAGTGATTTTGAACTAAGCATCAAGTCCGAGGACAACAAACTAAAAAATCAGTAGACCACTGGGGAAACTGGGTGAGACCCATTGAGACCTGTGGTATTTTATGATTGGGTTGAATTAAAGCAGAGAATGCAA
Organism: Macaca thibetana thibetana; assembly: GCF_024542745.1. Taxonomy (NCBI): domain Eukaryota; kingdom Metazoa; phylum Chordata; class Mammalia; order Primates; family Cercopithecidae; genus Macaca; species Macaca thibetana. The sequence continues at coordinate 115,961,964 of NC_065598.1, forward strand.
GCTTTGCAAAAGGAGTCACCAGTACAATTTGAACAAAAAGTTGTGTTAGCGAAATTGTCAGTTACCCACTAGGTGGACTCAAAAGATTTCTTAGATTGGATTTTGTCAAGTTACCTATATTGGTTACTGACTGTGAAATCTTAACTACAGAATTATTCTGCCAAGTCAAATAGGCATCATTAAGAGGGGTAAGAGTCTCATTATGATATGGAGTCTTGTTCTGATGTCTTAAGAAAAGTTGTTTACAGCATGGAAAATATCAACCTCTTATCCTTGTTTTCAGTTTGAATGTCTCTTGATATGGCTTCTGGCAGCTTGGTGAACCTTTTGTGTGGCCTATAAATCAGGCACAAGACAAGCACCTTAAAATTTATCTAATTTCAGCTTATAGGGCTTTAGAAACAGAACAGTTTACGTTTCAGTAATGCTTTGGAAGAATGTTGGATTGGAGTAACCCAGAAAAATTTAGGATGTAGTCAAATCTATAGATATATAACAAAAACTCAAAAACAATGTACAGTGTTTTAATCTAATAATAAGTATATTATAGTTTTTCTTTGGAAACATAACTTTTTCCTATATTAATCATATAGGAATCTCAGATTTACAAGCGTCTGGAGGCTAAGAAGCCAAACCAATGCAGATTTTAGATTTTGTTTACAGTCTTAAGGTCCCCAAGCATTCCAGGAAGTGACAATATTTATTTATTTATTATAGGGCTGGGGATACTTGAAGTCAGGCATTTTATGCATATTTTCAGGCCGGGCGTGGTGGCTCATGCCTGTAATCCCAGCACTGGGAGGTTGAGGCGGGCAGATCATGAGGTCAGGAGATCGAGACCATCCTGGCTAACTCGGTGAAACCCTGTCTCTACTGAAAATACAAAAAAATTAGCCGGGCATAGTGGCCAGCACCTGTAGTCCCAGCTACTCGGGAGGCTGAGGCAGGAGAGTGGTGTGAACCTGGGAGGCAGAGCTTGCAGTGAGCGGACGTGCTACTGCACTCCAGCCTGGGAGACAGAGTGAGACTCCGTCTCAAAAAAAAAAAAAAAAAAAAAAAAAAAAGAAAGACTTTATATATTATCTTAATTATAGCCAACTTGATCACATACAAAATTCTTTTTATAAATTTTCTTTACACAAATCTTACTAGGATGTTACTCAGAACTTTGAAAACATGGTCAGATTGCTCTGTCTCATATTTCCTCTTCCTTAAATAACCAGTCATTTAATTTCCACACAAAAATATTTACCACAAGATTTTTTCTTATACAAAATTTTCTTTCTCTCAATAATGAACATTTTTATTCCTGTCATATTTTTTCATTTAAAAACATCTCTTTTTGGCACACTTTACATACAGAATTATATATATTAATTAGAATTTTCAACACTTGGTAACTTTAAATTTTAGTGAAAACCTAGGAAGTAAGAAATTTGGAGTTATCTGTCATACATTTGTATTTTATAGATGAGAACAATTTTATAATTTTTAGAAACATGTTTCATTATAACATAAAATTTCCCTTCTTAATTGTAAATGATCCAGACATTTAATGAGTATTATATTTCAATTTAAAACAACATAACTTTAAGATTTTAAATTACATGAAAAGTCCATTTATAAACATTTATTTCATTTAAAGTTATCTAATTTAACAATTATATATAGATTGCCTATGAAAACTAAGATATTAGATGGAGCTAGGTATTTATTTCAAGTTTTTTTTACTAACCAAGTTTATTGCCTATTACCTGATTTAATAGGCTATAAACTTGGTTATCCATGTATTTAATCAGGTGTTTGCCTGGTTTAATAGGCTATAAACTTTAGAGTTAAATATGTGGATATCTTATTATCTCAGAAGATGCAACTTTTTAGATTAAATCAACAACATTAAATTTAATAATATTTATCAAAAAATTATGCAAAGATCATTCTGTTTTAGGCTGATTTTATAGCTTTATGACCTTTATGTCAAACCCTGACACTTCAAAATATCTACTCGTGACATTTATAAGACTGTCTGAATTGTAAACCCAGGCAAAAGTATATGCTAACAATTTTGAAGACTATTTTACCAATAATTTTAAATCCAAGCTATTTATTAAAGATTTACTTAAGTCACGTGAACTTTAAAAAATTAGATTAATTACTATATATTTTATGAGTACTCATTTATTTAAACCAATTGGAATAAAATTCTTTTAGGGATTTTGGCTAACTACACCAGATTTTATTATGTAGACACAACATACAGCATAATGCATGTATATATGTATAAACACACCTAAATACATATACATATAAATAAAAATCTCATAGCATTTATTTTAGAATTCTAGTCATGAGATAGTAAAACACGTCGACTCATCAGTTTATGAAAATCTGTTGGATCCAAATTATTTATCTGATGAAATGAGGCAAGGCTAAACTAGGATTTTTTAAAATGGCAATCTTATAAAGGCTGTGAACCAAAATTTGTGTAAAGCAGTTTGAATCAGTTAACAATATACTGGATTGGACAAAGAATAGTTAACTGTGAAAATGTGACTGAATTATGGGAGGAGGCCCCAAAGATAGGAGTTATTCTAACAGAGTCAATGCAGTATTATTTTTTGGTCTCAATTCTTTGTCCTTGAAGATAAGAATGTTGCCATTCCCCTTAGTATAGGATAGGTGTGTCTTCACAGGGGAATTTCTTTTTTTTTTTTTTATTGCAAAGGAAACAGCATGAAGGTCATAATGATTTTTTTATACCTTCTGGTTTTCAAGTGTTTTACTTAAATAGTATGTCAGAATAGCTCAGGAGTTTTGGAAAAAGAGAGTTTATCTTAGAGAAGCATAAAGAGGAATTTTAAGAAGGGGAGGGGAAAACTGCAGAGAGGAAAGAGTTCAGCCAGCTTTGAGACAATATTTTGTAGTGAGACAATCTTTGAGTTCTGAATGATTTTCTCTCTTTTATCAGATATCAGTGAGATATACATATCTTATTTGCAGTATATGCTTTTACAGACATGGTCTTTTGGTTTAGTGTCAAGAACAACAGACTGAATGATTCCTATAATATTGAACATGAGTGCCAGAAAATATCTTGGCATGCTTTTGAATTTTGAGAGCCCATTTTGTGAGTGCTCTGATTTAATGCCAAATACACAAAAGCCAATTAAATGCAAGTGCTGAATACTCAATGGCCAAATAAACTCAAGCACAGACAGAAAAGTATATGCTTACCAAGAATAATGGTAAGTTGCCTTCTCCAACTGAAGGGGAAAGGAAAGATCCCTTTACCAAGGTCTCAACCTGAAGGGGAAAAATCCCTTAGCCCAGATTCCAAAGCCAGAGTCTCCAAGGAGAAGAGTACTCTTGAATAGTAGCTCCCCGCAAGTAGATCAGGCATAAAGGAGAAACAACACTCCCCATCCAAGTCCTAAATAAAACAGAACTCAACCCAAATCAGGAATTCAGTCCAAGAGAGACTTGCCAAGTGGAAAAGAGGCAATCTGCAGAAGTAGGGGGATCATAGGGCCCCAGTGTGGGTTCCTTATGCTGTAGTTCCAAGGGCTGGTGATTTTTCTCCAAGGTTAGACAGCTTTGGACCCCACTTCTGTCAAGTATGTCAAAATCAAATAAAATATGAGATAAATATCTGAAATTAAAACATTTTATTTGGGAAAAGAGAATCACAATTTGGAGCATACATGCTGACCACGTGGTCTCTGGTATGTCTGAAGAATAAAGAGAAGGTTAGAGGTTTTATTAAAAAAAAAAGAGAGAAATGTTATGTATTACTTGTCAGGAAAGTTCATTGACAGTATTAAGGTTTTGGGATGCTGGAAAACTGTGATTGGTGAGTGACAGCAGTGGGTAAAACCAGTCCTAGAGTTGCAAAGTGTTCTTTCAATAGCTATTAAATAAAACTGATTTCAAGTCACAGCAGGCTTGCAAAGAATTACATTTTTTGGAGCAATGTTATGTGCCCTTAGTGCTTTTTTTCCCCTTGACCTCTCAACTCTGTTTTAGTTGGGTATGACAAGAATAATCCAATTTATATGATTAACTTGCACAGTTGTTTAAGAGTATGTTGTTTAACTTTCACACATTTATGAATTCTCCAATTTTCTTTCTGTTATTGATTTCTGGTGTCATCTCTTTGCTGCCAGACAAGATACTTTTTATGGTTACAATATTTTAAAATTTACTGGGATTTGTTTTGTATCCTAACATGCAATACATTTTGAAGAATATTTTGCATGCACTAGAGAAGAATATGTATTCTACATTGTTTGGTAGAATGTCTATGTGTCTGTTGGATATTTGGTCTATAGTGTTGTTTAAGTCCTGTATTTTTTAATTGATCTTCTGTCTAGATGTTCTATCCATTATTGAAAATGGGACATTGAAGCCTCCAAGTATTATTGTAGAACCGTCTGTTTATCTTCTCAATTCTGTCAATAATTGCTTCATATATTTTGGGGCCCTTTTGTTGGTACACTTATATCTATAATTGTTATATCTTCTTAATTGATTCATTTATTGGTATATCATCTCTTTTTTGTCCCTTGTAACAGTTTTTGGCTAAATATCCTTTTTGTCTATTAACATAGCCACTTAAACTCTCTTTTGTTTATTTACTGTTTGCATGGAATATATTTTATTTCATTCTCTCTCTTTTTTTTTTTTTTTTGAGATGGAGTCTTGCTCTGTTACCCAGGCTGGAGTGTAGTAGCACGATCTTGGCTCACTGCAAGTTCTGCCTCCCGGGTTCATGCCATTCTCCTGTCTCAGCCTCCCGAGTAGCTGTCATTCTTTTACTTTCCACTTATTTGTGTCTTTGGGTCTAAACTGAGTCTATTTTAGACAGCATACAAATGAATCATTTCTCTCTTTTGAGAGAGAGTATTTTTTATTTTTTAAATTGATACACAGTAATTGAACATGTTTATGAGGTACATATGATATTTTGATAAAGGCACATAATGTGTAATGATCCATCAGAGTATTTACAATATTCATCACCTGAAACATTCATCATTTCTCTATGTTGGGAATATTCAAATCTCTTCTTCTAGGTATTTTGAAATATACAATAAATTATTGTCAGCTATAGTCACCCTATTGTGCCACTGAACAGCAGAAATTACTCCTTCTATTCAACTGTGTGTTTGTACCTATTAACCAACCCCCTTCATCCCTCCTCTGCTTCCTTGCCTCTGGTAATATTTTACCCTTTACCTCCATGAGATCAACTTTTCTAGCTCCTGTATATGAATGAAAACATGTCATTGAATCATGTTTCTTAATCCACATTGCCAATCTGTGTCTTTTAATTGGTGAGTTTAACTCATTTACATTTAAAGTGATTATTGATATGGAAGGACTCATTTCTGTTATTTTGCTATTTGTTTTCTATATTTCTTATATAACTTTTATTCTGCAATTTCTCTAATTCTGCCTTCTTTTCTGTATTTTTCCTATTATACCATTTGATGCCCTCGTCGTTTCCTTTTGTGTATTATTTTAGTTATTTTTTAATTGGTTACTTTGAGAATTGCAAGTAAATAGTCAGTGGAGCATACAGATCTGGGGAAAGGCAGGGCTGGAGAAATAAATTTGAGAATAATTGGTGTATACATGGTATTTATATCTGTGGGGCTAGATGAGGTATTTTGAAGGAGAATATAGCCAGAGAAGAGCAGATGATGCAGTAGCAACCCCTGATAACTTTAAATAACCCTTCCTTTGATGGATAATTTTGAATTTTCCCCTTAAGTCTTGTGAATGGGCAACATAACTTGTGACTTGGGTATCTTCACTGGTCCTCACTGGTTCTCTCAAGTAGTGAGAACTGCTTTTCTGTATTAGCTGAGTATTAGAATGGGATGAGTCCTATTTTTTCATTTCTGAAGATTTCTTTCAATTTCTTTGTTTTCTTGAAAAGTCTTTATTTGCCTATTAATTTCAAGATCATTTTCTTCCCAGCCTCTCACTGACTTCCTTAATTTTTTCCTTGAATATCATTTGTCTAGAAAAAGTAACAAATTCTCTGCACTTAGTGATTCTTTAGATGGGTCTGAGGAGGACAAAGATCTGTGCTAATGAAGTCAAGGATGTGCGTGTAAACCACAACATCTCTTATTCTTTAGCCACAGCTTGCACTACTGATTTGAGCAGCTTCCTCTCAAAAGCATATCTTTAATCACAGTGGTTGAGGGAAAGTGGGAATGATTGTTATGGAAAAACAACTCTGCATTTACATTTTGTTGAAGCAAGGCCAGGATTGTTACCTTTATATCTGAATGTTGCTACAATCTGACCCTTAAAACATAGTCTCTGTTTGTAGGAGGAAACTGGGTTATGAATAACCATGCCACGCCTACACTGAAAGTTTTAAAATATATATAATAGTAAAAGCTAATTGAACATAGCTACCACTTGCTTTTTGCCTGATGTCTAATTCCTGTTATTTACTGTATGCAGTCTGTTTTATCCTTGCCTCTCCCAGCTGATTGTCACCTGAAAAACAGATCTCTCACTGTTTGACCTTTATATCTGAGAATCAGAGAATTGGCAAGTTGATATTCTGAAATCCCCACTAGAAAAAGCAGAATGGGGAAGGTGGGAGGCAGTGCTTGATAGTGGAGCGGAAGCATTTCCCAACATAGTTGCAATATCATGTGAGCAATGTGGATAACATGACTCCTAAAATTTGAATGGGGCCTTTGGAGAAAACTTAGTCTTCCTTGTACTATTCCCCTCATCCTGCCTTCTGTCTCTGCCAAATTTATAGAAGCTGGAAAACATATTTTCTAAACTAATTGAGTTTCTAATCACCTCACCATGGCAACCCCATCATTGCCTAGACATATGCTGCATGTAGTCCTTTTGAGAACCCACGTGTTTGTTAAAGAAGTCCACAAAAGTTTTCTGTGGGGTTTTAATAGCCTTCACGGAGAAGAAGTTCATATGTTATTATTAGGGATAGGAGGGGCTCAGAATTGACCCAGATTCCTTGTTTACTTGAGAAAGAATGGTAAATGACAATACTCATATAAGAGCTTCTTAGTCTGGGTTTTGTTGATGATCTGTGGGGGGGTCTGTGAACCTTCATAAATTGAATGCAAAATATGATGTGTATGTGTGTTTTTCTCCCCAGGAGACAGCATTCATAGCATTCATCAGGTTTTCAGAAAATTGCATAGCCTCCTTTGCACCTCTGCGAGTCCTTCCCTTTCTTGATCTGTTAGGTAAACCCAAATAGTGCTGTATTTACTTTTTAAATTTCATGAAAGTACTCTGAAAATAAATAGATTAAAATGAGATTTTAAGAAAAAGAAATATCCTCAATTAGCATTAAAACTCATAACATGCTTGCTACTCTGTCATACCGGTAACTGATGACCGCACCTCAACTGTTAAGATAACTGCCAGCCCATGAAATCAACCATATTAAATGGCACACAGTGTCAATTGCAAAAGGGTGCTGCCCTGAGCTAGCTGGTGGCTGGAGACACTCTCACTGCTACTGAGCGATTGGCGTGGCAATGACTCCAGACCAAATTATGAGGTGGAAATGAAAGAACGAATGTCGCAATGGTTTACTACCAGGTACTATGCTACATATTTTTATGAACTAAACTCAACTTCTATAATCATCTTTTGAGGTCAATATTGATATCCTAATTCTATAGGCCCGTAACAGTGAAATGATTTGCTCAAGGTCTTAGTCAAGTGTCAGAGCTGAAACAGAATCCTCATATTTCTGCCATTGCCTGAAGCCTTATAGGAGCTTGGCATCCAGGTATGGAAAGGGCATCCCAAGGGGTGTTTGAGCCAGACTCTGAAGTTTGAGCTTGAGAAGTAATTCACTTCCCACACCTTTAAAAGAAGTGGGTGGTCTGTGCTCTAGGGTGACTCAGTGACTTCAGCAAGTGCAAGTCCTATTTCTGGGGAGGCCACTGTTGTGTCCCTTTAAGTAGCTCTAAGTCTTGATTCTGTTTGTGTGTCCTCTAAATAACACTGACATTGGCCTACATGGAAACCACCTTCTCAGGATTTTGAAGTGCTATACAAACAGCTAAGAGAGAGCATTGTCTAAAGTCATATGACAGGACTGGAATTTGTCTGGTGAACAAAAATTTCACAGTCATAACACCTTTTACTCCCACAGCAAACAAAATGTTTTCTTTGTGAAGGAAGCAAGCAAACATTCCATTTTTAGAATAATGATGCTCTTTAAAGGAACAGTGCCGGAAGTTGAGCTCTTGAGTTCCTTCTGTGCATTTAATGCTATCAGAGGAGAAAATGCAGGCTTCCAGATGCATATTCTTGAAAGTACTGAAAGGAAGATTTGTGTTTCTATTACTTGAGTGGATTCATGTGGGCTTTATTAACAAGCTAATAAGCATGACATTTCAAAGTGTGGTCCACAGCACCCCTGACATTAGCATCACCTTAGTGCTTATATAAAACGTAGATTCATGGACTCCACCCTAGACCTACTAACTCAGAATCTCTTGGACTGGGGGGATGGGCTCAGGAATACATGTTTTTAGCTACTTCTCTGGAGATTTTTATGTACGCTAAAGTCGGAAAATCATTGCATTGTAAGTTCAAACCCCATGATAAACCGAGTTAATTTTGCTATAATGACATTTGGCTAAAATGAATCTAGTAACTACTTACATTCTTGGAGAGAAAGCCAAGTTAAATACAGCTTTTCTGAAGTGAATTTGCACATAAAACAAAGCAGAAAAAATGTGGATAGGAGCTTTACTCTCTTCAAGAGCCTGAGACACTCCAGAGGTCATAAATAGTATCATATCTTAAAACAAAAAAGAGGCACACTTGAAAAGACTGATATCTGCAACTATATTGGCCTAACTGGGTTGAGGCAGGCACAGATCCAGCTGCAGAGTTTAGGAGGAAGTTCACAGTAGAACACACAGTGCAGGTTAGCCCTAAACATGGAAACAGACAGTATGTCAGAGTCTAGGCCAGTAGTTTACTGTGTATGAGTGTACATGCATGTGCGTTTCTATGTCTATGAGATGGATTGAGGCAATTGCAACAAATTAGTAGTAAACAATACAATAAAGGCTCTCTTATATGATCAGGAGTAGACTTAACTAAAAAAAATCAATTACATCAGGGAATTGTAAATACATATATTTAAATATCTAATTTTAACTTAAAACATTCATTTGAAAGTTTTATATACTATTTATTCTCTATTAAATACAATGCCCCCAAATATCCTGATATTAGCCATACTTCTTGTCTTCTGTCTGAAGGTGTGACTCTTCAACTGCCCCAATGGTACTGAACACCACCGCTAGAATGACTCATATGATTGAGTATGAAAGAACAGTTTTGTTTGCAGTCCAGAGCCAAACTTCTGTGGGGAGTTCTAGATGATAATTCTAACTAGACAAGTGTTGTACCCTCTGTTCCCCAGAGAGGAAACACTGTATCCATGAAGAAATCTAATGACAAATTGTTTACCTTTTTTGGAATACAAAGGGAAAATTTCTTCCTAATTTATGTATGATGACACACATACATAAAAGAACAGGCAAACAAGTAAGCAAGCGAGCAGGCAGTGTTTCCAAATTAAGGGGCTTTAGTCAGGAAACCACCACATGTTAGTCAGTGAAACTCAGTGACTTTCAACTACCTTTTTATTTATTTAACAATTTTTATATTTAATTTTTGTGGGTGCGCAGTAGGTGTGTATATTTATAAGGTACACAAGATATTTTGATGCAGGCATAGAGTGTGTAATATTCACATCAGGGTAAATGGGGTATCCATCACCTCAAGCATTTATCCTTTCTTTGTGTTACAAGCACTCCAATTACACTTAGTAATTTTAAAATGTGCAATTAAGTTATTATTGACTATAGTCACCCTGTTGTGCTATCAAATAGTATGTCATTCATTCTTTCTATTTTTAGGTACTCATTAACTACTCTTACCTCCATCCCAACCTCCTATTACCCTTCCCAGCCTCTGGTAACCATTGTTCTACTCTCTATCTCCATAAGTTCAAGTGTTTTCATTTTTAGCTTCCACAAACACATGAGAACATGTGAAGTTTGTTTTTCTCTGAATGGCTTATGTCACTTAACAAAATAACCTCCAGTTCCATCCATGCTGTTGTGAGGGAGAAGAAAGGAAAAAACAAACAAACAAACAAAAAAACACAGACGGTTAAGGCAGGTCCTTGGTAGAATTCTTTTAAACAGAGGAATAGCTTGAAAAATAAAGCTGCAGCTGCACAGATAAGGGAGCAAGTCCAAACATAGAAACGCCTTTGTTCTTTGTGTAATCAGCAGGCACCCAGGAAAGTTTCCTCCCCTTCTATGGACATGTACATGGTGGGTTCCATGCGAACTTGTACGGGTAGCCGGAGGCTTGCCTGAGACATGCCTGTGACTGCACAGATAAGGGCAATTACACAGGCAGCTACACAGACAGGGGAACTTTCTAATAAAAGCTTTTGTGTTCAACTGTAAAACAGCAACCCTCTTGGACCCCCTCTCTGCTGTGGAGAGCTTTCCTCTTTTGCTTATTAAACTTTCGCTCCAACCTCACCCTTGGTGTATACGCTCCTTATTTTTCTTGGTCATGACACAAAGAACTCTGGATAACACCTCAGACAATGAGGCTGCTTCAATTGCAAATGACAAGATCTCATTCTTTTTATGGATAAGTAGTACATATATACTCTATACATGTAGTGTATATACACGTGTGTGTGTGTGTGTGTGTGTATCACATTTTCTGTATCCATTCATCTGTTGATGGGCACTTAGGTTGCTTCCAAATCTTGGCAATTGTGAATAGTGCTGTGATAGACATGGAAGTGCAGATATCACTTAGATGTACTGACTTCATTTCTTTTGGGTACATCCTTAGTAGTGGGATTACTGGATTATTTTTAGTTTTTTGAAGAAACTGTTCTCCATAGTGGTTGTACTAATTTACATTCTCACCAAGAATGTAGGAGGGTTCCCTTTTCTCCAGATTCTCACCAGAATTTGTTATTGCCTGTCTTTTGGATAAAAGCCATTTTAACTGGGATGAGATGATATCTCATCATAGTTTTGATTTGCATTTCTCTGATGATCAATGATGTCGAGCACCTTTTCATATGCCTGTTTGCCATTTGTATGTCTTCTTTTGAGAAATATCTATTCAAGTATTTTGCCCATTTGAAAATTAGATTTTTAGATTTTTTTTTTCTGTAGAGTTGCTCAAGCTTCTTATATATTCTGGTTATTCATCCCTTGTCACCTGGATAGCTTGCAAATATTTGTAATCCCATTTATCCATTTTTGCTTTGGTTGCCTGTGCTTTTGGGGTATTACTCAACAAATCTTTGCCCAGTCTAATGTTCTGAATGTTTCTGCCATGTTTTCTTTTATTAGTTTTGTAAATCAAGGTCTTAGATTTATGTTTTCAACCCATTTTGATTTATTTTTATATATGGCAAGAGCCAAAGGTCTAGTTTCATCCTTCTGCATATGGATACCCAGTTTTCCCAGCACCATTTATTGAAGGGACTGTCTTCTCCCCAATGTATGTTCTTGGCACTTTGTTGAAAATGAGTTCAGTGTAGGTGCATGGATTTGTTTCTAGGTTCTCTATTCTGTTCCATTGGTCTATGTGTCTATTTTTTGTGCCAGTACCATGCTGTTTTCGTTACTATAGCCTGTTGAATGTCTCTCCGGTTCAAGTGATTCTCTGGCCTCAGCCTCCTGAGTAGCTGAGATTACAGGCATGAGCTGCCATGGTGGGCTAATTTTTTTTTTTTTTTTTTTTTTGTAGAGACGGGGTTTCTCCATGTTGGTGAGGCTGGTCCCAACCTCAGGTAATCTGCCCTCCTCAGCCTCCCAAATGCTGGGATTACGGGTGTGAGTCACCACGTCTGGCCCTAATTATTAAATATCTTTAGGTGGTCTTTGGGCTAAATCTGCTTGGTGTTCCATAACGTTCTTGTACTTGAATATTGATGTCTTACTCTAGGTTTGGGAAATTTACTGTTATTATCCCTTCGAACAAAGTTTCTTTTTCTTTTTTTTTTTTTTTTTGAGAAGGAGTCTTGCTCTGTCACCCAGGCTGGAGTGCAGTGGCGCGATCTCAGCTCACTGCAAGATCTGCCTCCCGGGTTCCCACCATTCTCCTGCTTCAGCCTCCCAAGTAGCTGGGACTACAGGTGCCTGCCACCACGCCCAGCTAGTTTTTTGTATTTTTAGTAGAGACAGGGTTTCACTGTGTTAGCCAGGATGGTCTCGATCTCCTGACCTCGTGGTCTGCCTGCCTCGGCCTCCCAAAGTGCTGGGATTACAGGCATGAGCCACCGTGCCCAGCCCCCTTTGAATAAACTTTCTACCCCTATCTTTCTCTCTACCTCCTCTTTATGTCCAATAACTCTTGGAGTTGCTGTTTTCAATCTATTTTCTGGATCTTGCAGGTGTGCTTCATTCTTTTTTATTCTTTTTTCTTTTGTCTCCTCTGAATGTATTTTCAAATAGCTTGTCTTCGAGCCCACTAATTCTTTCTTCTTCTTGATGAGTTTCGTTTTTATAAGACTCTGATGCATTCTTCAGTATGTCAATTGCATTTCTCAAGTCGAGAATTTCTGTTTGATTCTTTTAAATTTTTTCAGTCTCTCTGGTAAATTTAACTGATAGGTTCCTCAATTCCTACTCTGTGTTATATTGAATTTCTTTGAGTTTCCTCAAAACAGCTATTTCACATTATCTGTCTGAAAAGTTATGTATCTCTGCCTCTCCATGATTGGTCTCTGGTGACTTATTTCGTTCATTTTGTAAGGTCATGTTTTCCTGGATGATCTTGATGCATGTGGATGTTTGTTAGTGTTTGGGCATTGAAGATTTAAGTATTGATTTTAATCTTCAAGACAAAATCTTCAAGTTTGTACCTATTCTTCTTAGGAAGACTTTCCAGGTACTGAAATGGACTTTGGTGGTTGTAATCTAAATTTCTGGTCTCTGCAGTTGTATCTGTATTGGGAGCCATCTCAAGCTCAGCAATGCTGTGGCTCTTGTAGACTCACAGATCTACCCACCTTTGTGGTCTTGGATAAGATCTGGAAGAATTCTCTGGGTTACCAGCCAGAGACTCTTGTTCTCTCCCCTTATTTCTCCCAGATTTTCTCTCTCTGTGCTGCACTGCCTGGAGCTGTGGATGGGGTGACACAAGCACCCCTGTGGCCACTACCACTGGGACTATGGACCTGAAGCCAGCACAGTACTGGGTCTTGTGCAAGGCCCACAGTCTCCACTGCCTGGCTACTCCCTATATTTGCTGAAGGATCTAGGACTCTACAGTAGGCAAGTGGCCATGCCAGTCAAGCTTGTCTCCTTCCCTTCAAGGTGGTGAGTTCCCCCAGGTCTGGGTGGATCCAGAAATGCTGTCCAGGAGCCAGCGCCCAGATTCAGAAACCTTAGGAATCTACCTGGTTCTCTATTCTACTGCTGCTGCACTGGCATCCAAGCCACAAGACAAGTTTCTTCCCACTCTTCTCTTCCCTTTTCACAAGCAGACCACTCTTTCCCATGGCTACCACTGCCCCAGGCTTGTGGGGAGTACTGCCTAGCTACTGGCAATGCTCATTCAAGGGTTAAGGGCTCTTCAGTCAGCTTGTGGTTAATGCTTCTAGGCCTTGGACTCTCTCATCAGGGCAGAGATCTCCCCTCTGGCCCAGGGAAGGTCCAGAAATGCCATCTAAGAGTCAAGGCTTAGAATCAGGGACCCCAAGATTCTACTTGGTTCTGTATCCCACTGCAGCTGAGCTGGTACCCAAGCTGCAACACAAAGTCCCCTTTACTTTTCCCTCTCCTTTACTCAAGCAGGAGTCTCTACCCATACCCACCATAGCTGGGAATATGCTGGGTCACACCTGAAGCCAGCATGTCTCAGAGTCTCACCCATGGCCCATGGCCTGGGTATTGCTGCTCATTATTCAGGGCCCAAGGGCTCTTTAGTTAGCAGGTAATGAATGTTGCCAGACCTGGGTCCTTCCCTTCAAGGCAATGGGTTCCTTTCAGGCCCAGGGTGTGTCTAGAAATGTTGCCCAGGTGCTAGGGCCTGAAATGGGGGCCTCAGGACTCTTCCTAGTGGCCTGTCCTACTGTAGCTGAGCAAAATACTGTAGCTGAGCAAGTTGCAAAATGAAGTCCTCTTTGCTCTTCCCTCTCCTCTCCTCAAGCAGAGGGAGGGAGTCTTTACCAGAGCTATGAGCTGTACTTCCGGGTTTTGGGGGAAGAGTGGTGCAAGCACTCCCTTGGGTGTCCTGGCTGGTATCTCACTATGCCACATTCCCCCAAATCCACTGGCTCTGAGCCCAGCACACCACTAGGACTTGCCCAATAATAGAGTTAAAAATGCACATATATGTTCATATGTTCCATTTATTTTTGACAAAACTGCCAAAGTAATTCCTGGAGAAAAGATAGCCTTTCAGCAAATGGTACTAGAGAAAATAGATAACCATATGGGAAAAAATGGACACTGGCCATTGCCTCACATCATATACAATGTTTACTTTAAATTGATTGTAGAATTAAACAAAACTAAAATTATAAAAATTTCTAAAATAATCCATAGGAGATTTTTTTTTTTTTTTTGAGATAGTGTCTCACTCTGTCGCCCAGGCTGGAGTGTAGTGGCATGATCTTGGCTCACTGCAAGCTCTGCCTCCTGGGTTCCTGCCATTCTCCTGCCTCAGCCTCCCAAGTAGCTGAGACTACAGGTGCCCACCACCATGCCCAGTTAATTTTTTTGTAATTTTTTAGTAGAGACGTGGTTTCACCATGTTAGCCAGGATGGTCTCGATCTCCTGACCTCGTGATCCGCCCACCTCAGCCTCCCAAAGTGCTGGGATTACAGGCGTGAGCCACCGTGCCCAGCCAGGAGAAAATCTTGACAGCCTTGCACTAAACATAAAAAAAGACAAATTCTGCTCTTCAAAAGGAAAATTAGAAGGCAATTCACAGGCAGAGAGAAAATTTTTGCAAAACGTACATCTGATAAAGGGCTTTTATCCATAATATATAAATGACTATTATATCTTAGTAAGAAGACAAGCAATGCAATATTAATGGGAGAAAGATTTAAACAGACACCTCACAAAAGGAGATATGAATAGCCATTAAGCACACTAAAAGATGCTTAACGTCATTAGTCAACAGAAAGATGCAAATAAAAAACACGATGAGATACCACTCTACACCCAATGGAATGACTAAAACTAAAAAAGACTGATAATCTCAGGTTTTGAGGAAGATGTGGAACTACTGGAACTCATATATTGTTGGTGAGTGTGTAACATGGTATGGTCAGCTACTTTTGGCAGTTTTTTAATAAAGGTCAATGTACTTTTATATTACCCAGAATTTTGAACTTCTACGTGCTTATACATTCCAAATAAAAGGAAACATATGGTCACAAAATGACTTACACATGAATGCTCTTAATAACTTTATTTATTATTGTCCCAAACTGGATGTCAATAAAAATAGCTATCAACATTTAAAAGAACAAAAAATATAGTACATTAATCCAATGGAATATTACTTCATAATAAAAGGAGTAAACTACTAATGCAGCAAACTACTACATGCAACAACATGGGTTGATTTCAAAACACGTCGAACAAAAGAAACCAGACACCAAACAATACATATTGTTTAATTCCATCAAGATGAACTACTGGAACAAGCAAAACTGATCTATAGTACCAGTGGTTGTCTGAGGCCAGTGATGAGTTAGGGAATGACTACAAAGCTGCTAGAGGGAACTTTTTGTTGTATCAAAATATTCTATATCTTGATTGTGATATATACGCTAGTATCCACATTTGTCAAGACTTATTTATTTATTTATTTTGAGATGGAGTCTTGCTCTGTTGCCCAGGCTGGAGTGCAATGGCGGGATCTCAGCTCACCGCAATCTCTGCCTCGTGGGTTCAAGCGATTCTCCTGCCTCAGCCTCCTGAGTAGCTAGGATTACAGGTGCATGCCACCACACCAGGCTAATTTTTGTATTTTTACTAGAGACGGGGTTTCACCATGTTGGCCAGGCTGGTCTTGAACTCCTTACCTCAAGTGATCTGCCCTCCTCGGCCTCCCAAAGTGCTGGGATCATAGGCGTGAGCCACCGCGCCTGGCCGTCAAGACTTTTTTAACTTTACACTTAAGTGGGTGCATTTTACTCTGAGAATTATACTCCAATAAAATTAATTTTAAAAAGAAAGCAATGCTGATTTGAAATTATTTATAGGTAAATGGAGCTTATCTCTTTGTGGGCCTCACTATTGGGTGACAGCTGGCTTTTTATTAAGGACCACCAAATGTCACTAAGTCTTTCTAACGCAACACAGATTAGTTTTGATAGAAACAACTTTTTGTGTAGTCGTATTTCATTGTTTTATGCAAGCTTTAATTACATTTCATAATTATAATTATAAGCACTAGCAGCATACAACAGATTTGGGAACTAAAACATTAGACTCTTCTTAAGCATACAATTGAACTGGTGGGAACTGAAGTGTGAATGCATCCTAGAGCATATTGATGTGCTTTTAGCATGCTGAGGGTATCAGTATGTTTTCCAGATGAAACTAAGGGTTTCACTTAACCTCATTAGTGTCACTTAAGTAGAGTTTGATTAAATTAGCTAGAAAATCTAGGCAGCTATTGAGCAGCCTGCAACAAGTGAATTCCACAGATCACTGTGTTTCAGGATTTTAGTCACTGGGCTGGAGGTCTAGGGAAAAACTTTTGTCCATAGTATGTGACTGGTGGTGGGGAAAAATGACTAAATAAAATCTCTTGCCAATCCACTAAAATATCTTCACAGAATGTAGAACACAGAATGAAATACAATGAATAAGCATTAAACCAGACCATGATGCACAGGCGATACCCTAAAGAGATTGCAAAGACAAAAAAGAACTCCTGCCCTTTTGTTTTATGTATATGTTAATCTATTATATACATGTTAATTGTATTTATCCAAAGGAAAAATACAACCTCTCGTATCTTTTTGATAAGCAGGAGGTTACATCTTGGAGCTAAATTTCCACAGGGAAAGAGAGCACCACCTATTTTAGTGTTCACTTTTAAAAGAGGTGGCTCCTTGGCCATTAAGAATGACATTCCCAGGATGCAAAACTGTCAAGAAGCTTATTTATAATCCCATTTTCTGAAGGAAATGCTGAAAGAAAAGGGAAGGGGAATAGTTCTTTCCTTTTTGCACAGAGGAAAATTTTAAATTAAAATTCATTTTTAGATTTGTATTTATCCTTACAATTTTCCTTGTTACTATTTTCTACTGAAACTACAATTTTCCAGTTATTTACTTTGACATTTTAACCTTTCTCTGGGCAGTTTGCAGCAGTCTTGAGATATTTATATCCAGCAAGTCCATGGTAAAATACAAAATAAAGCAATTATCAGAATTATAATAGGATGAATCAAAAATTAGTACAATATTTTTCTTGGGGGAATCTTTAAATATAACATACCAGTTGTGAATGGTTAAAGCGGATTTTTGATTAGCCATACACAAAAATTATCCTAATCATACATTAATTTCATAAACTGTGGTCATGTCTTTGTTTCTGCTTTCAAATGATTAACTACTTGAGTATTATTTTGTAGTTTTAAAAAATGAAATCCGGCTAGGCGCGGTGGCTCATGCCTGTAATCCCAGTACTTTGGAAGGCCAAGGTGGGCAGATCATGAGGTCAGGAGTTTGAGACCAGCCTGACCAACATGGTGAAACCCTGTCTCTACTAAAAATACAAAAATTAGCCTGGCATGGTGGCACACACCTGTAATCCCAGCTACTCAGAAGGCCGAGGCAGGAGAATCACTTGAACCCGGGAGGCAGAGGTTGCAGTGAGCTGAGATCGCACCACTGCACTCCAGCCTGGGCTACCGAGCAAGACTCTATCTTCAGAAAACAAACAAACAAACAAACGAAATCCCTATTGGCCGAGTTAATAGCTTAACTCTGGAGCCTGATAATATACATTTTTTAACTGAGTTTTTCTTGTAAGGCCCAATGAATTTCCTCTGAATTCTCATCAGTCACAGGAGTAATATTGCATTTATAGGATAAACTAGGCCCTTTGGTAATTATCCCATCTTCCCAAATAATTTCTCCCAGATGCAAAACGCAAAGACACTCATGGCCATGATGTAGTATCCAAGTCTTATTATGAAGTACCCGTTGAAGGGGACACATTGAATTTTCAGTGTTTAGTGTACATGGCTCTAATAGTTTTAAGTCTGGAGGACAAACCCAACTTTTGGGCCATTTCTTACTTCGGCCCAAACTAGTAGTTATATTATTATAACAGTTAAGTAAATATCCATAGATAACAGGCATATCCACCTTTGTTTATCTATCCATAGTAGGACTGGAGAAAACTTCTATCCTCAAGTTAATCGATTGACATTAGATCTGTCTTCTGAGGTCTCTATCCATAAATGCCAGACACTTAATTAGATGCATTTCTTTTCTATACTATATTTCCAATCAAACCAGTTAACAAATTTTTTTTGTGTGAAATTTAGGGCTTCAGTTTCTGGATGCATAGTAGTTACTTTTGCTTTGATAATAAAAACTAGTAATGAACATGGTCTCGTGTTTATTTGGCCAATAATCAGATTGTTGGATTCATAAATGCAGGCCCAGCATTTCTGTACTGGGAATACAATTTAGAGGAGAGAGGAAATGTGACTGTAGGGACCATTATTGGGAATACAGAAAGAAAAAACGGTGTAACAAATAACATGTTTTTCTAATAAAATGTGATTCTTATAGTAATTGAACAAAAAACTATTGCAACTAGGACAGCAAGGTAGTCAGAATAATACATTCCTTAGAATACCTCCTTTCAGTTGAGTTCATTATCAATATTAGTAGGAAATTAAACTTCAAATCCTTTGTGGAAACTGCAGTCTAGTCCTCCTGAGGAGTTGACTTCACATGGAAAGCATGAAGCCATCTGGTTTTTCTTTCACTCTGATACCCATATGAGTGATCAGTGACACTTGAAACGGTCCCATCCAGCCTGGTGACAATGCATCTTTCCTCTAGAACACTCATATTTAAACAAAATTGCCCAGTTTAATAGGGGTGACATTTCTTCCAGTAGTTCCTTCCAGGTCCTTTTCACTTTATGTCTCAAGATTTCTAGAAAAGAGAGAAACCCTTTTAGCTATTGAACATGATTATGAGAGAATTGTTAAAGCAAGCAGAGTAAGTGGTTTCAGACCTAAATTCACAGGCTTGCCGAACATAAGTTCAAAGAGAGAGATAACATTATTACTTGCAAGAGTCACTCTAATTTTTAACAAAACCAATTTTAACAAAGCCATTGGTAAATATCCAGGCCATTCTAACATAGTGGATTGTTGAATGATAGCCAATGAGTTTGTTACTGTTTGAATCATCTATTCTACTTGGAGTATGATGATAGCTTATAGTAATCTGCAAATATCTGCACAATTCCTGGACAACAGTGCACATAAAATTATTTCCTCTTCTGACTGAATAAGCTCTGAGATACCAAAAGCGAGGTTATGTGCATTAAGAGAACCTTTAGCATAAGGTTGAGCATAAGCGTTTCAAGAAGGAAAGACTTTAGGCCATTCAGATATCATATACACCATAACCAGGCAAAATCTCTTCTATAGGCACTAATTCTATGAAATCAATTTCCCTCTATAGTCACTAATTCTATGAAATCTAAGTGCCATCACTTTCCTCGTAAAGTTGATTGAGGAAAATTTTCTGCGGTACTTGGAAATAGCCTGTAAAGTATTTTGCTCGCAAATAACAAGTCTCTTTAATATGTTTTGAATAATTTCATCTTTTTGATTGGTGTAGTAAGAGTCTAGTGCCTCTTCATGTATTTATTTAAGAGATAGAGTATTTCTCTGTTGCCCAGATAGGAGAGCAGCGGGATGATAATAGCTCACTGCAGGCCATGAACTCCTGGGTTCAAGTTATCTTCCAGAGTAGCTGAGATTTCAGGTGTGAGTCACCACACCTGGCTAGAGTCTAGTGTTTTTAACATCCCTCTGTTACCTAAATCATTTTGTTAGATAATGCAACAAAAACGAATGAAGCAAATACTGTGGTATAGGAATTATTTTATGGATAATTCCTATAGACTAGTTGAATTTCTTTTAATCCCTTTTTAATATTTGTCTGTTTCCCTTCATGAATCTTATTTTTCTGAAAATAAACACAGGTTCTTTGTATTAAAAGTGGGACCTCTAAGTTTGAAGTCTGACATGTTTTAACGACTTTTGCAGCTGTCGGCAAAATCATTGCCTTCAGTAATTTCATCATTCTATTCTGTGCTAACAAATAATCTCTTGATTATCCATGAGATGTTGTAGTTCCTGTTGAAGTCAAGAATCTCCTATTTTTCCAAATTTGCCTTGTTGCATAATATACACCAAACATATATTTATCACTGGCATATATATTCACTCTAAGTTCAGACCAATAATTTTAGCACTAGTGATGGCTATTAACTTACCTACTTGTGCCAACTTAATTACAGACAAAACATAAGCTTCCAAGATCTCATGATCGGTCACCACAGCATAAGAAACCTTCAGTTGGCCACTTTTATCCCAAGTACATGGTTCATCAGTAAACATTATGAAATCTGCATTTTGAAAAGGAGTATAAGATAATCAGATTGGGGCCTAGCATTTGCCTCTATGATCATTTTACGGTTGTGATATTTTTGACTAAGATCTGGCAAAAGAGTACAAAGGTCTAGGAAATTGCATCTCCCAGGCATGATATTAGAATTGGATAACAATGCTTGTTCATAGTCACTCTGATGGCACACCAACAAAGGCTGTTTTATGTACTTATAACTATCATCGTATGTAGAATACCCAGATAAATCTAGTGACCCAATGTAAGGACTTGAGCCTTTTCAATAAGAGTGGTGGCTGCTACCACAGCTCAGGGGAGCCCAAGCAGCTATCTAAAAGATCAGTGCCTCCTTGCCAGGAGTCAATTTGATGCAGGGAAAGAGAGAAGTGCACGGGGATCAGAGATAGTTGGGACAGCAGAGAAAGGAAGAGGTTTATGTGAAAGAGAAAGTCGCTTTAATTCTTGTATTTCCTCTTCCATTTTCCTCAATCTTTCCTTCTTGTTATTAAATCATTTATTTTATTTTCCCCTTAAAATGGCAGTCATCTCATAACTACCAATAATTCTTATGGCTGAAGTGAGGCATTTTTAAGATAAGAACCCCCCAGATACGTTACAGTCGTTCCTCTATATACATGGGGGATTGGCTCCAGGATCCCTTAAAGTACCAAAATCCTTGAGTACCTAAGTCTCTTCTATAAAATGGTATAGTATTTTCATATAACCCATACACATCCTCCTGTATACTTTAAATCATCTCTAGATTACTAATACCTAAAACAATGCAAATGGTATATGAACAGCTGTTATACTGTATTGTTTAGGGAATAACAAGAAAAAAAGTCTGTAAATGTTCAGCACAGACACAACCATCATAGGCTTCACTACATTTTTGATCTGTGGTTGGTTGAATTTCTGGATACAGAACTCACAGATATGGAGGGCCAACTATAATTTGCCCAAATTAAAGAAACTGTAAAACTAGGTTCTTACATGTATGCTCATTCCAAATGTGACAAAAAGGTATTCAAATTTAAGAGATTTAAAAGAAAGACCTGCAGGCAACAATTCTGGCTTCCCATATTTTTCTACCATCAAAGCTAATAGTGATCCTGATGGGATTTTAGATCTGGTATCAGCCACTCTCACTCAATAATAAAATCTTGAATTTGGAGTGGATGGCTCAGGTAGTCTTCCAAAAAGTGAAGAGCTAGAAAGGAGACTTTCTACAATTCAAGGTCTCTTACCTGACTGTTGTGTGACCACAAGTCTTTCAGATGATCTACCCAATTCAGTAATTGCCAGAAAGATCCTATCCTTATTGCTAAATTGTTGGGGAAATAATTAAACATAACATCTCCTGCCAACCCAATGCAACCTATATATAAAACATAGGAAAGAACGAAATAGTTTTGTCATTGAATAAGCACTAAACCATATGCATCACAGGTAATGCATTAAAACAACTGCAAAGACAAAAACATTCTCAACCTTTTATGTTTTATGTATATGTTAATTCATTACATACATGTTCACTGTATTTAGTGAAAGGAAAAATAAGATTTCTCATGTTTTTGACAAGTAAGAAGTTACATTTTGGAGCTGATTCCCACAGGCAGGGAGATAGGGCATCATTCTTTTTGGTGTTCACTTTGGTGTTCGAAGGGCTCCTTGGCACCTAAGAATGACACCTAAGAATTGGCACACTTGGCTGCAAAACTGGCAAGAGGTTTATTAGCTCTGAAAAAAATTTATATACATTTCAAAGAGACAGAGCTAACATTTATAATCTCAAGTTTTCTGAAGGAAATACTAAAAGAAAACAGAGCAAGTTATCTTCACTTTTTTTATACCAGAAAGAATTTTAGATTAATTTTTAGAATTTTATGTACCCTTATACTGGCAAAGACAAGTCAAGGTCACAGTCCTAGAGGGGTAATACTGCCTAATAAATTTCCTGGATAGAGAGTCATGCATAGGAAGAAGAAAAGGCGTTGCCTTAGTAACTGTATCCAGAGTATGAGGTGAACACTGACTCTCAAGAAAGTAGAGGTGTCCCATTATAACTAGGGCATAAGGTCAGAGTTGGAGTAGCAAGAAGAATTTGATGCTGGGTTTGAAAGGTTTGGGCTAGAGCTGCTTAAATGCTTCTCATTTGCATAGGTTCTGTTTTGTTTTGTTTTGTTTCTGTTTGTTTGTTCGAGAGAGAGTCTCGCTCTGTGGCCCAGGCTGGAGTACAGTGGCATGATCTTGGCTCACTGCAACCTCCGCCTCCCAGGAGTACAGTGGCATGATCTTGGCTCACTGCAACCTCCGCCTCCCAGGTTCAAGTGATTCTCCTGCCTCAGCCTCCTGAGTGGCTGGGATTACAGGCATGCACCAGCATGCCCAGCTCATTTTTGTATTTTTAGTAGAGACAGGGTTTGCCATTTTGGCCAGGCTGGTCTCGATCTCCTGACCACAGGTGATCCACCTGCCTTGGCCTCCCAAAGTGCTGGGATTATAAGCGTGAGACACTGTGCCTGGCCTCATTTGTATGGGTTCTAAAATCCATGGCAGTGCTCAGCCTGCAGATGATTTGGACCACAGAGCCTAGCTACATTGAGAAAGAACAATTTGGCCCTAGAAGCAAGGACATTCTAAATTACACTGAGATTTGTGTATAAAGCTCATATTGTTGTTTTAACCACCATAATGAAATTTACTCCTTTTACCCAGGTTAACAAAATATGTCACAATAACAACTAAACATTGGGTTTAACAGAAACAATACTTTTGAAGCAGAACACACATATTTTTAAGAAAATAATATTGCAAATGGTCAGTTTTGGGTCAATTTACCACATTAGGGTAACAAAGTTGATAAAATACAGCTATGCTCAACTAAACCATTTATCTACACTATAGTAAAGTACTTGTAATCATTCCCGAGATCATAGTTTAAAACTATTTTAAGAGATAAGACGTCGTGTTTTACAGGCATCTTTGTAAGAGATGCTTTGCCTTCCTCAGTCAAAAGCATGATTAGAAGGTTGACAATATTTACTTTTTTCCCCTTATCATATAGTCTGTTCAAAATAGTATTTTCATTGGTCATATGTTCTGTATCTTGTCTGACCTGGATGATGTGCCCGAAGAAGTAGGGTTTGAGAAGGCAGATTCTGCATTCATAGAGGAAGGGGTGGCCATCCAGGTACAGGCCACATGTCATGAACCATTTCCCCTGGTTGTATAAATGGAGAACTCGGAGTTCCTTGATATTCAGTGAACTTGGGTAAAGAGTTATGATTATAGCGGTGAGAAGGGTGTGTTTTTACATGTTTTTGTGAGGCAGGTCCTGGAAGAATATATCTTATATGAGGTGGCATCTGGACAATACTATGTCCGTGAAGAGGGTGGTAGAGTAGAGGTCATTGCTGGACTTGAAGCTTAGCTATGAACCAAGTGAGGAGTACCTGTAGCCCAAGGAAGATGTGGCATTGCATGGCTTGTTGGTGGCAGAAGAGGTGCTATGGTACAGAATGTAGCTGTGGAGGCAGAGTATTATAAGAACTCAATACTACTGGTTGACCTTGATATTCAGGATGATGGTGACCAAATGTGGAGTAAGTAGGTGTGGTTCTCAAGCACCTGAATTGGAGTGCTTTTGAATAGGGACAGTTATGAAATTGCCATGTTTTCTTGTTGAAATAAAAATCAAAATAAAAAGGTTCCTTGACTTACTGAAGGAGATGGAGGTAAAGCCATGAAAAATTCTGCTGCAGGAGCATGAATATCCTTGGGGCTAATGATGTAGCTCATGTGGCAAATACTGCAAAGAAGGTAGGTATCATCATATGCTGCTTTGGGGGAATATTGGCTCACATGGTGCTTGTCTGACCACATCATAAAATGGTTAGGGATTTCAACTGGTGATGGGATATCATGGAGGATGAACATTTTCTAGTCAGGCACAAGCAACAGGGTTTTACACTCTCATATGACAGTAGTTGATATGAGCCTCTAGGTCCCTCTTGAACCCTTGAACCGTGCTAGGAAGATAGAACCTTGTGTATGTTTGTCAATTTGCTTCACAGGATTGCTACAGCCTGGACACCCCTTATCTCCTCCTTTTCCATATAAAATGGCACCGACCTAGCGAAAAAACATGCTTACATGTAATCATCTGTCCATAGATTTTAATTGATAATTCACATTTGTTGCATAAATGGACTGGTGTATCATCTTTTTCACCCAAGATGTTTACTTGAACATCCCCCCAAAGTTATTCAATAGATCTTTGCTGATTTCTTTCTTTTTTTTCTTTTCTTTTTTCTTTTTCTTTCTTTCTTTCTTTTTTTTTTGACAGAGTCTCGCTCTGTCACCTAGGCTCGGGAGCAGTGGCGCGATCTCAGCTCACTGCAACCTCCGCCTCCCGGGTTCACGCCATTCTCCTGCCTCAGCCTCCCGAGTAGCTGGGACTAGAGGCATGTGCCACCATGCCCGGCTAATTTTTTTGTATTTTTAGTAGAGACAGGGTTTCACCGTGTTAGCCAGGATGGTCTCGATCTCCTGACTTAGTGATCCACCCACCTCGGCCTCCCAAAGTGCTGGGATTACAGGCGTGAACCACCGCGCCTGGCCATCTTTGCTGATTCCTAAATGATTCTCCCCCTCTACCGTCATTATACGGTTCTTTGCTATGGTCGAATCCTTCAGCGTCCTCTGTGATTTGGCTCGCAGGGCACAGTGGGAGCTGAAGTGTACTGCACTGGAATCCCAGGGAGCGCATGCGCCCTCCCTTCTCCAGCCCGGCAGGCTGGAGTCTGACCAGGTCGCCTCTGCTCTGTTATCTTCTTACCTACCCCATTCCAGAGAGGGAGTCAGGCAGAGGGATAAACAGCGGGCATGAGACGAGCTTCGTTATTGAGGTTGCTAAGGCTGCTTTTCTTATGGTTCAATAAAATGTAGCCTTTAACTGTGGAAAAAGAAACTAACCTTGAATGGGGGAAGAAGATGGGGAACAAAGGCATGTTAGTACCTGAAGGAATAACATGGAGGCAGGTAAGGTGGCCAGCCTGCCCTTAAAGGCTTTTTGAACAGTGGAATCCTCTATGTTTTTGTGGTGAAAGCCCACACACGCTATGAAACTTTCAAATAGAGACTGGATACCTTCCTATCAGAAATGCTGTAGATCTGGCCTCTCAAACTTTTCTGGCAAATTACCCCTAATGGCAGAGAAGAGTTAACTTTGTAACTGTGAGGGTGAGAGAGCAACATTCTAAGTACTTTCTAAAGCAAAACAATTTTTGGAATTCTTGTATGTTACTTTCACATATGAATATAACTTTCTGTTGCAGAATGTCTGTTTTAATGAAAAATACTGCATTTAATTATTTAGTTAACTTACTAGTATTTTCCTGAAGTCTCTGACTAATATTGAAATCCTAGGAAGATGTGCCAGGATGTGTGCCAAATTCTATAGAACACTGCTATATCTCCCGTCTGTGTACTGGTACACTAGCTTGTGATGCAGTGCATAGAGTAACTCCTTTATTGAGTACAAGATCTTCCATTAGGACTTAGAAATCCTTTTTTATACAGTATCCTTCACATAGGTATTCGTTTATAAGAGTATTTATCTGTAAATGAAAGTTGAAAGCTAAAAGCCTCAACAAATTAGGAAGGTGATTAGTTGCATTACAAAATGCCTTCCCATATCCCAAAACTTCTCCTTTTGGTTCTTTAAATATTACATTCTCTTGGTGCATTTGATGTGTCTTTATAGAATATTAACAACTTGGAGGAGAGACCTAAATAAAATAATAAGTTAAAGGGCAAATAATCAGTGATAATGACTCAAATATGAATAGAAAGCATATTAGAAATGAACATATTTGTTAATGGAAAGATAAGGCTGGATTTACAGAAATTTCATCTGTACCCACCTTTTGGTAACCTATGCCTATTGTGAGGTGAGGATGTACCTTCTCTGTAATAGCTTCATTCAATACTATTCAGAATAAGTGTTTTCATTCTCACAAGGAAACTTTGCAAAGAAAGTGATGAACTGCCATGCAAAAATATACCAAATATATGATTAAAAAGTAATTAAAGGGTAACTCAGAGCATAAAACTGCCCTCCTGAAGCAGATTATTCATTTCTGCTGAAACACGAAGGCACAGTCAAAACTGACCTTTGCCAGACAAAAAGACAAAACAGGGATGTTGCACCAGGTTGAAAATGCTATATTGAAAAGAAAAAATAAATTAAAAGCCATAAAAACATTTTTGATGGTATCCATTTATATACTGGAATTGCTGAATCATACAGCTAGATTAGGATATTTTTGCAGTAATACCATATGATTGATGTTAAGGATTTGGAGAGATTGTAATAATGAGAAGTTGAAAATTTTTCACATTTGCTGACATATTTTATAAAATAAAAAATTTATAGTCACATGGAACATTTTATTGGAGAGAATGCATGAGAGAGAGGGAACAGCTGAGGTAGGGGGAAAAAGAATGAGACAGACCATTTTATGATGTTGGAAATCATTATGAAACAGCTGATTGGAAGAAGGAACCAAGGATAGAAGCTTAGAGAAAAGCCACCCCTCTTTATCCATTTCATTGTTGATGGGTTCCTGAAAGGTTGCAAGTAAATAGGTAGCAGTTTTCTCACCCTGACCTATAATATCATTTCACAACTGTTTTACCTTAAGTTTGAATTTGTCATCACTGGGCAATGGCTGCTGATGCTTGAGTTTTTGATATATTTGGCCCTCTGCTAAATAGCTAATGCTATATAAACAAATACCTAACTGTACAAGGGGACCTTGTAATTCAGTGTGTACGCTTCTTTCTGCAGAATAATCCTGCTTGAAGTTCTTGTCAAACCTTCTCTATATTCAGAGGGATGCAGCTGCTCTGAGTGAAATTGAAGTGGGAGAGCCCAGAGTCTTACCTCCTTAACATTCCTACTGCTCTGGCCACCCCAATTACTCTCTCTTCCAGTGATTATTTAGGCAGCTCAGAGAAGCACAGCTTGAAAACCACTCCTCAAAATATGTATTTTCTATGCTGATGTATAAAATGTTTATAGTGAACTATATCATATGTGCAAAAGAATAATAGATGAGTACCCATCTCTAGCTTAAGAAATAGAGTGTTATCAGTGCATTTGCAAGCCCTGCAGCACCCCCTCACTAGTTATCACATCCAACAAGAGAAAAGCACTATGCTAAATTTTGTGTTCCTCATTATCTTGCTATTTTCAGTTTTAAAAATTGTGTGTATATATCTTTATACAAAATCTTGTTTAGTTTTATGTTTTTACATTTCTATGGATGAAAAGATACCATGACTTCCTTTATTCCCTTAACATATTTCTGAGATTTTTTATGTTAATGCATGTAGCTGTATTTAATTCATTTTCAGCAGTGTATTCCATTGTATGAATATATTATAATTTAACTATTGTCTTGTTGGGGAATATTTGGTTTATTCCCAGGTTTTGCAATTACAGGTGCTACTGTTGACACTACTATTGATATTAGGGATTTGGAGAGACAGAAAGAATGAAACATTCTTGTATATGTCTGTTGTACATGTTCAAGAATTTTTCTAGGGTGTATATATACGTTTGGAACTACAAGATCATAGAGAATAAACGTATTCAACATTTCCAAAGTGTTCCTACCAATTTGTCAGCAGAGTATAAAAGTTTTTGCTCCACATCTTGACCAATACTTCATATTAATAGACTTTCAATTTATTACCAATTTGGTGGTTGTAAAATTCTTATTATTATGTTTTTAATTTTGTGTTTCTCTGATTACAAATGAGATTGAGCAGTTTTTCATGTTTTATAGGCCATTAATAATTTCTCTTTAAAAAAATACCCGTTCATATTATTGGACCATTTTTTCTGTTGAACAATTTGTCTTTTCCTTATTGATTTGTATGAGTTCATTATATACCCCCAATATTGATTCTTTGTTATATGATTTTCAGTTATCTTCCATAAGTTTGTAGGTTGCCTCTTAATTTTCTTCATGGTGTCTTCTGATAAACAGACGTTCTCAAATTTGATGGATTAAATGTATCAATCTTTTTCTTTACTGTTTTTCTGCTATGCTTAAAATGTTTTTCCTAACCTGAAGTCAAAAAGGATACTTTCCCTTATTTATTTTTAGGTTTGGACTTTCAAGTGGAGTATTTTTTTTTTTTTTTTTTCGCTGGGAGGAGACTGGAGTTTTATTATTACTCAAATCAGTCTCCTCGAGCATTTGGGGATCAGAGTTTTTAAGGATAATTTGGTGGGTGGGGGAAGGCCAGTCAGTCAAGAGTGCTGATTGGTTGGGTCGAAGATGAAATAATAGGGAATTGAAGCTGTTCTCTTGGACTGAGTCAGTTCCTGTGTGGAAGCCACAAGATCAGATGAGTCAGTTTATCGATTTGGGTGGTGCCAGCTGATCTATCAAATGCAGGGTCTGCAAAATATCTCAAGCACTGATCTTGGGAGCAGTTTAGGGAGGGTCAGAATCTTGTGGCCTCTAGCTGCATGACTCCTAAATCATAGTTTTTAATCCTGTGGCTAATTTGTTAGTCCTACAAAGGCAGTTTAGTCGCCAGACAAGAAGGAGGTTTGTTTTGGGAAAGGGCTGTTATTGTCTTTGTTTTGAACTATAAACTAAGTTCCTCCCAAAGTTAGTTCAGCCTTTGCCCAGAAATGAACAAGGACAGTTTGGAGGTTAGAAGATGGCATTGGTTAGACCAGATCTGTTTCACTGTTATAATTTTGCAATGGTCGCTTCAATCCTTCTCTTTGGATTTTATAACACCTTAATCTTAAGGTGTTGGCTAATAAGATGGAAAAAGTGTGAAGACCACTCTAATTTCTTCCTGCTGATCAGGGGTATAGTGGGGGTAGGTGTTGACCCCAAGGTGAGAGGAGTGGAACCACTTTGCAACTGTCTGAGCATACTCATGCAGGCCTGCTTGGGGTTCCAAGGTTTGCATGGCAAAGATGTTAGTATTGTCATCTATAGTTTTAGTACCACATTTAAGAGAACAGCATACTATAAGGTAAATATTAAGTACTAGGGTAAGGGGTGCAATTCCCAGTTTTAAAAGTAAAGATTTGAAAGTATTAGTTTGGGGACTTATAGCCCACAAGGATTTAGTCCAAACTGCAGGAAAAAAACCTCAAGAACAGCTAACAACAGGTATACTATAGTTTTTCTTTCGAACCCTAATTTTTCTCTCTCCAGTCCCCATGTTTATTAAAAACACATGATGATATAGCTGATTTGTTTACAACATATACTTTAGTTTTATTGTACTTGGCCTGATTATTTGCATAAAGTACAGCAAGAATAATGATTTTTCATATAGGCTTTAAAAATGGGCTTTGATGGAACTCTGTTCCATAAGGAATCTTAGATAAGACTTTTATAAAGCTGAGCCTAGCCATGGGTTTGTACCCTCAAATACCTATGAGTTGGGTACATTTCTCTCCTCTCCTCTTGAGGTTCCAAGATAGCTTGGGGCTCCTGGGCCTGTTAGAAAGTTGACATTCTTTACTTACCACAAGTTGGGAATCTTGTACAGGGATGACATAGACAAGTTATGAGGCCACATTTCCCAAGGGGCTTTTATTGGCTCTACAAGTCAACTTTGATTGAAAACTAGAATGAAAGCATGCCATTCCAGTCAAAGCATTGGTGACATAACCAGTTTCTTCAATTGTGTCCTGTTACAAAAGAAAACAGTTTCTTATTGCATGTGTGCAAATAACTATACTGTCATTGAGAATACTCACAAATAAAATGGAGTCTTATTTAATTGATCTGCTATTGATTTTTTATGGAGTGACATGGTGATCCAACTTTATTTTTTTTCTTCCGTATAAATAGTCAATTATTCCAGAACCATTTCTAAAATAGTCTGCTCTTTCTCCTGTGATTATCAATGGCAACCTATCAAATTTTCATATATGCATAAATCTGTTTCTGGATTCTCGGTTTCATTCCATTGGTCTGTTTTCTTTTCCCATCTTAATTACTGTGGCTGTATGAAGTTTTGAGGTTTTAAAGAGAGGAACAAGTCTCCCAAACTTGTTTTTCAGGAACATCTTGGCTATCCTTGGCTGTTTGTGGTATAACAATGTTTTAGATTGGTGGGATATTGGAGGGGGAGGGATGAGGGAGTGATGAGGGAAAAGAAGAGGAGAGAAAAAGGTTTACAAATATATATTTGCTCACGTATAAATATTCTGAAAGTCAACTCTGCTGTTGTAGTCCAGTATTTTTTAGGCCATAAAAGTTGCCTGCTTAACTTTATTGGCATGAGTGAAAGTACTTGCCAATAAAGTTAAGGTAAGACACTTAGTCACTGAGTCATAAGGCACTGAGGTCAACATAATTTTTGTTTCTTTTATTTTTAAAACTAACTTCTCAGGGATCTTATTTCTTGAGACGAACAGTATAACATTGTGATAAAAAAAAAGCATGAGCTTTACTTTGAGGAATATTTCTGTTTAAATTTCTGTTCTGCTACTTAGTATTTGTGTGACCTTAGGCATATTACTTAATATTTCTGAAATGAATTGCTTGCTTTTTGGTCTGTAAATGGCAGTGATAATATTTACCTACTGTGTTAGTTTTTTATCTGCTGTAACAAATTACCATAAGCTTAGTGGTTTAAAACAATATAAACTTATTATCTTATAGTTATATAGGTTAAAAGTCTGACAGGGTCCTTCCTGGACTAAAATCAGGTTATTGGCAGGGCTGCATGCTTTTTTGGACTCTCTAGAGGAGAATCTGTTTCCTTGTTCATTCAGATTGTTGGCAGAAATCAATTTTCTGTGATTGTAGGCCTAAGGTCTCCATTTCCTTGTTGGCTGTCCACTGGGATCTTCCCAGTTTGCAGAGGCCAACTTCATTCCTTGGCTCATGGCCCCGTCCTTCATCTTCAAATTCAGCAACGATGGATTGAATCCCTCTCACTTTTTGAATCTCTCTTGCTGCTTCTTCCATCACATCACTCTGTATCTGTCTGTCTGTCTGTCTCTCTCTCTCTAGCCTGGAAAGGTTCTCTACTTTAAGGGCTCATGTGATTAGATTGGGCCCATTCAGATAATTCAGAATAATTTCCCTATTTTAAGGTCTGTAACTTTAATCTCATTTGTACATGGCCCTTTTGCCATGCAAAGTAATGTATTTACACGTTCCAAGATACAAATGTGAACATCTTTTTGGGGAATGGAAAGGTAGCATTATTGTTCTGTCTATCTGCCATGCCTACCATGTGACTGTTGTGAGGAATGCATGAGCTAATGCATGTAAAGAGCTCAATATAGTTCTGATATGTAGTAAACACTCAATTGGAGTGTTATTAACATTTGAATTACTTATTAGCCGCAAAATGTGAGTTTTCTCCTTTACTGTTTTCGGAATTTTTATGTGAACTTATCTTACCTTCTACTCACATAATTCCTCTTTAAAATTTTTTGAAGTCATGAAATATTTTAAGCATACAGACTTACATAATTTTCGAGAATATTGATGCCCTATACAGTTGTAATGAGTTGAATTGTGCTTGCCCCCAAATACATGTTCATATCCTAACCCCTAGTACCTGTGAATATGACCTTTTTAGCAATAGAGTCTTTGCATATATTAATAAAGTTAGGGTGAGGTCATATTAGATTAAAGTGGGCTTAAGTTCAATGATTGGTGTCTTTATAAGAGAAAGAAAAGGCAGATTCTGTCACAGAGGCACAGTGGAGAAACACAAGGGAAAAGGCCATGTAATGATGGTAGCAGAGAGTGAAGTGATGCAGCTATAAGTCAAGGAATGCCAAGGGTTGCTGGCAGCCGCCAGAAGCTAGAAAGAGACAAGGGAAAGATTCTTCCCTAGAGCCTTTAGAAGGAGCATGGCCCTGCCAACACCTTCATTTTGGACATCTAGGACTGTGATAGAACAAATTTCCATTGTTCCAAGCCACTTGATTTGCGGCATTTTTATTACAGCAGCCTAGGAAACTAATACAAAATCTTGCCATGTATTTTTTTCCACTTGGTTTTTCTTTGAAGTAGCATATCAAAGATGGTCTTGTTAGTTTCTAGTGTATAAGACATCTACATTCAATTATATGCCAAAAATATGGTCAATATCCTAAGAAAGACTTGTTTTGTGTGGCCCCTAATAGTAAAATTAGGATCTATGAGTAAAAGTTGTAAGGAAACTGATTTTTTACCTCAATATATAAAATGAGGCTTTCTAACAATCACAATGGTCTGTGGCAGTGAGACCTGTTTCGATACTCATACGCCAGACATTTTTTTTTTGAGGCAGTGTAACTAGTTTCTCATGAATGTTTCAGATAAAAGCTCATTTTAAAGAAAATTAATTATTCTCATGATAAATGGGAAAAATAATGTTTCATGTTGGTCACAAAAAATAAAAGTCTAAAATGGTGCTGGCTTATTTAGATGTATACAAGAAAAATACAGAAAGCTCTTATCAACATTTTCTACATGAAATTCAAATGGAAATGAAATTTAATTAGTTAAATGATACATATATATTATATAGATAGCTAGTCTATATTATAAGGCTACATCTAAATCAATTGGTAGAATTTTTTCTTAAAAAAAAGCAATGAATCATCCAGTGTTTATTGAGTGCTCCCTCTGTAATATAAGGGAGGTAGATGATACCGTCGCTACTCTAGTTGATGTTATACTTTTGTTGGGTTGTGTGGTAGTAGGCTTATATAGAGTGTTTTTCCAGGATTCATTTTCTAACCCTCTTTCTAACTATATTTAGACTTTCCTTCTGATATTCCCCCCTCTCCTTAACAGGTTTCTTGCTTCAGACCACCCAATCAGGGTGAATTTCAGTACTCTTATTTGGAATGCTGGTGAGAAGTTCTGTGTCTCTTTGGATATTGTAATAATGTAGTCTTGATTGTGGCTAGCAGTTATATGATTGTCAAGAGATGTACCAGTCTTAGGACGAAGTTGACACTGGGATAGTGGAGTAGAAGGATATAAGGATATTGAGTCCTGGAAGATATCATTGAGCTGCTACATCAACTAGTACCTGCATGTTTCAGTTAAGTGAGAAAATAAATCTCCTTTTTTTTTTTCTTTCTTTTTTTGAGATGGAGTCTCCCTCTCACGCCCAGGCTGGAGTGCAGTGGCACAATCTTGGCTCACTGCCAGCTCTGCCTCCTGGGTTCATGCCATTCTCCTGCCTCAGCCTCCCAAGTAGCTGGGACTACAGGCGCCCACCACCACGCCCGGCTAATTTTTTGTATTTTTAGTAGATACGGGGTTTCATCATGTTAGCCAGGATGGTCTCGATCTCCTGACATTGTGATCCGCCCGCCTTGGCCTCCTGAAGTGCTGGGATTACAGGCGTGAGCCGCTGCGCCCGGCCATAAATCTCCTTTTCATTTAAGTCAGTTCGCACTGGATTTTCTGTTTTTTGTAGCATAAAGTCTTATCTGATACAAACATATATTCATAAAGCAACTGAAGAATAATAAATGATAATCTATAATCAAGAGCTAGATATGCTAAAAATAAATACTATAGATTTTTGGTTTTTAAAGTGTGGTTCCTAGGCCAGCAGCATCAACATTGCCTGAAAACTTGTTAGAAATGCAAATTTTATGGCCCCGCCCCAGATTTACTGAATTAGAAACTCTGGCAGAGGGGCCCAGTAATTTTTGTTTTAACAGGCTCTCTAGGGCATTCTGATCATGCTGAAGTTTGAAAACTACTGCTCTAGAAGTTCAGGAAATGAGGGATTATTGTTTATCGAAGAGTAGTGAAAGACTTCGTGTAGAAGGTGAGATGAACTAAATACTAGAGTAAGATGGACTTTTGAAAAGGAGACTCATGAAACAGAATTAATAAGGCACAGAATGAAGGTGGTATTTATGGGGCATTTTATGACTAATTGTGACATTAATAAAATAGTGAAGGATTAAAATTGCTTGAGTAGTGGGGTAGGAGAGAATTGGAGGCTGAGATTGTTTTTTTTGTTTGTTTGTTTTGTTTTATTTTTGTCATGGTATTCTCATTTTACCTGAATTCACTGAAAACCTGAACAGTAGAATGCATTACTGATATTCTTCATTGTAGGCAATATATGGTGGATCAACCTGTTTAGACTATAGCCATAGAATATTAAGATCATCAAGTCATAGAAAGAAAATGGACTAATCCTACTTGTATTGGCATTAGGTAGGCAGAGAGGCCTCCTTCCTGGACTTCAAAAATTTGTTTGAAGGGAGTTACAGTAGTTCCCCCTTAACTGTGGGGCATATGATCCAAGATTCTCAGTCAATGCCTGAAAGTATGGATGTACTGAATCCTATATATACTATATATATTCTACATATTCTATATAGTTGTACACATTTACCTGTGATAAGGTTTAATTTATAAATTAGGTACAAGAAGAGATTAACAACAATAACGAATAAATAAAATATAACAATTATAAAAATATTCTGTAATAAAGGTTATGTGACTGTGGTCTCTCTCTCTCTCTCAGAATATCTTATTGTTCTGTGCTAACCTATTTTCAGATTGAGATTGCCCAAGAGAGGCCACAGAAAGCAAAACTGTGGATAAGGGAGATGAATATACTTTTATCTTGTGAAAATTTAACACTAGCAGGGTGGCACCAGCAGTGAGACTTTAACCAGCCTTGGATTTGTGAGATATTATATACAGTTCCTTGTCTTCCTCCTTCCATTCCATATTTTGTGGGAGAAATTCCTGCCTTAAATACCGATGTCATGTCTAAGGTTGTGCATCACCCACCTACACTGCCTGCTCAGTTTGATAATGTGTGCTTGGATGGAAATGTTTACATTCCTTTTCCCTAATGTACTATAAGCCATGCATAATGATGCAGCCCTGTGGAACTGTGGAATGGGAACTGACTTTGGCTCAGAGAGACTGCTGGAAAATGACAGAGAAGCACTTTAAAGCTAAAATGCCAATGGCTGCAAAAAAAAAAAAAATAAACACTTAGATAGACTTTAAAATTGCCTTTCCAAAATTGTCTGGATCTAAGTTTGTGGTGGTGGTTGGTGTGGGTGTGTAAGTGATAGCAGGGCTGGAGGAGAGAGGAAAGGTTTTAACCTGATGATGCAAATTACTTCTCCTTGTTGACAACTATCTTTTTGTTAAGGAGTGCTAGAACAGTGAATAAGCATTTCTAAAGCATTGGCACTGTTCAGTGTGTTTGGACATTATTTAATTAGTCAAAAATGGGGCTTTATTTTAGAGAGTATTTAATTGTCTTGATATTGAATGATCTTGGTATGGCAAAGACATTTGTCTCTGTATATATGAGTATGTGTATGTGCAAAATGCATATAATGGAAGTAGCTTTGGAGTTGGGCCAAAAAATCCTCAGCACCAAGCTAAGGTTACTTTAAATCTGCTTGCTTTGCAGGTAATATTGAAGGATGCGTGAGACAAGCAATAAATTTCCTCCCTCTGCCACTTTGGGAAGACATATCAGCCAATGAATCACCACTTGTTTGTTCGGTTAGACTCACCTATCATTTGACTTGCTTTGAAGGTCTAAAGTTTAATTTTTTCCTCTCCTTAGGGATTGGGTAAGGAGGTGATTGAAAAAAAGAAAATGTTTAAATCATAGAACACTAATGAGTCATAGGGCTGGAGAAGTCATTTTTGACTTTACAGTTTGCTCGAAGGAGCAACTTGGACTTGTGCTAGCTTGTTCTCTGGTGGAACAATTTCTGCAGGCAGAATTATTTCCATGGGCATAGGCTAGTGGAGACTTGGATTTCTAGTGCTTTCTTGGAAAAGATAGTATGTTTTGATAGCCTTAACACAGGCCTGATAATTCCTATTATCCTAGAGTCTCTGACCAATTTTTACTAGCACTGGACTGTGAAGCTTTGGCTGTTTGAGGGCTGAATTTGTGCGTTGCTTCCCTTGCTTGCTCTGGAGGTTTTTAGCTCTGGTATGTTTCTAATATATTCTTTTAAATGTTCTATTTATGAGCTCATTTTCATTCATTAAATGCATCTCTGACCATTAATAGGAGTTATCTAAAGTTAAAGGAAGATGTGTAGTCTGACACACCCCGTGGTGTCTTTTGCAAAGTGTTTAAAGTGAGATAAAGTCCTGCTGTAGCCAACATACCCATAAAGCAGCTGACAGATATGTATTGCACATCTACTAAGTACAGTTAACCCTTGAACAACACAAGTTTGAACAGCACAGGTCCACTTATATGCAATTCTTTTTCAGTTAGTCACTCTGTGTACCTGCCTCTCTTGCCTCCCTTCCACCTCCTCTACCTTTTCAGCCTCTGCAGCCTCCAAGACAGCAAGGCCAGCTCCTCCTCTTTCTCCTCCTCCTCAGACTCCTCCATGTGAAGACAAGGATGAAGACCTTTATGATGATCTGCTTCTACTTAATGAATAGTATATGCATTTTCTTTTCCTTATGATTTTCTTATCTCTATCTTGCTTTATTATAAGAACATAATAGGGGGGGGGGGGGGGGGGGGGGGGGGGGGGGGGGGGGGGGGGGGGGGGGGGGGGGGGGATATAATACATATAACATACTAAATATATGTTAATTGACTATGTTATCAGTGAGGCTTCTGGTCAACAGTAGGCTATTAGTAATTAAATTTATGGGGAGTCAAAAGTTATATGTGGATTTTTGACTCTATAGGGGGTTGGCATCTCTAATTCCCACATTGTTCAATGGTCAACTAACTGTATTTAATACTGTGGGGTATGAGTGAAGATATAAAAATGTTAAACATCTAGATTATGTCTGCATAAAACTGGTTTACTGACTTTGTTATTGTGTTTCTTTTGCAAGATTTACTGGTTATTTGTTGCAGTTTCTGTATTGGTGAGTACAGAGTGTCCTGAACTAATAACTTTAGACTGCAATCCTGCCTGTATACTTTCTTATATGCGTCTTTGGGTAAACCCTCTATGTTTCTGTTAACTAATTCATAAAATTAGGGATAACACTTGGTTTTCCTCACTCATAGGGTTATTGGTAAGTGTAGCTAATAGTCCCAGTTTGAAACTAAGCTGATATTACTCTACTACTTGGATATGTCTGGGCACATATGGAAGGACTATGAGGCAGATTTGTCAGGAGTCCATTGTTATAAAGGACCACAGAGCCTCCTGGAAGATAACTCCTAACTAAGCAAAAGGTTTCAGGCACATGAGCTTATCACAGGACGAGAGCTAGGAATCTATGGTAAAATAAATGGTAAAGCCTTGAAAAGGATCCTTAGAACTCAAAGCAAAAAGACAGCTGGAGCACTTTGGTCTAAAGAGCAGGCCAGAACAGCCTATTTTGGAATTTTAGGGAAAAATAAGAGACAAAAATCACCTTGTGAGGGATAAGTAGAGAGCTATGGCAAGAGAGGAAATGATAGACACTGGAGGACTGAGTTCCAGGGTCCTTCTAACAATCCTCTGCACTGTGCTCTTTCTAGAAGCATGCATGTGACCAAAGTACTCTCTGGCTTGATCCACAGGATGAAACCTTAGGGCCCAGAATGAGATAGCTTTGTCATTTGTCCTTGAATTAGAATAACTTATGAGAAGGTGGTGGTGAGGTCTGTTGATTTTACTTTAGTCTCTTTAGTATAGTGGGCCTGGGAACTTGAGCTAACCAGCTAGGGCTCTTGTGTGCGGCATATGAAACATAAATAGGAGCTTCTCTGTGAGAAAGAAGTTGGCTTTTTCTCTTAGAATAGCAGAGGTACCTGAGAACAGGCTTTTGCTTCAGAGTGTGAGAAGGCAGGTAGCTAGGAGCCTGATCATAGAGGATCTTATGGAAAGGTTGACCAGTCAGCCAGAGGAAAGTCCAACGTGCACCTGTACGTCTGGCATAATTATTAAGAGCACCCTCTTTTTACTCCCAAAAGTCTCCTGGTTCGTATCATAAATTATATCGCAAGGAGATTAGATGAGATTGCTTTGTCCTTTTGAATTCTGGATGCTGCTCTGCTGGCTGGTCCTTCAACTGGCACTTGCTTTACCTTGTCTAGGGCATCCGATATCTTCCACTCCCTTTCTGTTAAACTTCTCTTTTTCCATGTGCTTCTTTGCCTTTTTCTCTTTTCTCATTCATACTCTTGGGAAGTTCTTTATGTCTGTGGCCCTTTTTTGGCCATGGGGATTGTCTAACCTGAGACTGGCTTTGTTTAAAGCTGCAATGACTCTGATGTTTGGTTCATTTTTATGTCCTTTTGCCATTTTTGAATTTGATGGCCAATTGCCCAAACAAGAGGAATCACCTATCTATTCTATTAGGGTCAGGCTTTCACATCAGTTATGTAATGTCTTTAGAACTAAGGTTTCTTAGCCCATTTGAGTTGCTATAACAAAATACCATAAGCTGGGTAGCTTATAAACAACAATAATGTATTTATCATATTTCTGAATGCTGGGAAGTACAAGATCAAGGTGCCAGCAGATTCAGTGTCTGGTGAGAGCCCACTTTCTGGTTCACAGCCTTCTAGCTGTGTCCTCACATGGCAGAAGAAGCAAAGCAGCTCTCTGGAACCTCTTTTATAAAGGCACTAATCCTATTATTCATTCATAATCCTTCCATATGTGCCCAGACATATCCAAGTAGTAGACTAATACCAGCCCCACCTCCTAATACCATCACACTGGTGATTAGGTTTCAACATATGAATTTTAGGCGGACACAAACACTCAGACTATAGCATAAGGCTTCATGAAATTTAGTGTGTACCACTGTCCCTGAAAGAAATGTGAGAAAATAAAAGTTTTTGCAGATCACCCAGGAAGCCCAATCATCCTACCAGAACTTCTGCTGATAGAGCCCAGTTAGCTCATGTTGGGCTTTGACCCACTTAATACTTTTTCAGCTTAGGACAGTAAAATCAGTAGCTTTAAGAAATCTATAGATGTTCTATTCATCTTCATATCATTAAATTTTTATGTTGCTAGGGTATGAAGACAGTTAAACACAAGAGCATTTTATAAGTTTATCAGGGCACTGATGTCATCTGGGGATAGCGTACTTCACTTATACATCATATGTGAAAAACAGAATGAGACACAAATCACAGAGAAATGCAGTTAACATTTTATGAGTTCATAAATCTGAAGCCGTGACCAACACTGGGACCTCTGTTGGAAACTTCCAGCTTTATAATTCAGTAGCTCCAAGGATTAATTTTACCATACAGAGTTTGGGTCAGGAGCTAAAATACATCCATGTGCAAATCCAGACCATGGAGAATAACTAAACACATTTTTGTATGGAGATTTGTGAATGTGCTGGGGTGAAACAATCTCATAAGGGACCTTTGAATTGTCACTTGTTACTTGCATACATAATGTGCACTATTCATTACAGTAAACTTTCCATTCAGAACAATCCTCAGGAAGTCAAATTGTCTCTCTTTGCAGATGACATGATTGTATATTTAGAAAACCCCATTGTCTCAGCCCAAAACTCCTTAAGCTGATAAGCAACTTCAGCAAAGTCTCAGGATACAAAATCAATGTGCAACAATCACAAGCATTCCTATGTATCAATAGTAGACAAGCAGAGAGTCAAATCATGAGTGAACTCCCATTCACAATTGCTACAAAGAGAATAAAATAGCTAGGAATACAAGGTACAAGGGACGTGAAAGACCTCTTCAAGGATAAATATAAACCACTTCTCAAGGAAATAAGAGAGGACACAAACAAATGGAAAAACATTCCATGCTCATGGATAGGAAGAATCAATATCGTGAAAATGGCCATACTGCTAAAAGTAATTTATAGATTCAATGCTATTCCCATCAAGTTCTCATTGACTTTATTTGCAAAATTAGAAAAAAAACTTTAAACTTCATATGGTACCAAAAAAGAGCTTGTATAGCCAAGACAATCCTAAGTGAAAAGAACAAAGCTGGGGAACACCACGCTACCTGACTTCAAACTATACTACAGTACACTACAAGGCTACGGTAACCAAAACAGCATGGTACTGATACCAAAACAGATATATAGACCAATGGAACAGAACAGAGCCCTCAGAAATAATGCCATACATCTACAACCATCTGATCTTTGACAAACCTGACAAAAACAAGCAACAGGGAAAGGATTCCCTATTTAACAAATGGTGCTGGGAAAACTGGATAGCCATATGCAGAAAACAGAAACTGGACCCCTTCCTTACACCTTATACAAAAATTAACTCAAGATAGGTTAAAGACTTAAACATAAAACCTAAAACCATGAAAACCCTAGAAGAAAACTTAGGCAGTACCATTCAGGACATAGGCATGGGCAAAGGCTTCATGACTAAAACACCAAAAGCAATTGCAACAAAAGCCAAGATTGACAAATGGGATCTAATTAAACTAAAGAGCTTCTGCACAGCAAAAGAAACTATCATCAGAGTGAACAGGCAGCCTACAGAATGGAAGAAATTTTTTTTTGCAATCTATCTCTGACAAATGTCTAATATCCAGAATCTACAAGGAAGTTAAACAAATTTACAAGAAAAAAAAACAACCCCATCAAAAAGTGGGTGAAGGATATGAGCAGACATTTCTCAAAAGAAGACGTTTATTTGGCCAAGAAACATGAAAAAAAAACAAACTCATCATCAGTGGTCATTAGAGAAATACAAATCAAAACCACAGTGAGATGCTATCTAATGCCAGTTAGAATGGCGATCATTAAAAAGTCAGGAAACAACAGATGCTGGCAAGTCTATGGAGAAATAGGAATGCTTCTACACTGTTGGTGGGAGTGTAAATTAGTTCAACCATTGTGGAAGACAGTGTGGCGATTCCTCAAGGATCTAGAACCAGAAATACCATTTGACCCAGCAATCCCATTACTGGGTATATACCCAGAGGATTATAAATCATTCTAGTATGAAGACACATACACATGTATGTTTATTGGACCACTGTTTACAATAGCAAAGACTTGGAACCAACCCAAACTGGATAAAGAAAATGTGGCATATATACACCATGGAATACTATGGAACTATAAAAAAGAATGGGTTCATGTCCTTTGCAGGGTTATGGATGAAACTGGAAACCATCATTCTGAGCGAACTAGCACAGGAACAGAAAACCAAACACCGCATGTTCCCACTCAAGTGAGAGTTGAACAGTGTTAACACATGGACACAGACGGGGGGAACATCACACACTGGGGCCTGTCGGGGGGTGGGGGACAAAGTGAGGGAGAGCATAAGGACAAGCACCTAATGCATGTGGGTCTTAAAACCTAGATGACGGGTTGATACATGCAGCAAACCACCATGGCACATGTATACCTATGTAACAAACCTGCACATGTATCCCAGAACATTTTTTAAAAAAGATCAAAGTATTTTTAAAAAAGAATGCTTTCTCCAATTGAATGTGTGCTGGCCCCCAGCAGGGGAGAAACTGCTCTGTCAGCAACAGTGGATGGAGTAGGGTAAGAGATGACAGACTCTGCATCCATCCCTGGCTACTGGTGCTACTCCCTTCAGAAATTGGTGCTGTGCCTGTGTATTCTTTATCCCAAGGGCTTCTGGGGCAGGCTGCACTCTCGCCTCTGTTAGAGGTGGCCCACGCTGAGGGTTAGATCTCTAGGAGTCCTATATAACTCCCTGGTGACCCACCAGTCTTCTGTGTTTGCCAAAATCAGAGTGGGTTGTGGGGTATGTTTGAAGGGAAACTGGTGGTGTGACTCAAGGCAGAGATCCCTTGGGCAGGGCAGTGGCGCACCACAGCTACAACTGGTATGGCACCTACTGTCTCAGTTTGTGTCTGAGCAGTATGCAATCATGCTTACATGAGATGACCTTTCAGTTCTCTGTCCCTAGGAAGCTCCCAAATCACCACCAACAGTATTGCCCAGGGCCATAAGGGCAGAGGGGCTTTCTAATGGTTTGGCAGTCAGCAGATTGTTACAGGGGAGGGGGAAGCAGAGAAGCACTCCTACCTACCCTTTCTGCAGGGATCTGAGTTCCTTGGGGGTCAATCTCTGTCCGAATCTTGCTGCTTTCTGTTTCTGCACTCCAGCTTCTTCCTCTGGGAGTTTTTGACAGGCTCTGGCTCTCTTCCCACAGTTTTCTATTTGGAACATGCATTCACCAGTAACTCTGATCTTTCTGAGGAGAATTGGCATCCAATGTCCCTAGTCATTCATTTTGGGGAAAAAGACAAAACCTTTTGAATTATATCTATTTGAGGATCTCTGAGCTTCCTGTATCCGCATGTCTAAATCTCCTTTTAGACTTGGGATGTTTTCAGCTATTATTTTATTAAATAGGTTTTCTATCCCTTTTATTTTCTTTCTATTTTCTGGGACACTAAAAATCCAAAATATTTGGTTGCTGTATGGTGTCCCATATTTCAC
Source organism: Macaca thibetana thibetana (assembly GCF_024542745.1). Lineage (NCBI taxonomy): Eukaryota > Metazoa > Chordata > Mammalia > Primates > Cercopithecidae > Macaca > Macaca thibetana. Next base: position 116,005,122 of record NC_065598.1, read on the forward strand.
ATGGGCTTTGCTCATTCTTTTTATTATTTTTTTCTTTATTTTTGTCTCACTGGTTTATTTCAAAAACGCAGTCTTCAAGTTCTGAAATTCTTTCTTTTGCTTGATTTAGCCTATTTATGCTTTCAAATGTATTTTATATTTCATTCAATAAATTCTTCACTTCTAGACTTTATTTGCTTCTTTTTTAAAGTGTTATCTGTCTGTTTGGTAAATTTCTCATTTACATCCTGAGTTGTTTTTCTGATTTTTTTGTATAGTTCTTCAGAGTTCTCATGTGTCTTACTGAGCTTCTTAAAAGTCTGTATTTTCCATTATTTATTCAGCATTTTGTTAATTTCTTTCTGATTGGATCTGTTGCTGGTGAATTATTATACTCCTTTGGAAGTGTCATTTTCCCTTGCTTTTCCATGTTTCTTGTGCTCATTCACCAATGTCTGTGCATCTGGTGTAACAGTTGCTTCTTCCAATTTTTTGAATTTGCTTTGGTAGGAAAGAACTTTTTCCTGAAGATATATTATGATATTGGTTGGGTACTTTGATTTTGTGTATGTGTAGTATTGCAGTCTCCATATGATTTTTTTTTTTTGGCTGTAAGCAGTGTCAGTGGTGCCTGTGATTTTCTCAGTGGCATAGGGTGCAGCTGTTAGTGCAGGCTGTGACATTTTCCTGGTCACAGGTATACCAGGTTGGCCAGTGCTCAGGCTTTATTGGTGAAAACATCAGGCTGAGCATGCCTGTCACTGGGCCTCTGGGTGGCATAAGCTGGCATTGGCATTAGTTGGTCCAGGTGGGCTGATTCCTGGGGCTTCAGGTAGCTTGCTCAGGTGTTGGCAGTGGCAGAAGTGGGCTGAATGGGTGGCCATATCCTCAGTCCTCTTGGCAGTGGGTGTGACATGGTGATGGCAGTAACAGTGGCAGGACAGTCCTCTGCCTTGCAATTGGCCCTCACTAGTGTTGGCAGTGACTGCAGTGGGTTGGGTGGGCTAGTACCCAGGCCTGCATGTGGCATGCGTGAGTGGATGCCTGCTGTGGTATTAGCATCAGGTTGGGTGGACTCATTTCCAGGACCCTGGAAAGAGTGCTCTGGTGTTAATGGTGGTTTATGGGGCAGGACGATTCCCAGACCACCTGATGGCATGTTCAGCACTAGTGGGTGGAATCAGGCTGAGTAGGCCTGTCCTCAGGTCCCTTTTTTTGTTGGCAATTTTTTGATTACCATCTCAATCTTGCTGCTTGTTACTGATCTGTTCAGAGATTCTATATCTTGCTAGTTTAATGTAGGAGAGTTGTGTATTTCCAGGAATGCATCCATCTTTTCAAGGTTTTCTAGTTTATACTCATAAAGGTGTTTTCATAGTAGCCTTAAATGATCTTTGCTATTTCTGTGGTATCAGTTGTAATCTCCTGTTTTATTTCTAATTGAGCTTATTTGGATCTTCTCTCTTTTTTTCTTGGTTAATCTCACTAATGATCTGTCAATTTTATTTATCTTTACCAAGAACAAGCTTTTTGTTTCACTTATCTTTTGTATTTTTTGTTTGCTTCAATTTCATTTAGTTCTTCTCTGATTTTTATTATATCTTTTATTCTGCTAAGTTTGGGTTTGGATTGTTCTTCTTTCTCCAGTTCCATGAGGTGTGACCTTGGATTGTCTATTTGTGCTCTTTCAGACTTTTTGATGTAGGTATTTAATGCTATGAACTTTCGTCTTAGCACAGTTTTTGCTGTATCCCAGAGGTTTTGATAGGTTGTGTCACAATTATTGTATCACACAGTTCAAAGAATTGCAAAAATATAGAACCAGCCCAAATGCCCATCTATCAATGAGTGGATAAAGAAATTGTGAGATATATATATATCCCATAGAATATTACTTAGCCATACCAAGGAACAAAATAGTGGCATTCACAGCAACCTGGATGGAATTGGAAACTATTATTCTAAGTGACGTAACTCGGAAATGGAAAGTCAAACGCTGTATGTTCTCGCTCGTAATTGGGATCTAAGCTATGAGGATGCAAAGGCATAAGAATGATACACTGGACTTTGGGGACGTGGGGGAACTGGTGGGTGGTGGCAAGGACTAAAAGACTACATATTGGGAACAGGGTATACTGCTCAGGTAATGGGTGCACCAAAATCTCAGAAATCATGACTAGGTAACTTATTCATGTAACCAAACACCACCCGTTTTCCCAAAACCTATTGAAATTAAAACAAAAACAAAAACAAAAACCACATGCACACGAATGTTCATTGCAGCACTATTCAGAATAGCAAAGACATGGAGTCAACCTAAATGCTCATCAATGACAGATTGTCCAAAGAAAATGTGATACATATACACCCTGAAATAGTATGCAGCCATAAAAAAGACTGAGACTGTATTATTTGCAGGAACATGGGTGGAGCTGCAGGCCACTATTCTTAGCATATTTATGCAGGAACAGAAAACCAAATACTGCATGTTCTCACTTATAAGTGGGCACTAAATGATGAGAACTCATGGACACAAAGAAGGGAGCAAAAGACACTGGGACCTACCAGAGTGGGGAGGGTGGGAGGAAGAAGATCAGAAAATATAACAATTGGACTAGGCTTAGTACCTGGGTGTCTAAAAAATCTGTACAACAAATTTCCATGTCATGAGTTTACCTATATAACAAACTTACACATGTACCCCTGAACATAAATAAAAGTTTTAAAAAATTTAATTGATTATATGTTTAATATTTATTTTTGGGCTATTCTATTTCATTTGTTTATGTCTGTCCTTACACTGGTGCCAAGCTATTTTGATTACTTCAGGTTTGTTGTAAGTTTTGAAATCAGGAAATTTGGGTCATCCAACATTGTTCTTTTTCAAAATTATTTCGAGTACTCTGAGCCCCTTGAAATTCCATATATATTTTAGAATAGACTTTTTTATTAAACCAAAAACATCATTGGGATCCCTATCAGGATTGCTTTAAATCTATAGATCACTTTTATGAAGTATTATCCATTTTAATAATTGTAAGTCTTCTAATTCATGAACATGGAATGTCTCCTCATTATTTATGCCTCCTTCAATTTCATTCAGTAATGTTTTGTAGTTTTCAATGTACAAGTCTTTTGCCTCACTGGTTAAATTTATTCCTAAGTACTTTTCTTGATAGTATTGTAAATTGAATTGTTTTATTAGCTCACTTTTTAGATATTTAATTCATAGCATATAGGAATGTAGCTGATATTTTTGTGTTTATTTTGTGTTCAGCAACTTTGTTAAATTTGTTTATTACCTCTGTGTGTGTGTTTGTCTCTCTCTCTCTCTCTCTCTCTCTCTCTCTGTATAATATTTGGAGTTTGCTACACATAAGGTCATGCCATATGTGAACAGAGGTAATTTTACTTTTTTTCTGTTTTTTTTTTATTTCTTGCATAATTCCTCTGACTAGAACTTCTAATACTATGTTGAATAAAAATGGTAAAAGTAGACATCTTTGCCTTGTTCTTCATAATAAGAGATCCTGTGATTTTTAATATGCATTATGTTGTATGTTTTGGTAGCTTTGTTGTTTTTCTTGCAAATAATTTGATAGTTTAACTCAAAGCTTCTAAGATGCTTTCATGTTGTTAGGTGAATCATTCCATGACTGCTGAATAAGGAATTTTGCAAGTGAATCTCAGAAATCTGTGTTTTAATAAGTGCTTCAGGTGATTCTGTTGCATGCTCAAGTTTGAGAACCATTGTCCAAGGGGGAAAAGCTGTCATTGGCAGTTGCTCTTTTTTATCTGAGAGGGGGCAGGATCCCCCTGGTCCAGTTGTTGTGGATGCAATTTATTAAATGAAATAAGGCCATGAGTACTCTAGGGCCCAATCTCTGCGTTTTGTTTTGTTCACTCCTGTTTAAAATTTCACTCAGGGCTGTCTTTGGAAGAAGTGCACTTACCTTTGCCTCCTGGGTGGAGGTTTCATTTTCTTTGATTATTCCCCAGGCCAATACCATTTGCTTTTTACTCTCCAGAAGTTCTGTAAAGATTGTTGATGGTACCTTTTCTTAGTTTTTCTTTTTTTGTCTTGATATAGTTTTATTCTTCTAAAAAATCTTTTCATTTGTCACAGTCAGACTTTGATGGAGGGGAGGGGAGATATTGTTTACATCTGTTAAAAATGGCTTTTAAGTTAAATTCTAACTAAGGGTCTATTAGGAAATAAAATTGTCTTCTGACTCCTTTTGATTTGTTTTGCAGAATTGCATATATCCAAAGCTCTGGGTAATTATTAAACATTAGAAGTATAGAACAAATAATGGGAGCATTGGGTTGACCTTTGCAAATTATCTAGTTTTATTTACCTATTTTACACAGGAGAAGACTGAGAGAAGGGAGCAGTAGCTTGCTGTAGTTCAAACAGCAACTTACTTCAAAGCTGGTGCTAAAACCTAGAGTGAACTGGTAATTCTTCATTTCTGAAGGAAATGCAGAAGAAACAGAAGCAGAAAGACAACATTTTGGCCTGGGCATATTTAACTTAAAGATGACTCCATTTTTGAACTTTATTTCTTGGAAGAGTGTCTTCTAAATTTAAACTGATCCAACTTTCACAAAATTGGGCAGTTAGAAGTCACAGAGGGAATTAGCAGCTGTTGTTATAAGAAAAAGCAAAGGGATTGTTGCCAGACTTCATAAATCTTGGCATATTTGAGAAAAATGTCCCAATATGTTACACATGCTCATTCATGTGTGTAAACCTTTGGTTATAGTGCTTTGTCAATATAAATATATTATACATTATAAATTGGTCTGGGTGCTGGATTTCAGGTTTATTACCCCTTAGAACCCCAGTTCCTTCTGCTCTTCTTCTCAGGCTTTCTTCGCTTTATTTCTCCCACTCTTCTGTTCTTTTTTTAGTGTACAAGCAGTGAAGGGTGCGGATCATGGTTAGAGCTTTCAAGAAGTTTATTCTAGTTCTTTTCCTGAAACCTGACCTCCCTCCTAGCTTGGTAACAACTACCTTTTGGTCTCCACCTTGGGCAGAGATTTTTTTTTTTTCTTTGAGACGTAGTCTTGCTCTGTCACCTAGGCTGGAGTGCAATGGCACGATCTTGGCTCACTGCAACCTCCGCCTCCCGGGTTCAAGCAATTCTCCTGCCTCAGCCTCCTGAGTAGCTGGGATTAAAGGTGCACACCACCATGCCTGGCTAATTTTTGTATTTTTAGTAGAGACGGGGTTTCACCATGTGGTCAGGCTGGTCTCGAACTTCTGACCTCGTGATCCACCTGCCTCGGCCTCCCAAAGTGCTGGGATTACAGGCGTGAGCCACCATGCCTGGCCAGCCAGAATTTTAAGAGCAAACCATATCAACTATTCTTCAGTGGAATAGAAAAGTAAATGGTATATATTTTTTTTTTTTAAAAAGGGAAACCAGGAAAAAGCAGTTTGAAGCCCAAAGTGAGAAAGTAACACAGCAATTCTCAAAGCTGGATAGGTAGGGACTCTTTCATATAGAAATAATCAGTAAACAGGCTGGGCACAGTGGCTCATGCCTGTAATCCCAGCACTTTGGGAGGCCGAGGTGGGTGGATCACGAGGTCAGAAGTTCAAGATCAACCTGGTTAAGATGGTGAAACCCCATCTCTACTAAAAAAAAATAAATAAATAAAAATAAATAAATAAATAAATAAATAAATAAATAAATAAAATTAGCCAGGTGTGGTGGTGGGCGCCTGTAATCCCAGCTACTTGGGAGGCTGAGGCAGAGAATTGCTTAAACCCAGGAGGTGGAACTCTGTCTCAAAAAAAAAAAAAAAAAAAAAAAAAAAAAGAAAGAATCAGTAAACAGAAGTATATGTTCCAAAAAAGTAGTGTACAAGTATAAAGACATCATAAAACTGGTTTATTCACTCAGGTTTTAGCACAGTCAACTTCTCTGAGAAATTGGGAGATTTCAATGAGAGATTTCAGTAAGGACCATGTTTGCTCTGTAAATGGACTCATCTCAGAGTTGCTTGCTCTAAGTCACAGTCATACCCCTTAAAGAGTGAGTCACCAGGCATGCTGAAGCAGCAACAGACCAATGAGAAAAGGGAAGAAATCTGGGATTTAAGGGGCATAGAAAGATCCTGAAATATTTTTTTTTATTGGTCTTTCCTAGCATAAGAAACACCAATTGTTAATCATTCCTTTGGTCTAGGCAGTACTTTTAAAACTTATTTTTAACCAGATAAATGGTTTGATTTGTCAGATGAAATCTTGTATGGAAACCCAATGTCGAAAACAGATGAAAACACAGCTTCTCCGGCTGAAGCATCTCCACAAATCACAATTTGGAAAACATTCCGCTAAAGCATTGAAGACTCCTTTGAAATGCATATTACCTGGGAAGTAGAACATACTAAGAACACTTTTGGGAAAATTAAATAAGTCACATATTAGAATACTGTATTAGCTTCTGGGAACTGTACTTTAAGCAGGACATAGAAAACCTGAGACTCATCCAGAGTAGGATTTCCAGGTTTCAGTGTTTCATAGAGCAAGTGAAATTTGAAATCAGAGGACTTTAATTCAAGTTTTGCCCCTGCTGTTTAGCACCTATATGACCTTAGACAATTAGTTTCTTTGAGACACAGCTTCCTTATCTGTACAATGGGGGTAATAATATCAATATCTAACAGGATTTTGAGGATTGAAAATAAATAAGAATTAACTTTATCAAATGTATATTGCTATATAATTTTTAATTTACTGATGAGTCTGGAAAATATGTGAGATGAGCCAAAAAGTGAAGGAACCAGATATATTTTAAGGAATAAAGATTTCTGGACACATGTGATAATTATCTTTGAAAATGTTAAGGTCTGATATGTGGAAAAATTAAGTTTGTTTTGTTCCTGATGGGAATGTGACCAATGTGTGGATGTGTCATGAGGGTGCATATTGGCTCAACATAAGAAACGATTTTATAATTTCAAGTAAAAGGGAGCACCACGAGTTATAGAAAACCTTCTTATTGTAATTTTAGAGAGATTGCTGGGAGTCTACCTATTTGGGTTGCAGAATAAAGCATTTCTGCTTTGAACAAGATGTAGTGACTTCAAAAGCCTGAGATCTTATTAATCCTCCTCTCCTTCTTCTTTTATTATATATCTTACAATTTTTTGACTGCTCAGTATCTATCCCTTCTTCTTCTGATAACAGCAGAACAGCCCTAGGGGAGAATTTGTGAACCAGTTACAATCAATCATAGCATCACATTATCATGGCCTCAGTAACTAATTGGTTTAGTGATAGATATATAACCCAAGCCAGGCCAAAATAGCTAGAGTCTCAATTTTTGGACTTTTCTTGATCTACTGGGCATAAAAGTGTGCTGTTTCTGGTAGGTATGCTGATGACAGGGAGTAACTTGCAGCTGCTTGTAGCTGTCTTGGCACTCCAAAGGGAGATCTGCCTGAGAATAGAGACAATGAGAAGATGAACAATGATCAGAACTATAGACTGAGATCAAGCCCTCATGACATAATTTGAACCCATAGCTCTAATCATTCCTAAAATAAAATTTAGACTTTACCTTTTACGTGAACCAATAAAGTTGCATTTTGAGCAGGTCTTTTGTCACTTGCAACTTAAGGAATCTCAGTGGCCACATTATCCCTCACCTCCAACTTTGTGTCTGACACAATCGTCTCTCTGCAAAGCAATAGGAGGAAAGAAGGCTGTGGTCACATGGGTAGAGACAGTCCTGGGGTTGGAGAGGATGTGAAGGGCAGAGAATTTCTGGTGTGAGATGGTATCTCATTGTGGTTTTGATTTGCATTTCTCTGATGGCCAGTGATGATGAGCATTTTTTCATGTGTCTGTTGGCTGTATGAATGTCTTCTTTTGAGAAATGTCTGTTCATATCCTTTGCCCACTTTTTGATGGGGTTGTTTGTTTTTTTCTTGTAAATTTGTTTGAGTTCTTTGTAGGTTCTGGATATTAGCCCTTTGTCAGATGAGTAAATTGCAAAAATTTTCTCCCATTCTGTAGGTTGCCTGTTCACTCTGATGGTAGTTTCTTTTGCTGTGCAGAAGCTCTTTAGTTTAATGAGATCCCATTTGTCAATTTTGGCTTTTGCTGCCGTTGCTTTTGGTGTTTTAGACATGAAGTCTTTGCCCATGCCTATGTCCTGAATGGTACTACCTAGGTTTTCTTCTAGGGTTTTTATGGTATTAGGTCTAACATTTAAGTCTCTAATCCATCTTGAATTAATTTTCGTATAAGGAGTAAGGAAAGGATCCAGTTTCAGCTTTTTACTTATGGCTAGCCAATTTTCCCAGCACCATTTATTAAATAGGGAATCCTTTCCCCATTTCTTGTTTCTCTCAGGTTTGTCAAAGATCAGATGGCGCCACACACATTTAAACAAGCATATCTTGTGAGAACTCACTCACTATCTCCAGGACAGTACAAAGGGGATAGTACCCATCCATTCATGAGAAATTACCCCCATGATCCGATCACTCCCACCAGGCCCCACCTTCATTACTGGGGTTTACAATTCAATATGAGATTTGGGTGGGGACCCATAGTCAAACTATGTCACCTTCTGTGTATGATGTGACTTTCCATGCACCATGACTGCAGGGGAAAACAATACACTGTTCATTTAAACCATGAATAATTTTGTGCCTGAGTTAATTCTCAGTGTATTTTTTTTAACTTTTTGATTTGGTCCCCCACATGGTATGTATTGTGTAGTGGTGACGTCTGGGCTTTTACTGTACCCATCACTCGAATAGTGTGCATTACATCTAACTCTGAGCTTTTCTAAACCTTCACTGTCTGTGGGCTCCTAAAAACTGTGGAGTCTGCTTGGGTGGTGTATTCAACTGAGATTCACTGCTGTAGAGCTTAGGTGAGTTAATGGCCAGCCAGTGGTTTGCTCACCTTGGGTCTAATGAAGCCATGGCTAATATTTTTATCTTTGTGGGGACCAGTTAGGTAATTTGTCTTCCAAAGTCTCACAGATAACTTCTATCAAAAAGCCCCCTAAATACTGTCCTCTCCCCAAGTAAGCTATTTTGAGTAATCTTTTGAGTATCTAGAATGTTAATGAAGAACTATGTTTCTTGTATTCTTCTACAAGAGCACAAGATATTCTTGTAAAATAAATATATCTAAATATTTAAAAAGTCCCACAGATAGTTCTTGCAACCTTGCTGGGAGAGAATTCTCTCATCATATTGATTTGATTATTTCATCCATGTGAGGATTATATTTTGCTTTTTCAGTAAATGAATTGGCATTTTGGTGTCTGTCTTAGCCTGTGGAGCTTAATTAGTGTGCATGCATTGCTGAGAGGTAGATTTGCTCTTGGTGAGCTAACAATATCTGTTTTCACAGGTTGTGAGTCAGCGGGCAGAACCCAGAACTATGGTAAAATCACTATAAGTAATAAGCACCTTCCTGTGAGACCTCTTAGGAGACTTTGTGTAGACTTTCCCCCCTAGTGGCATGCTATGTACCTGAAAATAAACATGTTTTTAAATGTATAAAATAATAGAGTTTCTAATAGTCTATTAACCAAGCTGTGTCTACCTAGGATGTGTTTAGGGTTCATCACAAATCTGTGATGAAATGTGGTCATATTAACTTCTTTCCATTTTTTCCCTATGGAATATTTGATTCACACACACAAAAATATATGTAACACAAATAGAAGTTATTAATTGCAATAATAAACAACTCTGAACCTTAGAACTGGCAAGTTACTAATACCATGGAAATTCCTGTGTTCTTCCCTGATTCATACCAATGCTGTGTCTCAAAGGCAACTACTGTCCTGAATTCTACATTCACGATTTCTAGCTTTACATATATGTAGATATCCCTAAATGATGTACTAGTTATTTTTTGCTTATTTTCAAACTTCATAAAAGTTGTATCATACTGCATATATTTTTCTGGGAGATGTTTTGCTCACTCTGAATTATGTTCCAAGAGCATTTTGTGTTGTCGCACATATCTATAGGTCATTCATTTCCTCTCTTTTAAAAAGCTTTTAATTTTTTAATTGTATGGGTACATGATAGGTGTATATATTTGTGGGATTCATGTGATGTTTTTATATAGACATAAAATATGATATATTAATTACATTAAGGTTATTGCAGTATCCATCACCTCAAGTATTTATCATTTCTTTGTGTTAGGAACATTCCAATTTCATTCTTTTTCTTATTTAAAAATATACTATAAGTTATTATTGACTATAGTCATCAAGTTGTGATCTCTTTGTGTTAGGAACATTCCGATTCCATTCTTTTTCTTATTTAAAAATATACTATAAGTTATTATTGACTACAGTCATCAAGTTGTGCTATTAAATACTAGATCTTGTTCATTCTATCTAACTATATATTTTCAGCCATTAACCATTTCCAATTTCTACCACTCTCCTCTACCCTTCACAGACACTGGTAACCCATCATTCTACTCTCTATCTCCATGAAATGAATTGTTTTAATTTTTAGATCCCACATATGAGAGAGAACATGTGAAATTTGTCTTTCTATGCCTGGCTTATTTCACTTAACATAATGTCGTTTAATTCTATCCATGTTGTTACAAAAGACAGGATTTCCTTCTTTTATGGCTAAATAATATTCCATTGTGTATATGTACCACATTTTCTTTATCTGTTTATCTGTTGATGGACACTTAGGTTGATCCCAAATCTTGGCTATTGTGAATAGTGCTGCAGTAAACATGAGAGTGCATATAAACTCTTTGAATATACTGATTTCCTTTCTTTCGGATGTATACCTAGTAGTGACATTGCTGCATTATATGATAGTTCTATTTTTAGTTTTTTGAGGAGCCTCCAAACTGTTCTCCATAGTGACTATACTAATTCTCATTCTCACAGACAGTATACAAGGGTTCCCTTTTCTCTACATCCTCTCCAGGATGTCATTATTGCCTGTCTTTTGGATAAAAGTCATTTTAACTGGGGTGAGATGATATCTCATTGTTGTTTTGATTTGCATTTCTTTGATTAATGATGATAAGCATTTTTCATATACCTGTTCTCCATTTTTGTCTTCTTTTGAGAAATTCTTTTCAGATCATTTTTTAAGGCAAGTGACATTATTTTTCTAAAACTTGCTTAACTTCTATTATAGCCTGAACTAGATTAAATAGTGCCCACACCCTGGCAAATTTTTTAAAATTTATTTTTATTTCAATAGTTTTAGGAGGGTACAAGTGGTTTTTTGTTACATGAATAAATTGTATAATGGTAAAGTCTGAGCTTTTAGTGCACTCATCGTCCAAATAGTGTGCAGTATGCCCAGTAGGTGATTTTTAAATCTCTCTCCTCATCCTTCCCGCTTCTGAGTCTCCAATATCCATTATACCACTCTGTGTGCCTTTGCATACCCATAGCTTAGCTCCTACTTATAAGTGAGGACATGTGGTATTTGGTTTTCCATTCCTGCATTACGTCACTTAGTGTAATGGTCTTCAGTTTCATCCCAGTTGCTGCACAAGACATTATTTCATTCTTTATACTGGGTAGTATTCCATAGTGTAGATATGCCACATTTTCATTATCCACTCATCTGTTGATTGGCAATTGGGTTGATTCCATGTCTTTATAATTGTGAATTGTGCTATGATAAACATGAGTGCAGGTATCTTTTTAATATAATGACTTATTTTCCTTTGGGTGGATACCTAGTAGTGGGATTCCTAGATCAAATGGTAGACTTACTTTGGTTCTTTGAGAAATCTCCATACTGTTTTCCATAAAGGTTGTACTAATTTACATTCTTGCCAACAGTGTACAAGCATTCCCTTTTTACTGCATATATACCAATATCTACTGTTTATTATGTTTTTAAAATGGCCATTCTGACTGGAGTAAGGTGGTATCTCATTTTGTGTTTTAATTTGCATTCCCTTGACGATTAGTGATGTTGAGCATTTTTTATATGTTTGTTTGGCCATTTGTATATTTTCTTTTGAGAAGTGTTTATTTATGTTGTTTCCCTACTTTTTAATGGGATTATTTGTCTTTTTCTTGCTGATTTGATTTCCTTGCATATTCTGGGTATTAGCCTTTTGTTGGATGTATAGCTTGCAAATATTTTCCCCTATTCTGTAGGTTTTCTGTTTACTCTGTTGATTATTTCTTTAGCTGTGTAGAAGCTTCTTTAGTTTAATGGAGTCCCATTTATTTATTTTTGTTTTTGCTGCATTTGCTTTTGAGGCCTTACTGATAAATTACTTTTCTAGGCCAATGTCCAGAAAAGTTTTCCCTAGGTTTTCTTCTAGAATTTTTATAGTTTCAGGTCTTATATTTAAGTCTTTAATCCATCCTGAGTTAATTTTTGTATATGGTAAGAGATAAGGGTCCAGTTTCATTCTTCTGCACGTGGCTGTGCAGTATTCTCAGCATCATTTATTGAAAAGAGTGTCCTTTCTCCAGTGCATGCTTTTGTCTGCTTTGTCAAAGATCAACTGTTTGTAAGTATTTGGCTTTATTTCTGTGTTCTCTATTCTGTTCTATTGGTCTGTGTGTCTACTTTTATACCAGTACCATGCTGTTTTGGCTACTATAGCCTTGTAGTATAATTTGAAGTTAGGTAATGTGATGTCTCTGGCTTGGTTCTTTTTGCTTAGGATTGCTTTGGCTATTTAGGCTCTTTTTCGGTTCCACATGAATTTTAAGATTTTTTTCTAATTCTGTGCATGATAATATTGGTAATTTGATAGGAATTGCATTGAATATGTAGATTGCTTTGGGCGGTATGGTCATTTTCACAGTATTGATTTTTCCAATCCATGAGCATGGAATGTTTTTCCACTTGTTTGTGTCATCTATGATTTCTTTCATCAGTGTTTTTTTGTTCTCCTTGTAGAGATTTTTTACCTCCTTGGTTAAATATATTCCTAGGTTTTTTTGCAGCTATTGTAAATGGAATTGATTTGATCTGATTTTCACCTTGGTCATTATTTGTGTATAGCAGAGCTACTGATTTGTGTATGTTAATTTTGTAATCTGAGACTTTAGTGAATTCATTTGTCAAATCTAGGAGGCTTTTCGAGGAGTCTTCAGGATTTTTAAGATAGAAGATGATATCAGCAAACAGATACTTTGACATTATTTTTTCCAATTTGGATGCCCTTCATTTCTTTCTTTTGCCTGATATTCTGGCTAGGACTTCCAGTACTATGTTGAATAAAAGTAGTGAAAGTGGGCATCCTTGTGTTGTTCTAGTTCTCAGGGGCAGTGTTTTCAACTTTTCCCCATTTAGTATGATATTTACTGTGGGCTTGTCATATATGGCTTTTATTATTTTTAAGTATGTTCCTTTGATGCCTAGTTTGTTAAGGATGTTTATCATGAAAGGATGCTGCATTTGATAAGGTGCTTTTTCTGCATCTATTGAAATGATCATATTTTTTAAAAAATATTTATGTGGTTAATCACATTTATTGATTTCTCTATGGTGAACCATCCTTGGATCCCTGGGATAAAACCCCCTTGATCTTGGTGAATTATTGATGTACTGTTAGATTTGGTTGGCTAGATTTTTGTGTTCATGAGGGATATTGGTCTGTAGTTATTTTTGCTGTTGTTATGTCCTTTTCTAGCTTTGGTATCAGGGTGTTATTGGCTTCATAGAATGACTTAGGGAGGATTACCTACTTCTCAAGCTTTAGTAATAGTTTCAGTAGAATTGCTACCAGTTCTTCAAATATTTAGTAGAAGTTGGCTGTGAATCTGTCTGGTCCTGGGCATATTTTTTTTGTTTGGATATTTTTATCACTGATTCAATCTCACTACTTATAATTAGTCTGTTCAGAATTTTTATTTCTTCCTGATTCAGGCTTGAAGCATTGTAGGTTTCCAAGAGTTTATCCATTTCCTCTAGATTTTCTGGTTTGTGCACATAGAGGTGTTCATAGTAGTCTCAGATGATCTTTTGTATTTCTATGTTATCAGTAGTAATGTTTCCCTTTTCATTTCTGATTGAGTTTATTTGAATCTTCTCTCTTTTCTTGGTTAATCTAGCTAACTATCAATTTTGTTTATCTTTTCGAAAACAAATTTTTCCTTTTATTGATCATTCGTATTTGTCAGGGGTTCAATTTCATTTAGGTTTGCTCAGATCTTTGTTATTTCTTTTCTGCTGCTGCCTTTGGGTTTGGTTTATCCTTGGTTTTCCAGTTGCCTGAGGTATTATGTTAGGTTGTTGGTTTGTGATTTTTCTTTCTGATGTAGACATTTGGCAATATAAACTATCATCTTAGCACTGCTTTCTCTGTATCCCAGAGATTTTTATAACTTGGGTTACTGTTATCATTTGTTTGAAAAAATTTTTAATTTTCTTCTTGATTCCATCATTTATCCAAAGATTATTCAGGATCAGATTAATTTCCATGTATTTTTATAGGTTTGAGAGTTTCCCTTGGCATTGGTTTCTAGTTTTATTTTCCTGTGGTCTGAGAAGGTACTTGTATGATTTGGATTTTTTTGGATTTATGTAGCCTCTCATATGGTCTATCTTGGAAAGATTCCATGTGCTAATGAGAAGAATGTATATTTTGAATTTTTTATAGGATATTCTGTAAATATCTGTTAGAATCCAGTTTCGGTCCAGTGTTTATTTGTTGACTTTCTGCCTCAGTGATCTGTCTAGTGCTGCCAGTGGAGTGTTGAGGTCCAGAACTATTATTATATTGCTGTCAGTCTCTTTTCTTGGGTCTAGTAGTAGATCTTTTATTAATCTGGACGCTCTTGTGTTGGGTGCACATATATTAAGGATTGTTATATCTTTTTATTGAATTGAACCCTTTATTATTATACAATGACATTCTTTTTCTTTTTTTTTTTTTTACTGTTATTGATTTAAAATCTATTTTATCTGATAGAAGAAAAGCTACTTCTGCTCATTTTTGGTTTCCATTTGTGTGAAATATTTTCCCCATCTTTTTGCCATGAGTCTATAAGGATCTTTATGAGTTAAGTGGGTCTCTTGAAGGTAGCAGATATTTGGATTGTGTTTTTGTAAGACATTCTGCCAATATACATCCTTTCAGTGGGACACTTAGACCATTTACATTCAAAGTTACTATTGGTATTTGAAATACTGTTCCCGTCACCAAGCTGATTGTTACCTAGTTGCTTGTTTTTCCATTCTGTTACTGTTCTACAAGTCTTGTGAGTTTTATACTTTCAAGTGTTTTTATATTGATGTATATAGACCTTTTATTTTGATATTTGAAATTCCTTTGAGTATTTCTTGTAGTGCTCTTCTAGTGGCAGCAAATTTCCTAAATGTTTGATTGCCTGAGAAAAAGTTTATTTCTTCTTCATTTATGAAACTTAGTTTAGCAGAATATAAAATTCTTGGCTGGCAGTTATTCTCTTTTAGGAGACTAAAGATAAGACCCTAATCCCTTATGACTTGTAAAGTTTCTGCTGAGAAGTATGCCCTTAATCTGATAGGTTTTACTTTATATGTTATTTGATACTTTTGTCTCACTGGTCTTAGAATTCTTTCCTTCATGTTGACTTTAGATATCCTGATTACTATATACCTTAGCGATGTCCTTTTTGCAGTGAATCTGTTGGTATACAGAAATGCTACTGATTTTTGTATGTTGATTTTGTATCCTGCAATATTACTGAATTTATGAGTTCTAATGGTTTTTTGTTGGAGTCTTTAGGTTTTTCCAATTATAAGACCGATACGATCTTATAATAAGGATAATTTGACTTCTTCCTTTCTAATTTGAATACCCTTTATATTTTTCTCTTGTCTGATTGTTTTAGCTAGGGCTTCCAGTACTATGTTGAATAAAAGTGGTGAAAGTGGACATCCTTGTCAGGTTCTAGATCTTGGAAAAAAACTTTCAGTTTTTACCGTTCAATATGACACTAGCTGTGGGTCTGTGGTATATTACATTTATTTCATTGAGGTACGTACCTTCTCTACCCATTTTTTTAAGGGTTCCTATCATGAAGAGATGTTGATTTTTATCAAATGCATTTTCAACATCAGTTGAAATGGTCATATAATTTTTGTCCTGCATTGAATTGATATGCTGTATCACATTGACTTTTGCATATGTTGAACCATCCGTGCATCCCTAGGATAAATCCCACTTTGTCCTGATGAGTGATCTTTTTAATGTGTAGTTTAATTTTGTTAGCTAGTATTTAGTTGAGGGTTTTTGCATCAATATTAATCAGGGATATGAACTGTAGTTTTTTTATGTGTCTGTCTGATTTTGTTATCAGGGTAATAGTGGTCTCAGAATTTGAAAGTATTCCCTTCTTTTGTATTTATTGGAATTGTTTGAGTAGGATTAGTCTTAATTCTTCTTTGAATGGTTGGCAAATTTCAGCAATGAAGCCATCAGATCCTGGGCTTTTCTTTACCTGGAGACTTTTTATTATGGCTTTGATATTGTTACTTATTACTGGTCTGTTCAGGGTTTGGACTTTTTTATGGTTCAATCTTGGCAGGTTGTATGTGTCTAGGAATTTATCAATTTCTTCTAGATTTTCCAATTTATTGGCATATAGTTTTTTATGGTAGCCAGTAATGATCCTTTGAATTTCTGAAGTATTAGTTGTAATGTCTCCTTTATCATCTCTGATTTTATTTGTTAGGGTTTTTCTTTTTTTCTTAGTCTTGCCAAAGATGTGTCAATTTTACTTATCTTTTAAAGGACCAACTATTTAATTTTGTTGATTTTTTTGTATTGTTTTTCTCATTTCAATGTCATTTATTTTTGCTCTCATTTTTATCAGAGGCCTGCTGTAACCACTAACTGGCTACCTCCTGTGTTCTCTCAATGCCCTAGGGCTCTACAGTCAGCATGTGGTAAAGCCAGCCAGGCTTATGTTTCCTCAGGCCCTTGTGGGGGGATGGGTCATAGATGCCATCTGGGAGTCAGGTTGGAGTAAAAGTCCTTGGAAATCTACCTGCTGTTCTGAAGTTCTGCAGCTGAGCTGGCACTCAAACCTTGAGATGCAGTATTTTCCACTTTTCTTTTCCCTTTCCACAGTCATAGGAACCTCACTCCTTGGTCACCACCGCCACAGGCCTACAAGGAGTACTTCCAAGCTAATGCTGATATTTGCTTAAAGCCCAAGGACTCTTTCATGAGCTTGTCATGAATGCTGTCATGTCTGGGACTCGCTCTTCAGGGCAGTGGGCTCCTCTCTGGCCCAGGGAGTGTCCAGAAGTGCCATTTAAGAGCCAAGGTCCTAGAATTTGGGACCCTAAGAGAGTTCTTCATGTTGCCCTGTGGGCAAACTGGTACCTAAGGTGAAAGACAAAGTCCCCTTTACTTTTCCCTCTTCCTTACTTTTTGGATTCTCATGGTAGCCACCACAGTTGGGAATGTGCTGGGTCTCACCTGAAGTCAGCATGTCTCAGAGTCTCACCCAAGGCCTACGGCATACTACCTGGGTGTCATTGCTGTTTATTCAGGACCCAAGTGCTCTTTAGCCAGAAGGTGATGGGTCCTGCCTGGACTGCATCTTTCCCTTTAAGGCATAGGGTTCCCTTCAGACCCATGGTGTGTCTAGACATGTTATGTGGGAGCTAGTTCCTGGAATGGGGGCCTTGTGACTCAGACTGGTGTCCTATCCTACTGTGGCAGGCTGAGCTAGTATTCAAGATGCAAGACAATGTCCTCTTTACTCTTTCCTCTACTCTCCTCAAGCTGAAGGAAGGGATCCCTTTTGGAGCCATGAGCTGTGCAGCCTGGGGTTGGAGAAGGGGTGGCACAGGCACTCCTTTAGCCACCCTTGCTAGTGTCTCAGCAGGTCTCGTGCCTGCCAAGTCCACTGGCTCTCAGACCAGGCCAGCACTAGGACTTGGCTAGGTGTTGCAGTACTTGTGGCCTAGACTGCCTTTCAAGTATACTTAGGGCCCCAGAGCCCTGTAGCCTGTGGTGTTGAGTCTTGCCACAACTAATGTTCCAACTGCTGGAATGAGCTATGCTTCTCAAGCTAGGACTCATTTAAATGATTTCCCTATGGGTGGATGTTGGCTGAGTTGAGCCCAATTTTGCCTTCTGCTCTGCCAGGACAGCACTGAGTTTATTACAAAGTCTCACAGTCACTGTGCTTTTCCTTTCTCAAGTGTGCAGATTGTGTCTCCATGCCATGTGGCCACTGCTGGGGGGATAGAGGAAGAGTGGCATCAGTGATTCAAGACCGTCTTTCCTAACCTTTTCAGTGTTTCTGTCCCCAGTATGAAGTTAAAATCATGTACTGAGTGGTTAACTCATTTTTGGTTCTTATGAAAATGCTTTTTTGGGTAGATGTTAAATTTGGTGTTCCTGTTGGGGGAATGATCAGTAGAGCATTCTATTCAGCCACTTTTTCCACCCCACCTCCAATGGGATACCTATTATGGCTTTGATATAATTACTGGTTATTGGTCTATTCGGGTTTTGGATTCATGGTTTAATCTTGGTAGGTTGTTTGTGTCTAGGAAATTATTCATTTCTTCTAGGTTTTCCAATTTATTGGCATATAGTTGCTCACAGTAGCCTCTAATGATCCTTTGACTTTTTGTGGTATCAGTTGTAATGTTTCCTTTTTCATTTCTGATTGTATTTATTTGGGTCTTCTCTCTCTCTCTCTTTTTTTTTAAAATTAGTGTGGTTAACAATTTGTCACTTTTGTTTATCTTTTCAAAACATACTTTTCATTTTGTTTTTTAGTATTGTTTCTTTGGTTTCAATTTTATGCATTTCTGTTCTGACCTTTATTATTTCTTTTAGTCTACAAATTTTGGGTTTGGTTTACTCTTGCTTTTCTAGTTTTTTAGGATGCAATAGTAGGTTGTTTTTTGAAGTATTTCTACTTTTTTGATGTGGGTGCTCATTGCTATAAACTTTCACCTTAGTACTGTTTTTGCTATATCCCATAGAATTTGGTAGGTTGTATTTCCATTTTCATTAGTTTCAATAAATTTTTAAATTTACTTCTTAGTTTCTTCATTGATTTACTGGTCATTCAGGAGCATATCGTTTAATTTTTGTGTGTTGATATACTTTTCAAGTTTCCCACTCAGGATATGAGAGGTTTACACACTACAATTACAGTGTTAGAGCATTTTATATTTGTCTGTGTACTTACTGTTACCAGTGAGTTTTCTACCTTCAGATGATTTCTTTTTTTTAACCAGTATTTTAGGTTCATGGGTGAAAGGATGGGTTTGTAATATAGATAAAATAAGTGTCACAGGGATTCCGTTTACAGATTTTTTTATCACCTAGGTAATAGGCATACCACCCAATATGTAGTGGTTTTTTTTTTTTTTTTTTTCAACAACAGCATTTCTAAATTTTTAAAAAATTTTTGTGGGTACATAGTATGTATATATGCAAAGGTAGTTTTTGTATCCTCTCCCTCCTCCCACCCTCCATCCTCAACTAGGCCCTGATGTCTGTAGTTCCATCCTCAACTACGCCCTGCTGTCTGTAGTTCCTCTCTTTGCATCCATGTATTCTCATTGTTTAGCTCTCACTTACAAATGAGAACATGTGGTATTTGATTTTCTGTTCCTGCATTAGTTTGCTTAGGATAATCACCTCCAGCTTCATCCATGTTGCTGCAAAGTACATGATCTCATTTTCTCCTACAGTTGTATAGTATTCCATGGTGTATTTGTACCACATTTTTTTATTTGTTTCACACCCCACAAAGACCTGTGCCACATTTTCTTTATCCAGTCTTTCATTGATGGGCATTTATGTTGATTTCACATCTTTACTATTGTGAATAGTGCTGCAATAAGCATACATATATGTGTGTCTTTTTGGTAGAATGATTTATATTCCTTTGGGTAGATACCCAATAATGGAATTGCTGGGTCAAATGGTAATTCTATTTTAAGTTCTTTCAGGAATCACCACACTGCTTTTCACAAAGGCTGAACCAATTTACATTCCTACCAGCAGTGTATAAGCATTCCTTTTTCTCCACAATCTTGCTGGCATCTTTTGTTTTTTGACTTTTATTTTTTTTAATGAATTCTCACTCTGTCACCCAGGCTGTAATGCAGTGGTGCAATCTCAGCTCACTGCAAGCTCCACCTCCTGAGTTCACACCATTCTCCTGCCTCAGCCTCCCGAGGAGCTGGGACTATGGGCACCCGCCACCATGCCTGGCTAATTTTTTGTATGTTTTAGTAGAGATAGGGTTTCACCATGTTAGCCAGGATGGTTTTGATCTCCTGACCTTGTGCTCCGCCCACCTCAGCCTCCCAAAGTGTTGGGATTACAGGCGTGAGCCACTGTGTCTGACCCTATGTGCCTATTTTTATACTTGTACCATGCTGTTTTGGAGACTATGGCCTTATAGTACAGTTTGAAAAAAATCATAGACCACACAAACAAAAGAAAACACATACCATGTTCATGGATGGGTAGAATCAATATTGTGAAAATGACATAGCACAACCATTATGGAAAATGGTGTGGAGATTGCTTAAAGAACTAAAAGTAGATCTACCATTTGATCCAACAATCTCACTACTAGGTAGCTACCCAGAGGAAAAGAAGTAATTATGCAAAAAAGATACTTGCACACACATGTTTATAGCAGCACAATTTACAATTGCAAAAATATGGAACCAGTCCAAATGGCCATCAATCGACTAGTGGATACAAAAAATGTGGTGTGTATATACACCATGGAATATTTCTCAGCCATTAAAAGGAACAAAATAATGGCTTTCACAGAAACCTGGATGGAATTGGAGATTATTATTCTAAGTGAAGTAACTCAGGAATGGAAAACCATACATTGTATGTCCTCACTCATAACTGGGAGCTAAGTTATGAGGATGCAAAGGCACAAAAATGATAAAACAGACTTTTGGGACTCAGGGGAAAGGACGGGAGGGTGAGGGATAAAAGACTACATGTTGGGTACAGTGTACACTGCTTGGGTGATGGGTGCACCAATATATCCAAAATCACTGCTAAAGAACTTATTCATGTAATCAAACACCTATTCCCCAAAAACCTATTGAAATAAAAAAAAAAAATTAAGAAAGATCTCAAATTGATAATCTAACATTGCACCTTAAAAAACCTAGAGAGGGCCGGGCGCGGTGGCTCAAGCCTGTAATCCCAGCACTTTGGGAGGCCAAGGCGGGCGGATCACGAGGTCAGGAGATCGAGACTATCCTGGCTAACATGGTGAAACCCCGTCTCTACTAAAAATACAAAAAACTAGCCGGGCGTGGTGGCGGGCGCCTGTAGTCCCAGCTACTCGGGAGGCTGAGGCAGGAGAATGACGTGAACCCAGGAGGCGGAGCTTGCAGTGAGCCGAGATTGCGCCACTGCACTCCAGCCTGGGTGACAGAGTGAGACTCCGTCTCAAACAAAACAAAACAAAACAAAACACACCTAGAGAAACAGGCTGGATGTGGTGGCTCACTCCTGTAATCCCAGAACTTTGGGAGGCTGAGGCGGGCAGATCACCTGAGGTCAGGAGTTCGAGACTAGCCTGGTCAACATGGTGAAACCCCATCTCTACTAGAAATAAAAAATTAGCTGGGCTGGTGGCGTGCACCTGTAGTCCCAGCTACTTGGGAGGCTGAGGCAGGAGAATCACTTGAATCCAGGAGGCAGAGGTTGCAGTGAGCCGAGATTGTGCTTTTGCACTCCAGCCTTTGTGACAGAGTGAGACTCTGTCTCAAAAAAAAAAAAAAAAAAAAAAAAAAGAAACAAAGAAATAAAAAAGAAATCCTAGGGAAACAAGAGCAAACTAACCCCAAAGCTAGCAGCAACAAGATATAGCCAAAATCAGAGATGAACTGAATGAAATTGACATGTTAAAAAAAAAATTCAAGAGATAAAGGAAACCAGGAGTTTTTTATTTGAAAGGATAAGATTGGTAGACTGCTAACTAGAATAATAAAGAAAAATGAGAAAAAATTGAAATAAACATATTCAGATATGAGAAAGAGGACATTACCACCAACCCCAAAGAAATAAAAGAAACCCTTCGAGACTATTACAAACAGCTCTATGCACATAAATTAGAAAACCTAGAAAAAAATCGGTAAATTTCTGGACGCATACAATGTCCAGAGATTGAACCAGGAAGACATAGAATCCCTGAAGAAACTAATAATGAGTTCTGACACTGAATCAGTAATAAAGAGCCTACCAACCAGAAAAAGCCCAGAACTGGATAGATTCACAGCCAACCTCTACCAGATATTTAAAGAAGAACTGATACAATTTCAACAGAAACCATTCAAAAAAACTTGAGGAGGAAGGCTCTCCCTAACTCATTCTATGAGGCCAGCATCATCCTGACACCAAAGCCTGGCAGAGACACAACAAGAAAAACAAAAACAAAACAAACAAACAAAAAACCAAATCAACAACAACAAAAAAACTTCTGGCCAATATCCTTGATGAACATTGATGCAAAAAATCCTCAATAAAATACTAGCAAACCAAATCTAGCAGCACATCAGAAAGCTAATCCAGCACAATCAATCAATTAGGCTTTATCACTGGGATGTAAGGTTCATTCAACATAAACAAATCAATAAATAGGATTAACCATATAAACAGAACTAAAACCAAAACTTCATGATTATCTCAACAGACATAGAAAATGCTTTTGTAAAATTCAACACCCCTTCATGTGAAATAACCTCAAAAAACTAGGCATTGTAGGAATATACCTCAAAATAATAAGAGCTATCTATGACAAACCCACAGCAAACATTATACTGAATGGACAAAAGCTAGAAGTATTCCCCTTGAAAACCTGAACCAAACAAGGATGCTCACTCTCACCACTCCTATTTAATATAATACTGGAATTCCTGGCCAGAGCAATCAGGCAAGAGCAAGAAATAAAAGGCATCCAAATCTGAAGAGAGAAAGTCAAACTATCACTGTTTGCAGATGATATGATTCCATACCTAGAAAATCCCATAGTCTCTGTCCAAAAGCTGCTTGATCTGATAACCAATTTATCATAGTTGCAGGATACAAAAATCGATGTACAAGAATCAGTAGCATTCCTATACAACAACAATGTCCAAGCTGAGAGATAAATAAAAAATGCAGTCCCATTCACGATAGCCACAAAAAGAATAAAATACCTAGGAATTCAGCTAACAATAGAAATGAAACATCTCTACAATGAGAATTACAAAACAATTCTCAAAGACAGAAATGAAGCAAATGAATGGGAAAACATTCCATGCTTATGGATAGAAAGAAGCAATATTGTTTAAATGGCCACATTGCCCAAAGTCATCTATAAATTCAATGCTATTTCTGTCAAACTACCAGTTGCTTTCTTCATAGAACTGGAAGAAAACTATTTTACAATTCACACGAAACCAAAAAAGAGCCCAAAGAGCAAGGGCAATTGTAAGCAAAAAGAACAAGGCTAGAAGCATCATATTCCCTGACTTCAAACTATACTACAAGGCTAAAGCAACCAAAACAGCATGGTACTGGTACAAAAATAGACACATAGACCAATGGAACAGAATAGAAAACCCAGAAACAATGCTGCACACCTACAACCATCCGATCTTCGACAAAGCTGACAAAAACAAGCGATGGGGAAAGGACTCCCTATTCAATAAGTTGTATTGAGATAACTGGCTTGCAATATGAAGAAGACTGAAACTGGGCCCCTTTCTTATGGAATATACAAAAATCCCCTTGGAAACTCAAGATGGATTAAAGACTTAAATGTAAAATCCCAAACTATAAAAACCCTGGAAGATAACCTACGCAATGCCATTCTGGATGTAGGAACTGAAAAATATTTCATGAGGAAGACATCAAAGCAATCGCAAGAAAATAAAAAATTGACAAATGGAACCTAATTAAACTAAAGAGCTTCTGCACAGCAAAAGAAACAACCAACAGAGTAAACAGACAATCTACAAAATCAGAGAAATTATTTGCGAGTTATGCATCTGACAAAGGTCTAACATCCAAAATCTATATGAAACATAAACAAATCTACAAGCAAAAAGCAAACCACCTCATTAAAAAGTGGGCAAAGGATATGAACAGACATTTCAAAAGATACACACGTGGCTGGCAAGCATATGAAAAAATGCTCAACATCAGTAATTATTAGAGAAATAAAAATCAAAACCACAATGAAATACCATCTCCCAACAGTGGGAATGACTATTAATAAGTCAAAAAAATAGACCAGGTGCAGTGGCTCACGCCTGTAATCCCAGCACTTTGGGAGACTGAAGTGGGTGGATCAGAATGTCAGGAGATCGAGACCATCCTGGCTAACATGGTGAAACCCCGTTTCTACTGAAAATTCAAAAAATTAGCCAGGCATGGTGGCGGGTGCCTGTAGACCCAGCTACACGCAAGGCTGAGGCAGGAGAATGGCATGAACCCGGGGGCCAAGCTTTCAGTGAGCGGAGATTGCGCCACTGCACTCCAGCCTGGCAACAGAGCAAGACTCCATCTCAAAAAAAAAAAAAAAAAAAAAAAAAAAAAAAAAAAATAGACTCATAGACCAATGGAATAGAGAACCCAGAAATAAAGCCAAATACTTACAGCCACCTGATCTTCAACAAAGCAAAGATAATATATTTAAAAAAAAAACCCTTCTAGACATTGGCTTAGGCGAAGACTTCATGACGAAGAACCCAAAAGCAAATGCAACAAAAACAAAGATAAATAGATGAGACTTAATTAAACTAAAATAATCTCGCAGTTACAGGCCTTGCTCAGCTTCCACACAGCCCAAAAGGCCAGTCTCACTCCCACCATGTTCCCTGCAACAGCACCAAGTTTGTTTCCAGGCAGTGGGTGAGCAGGGCTGAGAATTTGCCCCACTCTGCCAGCCTCCCTGATGTGAAAGTAAGCAAGGCTTTCAGGTTTCATACCCCCAACCTGCCGCAGCTTCTGTGCTGTGTCTGCACACTGCATTCACCCCCTCCCTCAAATTCTGTTCAACTGGAAGTTTCCTTCTCCCTGTGAAAAAATGCCAGTTCCTCTGGCAGCCCTCCCCAAGGACCTCTCTGAGACAAAGTCAGAAATGGCTTTCCTGGTGATCAAGATACCCACAGGGCTCTTCCCCATGCTCCATCTACCTCTGTGTTTGGCTCAGCTCTCTAAAATTGTTTCCGTTCCAGGTAAAGTCAAATCCTTCTCCCATGATCTGGAACTTCAGGTTCCCCAGTGAGGATGTGTGTTTGGGGACAGATGATCCCTCTTTCACACTTTGGGCACTCACAATGTTTGGACTGTCTCCCAGGGCCTGCAGGAGCAATTGACTTCTTTCAGAGGGTCTATGGATTCTCTCAGCTTTCCTGATATGTTCCTGTGGTAGTTCTTGGAGCAAAAGTTTACAATGTGAGTCTCCACATGCTGCTCTGTCTGTCTGAGTGGGAGCTATAATTTAGTCCTGCCTCCTATCTGCCATTTTGCTAACCTCTCAAAATTTGTCTTCCTTTTCATTCATTTTTATTGTTCTATAATAATTTTTTATATGATTGTGTTATAATTTGTTCATTTTTCTGTTGATGAATATTTAAAATGTTGCTCTGTGATATGGTTTAGTTGTGTTCCCACCCAAATCTCATCTTGAATTGTAGCTCCCATAATTCCCTTGTATTGTGGGAGGGACCCAGTTGTAGCTAACTGAATCGTGGGGCAGTTTCCCCCGTACTGTTCTCGTGGTGGTGAGTAAGTCTCATTAGATCTGATGGTTTATAAGGGGAAACCCCTTTCGCTTGGCACTCATTCTCTTCTTTTGTCTGCCGTCATGTGACATTTGCCTTTTACCTTCTGCCATGATTGTGAGGCCTCCCCAGCCACGTGGAACTGTGAGTTCATTAAACCTCTTTCTTTTGTAAATTGTCCCATCTGGGGTATGTCTTTATCAGCAGCGTGAAAACTGACTAGTACACTGCATATGTTGTTAGAAGTGTGAGAAGTTCTCTGGGGCAAATACTTATGAGTAGAATTGCTGTATAATAGAGTATACATATCTTCAATTTTACCTTGGTGAGTTTATTGTGAGAGCTTATTGTGGTATTATTTTTAATCTCTTTGGTTACTAATGAGCTTGAACATTTTAAATTATCTTTATTGGCTGTTCTTATTTTCTTACTTGTGAAATGTAGTTTTGTATCTTTTGTCCATTTTTCTATTGGACAGTGTTTTAAATTTATTTTTATTAATTGCTAATGTCATCTTGGTACTAATACATGTGTTATATGTGTTAAGGATACCTTTCTTTAATTTGTGGCTTATCTTTTCACTTTTCTATGGTGACTTTTGATCATCAGAATTCTTTTAAATGTGTTCATATTTATTAATCTTTTATGGTTTGTACTTTTTGAGTCTTGTTTAAGAACTACTTCCCAGATACCCTAACATTTGATGTTCAAATTACCATAGCTTGAACTTTCATTGGCCTGATATCTTGAACTTAGCAACCCTTCCCTTCTGGAATATATACATATATATCTGGAATTTTTCAACAGTGTACAGTAAATGTGTTCACAAACCTGTTGCCCACTATAATTACCACATTACAACTGCCATGATATTTTTCTCCTATTCCTTCAGCCAATATCCACTGCTCTTGAAGCAGTTTAGTGGAGCCTCACTGTAGCTTGCATTGGGGTTATCCTTCAGAAAATTGTCAGTATCTATGCTTAGGGTGTTATTTTTCTAAGTTACACGTCTTTGGGGCATTAGAGGGTGCTGGGCTCTTTGTGGAGATAGGGAGAATGTCTGTCCCCTAGGCACCAAGGCTATATTGCCTGAATGTAATATATCTTAATATCTCTTAACAAAACAAAAACAAACTAAAACTAAACAAAAAGATCCATGCTCATTTCTACAATCACAAGTAATGTTTCAGTCATAATATTATCTCAGTTCATACACAGTATAGCAAAATTTTAAAATCACCCTTATGTTACACAAAGCTTCAGAAATAGAGTCCTTGCTCAACCGTAAACATCATTTGTACTTAAAAACCAGAACACTTAACCTACACATTCATTTGATTGTTACAGTCTTTACTGTAGTATGAAGGGAAGAAATTATGAAATCTATATATTCTCCATAGCATGGTTTTGTTCTTCCAATTTCTTGGGAGCAAATATTTGGACAAAAAGACTTACTTAGAATTTTTAAAGATAATTTTCTGAGACAATCAAATAAAAATCCATATTAAAATATTCCTAACTCCTCATAGTTCAGCTAAAGATATACCTAATTTATTAAACAGTACAGTTGAAACTTAAGTCTATAGTCTTTGCATATAGCTTAACAATTTTGCCCAAAATAAGATGAAGGAATACTGTACCCCAAAGCTGACTGAAATCTTCATCTCTAAAGAGACAGAACTTCTTGCAGACCTTGAAGTGACAAACTTCTGTCCATCCCACCTATTCATCAGATATTTCAAAAAAGATCTTAAGGCCTGAGTTTCATGTCATATACTTCATTTCTATTAGTCAAAATATCTTAGAGTATAAAGCCACTGTTGTAGGGACAAAATTGTGTGGGAATAAACGGTGTGGGGCAGGAGATGTTCAGAACTGGAATAGATAACTTCTTAGCCATTTTGGTTAAGTATTTGTGGTAGATTAAGGATGGCTTCAAATTCTGTGACATTTATTCCATCAAGTGTTGGTGTTTATTTCCCCTACATTTGAATCTGGGCTGGCTAGTCCCTGCTCTGGCTAATGGAGTATGGTGGAATTGATGCTGTGCCATTGCTGGGCCTAGCTGGTAAAAGTACTAGAAGCTTCTTCCTTGGTTTCATGGAGCCCTGAGCCACCATGTCTCAAAACCCTGCTGAAAGGACCATGTGGAGAAGCTCTGAGACTCCAGAGGGAGGAGGAGGAGGAGTACCATTGAGCTGCTCTTGTCAAGGAACCAGGAATATGAGTGATGCATCTTGGATCCTGCACACCAGCCAAGCCACCACCTGAATACATTTTTCCCTTGGTATCTACAGGGGATTTCAGGACACCTGAGGATATCAAAATCCACAGATGCCCAAAGTCCCTTATATAAAATGGCATAGTATTTGCATATAATCTAGGTACATTCTCCCATGCACTTTAAATCACCTCTAGATTTGTAACCCTAAAATCAGAATCAACACTTATGCAGTCATTCACACAGCAATTTTATTTTTTTTCAGAGCGGAAAAGAATTTGAGTCTCTTTATGCACATATTCCTAGTTGAGGTTGAACAAAGTGATAGTCTGCCTTTTTGTTTCAGCTGTCATATTTTAAACAAGTGTCCTCTTTTCTATCTATTTAGTGCCATGGTTTTTGTATTTTTCTGCTTTTTTTTATGGGTGATTTTGCTGTTTAGAATGGCCCACAAGCATAGTGCCGAAGTGCTTTCTGGTGTTTCTAAGCACAAGAAGGCTGTGATGTGTCTTAGAGAAAAAGTAATGTGTAATATAAGCTTTGTTCAGGTATGAGTTATAGTGCTGTTGGCTGTGAGTTTAGTAGAAATAAATCAACTATATATTAAATAGGAGACACACATAAAACAAGTTTATGTATTGATGAGATGATAGAAATATGACCTGAGAGGCTCACACACACCTAACCTGAATTTTCCCTAGGAACCGTAGTTCAGTATTTACTAATTTGGTGCTAATGACAATGCTATAGAACATAAATACCATGAATAGGCCAGGTGCGGTGGCTCATGCCTGTAATCCTAGCACTTTGGGAGGCCGAGGTGGGTGGATCACAAGGTCAGGAGATCGAGACTATCCTGGCTAACATGGTGAAACCCCATCTCTACTAAAAATACAAAAAAATCAGCCAGGCGTGGTGGTGGCCAGCTACTCGGGAGGCTGAGGCAAGAGAATGGCGTGAACCCGGGTGGCGGAGCTTGCAGTAAGCCGAGATCACGCCACTGCACTCCAGCCTGGGCAACAGAGTGAGACTCTGTCTCAAAAAAAAAAAAGAACATAAATGCCATGAATAATGAGCATAGACTGTACTGCATTCTGCTTACTCATTCTGCTATTGTTGGACACATGGATTGTTTCTACCTTTTGGGTAATGTGAATGATGCTGCTATAAACATTGGTATACAAGTATCTGTTTGAATCCCTGTTTTCAATTCTTCTGGGTATATACCTAGGAGTAAAATTGTTGGGTCATACAATAATCCTATGTTTAACCTTTTAAGAAACATCCAAACTGTTTTCCATAGTGGCTGTACCATTTTGCATTCCCACCAGCAATGTACAAGGATTCTAATTTCTCCACGTCCTCACCTCAACAAAACTTGCTGTTTTCCTTTACGTTTTTTATTATAGCTATTCTAGGAAACATGAAGTTGTGTCTCCAATGAGTTGTCTTTGATTTGAATTTTCCTAATGACTAATGATGATGCTGTGTTTATCTTCTTATCAAAAAACTATACTCTTGTAATTTGCCTATTTTTAAAATGGGGTTTTAAATGGTTGCTGAGTTATAGAAGACGTTTATATGGTTTAGATGTTAAGTCCTATAAGATTATGATATGCAAATATCTTTTCTCATCCTGTGGATTGTCTTTTCACTCTTTTGATTCTTTGATGCACAAGAGTTCTTCATATTAATGAAGTATTTTAAAAATTTTTTGTCTGTGCTTTTGGTGTCATATTTATAAAACCATTGCAAAACCCAAGGTAATAAAAGCTTGCCCATATATTTCCTCCAAAGGGTTTTTTAATTTTAGCTCTTAGATTTAGGCCTTTGATTCATGTGTATTAATTTTAGTATATGATATAATGTAAAGGTTAAACTTCATTCTTTTGCATGTGGTTATCCAGTTTTCCCAGCATCATTTATTGAAGAGATTGTTCTTTCCCCACTAAATTATCTCAGAACTCCGGTTGAAAAGTTCTTAATCACTTCCACTGGTTTATATGTCTGTACGTATGACAGCGCTATTTTGATTACTGTAGCTTTGTAGTAAGTTTCAAAATCAGAAAGTATGAGTTTTCTAATGTTCTTTTTCAATATTGTTTTGGCTACTCTGGGTCTCTTGAAATTTCATATAAATTTTAGGGTAGGTCTTTCCATTTCTGTAAAAAAAATCATCAAAATTTTCATGGGAATTGCATCGAATCTGCGGATTGATTTGGGTAGTATTGCCATTTTTTTTATTTTTAATTTTTGATGGTACATAGTAGGTGTATATATTTTTGGGATACATGAGATGTTTTGAGGTAATGTGAAATAAGCACATCACGAAAAATGGGATATCCATCCCCTCAAGCATTTATCCATTGAGTTACAAATAATCCAATTACACTCTTTAAGTTATTTAAAAATGTACAGCTACTGAAACTCTGAAAACTTTTCTACTTTCTGTCTCTATGAATTTGACTACTCTGAGTACCTCATATAAGTGAAATCTTACAGTATTTGTCTTTTTGTGACTGGCTATTTTACTTAGCATAATGATTTCAAGATTAATCCATGTTGTAGCCTGTGTCAGAATTTTCTTCCTTTTTAAAGCTGAATAATATTTCATTGTATGTATATATGTGGGATGTATATATATACACAATGTATTGTAATGTATATACATATATACACACATATACATGGCATTTTGGATGTTGTGGGAAGTCAGGGACCCTGAACGGAGGGACCAGCTGAAGCCATGGCAGAAGAACATAAATTGTGAAGATTTCATGGACATTTATTAGTTCCCCAAATTAATACGTTTATAATTTCTTATGTCTGTCTTTACTGCAATTGCTGAACATAAATTATGAAGATTTCATGGACACTTATCACTTCCCCAGTCAATACCCTTGTGATTTCCTATGCCTGTCTTTACTTTAATCTCTTAATCCCATCATCTTCGTAAGCTGAGGAGGATGTATGTGGCCTCAGGACCCTGTGATGATTGCATTAACTGCACAAATTGTTTGTAGAGCATGTGTGTTTGAATGATATGAAATTTGGGCACCTTGAAAAAAGAACAGGATAACAGCAATGTTCAGGGAACAAGGGAGATAACCTTAAACTCTGACTGCTGGTGAGCCAAGTGGAACAGAGTCGTATTTCTCTTCTTTCAAAAGCAAATAGGAGAAATATTGCTGAATTCTTTTTCTCAGCAAGGAACATCCCTGAGAAAGAGAATGCACCCCTGAGGGTAGGCCTCTGAAATGGCTGCTTTGGGGGCTGCTGTCTTTTATGGTCGAAGACGAAGGGATGAAATAAGCTCCAGTCTCCTGTAGCACTCCCAGGCTTGTTAGGGTGAGGAAATTCCTGCCTAATAAATTTTGGTCAGACTGGTTGTCTGCTCTCAAACCCTGTCTCCTGATAAGATGCTATCAATTACAATGTGTGCCCAAAACTTCATTAGCAATTTTAATCTCACCCTGTCCTGTGGTCCTGTGATCTCACCCTGCCTCCATTTGCTTTGTGATATTTTATTACCTTGTGAAGCAGGTGATTTCTGTGACCCACACCCTATTCGTACACTCCCTCCCCTTTTGAAAATCGCTAATAAAAACTTGCTGGTTTTACGGCTCAGGGGCATCACAGAACCTGCCGACATGTGATGTCTCGCCCAGACACCCAGCTTTAAAAATTCTCTTTTATACTCTTTCCCTTTATTTCTCAGACCAGCCAACACTTAGGGAAATAGAAAAGAACTCACGTTGAATATTGGGGGTGGGGTTTCCCCTGATATTTGGATATAAGCCATTTTAACTGGGGTGAGATGATATTGTATTTTTTATTTGAATTTCTCTGATGATCAGTTGAACACCTTTTCATATGCCTGTTTGTCACTTATAGGTTTTCTTTTTGAGAAATGTCTATTCAAATATTTTGCCCAACTTTTGATCAGATTATTAGATTTTTGAAATACAGTTGTTAAAGCTCCTTATATATTCTGGTTATTAATCTCTTGTCAGATGAGTACTTTGCAAATATTTTCTCCCATTCTGTGGGTTGTTCTTCATTGTATTGATTGTTTTCTTTGCAGTGCATTAGCTTTTTAACTTGATGTGATAACGTTTGTCCATTTTTGCTTTGGTTGCCTGTGCTTGTAGGGTATCACTCCAGAAATTTTTTTTTTTTTTTTTTTTTTTTTTTTTTTTTTTTTTTGAGACGGAGTCTCGCTCTGCCGCCCGGGCTGGAGTGCAGTGGCCGGATCTCAGCTCACTGCAAGCTCCGCCTCCCGGGTTCCCGCCATTCTCCTGCCTCAGCCTCCCGAGTAGCTGGGACTACAGGCGCCGCCACCTCGCCCGGCTATTTTTTTGTATTTTTTTAATAGAGACGTGGTTTCACCGTGTTAGCCAGGATGGTCTCTATCTCCTGACCTCGTGATCCGCCTGTCTCGGCCTCCCAAAGTGCTGGATTACAGGCTTGAGCCACTGCGCCCAGCCCACTCCAGAAATTTTTGCCTAGACCAATGTCCTGGAGATTTTTCCCAATGTTTTCTTGTAGTAGTTTCATAGTGTGAGGTGCTAGATTTGTCTTTAATCCATTTTGATATGATTTTTGTATATGGGGGAAAATAGGGGTCAAGTTTCATTCTTCTGCATATGGATATCCAGTTTTTCCAGCACCGTTTGTTGAAGAGACTGTCTTTTCCCCAGTGTATGTTCTTGGCACCTTTGTCAAAAATGAGTTCACTGTAGGTGTGTGGATTTGTTTCTCAGTTCTCTATTCTGTTCCATTGGACTATGTGTCTATTTTTATGTCAATATCATGCTGTTTTGGTTACTATAGCTCTGTAGTATAATTTGAAGTCAGGCAATGTGATTTCTCCAGTTATATTCTTTTTGCTTAGGATAGCTTTTGCTATATGGGGTATTTTGTGGTTGCGTCTATGTTTTAGGATTTTTTTTTCTATTTCTATGAAGAATGTCATTGGTATTTTCATAAGGATTACATTGAATCTGTAGATTGCTTTGTGTAATGTGGACATTTTTAACAATATTGATTCTTTTAATCCATGAACATGGAATATCTTTTCCTGTTTTGGTGTCCTCTTCAATTTCTTTCATCAGTGTTTTATAGTTTTCCTTATAGAAATATTTTACTTCTTTGGTTAATTCTTAGGTATTTAATTTAATGTGTGTCTGTTGTAAATGGTATTACTTTTTAAATTTCTTATTTACATTGTTTTCTGTTGGCATATAGAAATGCTCCTGATTTTTGTATGTTGATTTTGTATCCTACAACTTCACTGAATTTGTTGATCAGTTCTGATATTTTTCTTGTGGAGTCTTTAGGTTTTTCCAAATATAAGATTATATCATCTGCAAGCAAAGATAATGTGACTTCTTCCTTTCCAATTTGGATGCCTTAATATCTATGTCTTGTTTGATTGCTTTAGCTAGGACTTTCAGTACTATGTTGAATAACAGTAGTGTCAGTGGGCATCCTTGTCATGTGCCAGATCTTAGAGGAAAGGCTTTCAGTTTTTCCCCATTCAGTATGATACTAACTGTGGGTCTGTCATTTATGGCTTTTATTATGTTGAGGTATGTTCCTTCTATTCCCAGTTTTTGAGAGGTTTTATCATGATGGGATGTTGAATTTTATCAAATTTGTTTTCAGCATCAATTGAAATTATTGTTTTTATTCTTCATTCTGTTGACATGATGTATCATATTGATTAATTTGTATATGTTGAACCATCTCTTGCATCCCAGAGATAAGTCCCACTTAGTCATGATGAATAAATCTTTCTAATGTATTGTTGAAGTTGGTTTGCTAGTATTTTGTTGAGGGATTTTGCGTCAATATTCATCAGAGATATTGGCCTGTAGTTTTCTTTTTTTGGTGTGTCTTTGCCTTGTTTTGTTATCAGGGTAACACTGGCGTCATACAGTGAGTTTGGAAGTATTCCCTCATCCTCTATTTTTTGGAATACTTGAGTAGGATTGGTATTAGCTCTTTAAATGTTTGCTAGAATTTAACAATGAATTATTCAGGTCCCAGGCTTTTTATTACTGGGAGACATTTTATTATGGCTTTGATCTCATTGCTTGTTATTAGTCTGTTCAGGTTTTGGATTTCTTCCTAGTTCACTCTTGGTAGGTTGTATGTATCTAGGAATTTGTCAGTTTCCTCTAGATCTTCCAATTTATTGGTGTATAGTTGCTCATAGTAGGCACTCATGATTCTTTGAATTTCTGTGGTGTTAGTTTTAATCTCTCCCATTTCATTTATGATTTTATTTATTTGGGTCTTTTTTCTTTTTTAGTTAGCCTGGCTGAAGGTTTGTCAATTTTGTTTAACTTTTCAGAAAACCAATTTTTTGTTTTATTGATCTTTTGTTTTATTTTAAAATTTCAATTTGATTGATTTCTGCTCTGATATTATTTATTTTCTTCTACTAGTTTTGGTTTCATTTGGTCTTGCTTTTCTAGCTCTTTAAGATGCATCCTTACATTGTTTATTTGAAGATTTTTTTTTTTAATGTAGGCACTTATAACTATAAACTTCACTGTTAGTACTGCTTTTGCTGTATCCCATAGGTTTTGGTATGTTGTGTTTTCATTATCATTTATCTCAAGAAAATTTTTAATTTCTTTCTTAATTTCTTTATTAATCCACTGGTCATTTAGGAGCATATTATTTAATTTCCATGCATTTTTTCCATGTATAACAGTTTCCAAAATTCCTCTTTTTATTAATTTCTAGTTTTATTCCATTGTGGTCAGAGGAGATGCTTGATGTTATTTAAATTTTTTGAATGTTTTAAGGCTTTTTTGTTACTTATCATATGGTCTATCCTTAAGAATTATCCATGTGCTATGGGATATTGCCATCTTAACAATATTAAATCTTTATATCCATAAACATAGGGTATCTTTTCATTTACTTTAGTCTCTTTAATTTCTTTCAGCAATATTTCGTAGTTTTAAGCCTACAAATCTTGTTCCTTCTTAAGTTTATTCCTAAATATTATATTCTTTTTCATAAGTTGAATTGTTAATTTCCCTTTCAGAATATTTATCAATATTGTATAGAAATGCAACCGATTTTTTGCATGTTGAAATTGTATATAGAAACTTCAGTAAATTTATTTATTAGCTCTAATAGTTTTCTTTGGAACATTTAGGGAATTCTACACATAAGATCACATCATCTGTGAATTTTATTTCTTTATTTCCAATTTGGATACTTTTAATTTCTTCTTAATTACTCTGGTTAGAACTTCTGGTATTATATTCAATAGAAGAGGTAAAGTTAGCATTTCTTGTCTTCTTCCTGATCTTAGAGGGAAAGCTTTCTGCTTTTTCCAGTATTATCATTTTAGCTGTTAGCTTATCATATATGGCCTTTATTATGTTGAGGCACATTTTTTCTATACTTAATTTGATGACAGTCTTTATCATGAAAGTATGGTGAATTATGTCAAATGCTTTTTCTGAATATATTTGAGATGATGATATGTGAGTTTTGTCCTTAATTCCTATATTATAATATATTACGATGATTACTTTTTGTAAGTTGAACCACCCTTCCATACCTGGGATAAATTTCACTTTGTCTTGGTATATAATCTTTTTAATATCCTGCTTAATTCAATTTGGTAATATTTTGTTGAAGATTTTTTATGTATATTCATAAAAGATATTGGGCTGTAGTTTTCTCTTTTTGTGTGATGTCTTTCTGTGGCTTCAATTTTAGGTAAATGCTGTCTCATAGAATGAGTTGGGAAGTGTCCCTACTTTTGCAGATATTTGGAAGAGATTGAAATGGATTTATGTAATTTTTACTTAAGTGTTGGTAGCATTCACTAGTGAAACCATATGGTCCTGAACTTTTCTTTGTTAGGAGGTTTTTGATTATTACCTCCAATCGCTTTGTAATTGGCCTATTCAGACTTTATATTTCTTCTTGATTAAGTCTTAGCAGGTTGTATATTTCTAGGAATTTTCCCATTTTTCCAATTTGCTGGCATATAACTGTTCATAATAGTCCCTTAATGTTCCTTTTTTTTCTGAGGCATCCGTTGTAATATCTCCTCTTTCATTTGTATTTTATTTGAGTCTTCTCTCTTTTTTTCTTAGTCTAGCTAAGGATTTGTTGATCTTAGTTTTTCCAAAAACCAATTCTTAGTATTGATTATTTTGTATTTGATTTATTTTTGCTCTGATCCTTGTTATATCCTTTATTCCGCTAACTTTGCGTTTAGTCAGTTTTTCTTTTTCTAGTTTCTTGAGGTATGTGGTTAGGTTATTTATTTGAAATTTTTCTTATTTCTTAATGTAGATGTTTGTTGTTATAAGCTTTTTCTCTTATTACTGCTTTTACTGCAGACCATAAGTTTTGTTATGCTGTGTTTTAGTTTTCATTCATCTCAAAGTATTTTTAAATTCTTTTTTATTTCTTCTTTGACTCTGATAGTTATTGTGCATTAGATAAGATAACTGCTGCACCTCGTCTTGTCAGGCTGGCTTTGTGTAAGAGATGAATCTCACCAATCAGCCTGGTCAGAGATTCCAGGTCCCTCTCAAATCCTCTTGCTTGTCTGAACCACAGTCTGTGTTCATAATGGCCCCAAGCAGATTAGGGTGTGCCAAGTCCTGTTATTGCCTTCAGATAGGTGAAATAGAAACCATTTCCTCAAGATGCAGCTGAAAAGATTGGGGGTGTTAGATGAGTATTCCAGTTCATTCTATCCTCAGGGAGAAACTAAAAGCTAGAGTTTAACACTCTCTTAATAAACTACCTTTTTGTTCTTTGTGGTCTAGGGAGTCTCATAAATTCAGAGCCTTGCCAATTCTCAGAGCTAGGTGATTTAGGAGCCAGACTCTGAGGTGGGAGCTGCAAAAGTAGGGGTGTTTGGCTCTGTGTCCCCACCCAAATCTCACCTTTAATTGTAGTTCCCATAATCCCCACATGTCATGGGAGGGACCCAGTGGGAGGTAATTTAAACATGGGAGTGGTTACCTTTATGCTGTTCTCATGATAGTAAGTTCTTAGGAGATCTGATGGTTCTATAAGGGGCTTTTCCCCCTTTGCTTAGCACCTCTCCTTCCTGCTGCCATGTGAAGGAGGACATATTTGCTTCCCCTTCTACCATGATCATAAGTTTCCTGAGGCCTCCCCAGCCATACAGAACTGTGAGTCAATTAAACCTCTTTCCTTCATAAATTACCCAGTCCCGGGCAGTTCTTTTATAGCAGCATGAGAAAGGACTAATATAGGGTGTGTGATGCATGCATAAACTGCTTCTGGAAAGAATCTATACACATGGATTTATGTCTGCCACTGTCTGAGAGATAAGCCTGGGAAGTACCTATACTTCCCTTCAGGCTCATGGAAGTCTGTAGTTTATTTGCCTCATCTGCTCCCAGATATAGGCTAGCCAGAAGCCTGACTCTGTGGCAAAAGATGTAAAAGTGTGCAGACAGCCCACTTCCAGGGAGATATAGGGAGCTGGACATTTTAGCCCATTCCCTGTGGACTTAGGCACTACAGCTACTGGACATTCCTTTGTACTCATTCAAAACCACCTCATTGTTGTGTGCGGCCTAGGGAAACTTGAGAATGCTGAGTCCCTTTCATTTTCAGGGCTGATTTGAGAGCAAAAGCCTCTGGGGAAACCATAAAAGTTAGGGCACTATATATGTGGTTCAAACCCTTTACTCCTCAGTGAGAAGTGGGGTATTGGAGATTCCTTCCTGCTTATATGGTATTGTCACTGGTGGAGGGTGTCCAGGTTCTTGGCATCTTGAACAAAGAATTGGACAAAACACACAAACAAAACAAGGAAGGAATGAAGGGATTTATTGAAAATGAAAGTACACTCCACAGTGCGGGAGTAGGCTTGAGCATAGGGGCTCAAAGACCGTGTTACAGAATTTTTGGGCGTTTAAATATCCTCTGGAGGATTCCGTTGGTTACTTCAAGTCTGCCCTATGTAAATGGAGAGGATGAAGTAAAGTAACAAAGTCATTTACTTGGCCAACGCTCTATGGAGAGGATATTTCCTGTTATAGCTGAAGTGTTGATTGGCTTTATGTTCCCTGCCTCCACAGCATATTTTCCTGCCTCATCTCCCCCTCCAAGAGATGTGATCCCCATAAATCTTTATGGGAGGCAGAAGAACCAAAGATCTTTCTGTAACTGCTTCATTCTGGCTTGGGGTGTAGTTCCTATCTGTTGGGGATTATGAAGCTCACCCTGCTCTAGTGAAGGCAGGGTAGCTTCTTGATGGCCAGGAGTGGTGTCTTCACCTAGAACTGGCTGGAACCTTTTTTGCATGATCATCTGAAGCTTGATGGTTCCTAAGCAAGAGGAAATGAATTTGGTTAAAATATTTAATGGGAACTTCAGGGGGTAGATAGCTATACTGTCAAAAATGTTTGCTACAGAGATTTGCAGGAGAAAAAACAAAACCTGATCTGTTCTAGAATCTATGTGTTTCCTTAAAGTCTTAGCACAAATGACTCCATTTTGGTTTGGTTTGGTTTGGTGCGCTGGGGCCTAGTGCATGAGCTCAGTCCAAAACAATGGCCTCCCAGAATTTTGTTTAAAAAACTCCCCCTTTTTGGTCAGGTTCTCACTTAGGCGAGAGTATGACCAAAACTTAGGACCTTACTTAGCACCACTCTTAGTTACTATCATTTTGGGTTTCTGGTCTCAGTGCATCATTTATAGGTTACAGTGTCCTCATGGTTGCATATTTCTTTCAGCTCCTGTTATTCCAGTTGAAGAGAGACCATATGGCATTCTGGAGATGGCTGGATGCAAGCATTTAAAACCTTTGAGAGAATACAGTGCACCAAGGAGACTATTATTATGACTATTGGAAGGATGATACCAAGAGTTTGGAGTATACTGTCTACCCAAGGTCCCCATAAACCAAACCTCTTGAAACTGAATAGATCAAAGAATGAGCTAGATGAATAGTTTACTCACTTGACTAAGCAACTTCTTCATCAGTCCCCTACTACTGAATTTCTATAATCTTCATTTGATGTATTTCCCCATAGTCACAAGTGCTAGCAGCTGCACAGGTACTTTTCTGTTTAGCTAATTCTATTATTTAGCATAACTTTCACAAGATAGTCTCAAGTCTGTTATGTAACTGTAGCCTTTACAGTAGAATTTGCTATAGAACCTATCATGAGGGATACATTTCTAATCATTGACAGGACCTAACAAATGATGCACTTTTAGAAGAGTGAAGGCCTTTTTGCAATGTTCTCTTTAACCCATGATGTGGGTTAAGAGGAGTGAACCAATGTTTTGTTTTTGATTGATTATGAAGCAACATATGCAGCATTAAAGTTTCTTACCTACATTGTGCCTTCATCTTTTATTTATCAAAGTATAAGGTTATCCATGTATAAGGCTGGCTTTAAACTTCTGCACAAATAAAAGAATACCCCATAAGTGCACATAACAGACCCCCTTTCCACTTCTATTTTTTGTAGAGGCATAAGCAAGAAAAAATATTCAAAGATAAGAGTTTCATGTAATAGAAGTCTTAGTCTGTGAACTTGGGAAGAGCTGTTCACATCAAGGATGCCATCTTCTTCTTGGGAGAAATTTCTCTGGTTAGTTTTACCTTGAGGGTTCCAATGGGTGCATACCTCCAAGAGTGTGGAGGAATCCTTCTCAGTTGTGAGATTACAAACCCAAAGCCCAAGGTCCTGAGGTTTTGTTGTAGTGTAGATGGCAAGGACAGTTTTGCTCTGATGTTCTCAGAAGATCCAAACCATAAAAAGCATTTTTACCTGGTGAAAATACACTGTAGACTAATAATCTAGTGTTATAACATCAGTCCTCTTGCATGGGAAAGCTTCTATACAACCAGGAAACATGCATTGAAAATAACAAATGGGCCAGGCGCGGTGGCTCATGACATAATCCCAGCACTTTGGGAAGCTGAGGCGGGTGGATCGCCTGAGGTCAGATTTTTGAGACCAGCATGGCCAACATGGTGAAACCTCATCTCTACTAAAAAGTACAAAAATGAGCTGGGCATGGTGGTGGACACCTATAATCCCAGGTACTTGGGAGGCTGAGGCAAGAGAATTGCTTAAACCTGGGAGACAGAGGTTGCAGTGAGCTGAGATTGTGCCACTGCACTCCACACTGGGCAACAGAGAGAGACTCCACCTCAAAAAACTAAAAAAAAAAAAAAGAAAAAAAAAAAGAAAATCAAATGAAATCCCTTTTTAAAAGGTTTACATGGCCCATCAGGTGACCAAATTGTCATGCGCGTCCGTGTGAAGAGAGCACCAAACAGGCTTTGTGTGAGCAATAAAGCTGTTTAATCACCTGGGTGCAGGCGGGCTGAGTCTCAAAAGAGAGTCAGTGAAGGGAGATAAGGGTGGGGCCGTTTTATAGATTTGGGTAGGTAAAGGAAAATTACAGTCAAAGGGCGGTTGTTCTCTGGTGGGCAGGAGTGGGGGTCACAAGGTGCTCAGTGGGGGAGCTTTTTGAGCTAGAATGAGCCAGGAAAAGGACTTTCACAAGGTAATGTCATCACTTAAGGCAAGGACCAGCCATTTTCACTTCTTTTGTGGTGGAATGTTATCAGTTAAGGCAGGGCAGGGCATTTTCACTTCTTTTGTGATTCTTCAGTTACTTCAGGCCATCTGGGCATATATACGTGCAAGTCACAGGGGATGCGATGGCTTGGCTTGGGCTCAGAGGCCTGACATTCCTGCCT
Source organism: Macaca thibetana thibetana (assembly GCF_024542745.1). Taxonomy (NCBI): domain Eukaryota; kingdom Metazoa; phylum Chordata; class Mammalia; order Primates; family Cercopithecidae; genus Macaca; species Macaca thibetana. The sequence goes on from NC_065598.1 coordinate 116,045,807, forward strand.
TCCTATATTAATAAGAAAAATAAAACAAAATAGTGTCGAAGTGTTGGGGTGGCAAAAATTTTTGGGGGGTGGTATGGAGAGAGAGAATGGGCGATGTTTCTCAGGGCTGCTTTAAGCGGGATTAGGGGCAGCATGGGAACCTAGAGTGGGAGAGATTAAGCTGAAGGGAGATCTTGTGGTAGAAGGTGATATTGTGGGGTTGTTAGAAGGAGCATTTGTTGCATAGAATGATTGGTGATGGCCTGGATGCGGTTTTGTATGAATTGAGAAACTAAATGGAAGACACAAGGTCTGTATAAGAGAAGGAGAAAAAACGAGGTATTAAAGGACTAAGAATTGGGAGGACCTAGGACATCTAATTAGAGAGTGCCTAAGGGGGTTCAGCATAATTGGTTGGTGAGTTTTTAGGCTCTAAGTTTTTGGGGTGCAGTTCAAGGTGGGCTGGTGTCTGGAATGAAACTGGGACCTAATAAAAAGGAGTGCCTATACAGGGGTTTAAATGGACTGTACCCTCTAGCATTCTGAGGACAGGCCTGAATTCTGAGAAGGGAAAGTGGTAAAAGTATTGTCTAGTCTATTTTAAGTTGGTGACTGAGCTGGTGAGGTGTGTTTTTAAAAGACCATTAGTCCGTTCTACCCTTCCTGAAGATTGAGGACAGTAAAGGATATAAAGGTTTCACTGAATACCAAGAGCCTGAGAAACTGTTTGGGTGATTTGACTATTAAAGGCTGGTCCGTTATCAGACTGTATAGAGGTGTGAAGGCCAAACTGAGGAATTATGTCTGACAGAAGGGAAGAAATGACCGTGGTGGCCTTCTCAGACCCTCTGGGAAAGGCCTCTGTACTTATCCAGTGAAAGTGTCTACCTAGACTAAGAGATATTTTAGTTTTCTGACTCGGGGCATGTGAGTAAAGTCAATTTGCCAGTCCTGGGCAGGGGCAAATCTTTGAGCTTGATGTGTAGGGAAGGGAGGGGGCCTGAGAAATTCCTGAGGAGTAGTAGAATAGCAGACGGAACACTGAGAAGTGATTTTCTTGAGGACAGATGTCTAGGATGGAAAGGAAATGAGAGGTTCTAAGAGATAGGCTAATGGCTTGTAACATAGATGGCAGAGGTTATGAAATGACAACAGAATAGAATGGGCCTGTGAGGTTGGAAGGAGATATTTTCCTTGGTCTAAGAACTATTTGCCTTGTGTGGGAAGAGATTGATAAGTGGAAGTTTCAGCGGGGGAGTAGGTGGGAGTGACCGATGTGAAGGAGGAAAACTGCCATGAGGGATAGAAGTTGGAATGCTAGCTGCTTTTTTAGCTAACTTATCGGCATAAGCGTTGTCTTGAGCCATGGTGGGGGGAAGAAAATAGATTTTGGAAGTTATGAGAACTGTAGAGTGAGTTGAGCATAGTTTGTGATTTTTAGGGCCTCTAACAGTATTAAAGCAGTGGCAGCTGCTGCATGCAGAAATGAGGGCCAGGCTAAAACAGTAAGGTCAGGTTGTTTGGACAGAAAGGCTACAGGACGTGGTCCTGGCTCTTGTGTAAGAATTCTGACCACACTAACCATACCTAGGAAGGAAAGGAGTTGTTGTTTTGTAGAAGAGATTGGGGTTTGGGAGATTAGCCAGACACTATCAACAGGGAGAGTAAGTGTGTATTTATGAGAATTATGTTGAGATAGGTAATAGATGAGGAAGAAATTTGGGCTTGACTGAAGTAATGGGGGCTGCCCGTGAAGCCTTGCAGCAGTACAACCTAGGTAATTTGCTGAGCCTGATGGGTGTCAGGGTCAGTCCAAGTGGAAGCAAAGAGAGGCTGGGATGAAGGGTGCAAAGGAATAGTAAAGAGAGTATGTTTGAAATCTAGAACAGAATAATGGGTTGTGGAGGGAGGTATTGAGGATAGGAGAGTATATGGCTTTGGCACCACGGGGTGGAGAGGCAAGACAATGTGGTTGATAAGGCGCAGATCCTGAACTAACTTGCAAACCTTGTCTGGTTTTAGGACAGGTAAAATGGGGGAATTGTAAGGAGAGTTTGTAGGTTTTAGGAGCTCACGCTGTAGCAGGCGAGTGATAACAGGCCTTAATTCTTTTAAAGCATGCTGTGGGATGGGATATTGGCATTGAGTGGGGTAAGGGTGATTAGGTTTAATGAGATGGTAAGGGGTGCATGATCAGTCACCAAGGAGGGAATAGAGGTATCTTATACTTGTGGGTTAAGGTTGGGTGATACAAGGGGGGATGTGAAGGAGGCTTTGAACTGGGGGAAAAGGCAGCAATGAGGTGTGACTGTAGCCTAGGAATAGTCAGGGAAGCAGATAATTTAGTTAAAATGTCTTGGCCTAATAAGGGAACTGGGCAGTTGGGGATAACTAAAAAAGAGTGCATAAAAGAATCTTGTCTAAGTTGGCACCAGAGTTGGGGAGTTTTAAGAGGTTTAGAAGCCTGGCCATCAATACCTACAACAGTTATGGAGGCAAGGGAAACAAGCCTTTGAAAAGAAGGTAATGTGGAGTGGGTAGCCTCCGTATTGATTAAGACTAAAGCATCTGTGATGGTCCATGAGGCTTCTGAGGCGATGGGGGCAGCGTCAATCTTCAGCCGCTAAGCTGAGAAGGTCTGGAAAGGAGTGTCAGAGAGCCTTGGGCCAAAGCTCCAGGGGCTCTGGGAGTGACTGCCAGGCAAGTTGGACAGTACGATTTCTAGTGGGGTCCTGCACAGATGGGACATGGCTTAGGAGGAATCCTGGGCTGTGGGCATTCCTTGGCCTAGTGGCCAGATTTCCAGCACTTGTAGCAAGCTCCTGGGGGAGGAGGTTCTGGAGGAAACTTTGGCAGCTGCGGTTCAGGCGTTTGGAGCTGTGTGCTGGAGATGTGGCTGGGGTTTGTCTCACAGTGGAGGTAAGGAATTGCAACTCAGAAATAAGTTGCTACTTGGCTGCCACTACTCTATTATTGTACACCTTGAAGGCGAGGTTCATTAAGTCCTGTTGTGGGGTTTGAGGGCTGGAATTTCATTTTTGGGGTTTTATTTAATGTCAGGAGCAGATTGGGTAATAAAATATATACTGAGAATAAGACAACCTTTTGATCTTTTAGGGTCTAGGGCTGTAAAGCGTCTCAGGGTTGCTGCTAAACGGGCCATGAATTGGGCTGGGCTTTTCATATTTGATGAAAAAGAGCCTAAACGCTAACTGATTTGGAAGAGGTCGGATAAAGAAAAAGCAGCATTAACCTTGACTATGCCTTTAGCTCTAGCCACTTTTTTAAGAGGAAATTGCTGGGCAGGTGGGGGAGGGCTAGTCACAGAATGAAACTGTAAGCCAGACCAGGTGTGAGGAGGGGAGGTATTAAAAGGATTATATGGTGGGGGAGCAGAGACTGAGGAAAATTGGGACCTAGCTCAGCCTGGCAAGGAGGGGACAGGTCAGATAGGTCTGTAGAACAGGAAGATTGGAAAGACTCAGTGACGCTTGGGATTGGGACTGAGGGGACAGGCAGGAGGGAAAGAAGGAAGATTTGGGATGAGTTGCATTGGGAACAGACACTAGGGAGGGACCGATGTGTAAAAGAATGCCTGGACATCAGGTCCTTCAGACCGTTTGCCTATTTTATGACAAGAATTATTTAGATCTTGTAGGATGGAAAAATTGACAGTGCTGTTTTCTGGCCATTTAGAGCCATTGTCAAGTTTGTATTGGGGCCAAGTGGTGTTGCAGAAGAAGATAAGGTGTTTAGGTTTTACGTCAGGTGTGAGTTGAAGAGGTTTTAAGTTCTTGAGAACACAGGCTAAGGGAGAAGGAGGAATAGAGGGTGGAATGTGCCTATAGTGAAGGAGGCAAGCCAGAGAAAAGAGAGAGTAGAGACACGGAGAGAAGGAGTTCGGGGGTTCTTACTTTCCAGAAAAGTGGGAAAGGGGTCAGGGCGTGAAATAAGGGGTTGGGGCGCAGAGATAAGAGGTTGGGGTGTGGAAATAAGGGGTTGGGATGCAAAGATAAGAGATTGGGGTGCAGAAATAAGGGGTTGGGGTGCAAAAATAAGAGGTCGGGGCATGGAAATAAGGGGTTGGAGCACAACAATAAGAGGTTGTGGCACAGAAATAAGGGGTTGGGGCACAAAAATAAGAGGTTGGGGTGTGGAAATAAGGGGTTGGGAGGTTCTTGCCCCCCAGAAAAGCAGAGAAGGGGTAGAGACAGGGAGAGAAGGGGTTGGGGTTCTTGCCCCTCCTCCAGAAAAGCAGAGAAGGGGCAGAGACAGGGAGAGAAGGAGTCAGGGTTCTTGCCCCTCCCCTAGAAAAGCGGGACTTGCTGCTAAGGGTGAAGGACCAAGGCAGGCGTCCTTGTGGCGTGGTCAGACACCTCTGAAACGTGGGTGAATAATCAGAGAGGCATCCCTGCAATGATCAAACACCAAGGGAAGGCTGCCTTCCTGAGTCCATGACCGGCACCGGAGTTTTGGGTCCATGGATAAAATGTGTCTCCTTATCTCTACCAGAAAATGAAGGGAATTAAAATTAAGAGAAGGGAGAGATTGAAGGGTGGACCAAGATTGAAAGGAGAAAGAGGTTGAGGGATAGTGAGAGAGGTTGGAGAAGAGAGTAAAAAGAGGCCACTTACCCGATTTAAAATTGGTGGGATGTTCGCCAGATGTTACTTGGGCTGGTGGGTCTGAGGACCAGAGGTCGTAGGTGGATCTTTCTCACGGAGCAAAGAGCAGGAGGACAGGGGATTGATCTCCTAAGGGAGGTCCCCCGATCCGAGTCATGGCACCAAAATGTCATGCGCGTCCATGTGAAGAGACCACCAAACAGGCTTTGTGTGAGCATAAAGCTTTTTAATCACCTGGGTGCAGGCAGGCTGAGTCTGAAAAGAGAGTCAGTGAAGGGAGATAAGGGTGGGGCCGTTTTATAGATTTGGGTAGGTAAAGGAAAATTACAGTCAAAGGGGGGGTGTTCTCTGGCGGGCAGTAGTGGGGGTCACAAGGTGCTCAGTGGGGGAGTTTTTGAGCCAGGATGAGCCAGGAAAAGGACTTTCACAAGGTAATGTCATCACTTAAGGCAAGGACCAGCCATTTTCACTTCTTTTGTGGTGGAATGTCATCAGTTAAGGCGGGGCAGGGCGTTTTCACTTCTTTTGTGATTCTTCAGTTACTTCAGGCCATCTGGGTGTATATACGTGCAAGTCACAGGGGATGCAATGGCTTGGCTTAGGCTCAGAGGCCTGACACAAATGTACATGAAGCTTTAATTGTCTTCCCAGGAATATGGGACCAAGCATTGGTTATTAACTATTTTAAACAATTTCAGTATCAGCAGGTTTAACATGAAAACATGACAAAGCATTTTCTTGATATTCAATTAATTTTTGTTCTACATGGGTTAGTAGCTTTATACAAGGAAATTTGGTTATTTCTGTGGTTTACAATAACTTAACATAATAACCATAATTACAATTGATAGCATATAGTATTTTAGAAATCCCATACAATTTTGGAACATATATTAGTATTATTCACAAAAGTATAACCTAAAGAAGATTGAACATCATTTTGGCAATCCCATGTACGTAAACATGTCAAATAATCCTGTTTACCTCTTTCTGGATGCTTCCAAGGGCCCTTTGATCCATCCAGAAAGCCAGGCATTAGGAAAGACAATTTTGAAACTGAAGTGTGATTTTGGAGTTCTATATTACCATAAATTATTTATTTTGCTAAAATGATGTTTCAGAAATTTTAAAGAAGCAAAAACCTTTTACCAAAAAAAAAAAAAAAACCCCACATTCTACTCCTTTAAACACCTTGCATGTAAAACTGTTTCCAGTAGTTTTAATTGCATGTTACAATGGTGACTCTTAGCAATTTTAACTTTAATATAAAATCTGGTAAGTTATGTTCTGATAAGGTTTGACTGTTTTCAACACAGCTAGGGGTGTGGTCAACTGCACATATCCCCAGGCCCTGCCTAGCTGGAAAGCAGGCAAGTTAAACAATTTTCAAAAGCCAAAGAAGCAGTTTATGACCTTAAAGCATTTAGCAAACCTAATATTTGAACATAATTTAGACCACATGTTTACATTTTGAAGACAATTATATTTTACCAATAATCTTTAAAACCATCTTTATTTCCCAAAGATTGCTAAAGTCCCATGAACTAAAGGGCATTACACTTTCTACTTTTCTGACAAAATATTTAAGTTCTTCTTATCATTAAACTAATTAATTTAGAACTTAACGGAGGTGATTAACCAGTTTGCAGAGAGAAAGAGGCGAAAGACTGGTAAGAAATTCTTACCCTTTTGGTGACCGGCCAGGTTTCTGGTTTCTCTCTCCCTGAGTGGCCCTGGGGACCCTGCTTGACTGTTCACAAACACATTGCCATGAGTTAAGAATATTCATAATAGTTGACAAATTTTGGAGAACCTGGGCAGAGAGAGAAATATGACCCAAATTCTATTTGTGAGGGTATACTTGACACACTTAAAGTATCAGGAAGCCTAAAATCCAAAAAGTTAGTTTAAGGATAAAAAGCTGGTGTGCTCCAATAATTCCTGCAGCCTGACAAAGGTAGCTTAGGAATTCCAGATAAATGGAACAAATGGTGAGCGGCAAGAAATGCATACGAAACAAAGTAACTATTCACAGAACCAAATAAAAGGCTTCTGCTAGCATGGTTCTATATATATGGATACACGGCAAAGCCAGAAGAGAATAAACAGCAAACAAGTGAAAACTAGAAGCAAAAACAAATAAACAGGAAACCAACCTTAAATTTTCCTAATCAATTTACCCTGCAGGCTATAGTGTTGCCTAGGGCTCCAAAAACCCACATAATGAATATTTTATTCCTGATATACAATTCAATGTCCTTAAGGTCATCAATATTATACCTCCTGTGCAATTAAGAAATTCACTTTAGGCACATCACCAATAAGTACTCTAACAATATCCATGCAAAACAGTAAACATAGTGTGAAGCAGTGCAAGCATGTATGTGAAATTTGGCTCCACACTAAATCCAGTTTCATGCTTAACTATATTGCAAAAAAAAATTGCCAAACTGCCAATGCATTTCTTTACAATATTTCTTATTTTACTCAAGACTATGAGCTTTAACTATGAAAATGTTAGTCAAATGTGCCAGTTCTGTATCAGCTTTTAAAGAATATTTTATTATTTAAACTTTTTCCACATCTTTCCCCCTACTTAATGGTTCCTTACTACACTGTTTCATAAATAACCTTTTCAAATCTGTAATTTGAACTACCTTTTAGATAACTTCTGAATTAGACAAAATTACTATTTTTCACTAGTAACATACCTTTTTGGCACATTTCGTATACCGAATTATGTGTTAACTAGAATTTTATCCTTGGTAACCTAAAACTTCAGTGAAGCCCTAAAAAGCAAGAAATCCTGAACTATCAGATATAGGCATTTATAGATAAGAACAGTTCCACAATTTTAGAAACATATTGCCCCATATCACAACCCCTTCTTAATTGGAAATGACTCAGATATTAAATGAGCATCAAAAATAGCTTTAAGGCCAGGTGCGGTGGCTCACGCCTGTAATCCCAGCACTCTGGGAGGCCGAGGCGGGCGGATCACAAGGTCAGGAGATCCAGACCATCCTGGCTAACACGGTGAAACCCCGTCTCTATAAAAATACAAAAAATTAGCCGGGCGTGGTGGTGGGCGCCTGTAGTCCCAGCTACTCGGGAGGCTGAGGCAGGAGAATGGCGGGAACCCGGGAGGCGGAGCTTGCAGTGAGCCGAGATCACGCCACTGCACTCCAGCCTGGGCGACGAGCAAGACTCCGTCTCAAAAAAAAAAAAAAAAAAAAAAAAAAAAAACAAACAGCTTTAATATTTTAATTTACACGAAAAGGTTACCTAAAACATTTATCTCATTCACTGTACATACTTTTTACTTTTAACACAGGGGACATGAGACATCAATAAACATATTTAAAATGAACATTGGTTTGGTCTGGAAAGGCAGGACAACTGTAAGTAGGTAGGGCGTTTGGAGGTTTTCAGATCACAGGTGGGAGACAAACGGTTGCATTCTTTTGAGTTTCTGATTAGCCTTTCCAAAGGAAGCAATCAGATATGCATTTATCTCAGTGAGACTTTGAATAAAATGGGAGGCAGGCTCGCCCCAAGCAGCTCCCAGCTCGAATTAACAGTGACATTTAAAAATATCTAACAAAGACAAACATAAAATTCAGACAAAATGTAGGCTGACAATTCTGAAGGCATTTCTATTTTTATTCCACCAAATAATTTTAAAGCTAGCATGTTTAGTAAAGTTATACTTTAAGTCACGTGAACTTGAAAATTGCTTAGACTTATTTACTTATGAGGCTCTTTTACTTGTAAGCCAATTTTGGTAGACACAACCTATAACAGTAAGTGTACATACAAATAAACACATCTAGACCTGTATACACACAAGTAAATGAAGATCCAATAACCTGGAACCTTATCCATGAGATAGTAACATAAGCTTGCCAGTTTTACTTTGCCCCAATAGATAATTCAGTGAAGGCTATGAACCAAAATTTGGGGTAAAGTAGTCTCCATGGCAGTTTGATTTTTAAAGGCCAAACCTCCCCAGATTCCAAAGGGTACTGGGGCAAAACTGTACCAAAGGAGGGTGTCACATGTTAACCAGGCTTAGGACCGAAGCACAAAAGCCTGGTTACATTCAATGCTATTCTACTTTCCCATTCAACAGTAAACTTGAGATTCCAAACAATGTTGTGGCCAAACAGCATTGCAACTGTGAGAGAAAATTCTAAGGAGGGCTTTTACTACTAGACCTCAGAACCTCTGCCAAGAGCATCCTCTTTGGAGTGGTTGGGGTCTGCAGAACCTATGGAGTATCCTCCTGTGGAGTCCAATCTTAGTGTTCCAGATGTTTCTAGCCTTAGGTGGGTGTCACATGCAGGTTTTTCCCTCCAGAGCATACCGTAAGCTTTATAAGAAAAGCCATGAACTGTAATAAGATCTAGATGCTGGGTGGGCCTTTTTGTCCCTTAGCCAGTTGAGTATGATAAGGGAAGAATTCAGCATAAGAGAAGAGGGTTTAAGTCCCCTGAAACATGTGCAAGTGTGCTCCAAGCTTCACTGCTGGTAGGGATCAGGAACCATGTGCAGAAAAGACAAAAAAATAAAATTCCTTCCCCCTTCGAGGCAGAGCAATTATTCCCATTCATTCCTAGGCCTTCAGGCAGCACTGACGAGTGATCTCAGCCAATTGCTGTCAATTTCCAAGGATCTACTGGGAAACGGCCACTGACAGACTGAAAAGGAAAGAGAGGAAAAAAAAAAGAAAAAGACCCTGCTCCCTTAAGCCAGCCAGGCAGTGGTGGTAAGGCTTCCCTGCATGGAAACCTCTTAGTTTCACTGTCTATGGCCAGAAACCTGCAGTTGTTTCCATGTTTAGATGCTGCACACTAAGGGTCCCAGGTTGGAAAAGAAAAGAGAGGGAGAGCCCCTGTGTGGAGCAGAAAGAAGAGGGAGAAAAATGAATCCCAAACTTCAGGGTTATCTCTTCCTCCTGGCTGGGTCACCAAAAATATGCTGGTGGAGAGTGTCCGGGTTCTTGGCATCTTGAACAAAGAATTGGACAAAATGCACAAACAAAGCAAGGAAGGAATGAAGGGATTTATTGAAAATGAAAGTACACTCCACAGTGTGGGAGTGGGCCTGAGCATAGGTACTCAAGGGCCCCGTTATAGAATCTTTGGGAGTTTAAATACCCCCTAAAGGATTCCATCGGTTACATCGAGTATGCCCTATGTAAACTAAGTAAAGTTACAAACTCATTTGCTGTTGGGATTCACTCAGGATGGTGGCAGAAATATTAAAGGGAAATATTAGGGAAAGTTATAGGAAATAGTCACAAACCTTTTAGAAGGCCGAAAGGTTACATAGCTTGTAATAACTGAACAGGCTGAAGGCAGCCAGTTCTTACCTTAGAGCATTAGGTCATAGGGCAAATATTAAGGACAATAGAGGCTTCCCCAGTTAAGTCTGTTTACCCTACCTCCCTTAACTAACCTTTGAGCCAGATGGCCCTCTTGGGGGGAGGTCAACTAGGGATATTGCCCCTAATGGTATTTACCTTAGACCTGGGTGCCTGAGCTTTAATCATTCCTAGATCTACTTACTCTCTTAACCATCTTAATTATCCACAAGTGTGTTTACTCAAAGCTTCTTTGTTAATTGTATACCAAATAAATGCCTGGAGTGCAAGCTGCTCAGGGCCAGCCGCAGTGACAAACCTCTCTTGGTGTGCAGGTGGTTGGACACTCAGCTGGACTGGCAAAACAGAATATCTGCATGTCAGTGTATGTTTTATTCATCCGTCGTTTGGGTCAGGGTCTGTGGGCAGAGCCCCGCAGCTAATGCCCTCAAGTGTGAGGAGCAATACCTCAATTTATGGCATATACCTTACGGAAAGGATATTTCCTGTCATAGCTGAAATTTGAATTGGCCTTATGTTCCCTGCCTCCAGACCCTATTTTCCTGCCTCAGTATTGGTGTCTAGGGTGAGGTTTGTGAACAAGTGTGCTTCAGCTTTTTCTATCCATTTTGATGTGGATATGTTTTAAGTTATCCAGTGTGTAGGAGTCTCTCAACTAGGTTCTGGCTTTCTCTCAGAGGGAATTGATTCATGTGTAGATATTTATTCAGTGTGTCCATGGTGGAGTGGGGGTGAAAGTCAGGAGCCTCCTATTTTGCTATCTTGCTTATGTCACCAAGACAGTTGATTTAAAGTATTTGTCTAGCAAGTCCAATGTTTAGGCTTCCTCAAAGATGATTTAATATCTTTTTTTCCTGTTAATTGTCCATACATTCTATGCATTTGCCTGTCTTGTAATTTTGTTGTTAAAAACTGGACATTTTGAACATTATAATGTGTTAGCTGAATATCAAATTCCTCCTGAAGCAGAAGATATAACAAAGAAAAACAAGTTTTCCTGTACTAGACTGACTCACTCTAAGGCCCAGCGATGGGCAGGGCTCTGTCAGGGCCTTTGATAGCACTATGTGCAGAGCCAGGGCCCAGAAGGGATGGGCTCCAGAGCCTCTGCCTCCCATCTTGGAGCAGGGATGAGAAAAACATGTTTTTCCTCTTTCAGCTTCCCCCTCCCCCCTTCCCCCTTCCTAGTCTCATAATTATGTTTACAACTTTTGTAAGTTCCTGTTTTTCCTTCTGTGCAGCACAGCAATGTCACAAGATATGTTTAAGTTGTAAAACCTGTCACTGTTTGACAAACTGCCTTTGTTCTGCTTCTGTAAGCTTGCTTGCCCACCCTACAGATTTCTCACCATCACACTGGTCAACCCTCTTTCTGATGCATGTATAAAAGTCAAGCCCTGTCTTTGTTCAGGGCTCAGCCTTTGGATGTTAATCCACTGGGCTGGTGCACACCTAATAAAATCCTCCTGTCCCACCCATTGGTCTCTCCTGTCCCTTTGATTCCTGCAACATTTCCTCTTCCTGGGGTTTGTTGTTTCTCTTTATCATAAGTTATAGTTTTTGTTTAGTGACTTTTCCAATGTATCTTTGTAAAAAAAGTATATTTGTCATATGTGGTCACTGAAATCTCTGTTATGTTAGCTTAATGTTTAGTGATTTGACAGATGTTTTCTTAAATTATTAGAGCCAAAAGCAATCTTTTAGTGTTTGCAGCTGGGCTTTTTGTGTGTGTTGGAGTAAGCTTTTAGCAATCAAATCAACAGTTTACAACTTTTCCTTTACCTTCCCATCCTGCCTATGCAGAGATTGAATGTCACCCACAAGTGAGAGCTTACAGACTCTCAGGTCATCTGGGTGTGCTTGCGACCCTGGATATATGCATGGACTTCTAAATTTCCAGGAATGTGTGGGAACTTTTCAAAGCCTTTATTCCCCAAAAGCATCTTACTCCTGACTTTCCATTGTGTCTATTGTTCGCCCAACTGATGTACATTGTCTCAGGCAGAAGCTGTTAGTTAGTTTACCTTTAAATGTTTTTGATGAATGCCCATCCTCCACGTACTTATTTCTGTACCCTCAGAGAGCTCTAGGTTAGGCAAACAAATGCTAGCTATTTATGTTAGTACTTCAGGGAGCCACTAGCTAGGTAAAAACTTTTAAAAACATGGTCTATGCTACTACCCTGGCACAAGGAATCCACAATGGGAACATGGACTGATGTCTTCAAGACCCTCACTAAGCTTATGAGTCAGGGATGGGGCAGGGATAATTTAAACTGTCACAAAGCTTTCTTTTCAGCTTTCAGTCACCTGTTTCTTATCGAAGTGTTCTCTTGAGAACACAATTTTTTGAGAACATGATTCACTCGGCTCCCTTTGGTACCAAAAATCCACACTGGAAATATGGACCGATTTCTTAAAGACAAACCTCTGGGCAAGCTATTTGGCAAAAGGTGGGCCAGGGGGCTGTATAAGGCTCTCTTCAGTGAAATGGGGATACTTCCTGATTGGGTGTGATAGCATGTGAGCTGAGTGGTTATGCAGGGCTTCTCAGCTGTGTAGGTCTACCTGTTTTCCTGGGGAGCAGAGCATCTCATGAATTCAGATGTTGGAGTCTTGTTCATTTCACCAGGCCCAGGCTCTGGGAAGCCAGGGTACTGGTGTTGCAGGCACCCATGTGAACATAGTGGAACGATGATGGAGCCTCAGGGACGGAAGGGGTTAGTGGTTATTGGTCCCCAGGGCAAGATGCACTCTAGCTGTGGGTCTAGTTTCAGGATGGCACCATGTTATAGCAGCTTAGGTTGTTGGGGTTTGGGATGCCAAGGGAGTTCCTGCTCTGGGGCCATGCAGTAGTGTGAATTCTCAGCAACTCTCCATAGTAAATTTGAGGACTGACAGACCCTTCTGTAGCAATGACTGTTGGCATCTGTGGCAAAGATAGAGACTGCCAAAGGTCTTCATTTTATGTTTTCCCTTTAAGAAGTTCCTTCTGGCTCTGAGCTGATCCCAGTGGCAGAGATGGTGTGGTAAAGGCAGGATGCCTCACTCCCCTCTCTATGGTGCTATCCTGGGCTTTTTTGCTCCATAGGGATTTTGCTGTTCTTCTGGTGTGCCTATGTATACTTCCTCGGTTATTCCAGTTGAAATGTAGTTGTTTGTTGTTTGGGTTCTTTTTTGTTGGGGAGGGGCTAAGTGCCAAGTTCTTCTAGTTGGTCATTTTGCTGGTGTCACTCTACTCACCCTCATTCTCACAACACATGGCTTGAGGATATGAGGATACTTTCCATACTTGTCATGAAGTCAGTCCATTTGGTTTTCTCTGTTGCAAAATGCTCTTTGCCTCCCACCTTCTCCTCTGAGTTGTTGCTTTATAAAGTACACTTTTTTTTTTTCTCAGTGAGGGATGAGAATGTGCAGGCATTCATTTTGATCTTGGACACTGTTTCCTATACTCTCCTGATGCATTACTCTACCTAGAGTTCTCTCCATGAATCTCTTCTGGCTCATTTTTTTTTTCTGTGAGTAGAAGACACATTTTATTTACTTCCTGTTAGCCCAGGCAATTACATAGTGTGCCAAATCAGTAACCAGAGATAATCAAGTAGTCTTTCTTAGTCTGTGGTTTGTGATTTGTCCAGTGTCTGGACAGAAAAGTGAATCGATAGCAATGACTTTAGGTATTTTAGCTTTTGCCCCAGTAAGTATTTTCATATTTCCCAGACTGTATGTCCTGACTTTCAGTTTAGAAAAATATGGTACCTATGGATCACCTTGGTGAATGAGTCAGGTGGGACTTTCTGAATCAATTTATTTTTCTCATGGACCTTTGATGAGAGCTGGTGTTCACTGTGCTTTTCCTTGTTATTGATTTGTTTGATTTATCGGGAAATTTTGCTAGGAGTATTCAACTTAACTGTAATGGAAAGAAGATAAATTATATATGGCCTCTGATAAGTTTGTGTGTGTGTGTGTGTGTGTGTGTGTGTGTGTGTGAGAGAGAGAGAGAGAGAGAGACAGAGAGAGAGATTGCATTTTGTTGGTGCTTTTAATGAAGAACTGATTGGCATTTTTTTTTTTTTTTTTTTGAGGCGGAGTCTCACTCTGTTCCCTAGGCTAGAGTGCAGTGGCGCGATCTTGGCTCACTGTAACCTCTGCCTCCCAGGTTCAAGCAGGTCTCCTGCCTCAGCCTCCTGAGTAGCTGGGATTACAGGCATGCGCCACCATGCCCGGCTAATTTTTGTATTTTTAGTAGAGATACAGTTTCACCATGTTGGTCAGGTTTGTCTTGAACTCCTGTCCACCTGCCTTGGTCTCCCAAAGTGCTGGGATTACAGGCGTCATCTACCATGCCTGGCCCTGATTTGCATATATATATATTTTTTGATGAGAAAGTAAATAACAAGAGAAGAAAGAAGGCTCGGGTAACCATTGTTAGGAACTTGGAGTATGTATGAGTATAGGCATTCTGCTAATATTTACTATGAAGGCTGAGAAAAAGCCTTACAGTAGAATGTTCTATTTCATTATTAATGGGGCTAGTGACACTTCTTTCTTGTAATTCATTTAAATGCCTTGCAACTCTTGATGGAGCTTGCTGGCCTCTTGTTACTCCTGATACATATGGAAGACAAATGGATATCAGCATTAATGCTGTTTTTGTGCTTTCAGCCAAAAAGCTGAAGAGTTTATAGAGCTATCTTCCACACTGTGGCATTTTGCCTGAGGCGAATTCAAGACAAATGGAACAATGGTATTAATAATAAAAATAATAGGGTATTAGTTATCAGTTCATACTAGGTGACAGTTAATATTGTATTGATTATTCCTAAATTTTGTAACATTAATATTATTGTCTCTACTCTCTATATAAGGAAACCGAGACACAGAGAATGGAGATATTTGTCTCAGGTTACATAGCAAATGGTTCAAATCCAGGTCTCTCTGAATGCAGAATTCTGTCTTTCCACTGTGCCTCAATCATTTTCATGGATTTTGGTTTCTTAGTGATATTATATATGCTTCCTTTTTCTGTTTCTCTTCCTCAAGTGGCTATTGTTTGAACATTTTCTATATCCAGGTACTGTGCTTGCCATATATTTTCATTAAAACTCACAATGGCCCTGAAAGATAAATATTAGTATCCTGGTTTTACAGATGAGATAATTTTCCATTTTGCTATACTGACTCTCCTTGTTCTTAGAGTCACCTATTGCTCCTGGCCTGGGCACCTTTGAGCTATGCTTTTTCCCTTCCTTCCCTATTCTCATTATAACTTCCCAGACCTATGTTTCAGGTGATTCCATCATCATGCTACATGCTTGATGGGTGCTAATGATTTCCTGTGTTACCTTTCCAGCTTGTTAGCACTTTCTTAAGAGACCCACAGGCTTACTGCTCACTATAAATTTATGGACTTACTGAAGCTTGTTTTTCCTCAACTATGATGAAAATCCACTGTATATCCAACAATTATGTTTGCCCATATCAAATCACCTTCCTAGAATTTTTGGACAAGGCGAACCAATGCAAACAAATATGATTTTTGTATGCTGCTTGCTGTGCTGTGAGCACTAAAGTCCTTTTTTTCTGAATCAGGAATCTCTCGTCTTCTGTTGGCATCCATGAAACAGCATGATCTATCTTTTTAGTTTGCAAGTAGGGCAAATCCCAGACCCTTCACAGTTCTTGACAAATACCGTACCTAAGGTTCTTCAGTGGGAAAAGGCTCTATTCCTAGCCCTGTGTGAGTCTGGCTACTCTAGGGGAACCTTTTGCAGCCCTCCAGAGTTCTCTGTGTTGCTCTTTTTTTTTTTTTTTTTCAGTACTCTGTCCTGCGAACTCAAGTCTCCTTGTTCTCCCTACACTCTCAGCTCCTTCTCCTTGACTCAGGGAATCCTAGAGGCCTCTCACCTATTCTATCTCCCTGTATTACATTCTGAAAACTCTTTTCAGGCAGTAAGCTAGCACGATAATTTGTTTCAAGGATCGCTATTCTTTGATGCTTGATGACCTGTGTCTTGAAAGCTCTGTTATTGTGTCTATTTTTGGAATACTTTTAGGTGAAAAGAGAATTTGGTCCCTGTTACTCCATCTTTGCCAGAAGTGGAAGTTGAATCTGTCTTTTGAAAGTGGATTTCATATTTGGAAACAACCTGTGGAAAGGGGTAACTCAAATTAATAATGTTGGCCATCAAGCTGGTTAATTTCTCATACTCCCTTTCCCCCAAAACAATGTGGTAGCAAAGTAACCAACCTACTTTTTCCCGTGGTTTCAAATTTCTGTGGTTTAGAATTATAATATTTATTTATTTATTTATTTGAGACAGGGTCTCACTCTGTCACCCAGGCTGGAGTGCAGTGGCGCGATCTCGGCTTGCTGCAACCTCTGCCTCTCAGGTTCAAGTGATTCTCCTGTCTCGGCCTCCTGAGTAGCTGGGATTACAAGCACCCGCCATCATGCCTGGCTAATTTTTTTTTTTTTTTAATTTTTAGGAGAGATGGGGTTTCACCATTTTGGCCACGCTGGTCTCCAACTCCTGACCTCAAGTAATCCACCCTCCTTGGCCTCCCAAAGTGCTGGGATTACAGGCATGAGCCAATGCACTCGGCCTAGCATTATAATTTTTAAAGACGAATTTCAGTGGCCTCCCTCCACTCTCCCCTCTTCTACTCTAATAATTATTGTAACCTACAAAGAAATAGAAGTCATGAGAAAAAATGGCTAGGGTCATATTTTTACCATCAGCCACTCTTCCCCAATACCACAATTAATTTAGTAGACAAATTTTCTGACGTTTTCCTTATTGATGTCTCTTATAATTTTCTCTTTCTTAGTGCCATACTTCAGGCTGGCCTTTGGTCTGGATTATTATAAACCCCACCACCAGATCAGTTTTGTTTTTGTTTTTTGAAAGCCAGTCTGACCTTAATGTGAATGACAGAAAAAGAAAGAAACCAGCTTTCTTTCTTTCTATATCATTTTTGCTTCTCATAATGATTCCAATTGGAAGTCTCCAATTGGAATAAATCCCTTTGCTCCTTATTTTATCATAGCAAATTGGTTATACTTGTATTAAGGCACTTAGCAAACTCTACTTTGATTTACTCGAGTAAATGTCTATCTCCTTTAGTGAATTGTGACTCCCCGGAAGGCAGGCCTTATTTCTCTTTATATTCATCATAGCATCTATCTCAAGGCCTTATAGATAGTATGTGCCAAATGAATTTCTATTGAATTGAAGTTGGCTAAATCAGGGAACTTATTTAGTGCATAAGAATAAATCATCGTACTTTAATTCACTGACATCTGCAATCTGGTCTGAGTTCAGTGAAATTCCAAATATATAATTTGTCTTTGGGTCTGTGAAGACCCTGCTCTCTCTTTTTGGACAGCCTGCAAGCAGAATCTTCATTTTGTCCCCTAAATGCATGTGGCACTACTTCTTCCTACCTTCTCTAGGTGATGTCCTTTGACAGAGGCTTCAAACATGGCTATGTCTCTGTTTCATCTGGGAGAATTGTTTTTTCTCTTTTTTTTCCTTTTTTTTGAGATAGAATCTCTCCCTGTTGCCAAAGCTGGAGTGCAATGGCACGATCTTGGCTCACTGCAACCTCTACCTCCTGGGTTCAAGCAATTCTCCTGCCCCAGCCTCCCGAGTAGCTGGGATTACAGGCATGCACCGCCACACCCAGCTAATTTTTTGTATTGTAAGTAGAGACGGGGTTTCAGCATGTTGGCCAGGCTGGTCTGGAACTCCTGACCTCATGATCCACCTGCCTCAGCCTCCCAAAGTGCTTGGATTACAGGCGTGAGCCACTGCGCCCTGTCAAGAATTTTTTTTTTCAACAATGCAGTTACTTGGGTTTCATCTGAGAACCACTGATTTGCAATCTCTGGTGGTAGGGCTCAGAAATGTGTGTGTTTAGTAGGCACCTGGCACTTGGTGATACTTTAGTACAGCCAGATTTGAGACCTACTCCTCTATGCTCTTGAGTCTAGATCATTCCCTGTACTTACCCTCCTGTCAAAATGTATCTACTGTGAGTCTCCTGCCTTTGAGACTCAGATTTCAGCTAGCTGTAATTTTGAAAAGTGGTTCGATTTACTTTCAAACTCCCCTTCATTCAGTTATTAATGCCTTCCCTCAAGGGTGTTTGCTTTTTTATTAAAAAACAATTTAATAGACTTTATTTTTTGAGGTGGTTTTAGGTTCACAGCAAAACTGAAAGTAAACATTTAATTTTTAATAAGGCATTCTCCAAGACAATGTAGAAAATACTGCTTTTAAGAAATAGCAATGTTTAGACTTTTCAGAAGGAAAGAGTTCACCCATTTAAGGAATATTTTTAAATTGCTGTGGAAAATAGACAAGATGGGGTAGGACTGGTCACATGCCAACTTGAGTGGTCTAAGAAGTGAGGAGTATGTGTTGGTTTCACTTAATCTTCACGAAACGAATTTTCCATAAGAAAGAGGGTTTGATTACAGGAATAAAAGGGAAAGGTTATTATGCTGGGCAGATGATTTCACAATCTACTACAGAAGTGTACTTCGCACATTTAATCTTGTTTTGATGGTGCTATTGGCACTGGGTGGAGTAGTCATAGAACCACAATGCCCTGAGACAAAAGGAATGTTTATCTAAGGGTGAACACTCTGTATAAGGTTGGTCTTACATGAAGTTAACTTATAGATTCTTATATAAACTAACACACATTTTCCCTTTCCATTGTAAGTGTCAACTGATTCTTACTTTATGAATTGGTGAATTGTTCTTCCCTGCTGTAGACATTAGCTGCTGAGATCTTGAGAGGAACTGAATTCATTTTGGTGAGAGACAATGTGTTTAATGAAAATCTTAAGCCTCATTAGCTTAAGATTTGTTTAACACTTAAGATTTGTTTAACATCCAATTGTTTAACATTTGGTTGAGGAGAAACCCCTTTTTTGGCTGTCGATTTACAGATTGATAAGACGTTGCTCTTACTACAGTGATAAAGAAATTCTGAAAATTGTAGTACTATTAGAATTATGATATTGTCAGGATCTATTCTATGTCAGAGCCCAGCTCAGTGTTTCTCTCTGAGATAGCACAATATGTATTTACAGTTGAAGCAGTGATCCTGAAAATCTGATTGTTGACTGGGAGAAGCATTTTTAGAGTCAGCTTCTTCTGTAATTGGTTGACACTCTTCTTTCTCCATGGAATCAAGTAATAGAGAAATAAATGCAGAGTAAATAGAATTTCATGCTTGTGCAAGTCACTGGCAAGATTATCTTTGGGTCATGCAGGAAGGGAAAATTGCCTGGAAGGAAGACATTTTATTTTAGGCTCTCTTCTCTTACTCTCAGTTTGAAGTTTTGTTTTTCAAATTCTGCTTCTTTGCAGAGAGATGTACTGGGAAGGAGGGAACTTTAAACCTAGGGATCAGATGAGCTATTGCAGCATTATCAAATGAGTGATTTACTTAGGCGGATCTTGAATATTACAAAACTCACCCAAGGCTAATTGTATAAAAGGAGAGAAGATAGTATTTAATATTCTATTCTAATATTAAATTTATTTATTTATTTATTTATTTATTTAATATTAAATTAGTGTCTACTAATTTTACCTATTGGGCAAAATGGTGAAATAGACAAAGTTTGCCTTAGCATATAAATTACCTCAATTCTGTTGGTTTTCTCTCTTTCTCTCTCCCCCGTTTCCCCCTCATAACTTTTCCTGCTACACTATATTAATTTTCTAATGCTGCTGTAATAAATTACCTCAGACTTAGAGGCTTACACCATACAAATGTATTATCTTATAGTTCTGGAGGTCAGAGTTCTGAAGTCCAAAGTGAATCTCATTGGGCTAAAATCAAGGTGTTGACAGAGTTGTATTCCTTAATGGAGGTTCTAGGGGAAAATCTGTTTCCTTATCTTTCTGGTTTCTACAAGCCACCCACATTCTTTGGCTTATGGCCCCTTTTTCCATCTTCAAGGCCAGCAATGATCTGCCAAGTCTTTTTCATGTTGTGTCACTCTGACCCCCTCTTCTGACTCCCTCTTTCACTTTTAAGGGCCCTTGTGATTACATTAGACGATCCAGGATAATCTCTCTATATTATTGTCAACTGATTAGCAAACTTAATTCAACCTGCAGCTTTAATTTCGTTTTGCTGTAGAGCCTATCATAGTCATGGGTTCTGGGGTTTAGGATGTAGACGTATGTTTTTGGGGCTTATGCAGCTGCCACATACATCAAGTGTTCCAGACTTTTATTGTGCTCATTGACTGCCCAGAATTCCTGACACTAATCTAGGATTGTTACTTTTAAAAAATCTCGTAACATAGGCTGGGCGCCGTGGCTCACACCTGTAATCCCAGCACTTTGGGGGGCCGAGGCAGGCAGATCACAAGGTCAGAAGTTTGAGACCAACCTGGCCAACATGGTGAAACCTCATCTCTACTGAAAATACAAAAATGATCTCGGTGTGGTGGTGGGTGCCTATAATCTCAGCTACTCGGGAGGCTGAGGCAGAATTCTTCAACTTGGGAGGCGGAGGTTGCAGTGAGCCAAGATCGCGCCACTGTACTCCATTTGGGCGACAGAGCAAGACTTCGTCTTGGGGGGACAAAAGTCTTGTAATATAATGGATAGATAGTAACATGAGACTAGGAGGCAGAAGATGTTGATTGGAAAATAGTCTCTACACTTATGAGCTGTGTGACCTTGGGCAAATCGTTTAAACTCCTAGAGCCTCATCCTCCTTACCCATGACCCTTTCCTCTCTCCTCTATCAAAGCATACTTGTTCTATATTCTTTCTAGCAAGCCTCAACTAAAATCTGAAGTTAATTTGGAAAAATGCTAATTCAAGCTAAGATATTAATAAGTGGTAATGGTTTCATCTATCACCACTCCGTTTCCTCCCACCTGCACACACATCTACCTTCTCAAGTAGCATTTATATTTTAGTAGGACAAATTCACCTGGGAGGAAATCATTTTATTAGGTGTACAATGCAAGTAATTGTAGTAGGCTGCTGCCTACCTCTCAAAGCTGGCTTCATCCCTGACGATTTAAGAAGAAAGTATATGTAGGATGACCAGAGGACCTGGTTTACCTAAGATAGTCCCAGTTTATGCCTGGCGCCTCATTTTACTCTCAAATATCCTGGTTTGGGTCATACATCATATGGTCACTTTATTTATTTGGTACTTTTTTATCAATGCCTGCAGTGTATTTATGAAACTTCCTTTCTACTTTTGACTTTCATGAAAACAGGGGAATTTTAATTACTTTTTATAGTTTTTGCTTCTGTAAGTAGCCTAGAATCTGCATGCCATGGCCTCTGGGTGGCTACTACTGACTGAGTAACTCCATATTTCACATTTCAACCATCATTATTTTTCCAAGTAAAATTTGTGGACCACCCCTATGGACTGAATTGTGTCCCTCCCCAACCTCATCAAATTTATATGTTGAAGCCCTAATCTGCAATATGACTGTATTTGGAGATAGGCCCTTTAAGGAGGCAATGAAGGTTAAATGAAATAATAAGGGTGACTGGAATCCAACAGGACTGGTGCCCTTTTAAGAAGAGAGTGAATTACCTGGGATGTATAGGAACAGAGATAATACCATGTAGTTTCTATAGCCTCTAAGCTTTCTAGAATTTTCAATGACAACTCCAGGTATCTCAAAAATAAGCAGGAATTTAATCTTGCTTATTAGGACAAAGCAAGATGACACTATCTGCAAATCAAGGAGAGAGGACTTAAGAGAAACCAAAACTGCCAATACCTTGATCTTGGACTTCCAACCTCAAGAATTGTGATAAATACATTTCTGTTGTTAAAATCACCCAGTCTGCATTAATTTGCTGTTGCAGCCCTTGCAGACTAATACACCATCTTTATAGGAAGCAGTTAGAGACCTTGTTAAAAATGCAGTTTCCTGAATGCTATCCCTATCCCAGACTTACTCAGAATTTCTCTGGTAGGGCTCAAGGAAGCAAATGTTTTCCTCAGGCACACTAAACTTGAGAACCACTGAAACAGGGCCTTGGCACTAAAATTTTTTTTAAATCCATGTGTTCATTATGTGAAATCTTTGTTCTCTGTTTTTTTTTTTTTTTTGAGATGGAGTGTCACTCTTGTTGTTAAGGCTGGAGTGCAATGGTGTGATCTCTGCTCACTGCAACCTCCACCTCCCGGGTTCAAGCAATTCTCCTGCTTCAGCCCCCCAAGTAGCTGGGATTACAGGCATGTGCCACCATGCCCAGCTAATTTTGTATTTTTAGTAGAGACAGGGTTTCTCCATGTTGGTCAGGCTGGTCTCAAACTCCTGACCCCAAGTGATCCACCCGCCTTGGCCTCCCAAAGTGCTGGGATTACAGGTGTGAGCCACCATGCCCGGCTTCTCTTTATCTCTTTAGGGACTTTTTACCTAGGTAGAAATATTAAATTCCTGCTTATTTTTGGTATACCTAGAGTTGTCATAAAACATTCCAGAAAGCTTAGAGGCTATAGAGACTATATGTATGATGAATCAAAAGGGAGGAGAATATATCATTTTAGGGGAAAGTTAGGATCAAGAGTAACCTATAATTGGCCCTTTAAAAAGGTCATCAGGAAAGTCATTAGAGTTGGGTTTAACCATTGCTCACCTCATACCTTCTTCATTTCCTGGAGATAATTAGCAATACTTAGAAATAATACTTTGCCTCTATCCTTGAGACACTTAAGAAACTTTGGCTTTCAGGTCTTCACCTCTGTGAGAAGCACCCTTGATCACACATTTAACCCTTCTACCTCTAATACAGATGCACTTAGTCCCTAGATATTTAGTCCCATCTCAAAAGAGCTAGATTAGGCACAGGAAAGCTAAGAGATGTGAACTCAATTGATAAGCATCTTATTCTATAAAGCTTGAGATGTTCATGCCTCAGAAGTTAGGTGCAAACTAGATGTCATTCTCCTGCCTCAGCCTCCCAAGTAGCTGGGACTACAGGCACATGCCACCACACTCAGCTAATTTTTTGTATTTTTAGTAGTAACAGGGTTTCACCATGTTAGCCAGGATGGTCTCGATCTCCTGACCTCATGATCCACCCACCTCGGCCTCCCAAAGTGCTGAGATTACAGGCGTGAGCCACTGCACTTGGCTTAATTTTGTACTTTTAGTAGAGACGTTATTTCTCCATGTTGGTCAGGCTGGTCTTGAACTCCTGACCTCAGGTGATCTGCCCACCTTGGCCTCCCAAAGTGCTGGGATTACAGGTGTGAGCCACAGCTCCTGGCTGCATAAAGTATTTCTAAGCAAAAATATTTTACTGAAATTTTGCAGAGGATATGGAGTACAATTTACATTGCAGCAATGTAGATGACTTCAACATGTACTATAGGCATCACCATTCTTAACCATCTATTAGCTACCACAACCATGTGGAGTTTCACTAGCCTGTCATCAAAACCCAGTTTCTGTCTTGCTGATTCTTTCACATTTCTATTTTAAGATCAAAACAGTAATTTTTTTCCTCATCTCATTCGCAGCAACCACTGCCCATCTGTATTAGTCCATTATCGCATTGCTATAAATAAATATCTGAGACTGGGTGATTTATAAAGAAATGAGTATTAATTGGCTCATGTTTCTGCAGGCTGTACAGGAAGCATAGGAACATCTGCTTCTAGGGAGACCTCAGGAAGTTTCCAGTCATGGCATAAAAAGGGAGCAGCCATCTTACATGGCAGGAGGAGGAGCAAGAGAGAGGGGGGGAGGTGCCACACACTTTTAAACAAAAAGATCTCCCTTGTCATTTAAGAGAACTCACTTACTATCACAAGGTCAGTACTAAGGGGATGGTGCTAAACTACTCATAAGAAATCCACCCCCATGGCCGGGCGCGGTGGCTCAAGCCTGTAATCCCAGCACTTTGGGAGGCCGAGACGGGCGGATCACAAGGTCAGGAGATCGAGACCATCCTGGCTAACCCGGTGAAACCCCGTCTCTACTAAAAAATACAAAAAACTAGCCGGGCGAGGTGGCGGGCGCCTGTAGTCCCAGCTACTCCGGAGGCTGAGGCAGGAGAATGGCGTGAACCCGGGAGGCGGAGCTTGCAGTGAGCTGAAATCCGGCCACTGTACTCCAGCCTGGGTGACAGAGCGAGACTCCGTCTCAAAAAAAAAAAAAAAAAAAAAAAAAAAGAAATCCACCCCCATGATCCAATCACTTCCCAGCAGGCTGCATCTCTAACACTGGGGATTATAACTCGACACGTGATTTGGACAGGGATAAATATCCAAACTATATCATTACACCCCTGGATCCTCCCAAATCTCATATTCTTCTCACATTGCAAAGTACAACCATGCCTTTCTAACAGTCTCTCCAAGTCTTAACTCATTCCAGCGTTAACTCAGAAGTCCAAAGTCTCATGTGAGAAAAGGCAAGGCCTCTCTACCTATGAGCCTGATAAAATAAAAAACAAGTTAGTTATTTCCAAGGTAAAAAAGATGCAGGTATTAGGTAAAATTCCCATTCCAAAGAGAGAAATTGGTGAAAAGAAAGGGATTGGAGGCCCCATTCGGGTTTGAAACCCAGCAGGGGAATCATTAAATCTTACAACTCCAAAATAATCTCCTTTGATGCTATGTCCCATATCCAGGGCACACTGGTGCAAGGAGTGAGCTCCCAAGGCCTTGAGCAGCTCTGCCCCTGTGGCTTTTCAGGGTTGAGGCCCCACAACCGCTTTTTTGGGTTGATGTTGAGTGCCTGTGACTTTTCTGGGCTGAGGGTGCAAGCTGCTGGTGGATCTAGTATTCTGGTGTCTGAAGGATAGTGGCCCTCTTCTTACAGCTCCACTAGGCAATGGCCCAGTGGGGATTCTGTGTGGGGGCTCCCACCCCACATTTCCCCTCTGATTACCCTAGTAGAGGTCCTCCATGAGGGCTCTGCCCCTGCAGAAGGTTTCTGCCTGGACATTAAGGCTTTTCCATATATCTTCTTATATCTAGGTTGAGACTCCCAAGCCTCAACTCTTGCCCTCTGTATACCAGCATGCTTAATACCTTGTGGAAGCTGCCAATGCTTAGGGCTGTACCCTCTGAAGCAGCAGCCTGAGCCCCTTTGAGCCACAGCTAGAGCTAGAATCACTGGGATGCAGTGAGGAGTGTCCAGAGGCTGTGCAGGGCAACCAGGCCCTGGTCCTCGTCCAGTAAACCATTCTTCCTTTCTAAGCCTCCCAGCCTATGATGAGAGGGGCTGCTGTGAATACATCTGAAATGCTTTTGAGGTCTCTTCCCCATTTTCATGGCTATTAACACTTGGCTCCTTTTTACCTACAGAAATTTCTACAGCCTGCTCAATTTCCTCCCCTGAAAATGGACTTTTCTTTTTTACTGTATGGCCAGGCTACAAATTTGCCAAACTTTTATGCTCTGCTTCCCCTTTAATATAGGTTCCAGCTTTAGGTCATTTATTTGCTCATGTATATGAGCATAGGTTTTTAGAAGCAGCCAGACCACATCTTGAATGCTTTACTACTTACAAATTTCTTCTGCCAGATACCCTAAATCATCACTATCAAGTTCAAAGTTCCAGATTCCTAGGGCAGGGGCACAATATAACCAATTTCTTGTTAAGGCATAACAAAAGTGACCTTTGCTCCAGTTCCTCCCAAATTTCTCATTTCAATTAGAGACCTGATCAGCCTGGCCTTCACTGTCCATATCACTATCAGCATTTTGCTAACAATTATTCAACCAGTCTCTAGGAAGTTACAAACTTTCCCTCATCTTCCTGTCCTCTTCTGAGCCCTCCAAACTCTCCCACCCTCTGCCCCTTACTCAGTTCCAAAGTTGCTTCCACATTTTCAGGTATCTTTAAACCAATGGTTCACTCCTGGTACTAATTTTATGTATTAGTCAATTCTTGTATTGCTATAAAAATACCTGAGACTGGGTAATTTATAAAGAAAAGAGGTTTAATTGGCTTACAGTTCTGAAGGATGTACAAGAAGCATAGCAACATCTTCTAGGAAGATCTCAGGGAGCTTCCAATTATGACAGAAGGCAAAGGGGGAACAGGGTTCTTACATAGCAGGAGCAGGAGCAAGACAGAAAGGGAGCAGGGAGGTGTCAGACACTTTTAAACAACTAGATTTCATGAGGCCTCACTCGCTATCACAAGGACAGTACCAAGGTGATGGTGCTAAATCATTAATGAGAAATTCACTCCCATGATCCAATCACTTCCAATTTGACAAGAGATTTGGTGGGGACAAAAATCCAAACTATATCACCATCTTAAGACTTAGTGCCACCTGGTTACCTAGATATTTTTGGAGGGGGCGGTTGAGAAAGGTCATTTTCTATCCTTCTACTTTAAACACTTACCGAAGCAGTCTTCCAATCCAAGACAATGCTATTCTTGAGAGAAATTCTAGTGACCAAATTTGTCTCCAACTCATTTCATAAAAATGTGATTATTGCTGTTACTGTCATAAAGCAGATATGAATATGGCATGACTAAGTGAAAAGAATGTAATACCAGATGGCGAAGAGAAGAAGACTGTTTTATTGAACTTGACCTGTATATCTAGAACAAAGCTAGGTATTTTATATATGTTGCTTTATTTAGTGCTCACAATAACCATGTGAGGTGTGTCATTATTAGCTCCATATTACAGATGAGAAAAATGAGGACCAGAGAGTTTAAGTGACTTCAGCTACTAAAAAGAAACCTTAGTATTTAAATTGAGATTTCTTTGACTTCCAACTTTATGTAATTTTCCCTATACTGACACATGCCTCTGAATCTAGAGTCTGAGACCCAAAGTTCTATTACTAGTGATCCTTGAAAAAGTCATGTTCACTCTGTGAGTTTCACCTCCTTATGTATAAAACAGAAAGGCTGGATAAAATGGTTTCTAAGGGCTATTTGAGTACAGAAAATATGATGTTCTGTGACCTTTCCTTATGCCACATTTCAAGTGCTCAATAGCCACCTGTGACTAGTGGCCACTCTACTGGGAAGCACAGATATAGAACATTAACTTTATCACAGGAAATTCTATTAGACAGTACTCACACAATAACAAATGTGTTGAGTGAAAAAGCGGACTTAAGCTGTTTAAAGTTATTTAACGGGAGATTTAGTATGAGAGGCTTTCCTGAGGAGAGGGACATTTGAGTTCAACTTTCAATCAGAAATAACTAAGCAAATATTCCCAGCTGATAACCTTTCTACAGATACTTCCTACTGTGAGGTAATGTGACTCTTGTTGAGTGACAGCTATGAGGTTGTCTAGGATATAAAGGAACTTACCTTCTGCCCTCAATGGACCCAGCCTTGCCTAAGCGAGAGAGAACAGAATAGAGGCAGGTAGGGAGCTGTTTCACAACTGTGCCTGTTAAAGTCAGGATGGTAGAACCTGGGACCATGAATTATTGTAAATGAACTGCATGCGTTTTGGTGTTTACTTACATATCCTTTTTTTTTTTTTTTTTAAATATTGGGAGATCCCAGCCTAAGTATCAATATTAAGTTTGATGGGACAATGGTATGACTCATATTGATAGAGTATTAAGAAAAAGAGATCAAGCAGGGGAAAAGCTGAGCAGGAGAAAAGCTGTCTGTTCTTGGGTGCCTGCATTCTGTCAGAAGCTACATGCTCTGTGAGCTTCTCTAGTCTGCACTGGAGGGGATAATGATAGTTAGATATCCAAACATCTGTAGGCAGAAAGTTAAGTTCAAATTCACAACCTGGCCAAGATGAAACCTGTGTGGCAATTTGATATATCTTCAAGTTAATTGCCACACAGAATGTATCTTCCTCTGTCTGTTACCGTCTGCCTCTCTTCTTCTATCTCTATTACCTATCATTATCATCTATCATGTATCTGTATCAATTCTCCAGAAGTACTAGGCAGAATCTCCAATGCTATACACATCCCAAATCATTGCTTTCTGTATATTCCACTCAGGCCTTGATTCTTCCTCTGACCAGGACTCCACAGAGCAAGGTGTAGGAAGGCCAGGTGCTTTTCTACAGTGCCAATGCCATGACCTAGGAATATTTCATATTTACTTTGCAGAGGGAGAAAACAAAGTCTCCACAATATGAATTTCACTTGATTGATAGATTACATGATATCACCACAATTGGCCATGTCAGTAAAAATCACCAATTAAAAACTGTGTATTTGTATGATAGAAATGGAGGAAAATCAAATTGATTGCATGAACTTTCCAACATTCAGCCAATTATATTAATATCATGTGAATGTCATGGTATTGCAAATGAGAATGACTCAGTTCTCCAAACAATTCCCAGTTTTTGAACCTTCAGGAACAACTGTGTCAGCCTCTGCAAATCTGCCATCTGTTTGTCTCACTTGTATTATTGATGTGCTTTTTAAATGTCTCCCATTGCTACTGTTTTTTCTAAGGAAGGGATGATTTGTTTCTGAAGGTGATATTCTCTTTAAAAAGTACCATTTCTTCCTCTTTGATGTAGAATCTTGCTTGTAGCAGCTCCTCAGAGACCTTGACTCACTAGTTATAGCTAGAATCCAGGTCCTGTCCCTCTCAGTTTTCATTGCATGCTCTGAGCTTTGTCAGAGCCATTCTGTATTTGATTTATCTCCTGCCAGGATGGTGGCTACATATTCAATCTGTGTGCCAAGTGCTTCTGAGGTTGCCTTCCCATACCAGATAATTTAATTTCTCCATTTTTAGAAAACAAAGAGTAAGCTACCTTATTAACTGGAAAGTTGCTTATTCGGGGGATGAGATGATCCCTCTGAATCTTAAGAAGAAGCTCATTTTGTTCCTGAGGTTCAGTTCTCCTTCTTAAAGTCTTTCTGCAACTCTCCCATTCCCTACTGCCATATACATCCTCACATACAGGTACACTGACACGTACTTCCAATTCTTCAAGTTCTGTGAGTTGTTTGAGGCCCAGTTTAAGTCTCCTCTCCTCCATCGATTCTTCTCTAATTAGGAAATCTGAATTTTTTCTCTCTTCTCCTACAGCATCTATTGTCTGCAACACAATTTAACCTTCACTTATTATAATAACTTGTGCTATTCTCTTTTAATTAGAGAGTAAATTATTTGAGGGCTCAGTCCATGTATTATATATTTTCTCCTAGTGATTGCTTTATTCATTTATCTATTCAACAAACATTTACTGAACACTTTTACATTAGATCTTGTGTTAGGTACTGATGCTACAAAGGTGACTACTACAAAGATGAATAGGATATGGTTCTTGCCCTCAAGGAGTACCTGGCCTAGTAGGGGAGATAAACACATAAACATATAAGTGCAGTAATGTACTAGGTACTATAATAAAAGTCAAATTAGGGGACAAAGAAAACACAAAGAAAGGAGTGGGGGCCCGTCCTACTTTAAGGAGGCAGGAATGGCTTCATAAAGGAGATGATGATTGATTGAGCTGGGTTTTCAAAGCTTAATCCACATTTACTTGGCAAGAAACAGGTGTATTCCAAACACTGAGAGAATCAGAAGGAAAGTAATAGGAGCTTGAAAAACTATGAAACTTATAGAGAAGCTGTAAGTGGTTTGATGCAACTGGAAGGCACTTGAGTGGAGGCTGGTGGTGTAACTAGTGAGATCACACTGGAGAGGTATCTGGAATTGGACTATGAAGGGCCTTGTCATGTTAAGAACATTGAACCTTAGGCTGCAGGTAAAGGTGAGCCATTGTATAATTTTATACAGAGGAGTTACATGATCTGATTTGTGATTTTAAAAGATTACTCTGATAACATGGAGGCCAATCAGAAGGCTGAAATAATGAGGGACTGATAGACTGAGTACCATAGCAGTAGAAATTGAGAGGAAACACAGATTTTAGAGGTATAGAGAGTCAAACTTGACAGGACTTAGTGATTTATTGGATAGGAAGGACCAGAGACAGGGAAAAGAAGTCTGATGAATCTCAGGTTTGTGGTTGGGACCTCTGGGTGGGTGGTGGTGCCACTCATTGACACAAGAAACAGGGAAATAAGCCTACTCCCTCATGGTTCCCCAACCCCCTGCAATCCCATGCAGGTCCATAGTAGGTGCTCAATAAATACATTATATTTATTTAATTTTATTCTGTTAAGAGAGAGGAATGTCTTGCTTTTTCTTTGTGTCCTGCCATAGTTTATAAGATTTCCAGTAGTTGTAGGGAAATTTCATGGCTTTTTGGTTGCTGCTACCTTGCTCTCTCTGCAGTTAGATCTGGTTTTTCATTTATGTGTCTCTAGTGCAGGTCCTGGATTCATTACTCAGCTTGCCTTTTTGTTGTTTTTGTTAGTGCTACACACTTCTGATCTTTGTCCATATATATGATTTAATAATAGTAATCACTCACATTTGAGAAGTGATTTAGAGTTTATGAGGCATGTTCAAATATGATTATCTCCTTTGATCCCTATTACTATACTGTAAAGTAGGCAGTGAAATAGATTTAATTGTGCATGTTTTATAAGTAAAAATAATTTAGCCAGTGGTGATGTGACCTGTCAAAGATCACACAGTAGTAAGTAGCATAACTGGGATTCTGATTGCTTCCATATCCATTGTATTTTAATTTTACAATCTTGATCCTTGCCTTGCTCTCTGCTATCCATGTGCATCCAGACTCCTTATAGCCTGACTGATTTCTGCCCTCCACCTTCTTCTGACCTCTAGTTGTTTTCTGTGCCTTAGGTCCA
Organism: Macaca thibetana thibetana; assembly: GCF_024542745.1. Classification (NCBI taxonomy): domain Eukaryota; kingdom Metazoa; phylum Chordata; class Mammalia; order Primates; family Cercopithecidae; genus Macaca; species Macaca thibetana. The sequence continues at coordinate 116,076,520 of NC_065598.1, forward strand.
CTGTGACCTTCTGTTTCCAGTAATCTCTCTTGCCTTAGACCTGTAGCTTACCTTGCGTATCCGAATCTATTTTGTCTCTCCAAGTCCAGGCATCTTGCTCTGTCTCTCCAGTTCTTTTACTTACAGTCCTGGAAGTGACACAGCAGGACTTGCAGATGGATTTGTGGCACTAGAAAACTTTTCTTCCCAAGAACATAGGGCGACACCCACCTTCAGTCTGTTGGAAGGAAATCTGACCTGAAGAAATACAGGGCATTGGACTATGTTACTTGTAAATTGTTTAATTTGTGAATCTGAGCAGTGAAAGATGACAGATACAATGAAGAAGGCAAGTTTTCTAACCCACAGCCTGCCCCCTCTCCAGCACAGATCTCTTTTAAGGTTGTCCAGTGAGGTCCATTGTATGAGCTTCAGTCTCCCTGTGAGCACATGAATCTCTTGATTCAAATGCTTGTGATTGAATATTTTGGAGCATTTAATATTCATGTGATAGCAGCAAACATTTAGTATTTGTATGGTAGCTTTCAAGATGCCTTCTCAACACTGAAGTAGTTTAGTGTGACTCAGTGGGAGTCAGGGTCCTTAGCACTTTTGAGTTTTATAGTTGAGTAGCAAGTACTTGTGAAATACCTACTGTGTAACAGGGATGTTATAAACAAACACTTTGCCCTTGAGCCTACCATCTAGTTGGTAAGATATATTATACATTTGTTTTATCCTGACTAAGCAGTGTACAACACAATTATAAATCTATGCTAGGAAGTTTGGAACAGAAAATGAGATATGAGCAGAGTTAAGGAAGCTTCCTAAAAATGATGACATTTGAACTGAGCCTTTAAGAGTGGGTAAGACTTTGAATTCAGAGTGTGTATGAGTCAGCATTGACGCTGATATTTTGGGATGACAGAATGGCATGATGGAAACCCCATATTTAATTCTTTTTCAAAGAGTATTTTTCTCCATCTCAGGTGACAAGTTCAGGGGGGTGTGTCAAAGCGGGCTTTCTTAGTGATGCCAGATATTACACCGTAAGTTCCCCCAATTGACAGTTGTTTCTTTTGCAATATGATTTTAGGCTGTGGTGTGAACGTAGCCTAGGAGATCCCTTTCTCAAGTCAGGTTTCAACTCCAAATGAAAACTAACTTTGTACTTTTGAGAAAATTGTTCTAAGAAGACAGTGCTGCTAAAACATGGGCTAGAATAGAAAAGTTAACTTTGTGTAGCTCAGAGATGCAATTTTCTCTTCTTCCTTGGCAAAGATGATGCTGTGACTGGGGAGCCTTCTCAGAGTGACAGAACTGTGTGGGCTGAAGCTCCAGTTTGATCATGAGGGGGTGGGAGATGGAATTTTTTTTTTTCTCTATGATGGGTTCTGATGCAGACAACTATATGCTCTGGGAGTTATTGTTGGGGGCCTTATATGATGTATACCTTGTTTCTCAGTGGAACGTTATGCAGCAAACAGCTTCTGAAATGTGTTTTTGCAAGTGGGGCAGGGGGCACAATGTGCTAAGCAGTAGAAATAATAACTTTTTGAATAGAACTATTTTTTTGGAGCTGTGGCCTTTAGAAATGCTGTATCTGTTATCAAACCTAATTACCTCACCCAGTGTTCTACTTTTTCAAATGTTTTCCTAGATGCTAGGGTAGAATTGAGGTAAGATATTCTCTCTTGCAATTCGGTTAGCTGGAGAGATATTATTAAACAAAAATGGGAAAAGATAGTTTGCCCTTGGCCAACTGTGAACTTGGCAACATATGTCTGTTAATTTCATACCTTCCTATTGGTTTTCCGTCTCCCCTCTTAATATTCTCCCCTGGGGAATCTAGAATCCCCCTCTGTTAAGTCTTTAATGTGACCTCAGTGGTGACTTACAGGGAGAGGGGAGTATGCATGGGATGCAGTATGCAGGAATGGTGGTAGGACTGCCTCATATAAAGGGCTCTGCCTCAATAATGGTAGGAAGTAGTCCAAACATAAGATCCTGAAAGTATAGCAAATTCTTGTCCAGTATGGGCTGTTGTCTATGCCCAAGGATAGAAATTGATCGATGGAGTCAATCTGGGCTCCTCTTAGGGGCTCACATGTTTTACTTCTGAATAGACAAGGTGCACACATATTATGAAGAGCTAGAAAAAAAATTAAAATGGAGACTAAGAAAAATAATCTTAAGGACTTGTTCAGGATGGATTCAGTGGGAGAGAAATTAGTATCTAGAGGGTAGAAAAATTGAAGTAGCTAATATGTATTGAGACCTTACTATATGTCAAGCATTTTATATAAAGTTCTTATTTAATTCTCATGATAAGCCTATGAGGTAGGTAGTTTTATTACTCACACTTTACATATAGGTAAAGTGAGAATAAGTTGCCTAAGGTCAGAGATCTGGTAAATAATTGAACCATTCATTGACTGATTGATTTTTATTGTGGTAAAAACATGTAACATAAAATTGACCATCTTAACCAAATACATTCTGAACCAGGATTTATTTTATTATTTATTATTTATTTAACTCATTATTTTTGATTCACAGGGTACCTGTGCAGGTTTGTTACAGGGGTATATTGCATGATGCTAAAGCTTGCACTTCCACTGATCTATCACCCAGATAGTAAACATAATACCCGATAGGAAGTTTTTCAGCTCTTTCCCCACTCCCTTCCTCCCTCTTTTTGAAGTCCCTAGTGTCTATTTTTCCTATCTTTATGTCCATGTGTACTTAATATTTAGCTCCCACTTATAAGTGAGAACATGAGAAACTTAGTTTACTGTTTCTGTGTTGGTTTGCTTAGGATAATCCCTCCAGCTGCATCCATATTGCTGCAAAGGATATGATTTCATTCCTTTTTATGGCTGCATAGTATTCCATGGTGTGTGTGTGTGTGTGTGTGCATGCATGCACATGTGTGTGCATGTGTTGTGTGTATCACATTTTCCTTATCTAATTCACCATTAATGGGCACCTAGGCTGATTCCATGTCTTTGCTGTTGGGAATAGTGTTGCAATAAACATATGAGTTCAGGTTTTGTTTTGGTAGAATGATTTATTTTCCTTTGGGTATATACCCAGTAATGGTATTGCTGGGTTGAACGTAGTTCTACTTTTAGTCCTTTGAGAAAATTCCAAACTACTTTCCACTGTGGCCGAACTAATTTACATTCCCACCAATGGTGTATAATTGTTCCCTTTTCTCCACAGTGACACCAACTTCTGTTATCTTCTGACTTTTTAATAATAACCATTCTGACTGCTGTGGCATGGTCTCTCATTGCGGTTCTGATTTCCATTTCTCTGATACTTAGTGATGTTGAGCGTTTTTTCATATGCTTGCTGACCTCTTGTATGTCTTCTTTTGAAAAGTGTCTGTTCATGTCCTTTGACTACTTTTTAATGAGGTTCTTTTTCTCCTTTCTGACTTGTTAAGTTCCTTATAGATTCTGAACCAGGATTTATGTTTAATTGTATTTATAAAATAAAATTATTGAATTAGGAAAATAAATGTCAGATGGGAGGTAGGACTGACTTGCAGCTCCCACTTGGTTGAACAGAACAGCATGTGGAGACTGACATCGTAAACATTTGCTCCAAGAACTACTGCAGGAACATGCTAGGAAAACTGAAAGAATTCACAGACCCTTTGAAAGAAGTGGCTTGGTGCTGCAAGTTCCATGAGACAGCCAAAAAACTGAATGCCCAAAGTGTGAGAGAAGGAAAGTACACCTCTGAACACACATCCTCACTGGGGAACCTGAAAATCCACATCACAGGAGAAAGATTTAGCCTTACCTAGAGCTGAAATGAATCTAGAGAGATGAGTGAAATATAAAAGTAGAATAAGCAACAGGGAGAGCCCTGTAGGCACTCCTGGTCCCCAGACATGATCAGGGGAGCCAATTCTGACTTTATCTCACAGGGATCTTTGGGGAGGACTGCCAGTAGAATTGGGGAAGGACCACAGGGTTAAGGAAACTTCTAGCTAGACTTTGTAGTAATTTTGACTGAGCACAAATTTTTCTGGGCAGAATGTAGTAGGGTTTAAGGGGGCAAATGGGAAGTGCAGATATTAGCACAGAAGCCACAGCAGGCAGGGAGGGGTGAGGCCTGAAAGCCCTGCTTGTTTTCTCAGTGGGGAGGCTTGTATCCTGGGGCAAGATCTCAGCCCTGCTCACTGGCTGCCTGGATATAAACTCTGTGCTTGTTGGTGGGGCACAGTGGGAGTGAGACTGGCCTTGCTGGCTGCATAGGAGGTGGGTGAGGCCTTTTACTACAAACTTTCCCCCACTTCCATGGCTACCTGTATGATGCAGCAGACGCAACCATAATCCCCCTGGGAGCATAACTTCACTGGCCTGAGAACCACACCCGCATCCCCCACAGTGGCTGCAGCAAGCCCTGCCCAAGGAGAGTCTGAGCTCAGACACATCTACCACTGTCCCCACCTGATAGTCTTTCTCCACATTTCCTGGTAGCCAAAGACAAATGACATAATATATTGGGAGCTCTATGGCCCTGCCCATTGCCTGAGAAACCTGAATACTTATCCAGTTGACCTTAAGACTAGCTTGTATCCACCCCTATACTGTTGCAGCTGATGCTCTCCTAAAAGCACCATCTCCTGGCTAGAGGCCAACGAACTGGAGCCATTACAACAACTCATAAAAGAATAACCCTGCTCCGGCCGGGCGCAGTGGCTCCTGCCTATAATCCCAGCACTTTGGGAGGCCGAGGTAGGTGGATCACGAGGTCAGATCAAGACCATCCCAGCTAACACAGTGAAACCCCATCTCTACTAAAAATCCAAAAAAAAAAAAAAGAAAAAAAAGAAAAAAAAAAAAAGCCAGGCATGGTGGTGGGCACCTGTAGTCCCAGCTACTCGGGAGGCTGAGGCAGGAGAATGGTGTGAACCTGGGAGGTGGAGCTTGCAGTGAGCTGAGATCGCACCACTGCACTCCAGCCTGGATGACAGAGCAAGACTCCATTTCAAAAAAAAAAAAAAGATTAACCCTGCTCCAAGAAAAGAGAAAATAATAGGTAATTTCACCTCCTGTAACATCTTGGCTAACCAGAGGTCCTGAGTCTGTCCATGTGACACCTTCACTGCTAGTACAACCAGCATTTGAGAAAACTAATGCACTAAACAAAACTACAACCAAGGACCCTCACAGAGTCCACTTTATTACCCTGCTACCTCCACGAGAGTGGGTACTGGTATCTATGGCTCAGAGACCTGAAGACGAATCACACCACAGGACTCTGTGCAGATAATCCCCAGTACCAACCTGCAACCAGGTAGCTCCATTAAGTGGCTAGACCCAGAAGAATAATAACAATCACTGCATTTCAGGTCTCAGGAAGCTCCATCCCTAGGGGAAGGGGAAGAGCACCACATCAAGGGATCAACTCATGGGATAAAAGAACCTGAACAGCAGCCCTTGAGTCCAAGATTTTTCCTCTGACATAGTCTACCCAAATGAGAAGGAACCAGGAAAGCAATTCTAGTAATATGACAAAACAAGGTTCTTTAACACCCCCAAAAGATCACACTACCTCACCAGCAATGGATCCAAACCAAGAAGAAATCCCTGAATTTCCAGAAAAAGAATTCAAAAAGTCAATTACTAAGCTACTCAAGAGGCACCAGAGAAAGGTGAAAACCAACTTGAAGAAATATTTAAAAATACAGAATATGGATGCAAAAATCACCAGAGAAATAGCAAAAATAAAAAGTAATAATAACTTCTGAAAGTGAAAGACACACTTAGAGAAATGCAAAATACACTTGAATGTTTCAACAACAGAATCAAAGAAGTAGAAGAAATAACTTCAGAGCTCAAAGACAAGGCTTTCAAATTAACCCAATCTAACAATGACAAAGAAAAAAAGAATTAAAAAAACACAAAGCCTCCAGGAGTTTGGGATTATGTTATGTTACCAAACCTAAGAATAATTGATGTTCCCAAGGAGGAAGAGAAATCTAAAAGATTAGACAAGTTATTTGAGGGAATAATTGAGGAAAATTTCCCTGGCCTTGCCAGAGACCTAGACATCGAAATAGAAGAAGCTCAAAGATACCCAGGAAATTTATTGCAAAAAGATAATCGCCTAGACACATAATCATCAGGTTATGTAAAGTCAAGACAAATAAAAGAATCCTAAAAGTTGTGAGACAAAAGCATCAGGTAACGTATAAAAGAAAAACTATCAGATTAACAGCAGATTTCTCAGCAGAAACCATACAAGCTAGAAGAGATTGGAGTTTTACCTTTAGCCTCCTTAAACAAAACAATTATCTGCCAAGAATTTCATATCCAACAAAACTAAGCTTCATAAATGAAGGAAAGATAAAAGTTTTTGTTTTTGGGACAAACAAATGCTGAGAGAATTTGCCGCTACCAAGCCAGTACTAAAAGAAATGCTAAAAGGAACTCTACATCTTGAAACAAAACCTTAAAATACATCAAAATAGAACCCCTTTAAAGCATAAATCTCACAAGGCCTATAAAACAATAACAAAATGAAAAAAATCAAGGTATTCAGGCAACAACTAGCATGATGAATAGATAGTACCTCACATGTTAGTACTAACATTGAGGGTAAATGGCCTAAATGCTCCACTTAAAAGATACAGAATGGCAGAATGGATAAGAATTCACCAACCAAGTATCTGCTGTCTTTAAGAGACTCACCTAACACATAAAGACTCATGTAAACTTAAGGTAAAGGGGTGGAAAAAGATATTCCAAGCAAATGGACACCAAAAGCAAGCAAAAGTAGCTATTCTTGTATCAGACAAAACAGACTTTAAAGCAGCAACAGTTACAAAGACAAAGAGGGCCATATAATGATAAAAGGACTAGTCCAGCAGGAAAATATCACAATCTCAAATACATATGCGTGTAACATTGGAGCTCCCAAGTTTATAAAACAATTACTAATAGAACTAAGAATTGAGATAGACAGCAACACAATAATAGTCAGGGACTTCAATACTAACTGACAGCAGTAGACAGGTCATCAAGAGAGAAGGTCAACAAAGAAACAGTGTACTTAAACTATACCCTAGAAAAAATGGACGTAACAGATATTTACAGAACATTCTGCCCAACAACACATCATCAGCACATGGAACATTCTATTCATTAGCACATGGAACATTCTCCAGGATAGACCATATGACAGTGCACAAAACAAGTCTCCGTACATTTGAGAAAATTGCAATTATAACAAGTACTCTCTCAGATCACAGTGGAATAGAATTGGAAATGAACTCCAAAAGGAAGCATTAAAACCATGCAAATAGATGAAAATTAAATTATCTGGTCCTGAATGATCATTGGGTCAATAATGAAATCAAGATAAAAATTAAAAAATTATTTGAACTGAACGATAATAGTGACACAACCTATCAAAACCTCTGGGACACAGCAAAAATCATGTTAAGAGGAAAGTTCATAGCCTTAAATGCCTACATCAAAAAGTCTGAAAGAGCACAAATAGGTAATCTAAGGTCACATCTCAAGGAACTAGAGAAACAAGAACAAACAAAATCCAAATCCAGCATGATTAAAAAAATAACAAAGATCAAAAGATCAAAATTGAAACAAAAAATACAAAAGATAAATGAAACAAAACACTGGTTCTTTGAAACAATAAACAAAATTGATAGGTTATTACTGAGTTTCACCAAGAAAATAAGAGAGAAGATCCAAATAAGCTCAATTAGAAATGAAGTGGGAGGTATTTCAACTGATACCACAGAAATCCAAAGGAACATTCAAGGCTACTATGAACACCTTTGTGTGCACAAACCAGAAAATCTAGAGGTGATGGATAAATTCCTGGAAATATACAACCTTCCTAGGTTAAAACAGGAAGAAACAGAAACTCTGAACAGACCAATAATAAGCAGTGAGATTGAAATGGTAATAAAAATGGCCAACAACAACAACAACAGGAAGTCCATGATCACATGGATTCACAGCTAAATTCTATCAGACATTCAGAGAAGAATTACTACCAATCCTATTGACACTATTCCAAAAGATAGAGAAAGAGGGAATCCACCCTAAATTATTCTGTGAAGCCTGCATCACCCTAATGCCAAAACTGGTAAAGGACATACATAAGAAAGAAAAAGAAAACAGACCAATATCCTGGGTGAACATAGATGCTGAAATCCTCAACAAAATACTAGCAAACCAAATCCAACATCATATCAAAAAGATAATCCGCCATGAACAGGTGGGTTTCGTACCAGGGATGCAGAATGGTTTAACATGCACAAGTTAATAAATGTGATGTACCACATAAACAGAATTTAAAAGAAAAATCACATGATTATCTCATGATTATCTCGATAGATACAGAAGAAGTGTTTGACAAAATCCAGCATCCCTTTATGATTAAACCCTTCAGCAAAATCAGCATAGAAAAGACTTACCTTGAAGTAATAAAAGCCATCTGTGACAAACCCACAGCCAGCATTATACAGAATGGGGAAAAGTTGCCGACATTCCCCCTGAGAACTGGAACATGACAATGATGCGCACTTTCACCACTTCTATTCCACATAGAACTGGAAGTCCTAGCCAGGTCATTCAGATAAGAGAAAGTAATAAAGGGCATCCAAATCGGTAAAAAGAAAGTCAAACTGTCACTGTTCACTGATGATATGATCATATACCTAGAAAACCCTAAAGACTCATTCAAAAAGCTCCTAGAACTGATAAATGTGTTTAGTAAAGTTTCAGGATACAACATCAATGAACGAAAACTAGTAGCACTCCTTTACACCATCAGCGACCAATCTGAGAATCAAATCAAGAACTCAACCCGTTTTAGAATAGCTGCAAACAAATAAAATACTTAGGATGACACCTAACCAAGGATGTGAAAGACCTCTACAAGGAAAACTACAAACCACTGCTGAAAGAAATTATCAATGACACAAACAAAAGGAAGCACATCCTATGCTCATGGATGGGTAGAATCAATATTGTAAAAATGACCATATGGCCCAAAGCAATCTACAAATTCAATGCAATTCCCATCAAAATACCATTATTGTTCTTCACAGTACTGGAAAATACAATCCTAATTTGGAACAAAAAAGCCCAGCCTGTATAGCTAACACAAGACTTAGCAAAAAGAACAAATCTGGAGGCATCACATTACCCGACTTCAAACCTTACTGTAAGGCTATAGTCACCAAAACAGCATGGTACTGGTATAAAAATAGGCACACAGACCAATGTAACAAAATAGAGAACCCAGAAATTAAGCCAAATACTAACAGCGAACCGATCTTCAACAAATCAAACAAAAACATAAAGTGGGGAATACACACCCTATTCAACAAATGGTGCTGGCATAATTAGCAAGCCACATGTAGAAAAATGAAACTGGACCTTCATCTCTCACCTTATACAAAAATCAACTCAATATGGATTAAAGACTTAAATCTAAGACCTGAAACCATAAAAATTCTAAAAGATAACATAAAAAAATCCTTCTAGACATTGACTTAGGCAAAGACTTCATGACCAACAACCCAAAAGCAAATGCAACAAAAATGAAGATAAATAGCTGGGATTTAATTAAACTAAAAAGCTTTTTCACAGAAGAAGAAATAATCAGCAGAGTAAACAGAAAATGGGAGAAAATATTTGCAAACTATGCATCTGACAAAGGACTACTATCCAGAATCTACAAGGAACTCAAACAAATCAGTAAGGAAAAAAATACAAATTATCCCATCAAAAAGTGGGCTAAGGACATGAATAGACAATTTCAAAAGAAAACATACAGATGGCCAACAAACATGAAAATATGCTCAACATCACTAATTATCAGGGAAATGCAAATCAAAACAACAGTGCAATACCACCTTACTCCTGCAAGAATGGCCATAATTTAAAAATAAAAAAAAATAGATATTGGTGTGGATGTTGTGAAAAGGGAACACTTTTACACTGCTGGTGGGAATGTAAACTAGTATGACCACTGTGGAAAACAGTATGGAGATTCCTTAAAGAACTAAAAGTAGATCTACCCTTTGATCCAGCAATTGCACTACTGGGTATCTACCCAGTGGAAAAGAAGTCATATGAAAAAACACTTGTACATGTATGTTTATAGCAGCACAATTCACAATTGCAAAAATATGAAACTAGCCCAAATGTCCACCAATCAACATTTTCTAGATTTAAAAAATGTGGTTTATATACACCATGGAATACTAGTCAGCCATAGACAGGAACAAAATAATGGCATTTGCAGCAACCTGAGTGGAGTTGGAAGCCATTCTTTTGTTTTATTTTTTAATTTTTTTTTTTTTTTTTTTGAGATGGAGTATCACTCTGTCCCCCAGGCTGGAGTGCAGTGGTGCAATCTTGGCTCACTGCAAGCTCTGCCTCCCGGGTTCATGCCATTCTCCTGCCTCAGCCTCCTGAGTAGCTGGGACTACAGGCGCTCACCACCACTCCCAGCTAATTTTTTGTATTTTTAGTAGACACAAGGCTTCACCGTGTTAACCAGGGTGGTCTTCATCTTCTGACCTCACGATCTGCCCGCCTCGGCCTCCCAAAGTGCTGGTATTACAGGTGTGAGCCACCATGCCCAGCCAGAAGCCATTATTCTAAGTGAAGTAACTCACGAATGGAAAACTAAGCATCATGTATTCTCACTTATAAGTGGGAGCTAAGCTATGAGGACACAAAGGCATAAGAATGACAGTGGTCTTTGGGGACTCAGGGGGAAGGGTGGGATGTGGATGAATGATAAAAGACAACACATTGGGTACAGTGTACACTGCTCAGGGGATAGGTGTGCCAAAATCTCAGAAATTTCCACGAAAGAACTTATCCATGTAATCAAACACCACCTGTTCACACACACACACAAACTATTGAAATACAAAATAAAATAATTATTCAGCAAAGACACATTTTTTTTGGTGTACACTGGTATGAGTTTTAACACATATACAGGTTCATGAAACTACCATCACAATGAGGATACAAAACAGTTTTATCTCCCTAGAAAACTCTGTCATGCTAGTCTTTTACTCTTACACCCTCTGCCAGTTATTCCATCACTATGATTTGTCTTTCCCAGAAAGTTGTATACATGGACTCATACAATATATAACCTTTCAAGATTGGTCCTTTTCAGTCAGCAAAATTCTTTAGAGATTTATCCAGGTTGTTGCATGTCCATTCCTTTTTATTGCTGGGTAGTATTCCATTTTATGGATGTACCACTGTTTATTTATCCATTCATCTGTTAATAGTCATTTGGATTGCTTTTGATTTTTGGCAATTATCAACAGAACCTCTATAAATATTCATGTGCAGATAATCTGAGGAGTTGGATTGCTGGTTCATATGGTAAGTGTATGTTGAACTGTACAAGAAATGGCCAACTCATTTTCCAGAGTAGCTGTACCATTTTGCATTCTCATAAGTGATATATGAGAATTGTAGTTTCTCTACATCCTGATTGGCACTTGCTATTGTCAGTATTTTTTATTTTAGCTAGTCTAATAGATACATAGTGGTATCTCATCATGGTTTCAATTTGAATTTCCCTAATGGCTAACAATGTTGGATGTCATTTTATTTTAATTAATTAAGCCATTTGCCATTTATCTTCGGTGAAGTATCTGGTCAAGTCTTTTGCAAATTTTTGTATCAGATTGTTTTTCTTACTATTGAGCTTTGAGAGTTCTTTATACATTTTGTATATAAGTCTTTTGTCAGATATGTGATTTGGACTTATTTATTTATTTTGAGACGGAGTCTCACCCTGTCGCCCAGGCTGGAGTGCAGTGGCACGATCTCAGCTCACTACAAGCTCCACTTCCCGGGTTCACATCATTCTCCTGCCTCAGCCTCCTGAGTAGCTGGGACTACAGGCGCCTGCCACCACTCCCGGCTAATTTTTTGTGGGTGTTTTCAGTAGAGATGGGGTTTCACTGTGTTAGCCATGATGGTCTCGATCTCCTGACCTTGTGATCTGCCTGCCTCGGCCTTCCAAAGTGCTGGAATTACAGGCGTGAGCCACCGAGCCCAGCGGAGATTTGCACTTTTTATCTTAGTTTGTAGCTTATCTTTTTTATTCTCTTAATAGTGTGTTTTGCCAAACACTCTTCTATCAACTTTAAATTCAATAAAGTAGACTTTCTTTTATAGATTATATTTTTGGTATCATATCTAAGAACAATTTATAATAACAAAAAACAGATATAAAATTACTTAGGAATAGTGTCCCTGAATAATTTTAATAACGTTATTGAGGCATATTTTGTATATGATGTAATTCGCTCTTTTAAAGTATACAATTCAATGATATTTTAGAACAGAATTTACCAAGTTCTACAACCATCATCATGAATCAGTTTTAGAACCTTTTTTATCACCCCAATATGATCACATCTCTATATATTTACTGTTATCTCCATTGACCCCTAAACCTGCTCTAGGAAACCACTAATCTACTTTTTCTGTAGTTTTTCTGGCACCATTTATCTTTATTAAAAATCTTACATTGTGGCAAAAACATATAACATAAAATTTACTGTTTTAACCATTTATAAGTATACAGTCCAGTAGTATTAATTATATTCACATTATTGTTTTACCAATTTCTAGAACTTTTTCATCTTGCAAAACTGAAACTCTATGCCCTTTAAACAACAGCTCCCCATTTGCCCTTGTCTACAAGCTCTTGGCAGCCACCATTCTGCTTTCTGTTTCTATGAAATTGACTTCTCTAGATACCTCTTATAAGTGGAATTGTACAATAAATGTCTTTTTCTGACTGGCTTATTTTACTTAATGTAATGTCCTCAGGTTCATCCATATTGCAGCTTGTGTCAGAATTTCCTTCCTTTTTGAGGCTGAATAATATTCACCCTTAAAATAATATTGTATGAATATATCACATTTTGTTTATCCATTCATATATCAATAGACACGTGGGTTGCTTCTACTTTTTAGCTATTGCAAATGATTCTGCTATGAACATAGGAGTACAAATATCTCTTTGAGACTCTGTCAGCATCATTATTTTGAAAAGACAGTATTGTCCCCATTAAATGGAATCTTCACCTTTGTTAAAATCAATTTACCATATGCACATGAATCGAATTCTGGATTATCTGTTATCTTTCATTGAGCTATATATTTATCTTTTTGCCAATACCAATGTTAATATTTTAGTTCTTTTTTTTTGTTTTTCTTTTGGAGAGAGAGTCTCACTCTGTTGCCCAGGCTGGAGTGCAGTGGCGCGATCTCAGCTCATTGTAAACTCCACCTCCTGGGTTCATGCCATTCTCCTGCCTCAGCCTCCTGAGTAGCTGGGACTACAGGCACCCACCACCACGCCTGGCTAATTTTTTGTATTTTTAGTAGAGATGGGGTTTCACTGTGTTAACCAGGGTGGTCTCAATCTCCTGACATCATGATCTTCCCACCTCAGCCTCCCAAAGTGCTGGGATTACAGGCGTGAGCCACTGCACCCAGCCAATATTTTAGTTTTTTAGCATGTCTTAAATTTGGGTTGTATGAGTCTTCTAAATTTGTTTTTTCTCCAAAATATCTTTGGCTACTTTAGTCCTTTGCCTTTTCGCATAATTTTAGAATCAGCTTGTCTATATCTACAAAAGACCTAGCGGGGTTTCATTAAATTTATTACTTAGGAGAGAATTAAACATCTAAACACTCTTTCATCTAAAGACCTTTTGTGGAGTCTTTAAATACAAGAACATTTTATGTCTCTCCATTTATTTAAGTCTTCTTTGATTTATTTTATCAAAATTTTGTATTTCCAAGGCCTCAATGCACAGCAAAATTATCTTAAGTGTTTGTAAACTACAGATCTGAGGTATTACCTGGGAATATGTATTGTTAACAAACACTCCTGGTAATTCTGATGAAACAGATCCACAGAATGGTAGGCTGAGCGGAGTTTTACTTCTCTAGTTAGTGTCTCTGTATTAAAATCTACAGAGAATATTTTTCTTCCAGCCTTAGCACCAGGAAAGGTTTATTTCTTCTGATATCTAATATGCAGTTATCATATGGATAGTACAAGTATGTAAACTTAGCATATTACTTCTGTTTTCTTTGTTGGCTTCTAGTTTTTATCTTTATATCAGAATAGTAAGTATTTTTTTACCAGAGAAGATTAGATTATTATGGGACTCATATGATAAATATTGACTGAGCACTTACTATGCGCCACACACTTTTTATAGACATACAGGCATACCTCAGAGATGTTGAGGGTTGAGTTCCAGACCACCTTAATAAAGTGAATGTCACAAAGCTTTTGGTTTCCCGGTGCATATAAAAGTTATGTTTACACTGTACTGTAGTCCATTAAGTGTGTAATATCATTATATCTAAAAATGTGCATGTCTTAAAAATACTTTATTGCTAAAAAATGCTAGTGATTATCTGAGCCTTCTGCAAGTTGTAATCATTTTGCTGGCAGAGGGCCTTGCCTCTTTATTGACAGCTGCTGACTGATTAGTGTGGTGGTTGCTGAAGGTTGGGGTGACTATGGTAATTTATTAAAATAAAACAAGAATGAAGTTTGCCACATTGACTCTTCAAAAAAGTTTTCTCTGTAGATGCTGATTAATAACATTTTACTCATAGTAGAACTTTTCTTCAAAATTGAAGTCAGTCCTCTCAAACCTTGCTGCTGCTTTATCAATTAAATGTATGTAATATTCTAAATGTTTCGTTATTTCAGCAATGTTCACAACTTCTTCATCAGGAGCACATTTCATCTCAAGAGACCACTTTCTTTACTCATCCACAAAAAGCGACTTCTTATTCATTCAAGTTTTATCATGTGATTGCGGACATTCAGTCACATCTTCAGGCTTCACTTCTAATTCTGGTTCCCTTGCTATTTCCACTACATCTGTGGTTATTTTCCCCCATGAAATCTTGAACTCCTCAAAGTCATCCGTGGGGTGTTGGAATCAACTTCTTCCAGACTGTTAATCTTGGTATTTTGACCTCCTTCCATGAATCACAAATGTTCTTAATGGCATCTAGAGTGGTGAATCCTTCCCAGAAGGTTTTCAATTGACTTTGCCAAAATCCATCAGAGGAATCACTATCTATGGTAGCTACAGTCTAATGAAATGCATTTCTTAAATAATAAGACTTAAAATTGAAATTACTCCTTGGTCCATGGGCTGAAGAATAGCTATTGTGTTACCAGTCATGAAAACAACAATAATCTCCTTGTACATCTCCATCAGAACTCTTGGGTGACTAAATGCATGTCTCAATAAACAGTAATATTTTCAAAGGAATCTTTTTTTCTTGAGCACTAGGCATCAACAGTGGGCTTAACACATTCAGAAAACCATGCTGTAAACAGATGTACTGTCATCCCGGCTTTGTTGTTTCATTTATAGAGCACAGGCAGATTTAGTATAATTCTTAAGGGCCCTAGGATTTTCAGAATGGTAAATGAACTTTGGCGTCAGTTTAAAGTCACCAGTTGCACTAGCCCGTAACAAGAGAGTCAGCCTGTCCTTTGAAGCTTTGAAGCCAGGCATTGACTTTTCCTTTTTAGCTATAAAAGTCGTAGATGGCATGTTCTGCCGATGAAAGGCTGTTTTGTCTATATTTAAAATCTTCTGTTTAGTGTAGCCAACTTCAGCATTTACTTTAGCTAGATTTTCTGAATTACTTGCTGCACTTTTTATATCAGCACTTGCAGCTTCACCTTGCACTTTTGTATCACGAAGATGGCTTCTTTCCCAATCATCATGAACCAACCTCTGCTAGCTTCCAACATTTCTTCTGCAGCTTCCTCACCTTTCTCAGCCTTCATAGAACTGAAGGGAGTTTGGGCCTTTCTCTAGATTTGGCTTTGGCTGAAGAGAATGTTGTGACTGGTTATTTTGTATCCAGACCACTCATACTTTCTCCGTATGAGCAATAAGGCTGTTTTGCATTCCTGTCATTTGTGTGTTCACTGGAGTAGCACTTTTAATTTTCTTCAAGAACCTTTTCTTTGCATTCACAACTTGACTAACTTTGGTACAAGAGGCCTAGCATTTGGCCTGTGTCAGCTTTCCATGTGCCTTCCTCACTAAGATTAATTATTTATAGCTTTTGATTTAAAGTAAGAGAGGTGTAGCCCTTTCACTTGAACACTTAGAGGCCATTGTAGACTTATTAATTGGCTTAATTTCAATATTTTTATGTCTCAGGGAATAGGGAGTGCCAGGGACAGGGAGAGAAGTGAGGGAATGGCCAGTTGGTGGAGCAGTCAGAATACATACAACATTTATCAATTAAATTCACCATCTTATATAGACTTGATTCATTGCACCCCAAAACAATTACAGTAGTAACAACAAAGATCATTGATCACAGATCACCATAAAAGATACGAAAAGTTTGAAATATTGCAAGAATTACCAAAATGTGACACAGAGATACAAAGTGAGCACACGCTGTTGGAAAAATGGTGCCGATAAACTTGTTCTATATGAGGGTGCCACAAACTTTCAATTTATTTTAAAAAAGAAACCCAACGCAGTATTTGTGAAGCACAAAAAAATGAGGTATGCCTGTACATACCTCAAAATAACCCTATGTAGTAGGTACTGTTTTTTTCCCACTTTATAAATCAGGAAACTAAGGCTCAGTGAGATTCTATAACTTATTTAAGATTGTACATCTAAGGCCGGGTGCAGTGGCTCACGCCTGTAATCCCAGCACTTTGGGAGGCCAAGGCAGGCAGATTATAAGGTCAGGAGATCGAGACCATCCTGGCTAACATGGTGAAACCCCATCTCTACTAAAAATACAAAAAAATTAGCCAGGTGTGGTGGCGGGTGCCTGTAGTCCCAACTACTCGGGAGGCTGGGGCAGGAGAATGGCATGAACCTGGGAGGCAGAGCTTGCAGTGAGCTGAGATCGCGCCTCTGCACTCCAGCCCGGGTGACAGGGCAAGACTCTGTCTTAAAAAAATAAAAAGATTCTACATCTAAACTGGGATGTAAATTTGATTTTTTGACTTTATAGCCCAAGATCGTAACCATTAAAACTATGTTATTCAGGATGGGCCATTATGTTGCAGGAACAAACAACTTTGAAACTTATTGCTTAAGATAACAAAGGTTTATTTCTTATTCTTGCTACATATTTTTGGTTGCCTGAAGTTCTGATTCATGTCATCATCACTCCAGGATCCAGGCTGACAGAGCAAATGCTATTACTAGCATTGCTGGTCACCTTGACAGAGGGGAAGAAGAGAGTTTGTGATATATTACTCATTGGCTCTTAAAGCTTCTACCCATAAGTGACATATGTCATTTCCACTCAGGCATTGTTGGACAAAGCCAGTCACATGGAGATACCTAACAAGTGTGTGTTGAGGGGTGGGACTCAGGGTCAGGCCTGGAATGCAATCTCACTATAATGCTGGGAAGGAGGAGAAATGTAGGTATTTGTGGAGCAGCCCTAATGACTACCACAGCAGTTTTCAAAGGTGTTTATTGGTATAAAAGTATTACCATGATTATTAATGTTATTCTTACCTAAGAAGCAATGAGGTGGGTTTACATTTTTTGGCATGGTCTCTTTTATAAATCATATCATAAAGCCTACTTATGTGCTACAATTAAACAATAAATATATAAAACAAAGCAAATAACTGAGCAAGTTAGAATCTGAGCTGTTTTAATGGACAGATTTGAATGTAGCTTTCTTCTCATAGAAGGGTATGGTTTTTACCTTCTAGAAATATATTAAAAGAAAAAAATGACACTAGAAGGAATTAAAGTTTAATAAACGGGGTTATATATACAAATTGGAAAAAATGCTGTAAACAGTTAAAGAGGTTTACTCTGCTTTTGGGTCTGGCTGATTTGAGAGAAATTCCATGCATGTAATTGTCACAATGCCTAACATAGCCCCTTATAATTTTTATAGTGCTCCTACAGAATTACATGAACTAATACATGTGAAAGAGCTTTCTATAAACTGTAAATACTTTGCAAATGTAATCATTATTATTGCATAATCTTATTTGGTCCTTACAATTAGCCTGTGAAGTGGATATAATGCTGTTTGTTGTTGTTGTTTTAATTGTTCCCATTTTATAGTTGAGGGAACTCAGGTGTATTAAACTACTCTCCATGGTCGTGTGGTTGGTAAACAGAAAACTCAGAGTAGGACTCCACCCTGTGACTCCTAGGTCAGCCCTTTATCCACTGCACAGTGCTGCCTCTTCAGCCAAATTTTTGGGTGTAACTTAAATACGTAAGAGAAATTTAGAATGACCCAGTTGAAAGAGTAAAGAGTGGCCGGTCGTGGTGGCTCATCCCTGTAATCCCAGCACTTTGGGAGGCCAAGGCGGACAGATCACGAGGTCAGGAGTTTGAGACCAGCCTTGCCAATGTGGTGAAACCCTGTCTCTACTAAAATTACAAAAATTAGCTGGGTGTAGTGGCAGGTGCCTGTAATCCCAGCTACTCAGGAGGCTGAGGCAGTAGAATTGCTTGAACCCGGGAGGCGGAGGTTGCAGTGAGCTGAGATTGCCCCATTGCACTCTAGCCTGGGCGACAAGAGCAAAACTCTGTCTCAAAAAAAAAAAAAAAAAAAAAAAAAAAAGAAAAAAAAAAAAAAAAAGAAAGAGTAAAGAATTCTTAGTTTTCCAAAAACACAGTGGGCATTGTACAGGCAAATAAGTCAAGGAAACAGACCCTACTGCCTTCTGATAAGGAACTCCTGAAAGGACTGAATATTCTAAAGCCTAACATTAATAGTGAGAAAATGGTCTTTCCAAGGGGCCAATTAGAGGCTTGATAACCTGATATATTTTACAGAATGTCACAGCTCAAGAAGGCTGAAGAAAAGTAGTTATGCCTACCTTGAACAATTGCTCAAACTGAGTTAGTAGCATTGCTTCCATTTTTATGAAAGAGAATGCCTTTCTAATTTTAGAGTTCTTCAAGAGGTGGATGGGCTTTTGTGCAGAGGGAAGCTTTTCCCAGTGCTCATCTCAAGAGGTGCCTGTGAAATCATTTTATATCCTGTTTGGAAAAGGAAGACAATGTGGTAGAAATAAAAAAATGAGTTTGCATAAAAAGTTATCTTCCCCAGAAGAGATGGTAGAAATAGGGTTCTACAGCCATACTTATTACTTTTTTCCTGTTATAGAGCTATGTGTTATCAGTTTAATGTAGTTATTTGGATCCTTTAACTGTAATGTGTCTCCTGATGTTATACAGTAAGAACTATTTATTTAGCAGATCATTCAAGAAGGGATAGAGACTTTTTAACTCCTGGAGGGTGTTGGGTTTTTCCCAGCTTCTCAACAGCGCCATTGTAATTTATTTTGCAAATTCCAATTCTTAAAGCATTAAAAAGTAGCTTGTAAGACAACCTTTTTATTTTTGAATCCATTGTTTCCTCTGGTAAAACAGTAAATATTCCAAATACAAAGACCCAAGGAAAAGAAGAGAGTTCCCATCAAGGACCTGAGGTCTCTTTACAGGCTGGCAATTACTGTGTGTAGCTTTGTTTAAGTTACTGAGGTTGGATTATGTCCTGAGAAGCCATTTTTCAAATTTCGTTTTACCCAAAATTTTACATGTACTTTAAAAGTAGGAATTCCATCTAGAAAGAGCAAAGCTTAGAGAAACATAGGACCCAAATCTGTAAAATTATCAAGTGGTCTGGTGGTTGCTAAGTCCTGGAAAACTAGGGGGAGTTTAGATTAGAATTGAAGGTATTCTTTTCAGAACCAAAGCTAATGAGATTTCTCTGAATGGAGAGTATATTTTTAAGATGTCCATTATCTACAGAGAGTGTGTAAATGTAAGGATTAAAAAAAAAAGGATCCTAATGAGTATTTGACATATATGGTCCCATTTAATCCTCACAGACTACTCTGTAAAGTACATATCTTACAAAGAAAATAATAAGTCACAGACAGAAGTTCAATAATAGGCTTAAGGGTAATAAATAATAGAACTAGAATTACAACCCAAATCTATGAGGCTCTCAAAGCAGTGCTCATCTTATCATAGTAGGTTCAAGAAGACCTTAGGTAAACCCTTCGTAGACAGATATATATAGTTATTAAGGAAAACCAAGAATACTAAAGCTCTCCTTAGTATTTGAGACTGATATCAAGGACAGCTAGGCCTTTCTACCTTCAACCCCAGAGACAGAACTTGAAGCCAAGTAGACTCTACAGCTGAAGTTGCAGTCATGCCAGGCTCCTATGTAGGCCAGTTTGCAATAGGTACCTTTGACTTAGATCAGTTAGATCACATCCATAGCTCAATCAGCTAATGCCAGTGTGTCCTGGTGCAAAACATTAGGATTGTTGGGGCATATGTGACCTATAAGGATTTTTTTCTGGTTACTGTGTTCACCTGGTGCTTGTTATAGGCATGCAATTTCCTGTCCTGTATAGGTGGATATATAGAAGAGATCTGTCCAGGATGGATTTTTCACTTGCTAGTATTGGACAAACTGCCTCTAGATCCAAAATAAGATTTATAATCATTAAGATCTGGCTTAAATGGAACTTTTTCTTCCAATAAATATTTTTGTTATATGATATTTTCTAATTTTTTTGAATTGATGTCTTGTCATTTTTAGTCCCTCAAACTAGATCTTAATATGCATTTTTCATAAAATTTTTGAGGGCCCTGGCCAGGTGCAGTGGATCACAACTGTAATCCTAGCACTTTGGGAGGCTGAGGTGGGTGGATCGCCTGAGGTCAGGAGTTCAAGACCAGCCTGGCCAACATGGCGAAACCCTGTCTCTATTAAAAATACAAAAATTAGCCGGGTGTGGTGGCGGTCACTTGTAATCCCAGCTACTCAGGAGGCTGAGGCAGGAGAATCGCTTGGACCCTGGGGAGTGGAGGTTACAGTGAGCCAAGATCGTGCCACTTCACTCCAGCCTGGGTTTAAGAGCAAAATTCCATCTCGGAAAAAAATAATTTGTTTTGGAGGGCCCCTCATGTGTGCATATGCATATATGTGTATGTATGTGTGTGTGTGTGTATATATGTGTATATATGTATGTATATATGTATGTATACATATGTGTGTATATATGTATGTATACATATATGTGTGTGTATGTATGTATACATATATGTGTGTATATATGTATATACATATATGTGTATATATGTATATATACACATATGCATATACATATGTACACATATGCATATACACACAAATATATATATGCATGTATGTGCATATTATTTTGAAATCTCTATCTTTAGCTCCTATCTCTTTCCAGAGTATCATAACTCATCTCGAATGTCTCCTCAGCAGCTTAACTTGGATGTCCCACCTCAAACCTGGACTCATTTTTTTTCCACAATACCTCCTCTCTCTTATTTTTAGCATCTCTGTGAAGGGTACCACCATCCACAGAACTACTTACATCAGAAATGTGGGAGTTATTATTTACTGCTCTCTTTTCTCTCCACAGTAGATCTCTCACTAAGTTCTATTGATTCTACCTCTAATGGTATCCTGAGGGTGGAGTGGGTTGTGGAGAGTGAGGAGTGATTGCTAATAGGTGCAGGGTTTCTTTAGGAGATGATGAAATAATTCTGAAATTAGATCGTGGTGATAATTGCAAAGCCTTGTACATTTTCTAAAAAATTTAAAAAAACACTTTAAAAAGGTGAATTTTGTGACATGTGAACTATGTCTCAAAAAGCTATTTAAAAAATTACTATATTTCAGTAACTCTGAGATTTTGTCTTAGACCTGTCAGCAGGATGTAACCTTTTTTTTAATGCCACTTTTTGAAAAACTGCTGAAAGAACATACTCCTGCTTAATTGATCTCCTGTTAATCTCTGGTTGAGGTGGCCTCTGTCCTTCCCACTTCATTGTGTTCTCTGGTTGCTGGGCTGACTCATTTAATCAAAATAAAATCTTGGCCCTGTCATGATCATTTTTCTGTCTTCATCTTAATAATAATGATAATAAAAATAGTTTATTTTATTGTAGGTTTGCCATGTGCCAAGTACCTTTTTCAATTAACCCTTACAAAAATCTAATGAGTCAGGTACTATTACTATCTCTTTTATCCAAATAAGGAAATTTGCTCATAAAGGTTAAGTGATTTCCTAAGATCAAGCAGCTATAAATATGTGATGGAGCCAATATTCAAACCCAGGTCTATCTGACGTCAACGTCCCCACATTCTCCTTCTTTCTTCCTCCTCCTTCCCCTAGGCCTCCTCTTCCCCTCTCTTCACATATATTAGCTTTTTCATAACACAAAGAAGAAAACAAATAAATAAAACACTCATAATTCACCTCCTAAATAACCACTTCCAGGGCAATATATGTAGAAAGTTTGAAAGAAAGTTGAAAATCCAGATAGTGCAGAAAAGTACAAAGTGCAAAAGAGAAATTTTCTCTGTCCCTCCTCAAATATCTCTTCCCAAAGTATACCATTGTTAGGAGTTTCTAGTAGTTTCTTCCAACGTCCATTTTTTCTTTTTTATTTCTAAGAAGTAGTATTCCATGGTATGGGTATACCACAGTTTGTTTAATCATTCATCCACTGAAGGGCATCTGGCATGATTCAGTTTGTGGCCATTACAAATAAAGCTGCTATTAACATTGTGTACAGATTTATAAGTTTTCATTTCTCTGGGAAAAAATGCCCAGGAGTGCAATTGCTAGGTCATCTGGAAGTAGCATGGTTAGATTTTTAAGAAACTGCCAAACTTTTGCGGAACAGAGCTACCATATTCTGAGATTATTATCTCTCTCTTTTTTTTTTTTTGAAAAGCACATGAATAGTATTTCAGTTTTCATAAAATTGAGTTTCTTCATATGTATACATTCTTTAATCATTTAGTGTTCCCACAAGCAGTGTATGAGTCATCCAGTTTCTTCACATCCTCTCTAGAATTTGTTGTTGTCATTATTTTTCATTTTAGCCATTCTCAGAGGTGTATAGTGATATTTTCTGGTTTTATTTTACATTTCTCTGATAGCTAATGATGCTGAGCATATTTTCATGTGCTTATTTGCCATCCATTTATCCTTTTTGGGGAAATGTCATTTGTCTGTTTTCTAATTGGATTGTTTCCATTGATTGATTGATTGATTGTTGGAGTCTTGCTCTGTCGCCCAGGCTGGAGTGCAGCAGCACGATCTTGGCTCACTGCAACCTCCGCCTCCCGGGTTCAAGCTATTCTCCTGCCTCAGCCTCCCATGTAGCTGTGATTACACGCGCCCGCCACCATGCCTGGCTAATTTTTTGCATTTTTAGTAGAGATGAGGTTTCACCATGTTGACTAGGCTGGTTTCGAACTCCTGACCTCAAGTGATCTGCCTGCCTTGGATTCCCAAAGTGCTAGGATTACAGGTGTGAGCCACTGCACCCAGCCTCCTTTTATATTTTTACTGTAGAGCTTTGAGAATTCTTTGTATATTCTAGATACTTCTACTCCATTATCAGATATGTCCAATTTCTCTAGCACCATTTGTTATGAAAGTTATCCTTCCTCTATTGGATTGCTTTTGTACTTTTTTCAAAAATCAGTTGGACATATTCTTTTGGGCAATATTTCTAGAATCTCTATTCTGTTTCACTGATTTATGTGTATAGCTTTCCACCAATATCACACTGACTCGATTACTGTAGTCATATAGTAGGGCTTAATATTTAATAGACACATCCTTCTCACTTTATCTTCAAAAGCATTTTAGTTATTCTAGTTTTTTGCCTTTTCATATATATTTTAGAATAATTTTGTCTATATCACAAAAAAGTCTTGCTGGAATTTTGATATAAATTGAGTTAAACCTTGCTATGGACAGAATTGTGTCCCTGACAGATTTATAGGTTAAATCCTTAACCCACAATGTGTTTGGAGATAGGGTATTTAGGAGATAATTAAGATTAAATTAGGTCATAAAGATGGGACCATGCTATGCTTTGGTTATGGTTTGTCTCCATCAAAACTTATGTTGAAATTTGATCCCCAATGTGGTGGTTTTGGGAGGTGGGGCCTAGTGGGAGGTATTTGGGTCATGAGAGCCAATCCCTCATAAATGGCTTGGTGCTATTGTCATGAGAGTCCTCTTTCTGGCAAGATTATATTAGTACTCGTAGGAATGGATTAGTTCCCATGAGAGTAAGTTGTTAAAAAGCTAGAAACCCTTTGGATTTTGCCTGTTTGCATGTATCTGTTTCCCCTTTAACCTTCATAGTGTTATGATGCAGCACAAAAGGTCTCAGCAGAAGCCAGGGCCATGCCCTTGAACTTCCCAGCCTTCAGACCCATGAGCTGAATAAACCTTTTTTCTTTATAAATTACCTAAACTTAGATGTTCTGTTATACCCACAAAAAAACAGATAAGATAGGCCATAATCTGATAGGAATGTGGCCTTACAAAAGAGGAATATCTGTTCCTCACTTATTCTGTCTCTCTGCCAGGTAAGGACACAGTGAGAAGGTGGCCATCTGTAACCCAAGAAGAGAGCCTTCACCAGACACCAACACTGTTGGCACCTTGATCTTGGATATCCAGTCTCCAGAACTGTGAGAAATAAATTTCCATTGTTTAAGCCACCTAGTCTATGGTATTTTGTTAGGGCAGCCAAAGAAAACCTGTACATCAATTTAGAGAAAATTGACATCTTTACTATGCTGAGTCTCCCAACCCATGAACATGGTGTATCTCTCCCTTTATTTAGGTCTTATTTGATTTCCTTCATTAGCATTTCCAGCATGTAAGTCCTGTATGTGTTTTGTTAGATTTACACATAAGTATTTACATTTTTCAGCAACTGTAAATGACAGTTCTTTTTTTCAGCACTTAAAAATGGGACCATTTTCTGGCCTTCATGGTTTCTGGTGAGGAATCCACTGTTACTTAATACTGTTTTTCCCCATAAGTAAAATATCTTCTCTCACTTACAGCTTTTAAGATTTTTTATTTGTCATTAATTTTCACAAGATTGGCTACAATATGTCTTGGTGTGGACATCTTTGAGTTCATCTTGTTTTCAGTTTGCTCAACTTCTTGAATCTTTAGGTTTGTCTTTTGCCAAAGTTTGAAAGTTTTAGCCATTTATTTGAATATGTTTACAACCCCACTGTTGCTACTTTCCTTCCAGAACTTCGATCACATGAATGTTAGGTATTTTAAGTCTCACAGGTCCATAAGGGTTGGTTCTTTTTTGCTGTTGTCTCATTCATTTTTTTTCTCTATTGTTCAGATTGGGTAATTTTTATTATTTAACCTTACAATTTTTTTGGTTCCTCCATTTTGCTGTTGAGACCAACTATTTGGTGTTTTTATTTTGATTATTGTAATTTTCAGTTCTAAATGTTTCAGTTAGTTTTTCTTTATGTTCTTTATTTGATCGGATTATACTTTTTCATTTGTTTATATTGTGTTCATAATTTCTCTTCCAACCATTTTATAATGACTACTTTAAAATCTTTTTAGCATCTCTGCCATCTCAGTGTTGGTGTTTATTGATTATCCTTTTACATTCAAGTTGAAATTTTTCACAAGTGATGATGCCACCATGTTTCTTCTCTGCCTATTGTGATTCTAGTTTTTGGTTGGAGACTGGGATGTTAATTCTCTGGGGCAGGAAAGAATCTTGGAGGAAAGAGAGAATGCCTTCTGGCAAAGCCTCAATTCTTTCAGCCTAATAAGTTAGAAATGCTTGGTAGATGCTACTCTAGAGGGGATGGAAATTTGCAATTACTTTTCTAGCTTTGCAATCCAGCATGTTGCATCTCTGCCTTTTACCTTCACAACTTTCTAAGAGCATCAGTAATTCAATTTCACCCCTTGTTTCTAGTAAGGAAAGTATAAAGACAACTGTAATTTGACCTAGAAGCCCTGGGGAACAGGTTGTATGTAGAGAGTGCCACCATGGGGCACTCCTTTTATTTTAGGTTTTTTAGTTTTTAGATGGAGTAACGCTCTGTGGCACAGGCTGGAGTGCAGTGGTGCGATCTTGGCTCACTGCAACCTCCACTTCCTGGGCTCAAGTGATTCTCCTGCCTCAGCCTCCCAAGTAGCTGGGATTACAGGCATGTGCCACCATGCCCAGCTAATTCTTGTATTTTTAGTAGAGACGGGGTTTCACCATGTTGCCCAGGCTGGTCTTGAACTCCTGACCTCAAGTAATCCGCCTGCCTCAACCTCCCAAAGTGCTAGGACTACAGGCGTGAGCCATATATATATATATATCTGGGGTGTAACACATTAATTTTTCTATCAATGAAATGTAAACTGATCTGGGCTTCGGTCTTTGCAATCTCTAAGTTACCCCCTTTACTGCAGCCAATATGACTTATCTCCCTTGTCTCTATTTCCAGCCTAGGCTTTTGCACTGAGCTACTGACCCATATAAACAGCTGCCTAAGTAACATCTTCTTTTGGATGTTTCAAATACACTATCTTCACTCCCACCAAAACCTACTTCCCTTTTAAGATTTCTTTTCTTTTTCTATTTATTTATTTATTTATTTGAGACAGAGTCTAGCTCTGTCACCCAGGCTGGAGTGCAATGACGTGATCTCGGCTCACTGCAACCTCCGCCTCCCGGGTTCAAGCAATTCTCCTGCCTCAGCCTCCTGAGTAGCTAGGATTACAGGTGCATGCCACCACGCCCGGCTAAGTTTTGTATTTTTAGTAGAGACATGGTTTCACCATCTTGACCAGACTGGTCTCGAACTCTTGACCTCGTGATCTGCCCGCCTTGGCCTCCCAAAATGCTGGGATTACAGGCGTGAGCCACTGTGCCCAGCCTTCTTTTCTTTTTCTTAAAAGAAATGACTACCCAGCTCTAGTAATGCACTAATCAGAGTCTGTCATTTCCTTGACCTCACAGCCTCTTAACTGGTTTTCTTGCTTCTACTTCTGTTCCTCTCCACAGTTCTCTACCTAGCAGCCAAAAGAGCTTACTAAAATACAAGTCTGATCACATCAAATTCCTGCTTAAAATTTTTTTAATGGCTTCCCATTGCTGTTAGAATGCCCTGAATAATTTGCCTACTTCTACCCTTCCCAATTTATTTTCTTTTCCCCCATGTCCTATCGAGTGACAGTGATGGATATTTTGCCTCCAAGATGTATTCTGAATGTATCTATTTATTTCCATCTTCAGTGCCACCACTCCATGTCAAGCCACCATTTTTTTCTTTACTGTATGTTCATTTTGTGGTAACTAATTACCTAGATTTCCTGATTATACGCTTGTTTCCCTTTATCTACCTCTGCTTAGCAGTTACAATAATCTGTTAAACATAGATATGCTCATATGACTTCTTCTTTTACCCCCTCTTTCATATAAAGCATAGAATCTCATCTTTATAGTATAGCACACAAGGCCCTCCATGATCTGACTTCATCCCTATATTTTCAGCCACACTACAGCATTAATTCACCCTGTACTATAGTTTTAACAATAATTATGATAATAATAGTACCAAATACTACAAGCAGTTACTGATTACTAACCCCCTTCAATACACTAACCCTGTAAATATATTACCTCTAATTCTCAAAACAGTCTTCCTACTTATATAACTGCTACTCTAGGCATTATTAATTGTAATGCTGATTATTTGTTTGAAATGAAAATGTCATGTTAAGTGATTATCTTTCTGTTTCAAGTTTATTAAAATTTTATGAGGAAAACAATGTGGAATTTGATAAAAACCTTTTTATATCTACTAAGATGATGTCTCTATCCATTCAGGCTGCTATAACAGAATACCTTAGACTGGGAATCTATAAAGAATATAAATTTATTTTACACAGATCTGGAGACTGGGAAGTCCAAGATCAAGGTGCTAATAGATTCAGTGTCTGGTCAGGGCTTGTCTCTGCTTCTCAGAGGGCACCTTCTCACTGTGTTCTCACATGATGGAAGGAGCAAATGCTGTATCCTCACATAGCAGAAGGGCAAAACAACTCCCTTGAACCTCTTTTATAAAGATACTAATCCCATTCATGAGGGCTTTGCCCTAATCACTTAATCACCAAATAAAGGTCCCACCTCTTAATACTATCGCATTGATGATTAAGTTTCAGCATATGAATTTGGGGGGACACATTCAGATCACAGCAGATGGTCATATAGATATTTTTGTTACTTTATTGATGTGGGATATATTATGGCTGCAGATTGCTAATTAAAGGATGTGACATTTGAGGAATTACTCCTACTTGTTATCATGGTATTTTAATCTTTTAATATGCTGTTAGATTTGTTTGAGTTTATTTAGCGTTTTAAAATCTATATTCATAACCGAGATGGGTTAATTGAGATGGGTCAATACCTTTTTATGTATGTATGTGTGCACATGCAGATATGCATGTGTGATGTCTTTATAAGCTTTGTTATCAGAGTTGTACTACCCTCATAAAACTGGTAAGCCTACACAATATTCTCATAATTTTTTTGTTTAGTATCTGTCCCTCCCAGTAGATTATAGTCTCTGTGAGGACAGAAAGCAAGTCTAGGGTAATCCTAGCACAGTACTTGGCACACTAAAATTAATATGTAAATATTTGCTGAATGTTTAAATGAATCCTGGTTTTGTAGACAGGAAAGTGAGGCTCGGCACATTAAAATTAATATATAAATATTTGCTGAATGTTTAAATGAATCCTGGTTTTGTAGACAGGAAAGTGAGGCTGAGAGTATTTAAGCAATGTGGTCAGGATCCTATAGTTAGTAAACGGTAAAGCCGGTCCTAAGATAACTATAAATAGAATAAATAGAATCTAATGGCCAGGAGTTGGGTAGGAAAGTAGGGTACATGGATTGGAAATTTGAGGTTTTGTGGTTAGAATTTCAAAAACGCAAAATCAAATCTCAAAGTCATCTTCTCTTGTTTTGATTCAGACTTATGGATTCTATTCTGACTTCAGAGTCTGTGCAAGCTTCCACTTTATCATATGGCCTCCCCAACCTACAGCTTTTTACATATGCAGAGTATATTGCATAATGTATTGTCTTGGGCACCAGGATGTCTGATCCTCCCGTTCATATATATATTATGTGTTGTCACTCATATCCGTACATTTGCCCATGCTGTGCTCTATGCCTGAAATGCCATTTCTCCTTTATGTAGCCCACTCTTACTAATCCTTCAAATTCTTCTTGCTCTGAGAAGCTTTGTCAGGCTCCTGCTTTCCCCACAGCATCAGTCAAGTGTTTTATTCTTGTGTATATTCAGCACTCTGTGATTATTCCATTCCAGCATTTATCATACTGTTACAACTGTATGTGTTTAATGGTCTCCCTTCCTGATAGGTTGTGAGCCTACCTGAGGTCAGGAACCATGTCTTTCTGCCCTAGTGCCTGGAAGTGCTTGGCATATTTTAAGGACTTACTAATTGTTTCTTGAATATATGAATCCATGGACAGACAAATGAATGAACAACAAAATAAAATTGCTCTTTTCATACCCCCAAACGGCTATCTTTTGTGAAGGGAACGGGGCAAGAAAACATGCTCATTCCTTCCACTTGATGTGCGTGGCTGAGATCTCTCCACTGTCAACCGTTTAGGAAACATTAGGGCTGGAACAGATGGCCTCGCTATGCTGTGAGGCATGCTAAAGGGTGCTCTAAACAATACAGCTTCCACTAGTGTGCCACACTGCCTGGAATGCTGCCACCACAGCCATTCCTTTGGGGTAAATACTGTCTCCAGATGGCCACTCCTAAAATGTACATGTATTATCTGAGAAGAGTAGCCCTGTAAATTATCACTCTTTCCTTTACCCACTTAGATTTTACTGGAAATGGGATATAATATATAGAATGGTTGAATCTGGGTGGCAGTGGGATAGGTCCATTGGATGGAATTTTCCTTGTCTGTAATTATTTATCTATCCATGAGATTAATATGTGTCTCCCTCACTATACTGTGAGCTCCATGAAGGCAGAGAGATGTCTCCTTTTTTACTCAGTACCCAGTATAATACTATATATACTGACCTATGTATAGTAGATGTTCAATAATGTTTGACGACTGACTGATACTGTGGTCACATACCACTTCGTATGTACTTATAGACCTTATATCATTGAACCTCATTTGTTTATTTACATTTTATCAGACCTTGCTTTTATGCAGCATCACTCAAATTGAGGAACATTAAACCTGTGGGTTTAGACTGCCCATCCCAGCATCCAATCTGACCAGTGCAGGCCAGGCATGGTGGCTCACGCCTGTAATCCCAGCACTTTGGGAAGCCAAGGCAGGCAAATCACGAGGTCAGGAGATGGAGACCATCCTGGCTAACATGGTGAAACCCCATCTCCACTAAAAATACAAAAAAAAAAAAAAAAATTAGCTGGGCGTGGTGGCGAGCGCCTGTAGTCCCAGCTACTCAGGAGGCTGAGGCAGGAGAATGGCGTGAATCCAGGAGGCGGAGCTTGCCGTGAGCCAAGATCATGCCACTGCACTCCAGCCTGGGCAACAGAGCGAGATTCCATCTCAAAAAAAAAAAAAAAAAAAGAAAAGAAAAGAAAAGAAAAAAATCTGACCAGTCCAGGATCTATATTACCAAGTGGAACATTGACTTGTTTTACTTCCTGGTAATTAGTTATGTGTGTGTAGACCAAATCTCAGAGCCCCTGTGTGCTTAAGGAGCCACAGCATGTCTACTAATCCCTGCTGTTCTGATCTTCAAATAACCCTGATTGGCTCTTTCCATATTCCCATCCCCACCTTCATGGGATTGGATCATGCTTTCTGTACCCTCAGATTCTGGCTATGTCCCTGTATTATAAGATTGGATAATGATAATTTTAGAGTGTGAGCTTCTAACTGTCAGATACTTTGTTATATTCATTGCTACACTCCTGATGCCCAGTACAATGCTTGGCATGGAGTAGGCGTTCAATAAATGCCATTCAGATGAATGAATGATGAAACCCTTTCCAGAGAAGGTATGCCTTCTGTGTGTGTGTGTGTGTGTGCGTGCGTGTGTGTGTGTGTGTGTGTGTGTAGATCTTGGACTGTAGTAGTAATAGCTATCATGTATTGCTTTCATATTCTGTGCCAAGTCCTTTGCTAAGCATTTTAAGAACTTTAAAAAAGTTGGCATAATGATGCCTATGAAGCAGGTAGTATTATCTCCATTTTACAGATTCCTAAACTGAGGCTCACAGACATTAAGCAATATAACTAAGGTCACAGGGTAGGTTGTGGAACAAACCCATATTGTTATGATTCCAGAGCCCCCATACTTTCCATTTTATCTTATGAGAGAGTAGTGCATTGGTGACAGTGGGATGGCAATTTGGTGGGGGCACAGATGAGTTAGGGAGGAGGTAAGGGTAGTAAAGAGACTTTATTTCCTGACATATTTGCCAAGTACCAGCTCTGTTGCCCTTTGAGTCTGAAGCTGCTGCTACCCTCAGAAGAGTCAAGCTGTCTATCTCTGAGATGTATGTGGCTCAGTGAGCACTGAGATCAGACAGGACAGAGAAGGTGGATAGGTGTTGATTGGCTATGCTGGGAGGTGGCTCTGTTTTTTACCACCTGCTCTGTGCAGGCTAGTCAAGGTGCTGGGAATTTGTGTTTACATAGGATTTTAAGTTGAGGAAAAGATTATTATTATTATTATTAGTTCTGGGGTACACATGCAGGATATGCAGGTTTGTTGCATAGGTAAACATGTGCCATAGTGGTTTACTGCACCTATCAACCCATCACCTAGGTATTAAGCCCAGCATGCATTAGCCATCCTTTCTAATACTCTCCCTCCCCCAACCCTTCCCCTCAACAGGCCCCAGTGCTTGTTGTTCACCTCCCCATGTCCATGTGATCCCATCATTCAACTCCCACTTATAAGTGAGAACATGCAGTGTTTGGTTTTTTGTTCCTGCTTTAGTTTGCTGAGGATAAAGGCTTCCAGCTTCATCCATGTCCCTTGAAAGGACATGATCTATTCCATTTTATGGCTGCATAATATTCCATGGTGTATAGGTACCACATTTTCTTTATCCAGTCTATCATTGATGGACATTTGGGTTGATTGCATTTCCTTGCTACTGTGAATAGAGCTGCAATGAACATACATGTGTATGTATCTTTGTAACATAATGATTTATATTCCTTTGAGTATATACCCAGTAATGGAATTGCTATTTCCTATTTCTGGTTCTAGCTCTTTGAGGAATTGCCTATTTCTGGTTCTACCTCTTTGAGGAATCGCCACACTGTCTTCCACAACTGAGGAAAATATTTTTAATGAATTTGGGATTATCTGCTTG
Source organism: Macaca thibetana thibetana (assembly GCF_024542745.1). NCBI lineage: Eukaryota > Metazoa > Chordata > Mammalia > Primates > Cercopithecidae > Macaca > Macaca thibetana. The sequence goes on from NC_065598.1 coordinate 116,108,842, forward strand.
ATTCCCCAAGAGAAAAACTCAAATGAATTTATCTATAAAATTTAATCCCCCCCATCTCATTCCTTCACCAGCTCTGTCTCTCAGCAGTATATCTGATGAAATCCTTTTGGGGTAGTTTATTATACTTAGGAATAACTAGTGGCAGGAGGCTGGAATTTGAATGGAAAGGAAGCCAAAATATGAAAATAATTGTGTAAAACATTTTTTAAAAATATCTGAAACTCAAAGGAAATACTGAATTATGGGGAAACCAACTCACACACTTAGCTTTTGCCAGGTTGGCTGGTTTGGAGGTGGTGGACATATGGGGTTAGCTGGCATATTATAAATAATCTAGCCTCTTGCTTTCTACCCAGGATGCTAGGGACTTAATCTAGCTGAAATACATTCTAAGGAAAAATTGGACCAGCCTACTGTGGGTGGAAATTGCAGGTGGCACTGCTTTTGTTAACAGTGGAGGGTGTCCAGGTTCTTGGTGTCTGGAACAAAGAATTGGACAAAACATATAAACGAAGTAAGGAAAGAATGAAAGGACTTATTGAAAATGAAAGTACACTCCACAGTGTGGGAGCGGGTTTGAGCATAGAGGCTCAAGGGCTCCGTTACAGAATTTTCAGAGCTTAAATACCCTCCAGAGGATTCCATTGGTTACTTTGGGTATGCCCAATGTAAGTGGAGAGGATGAAGTAAAGTTACAAAGTCATTTACTTGGCCTACGCCCTATGGAGAGGATATTTCCTGTCATAGCTGAAGTTTGAATCAGCCTTATGTTCCCTGTCTCCAGACCCTATTTTCCTGCCCCATCTTCCCTCTGAGAGATGTAATCCTCATAAATCTTTATGGGAGGCAGAGGGACCAATGGTCTTTTTTCTGTAACTGCTTCATGCTGGCTTGAGGTGTAGTTCCTACCTATTGAGGATCATGGAACTCTCACCCTGCTCTATGTAGTGGAAGCAGAATAGCTTCTTGATGACCAGGGGTGGTGTCTTCACCTGGAACTGACTGTAACCTTCGTTGCATGATTATCTGAAACTTGATGATCTCTAGGTGAGAGGTAAAGAATTTGGTTAAAATATTTAATGGGAACTTCAGGGGGTGGATAGCTATGCTGTCAGAAATGTTTGTTATAGAAATTTGCAGGAGAAAAAACAAAACCTGGTCGGTTCTAGAATCTTATGTGTTTCCTTAAAGTCTTAACACAAACGACCCCATTTTGGCTTGATTTGGTCTGTTGGGGCCTAGTGCATGAGCTCAGTCCAAAACAATGGCCTCCCAGAATTTTGTTTAAAAAATTCCCCCTTTTTGGTTAGGTTCTCACTTAGGTGAGAGTGTGACCAAAACTTGGGGCCATAGCGCCACTCTCAGTTACCATCATTTTGGGTTCCCAGTCTCAGCACACCACTTATAGGTTATGGTGTCCTCATGGTTGCACATTTCTTTCAGCTTTTGTAATTCCAGTAGAAGAGAGATCATTTGACATTCTAGAGATGGCTGCATGCAAGCATTTAAAGCCTTTGAGAGAATACAGCACACCAGGGAGACTATTGTTATGACTGTCGGGTGGGTAATACCAGAAGTTTGAAGTATGCTCCTTACCCAGGATCACCATAAACCAAACCACCTAGAATTAAATAGATTAAAGAACGAACTAGATGAGGAGTCTATTTGCTTAACTAAGCAATTTTTTTTGTCAGTCCCCTACTGTTGAGTTTCTATAATCTTCATTTGATGTATTTCCCCATAGGCCACAAGTGCTAGCAGCTGCACAGGTACTTTTGTTTAGCCAGTTCTATTATATAGCATAACTTTCTAAAGAGAATTTAAAGTCTGTTGTGTAACGATAACCTTTCATGTAGAATTTGCTATAGAGCCTATCATAAGGGATGCATTTCTAATCATTGCTTCTTTTACTTTAAACCATGGAAAAAGGGCCTAATAAGTTAGGCCCTTTTGGAAGAGTGAAGGCCTCTTGGCCCTGTTCTCTTCAACCCAGGATGTGGGTTAAGAGGAGTGATCCAGTGTGTTGTTCTTGACCGATTATGAGGCAACATATGTACTGTTAAAGTTTCTTACCTACGTTGGGCCTTCATCTTTTATCTATCAAAGTATAAGCTCATCCATGTATAAGGCTGGCTGAAAACTCCTTCACAAATAAAAGTGCACCCCATTAGTGCACATAACAGACCCCTTTTCCACTTCTATTGTTCATAGAGGCATAAGCACGGAAAATTCTTCAAAGATAATAACTTCATGATAATAGAAGTCTTAATCTGTGAACTTGGGAAAATATATTCACATCAAGGATGCCATCTTCTTCTTTGGAGAAATGTCCCTGGTTAGTTTAACCTTAAGGGTTCCAGTGGGTGTACAGTTCCAAGAGTGTGGAGGGACCCTTCTTAGTTATGAGACCATGAACCCAAAGCCCAAATCCCCAAGTTTTATTGTGGTCTGGATGGCAAGGACAGTCTTTCTGTGATGTTTCCAGAAGATTCAAACCATAAAAAGTTTTCTTTACCTGGTGAAAATACACTGTAGCATAATAATCTACTGTTATAACAACGCTCTTGCATGGGAAAGCTTTTATACCACCAGAAAACATGCACTGAAAATAACAATAGAATGAAATCCCTTTATACAATGTTTAAATGGCTGACCAGGTGATCAAATGTGCCTGAAGCTTTAATTGTTTTTCCAGGAATATGGGACCAAGCATTGGTTATAAATTATTTTAAACAATTTTAGTATCAGCTGGTTTAACATGAAAATCTGACAAAGCATTTTCTTGGTATTTAATTTTTCTTCTGCTTGGGTTAGAAGATTTATACAAGGAAATTTGGTTATTTCTGTGGTTTACAATAACTTAACATAATAATCATAATTACAATTGATAGCATACACTATTTTAGAAATCCCATACAATTTTGGATCATATATTAATATTATTCAAAAAATATGACCTAAAGAAGATTGAACATCATTTTGGCAATCCCATGTACCTAAACAAGTCAGATAACCCTGTTTACCTCCTTTCTGGATGCTTCCAAGGGCCCTTTGATCCATCCAGAAAGCCAGGCATTAGGAAAGACAATTTTGAAACTGAAGTGTGATTTTGGAATTCTATATTACCATAAATTATTTATTTTGCCAAAATGATGTTTCAGAAATTTTAAAGAAGCAAAAACCTTTTATAACCTTTTACCAAAAAAACCCACATTCTACTGCTTTTACACACCTTGCATGTAAAACTGTTTCTAGTAGTCTTCATTGCATGTTACAATGGTGACTCTTAGCAATTTTAACTTTAATGTAAAACCTGGTAAGTTATGTTCTGATAAAGTTTGGCTATTTCCAGCATAGCTAGGGGCGTGGCCAACTCCACATGTCCTCAGGACTTACTTAACTGGAAAGCAGGCAAGTTAAACAATTTTCAAAAGCCAAAGAAGCAGTTTAGCAAACCTAATACTTGAACATAATTTAGACCACATATTTACATTTTGAAGACATTGTAGTTTACCAATAATCTTTAAAATCCTCTTTATTTCCCAAAGATTGCTAAAGTCACTTGAACTAAAAGGCATTACGCTTTCTACTTTTCTAACAAAATATTTAATTTAAGCTCTTACTATTATTAAACTAATTAACTTAAAACTTTACACAGGAGTTAAACAGTGACTTTCATTTTATATATTTAACCAGTTGGCACAGTTAAAGAGGTCAGAGACTGACTGGTAAGAAATTCTTACCCTTTTGCCTGCATGCCAGGTTTCTAGACTCTCTCCCTGAGTGGTCCTAGTGACCCTGCTTGACTGTATGCAAACAAACACATTGCCTTGAATTAAGAATATTCATGGGGCTGAGCGTGGCGGCTCACTCCTGTAATCCCAGCACTTTGGGAGGCTGAGGGGGACGGATCATGAGGTCAGGAGATCGAGACAAGCCTGGCTAACACGGTGAAACCCTGTCTCTACTAAAAATACAAAAAATTAACCGGGCGTGGGGTGGGTGCCTGTAGTCCCAGCTACTCAGGAGGCTGAGGTAGGGGAATGGCGTGAACCCGGGAGGCGGAGATGGCAGTAAGCCGAGATTGCACCACTGCACTCCAGCCTGGGCGACAGAACGAGACTCTGTCTCAAAATATATATATATAAGCAGTTTATAAATTTTAGAGAAATTAGGCAGAGAAAGAGATAGGACTAAAATTATATTTATGAGAATATTTTCAACATTCTTTTTTTTTTTTTCTGAGACGGAGTCTCACTCTGTTGCCCAGTCTGGAGTGCAGTGGCCGGATCTCAGCTCACTGCAAGCTCTGCCTCCCGGGTTTATGCCATTCTCCTGCTTCAGCCTCCCGAGTAGCTGGGACTACAGGTGCCCGCCACCTCGCCCGGCTAGTTTTCTGTATTTTTTAGTAGAGAGGGGGTTTCACCGTGTAAGCCAGGATGGCCTTGATCTCCTGACCTCGTGATCAGCCCATCTTGGCCTCCCAAAGTGCTGGGATTACATTTTCAACATTCTTAAAGCATCAGGAAGCCTAAAATTCAAAAAATTAGTTTATAAGGATAGAAAGCTGGTGTGCTCCATTAATTCTTGTAGCTCAATAAAGGTAGCTTAGGAATTCCAAATAAATGGAACAAATGATGACTTGCTAGAAATGCAAAGGAAACAAAGTAACTATTCACAGAACCAAATAAAAGCCTTCCACTAGGAACTAAAAAAAATCGTAGTTTTATATATGTGGACACACAAGCAAAGCCAGAAAAGAATAAACAGCAAACGAATGAAAACTAGAAGCAAAAACAAATACACAGGAAACCAACCCTAAATTTTTATACTCAATTCACCCTGGAGGCTACAGTGTTACCTAGGACCCCTCCCAAAAACCCACTGTATTAGTCCGTTTTCATACTGCTGATAAAGACATACCCAAGATTGGGAAGAAAAAGAGGTTTAATTGTACTGTGGTTCTACATGGCCGGGGAGGCCTCAGAATCATGGCAGGAAGCTAAAGGTACTTCTTACATGGTGGCAGCAAGAGAAAATGAGGAAGATGCAAAAGCAGAAACACCTGCAAAAAACCATCAGATCTTGGGAGATTTATTCACTACCCCAAGAACAGTATGGGGGAAACTGCCCCCATGATTCAAATTATCTCCCACCTGGTCCCTCCCACAACACATAGGAATTATGGGAGTACAATTCAAGATGAGATTTGAGTGGGGACACAGAACCAAACCATATCATTCTGTCCCTGGCCCTTCCAAATCTCATGTCCTCACATTTCAAAATCAATTATGCCTTCCCAACTGTCCCCCCAAAGTCTTAACTCATTTCAGCATTAACTCAGAAGTCCATAGTCCAAAGTCTTATATGAAACAAGGCAAGTCCCTTCCACCTAAGAGCCTGTAAAATCAAAAGCAAGTTAGTTACTTTCAAGATACAATGGGGGTAAAGGCATTGGGTAAATACAACCATTCCAAATGACGAAAATTGGCTAAAACAAAGGGGCTACTGGCCCCATGCAAGTCCAAAATACAGCAGGGCACTCATATCTCAAAGCTCCAAAATAATCTGCTTTGACACCATGTCTCACATCTGGGTCATGCTGAGGCAAAAGTGGTGGGTTCCCATGGTCTTGGGTAGCTCCACCCTTGTGACTTTGCAGGGTGCAGCCTCCCTCCTGGCTGCTTTCCCCAGCTGGCATTGAGAATCAGCAGTTTTTCCAGGGACATGGTGCAAGCTGTCAGTGGATCTAATATTCTCAGGTTTGGAGGATGGTGGCCCTCTTCTCACAGCTCCACTAGTCCCCCTCCCAAGTAGGGACTCTGTGTGGAAGCTTCGACCCCACATTTCCCTTCTGCACTGCCCTAGTAGAGGTTCTCCGTGAGCTCCCCGCCCCTGCAGAAAACTTCTGCCTGGGCATCTAGACATTCCCGTACATCTTCTGAAATCTAGGCAGAGGTTTCTAAACCTCAATTCTTGACTTTTATGCACCACAGGCTCAACACCACATGGAAGTTGCCAAGGCTTGGGGTTTGCACCCTCTGAAGCCGTGGCCTGAGCTCTATATTGTCCCCTTTCAGCCATGGCTGCAGCAGCTAGGATGCAGGGCACCAAGTCCCTAGGCTGCACACAGTACCGGGACCCTGGGCCTGGCCCACGAAACCATTTCCTCCTAGGCCTCCAGGCCTGTGATGGGAGGGGATGCCATGAGGACCTCTGAAATGCCCTGGAGACATTTTCCCCATTGTCTTGGGGAATTAACCTCATTACTGCAGCTGGCTTGAATTTCTCCTCAGGAAATGGGTTTTTCTTTTCTAATGTATGGTCAGGCTGCAAAATTTCCAAACTTTGATGCTCTGTTTCCCTTTTCAAGTGAAATGCTTTTAACAGCATCCAAGTCACCTCCTGAATGCTTTGCTGCTTAGAAATTTCTTCTACCAGATACCCTAAATCATCTCTCTCAAGTTCAAGGTTCCACAAATCTCTAGGGCAGGGGCAAAATGCCACCAATCTCATTGTTAAAACATAAGAAGAGTCACCTTCGCTCCAGTTCCCAACAAGCCCCTTATCTCCATTTGAGACCACCTCAGCCTGGACCTTATTGTCCATATAATTATCAGGCTTTGGTCAAAGCCATTCAACAAGTCTCTAGGAAGTTCCAAAGTTGCCCACATTTTTCTGTCTTCTTCTGAGCCCTCCAAACTGTTCCAACCTCTGATTATTACCCAGTTCCAAAATCGCTTGCACATTTTTGGGTATCTTTTCAGCAATGCCCCACTCTATTGGTACCAGTTTACTGTATTAGTCCATTTTCACACTGCTGATGAAGACATACCTGGCTGGGCATGGTGGCTCATGCCTGTAGTCCCAGCACTCTGGGAGGCTGAGGCAGGTGGATCACTTGAGGTCAAGAGTTTGAGACCAGCCTGGCCAACATAGTGAAACCCCATCTCTACAAAAAAATACGAAAATTACCCAGGCATGGTGGCACACACCTGTAGTCCCAGCTACTCATGAGGCTGTGGCAGGAGAATCGCTTGAACCCAGGAGGCGGAGGTTGCAATGAGCCAAGATCATGCCAGTGCACTGCAGCCTGGGTGACAGAGCAAGACTCCATCTCAAAAAAAAAAAAACAAAAGTCATACCTGACAATGTGAAAAAAAAGAAGTTTAATTGAACTTACAGTTCCACATAGCTGGGGAGGCCTCCAAATTATGGCAGGAGGCAAAAGTCACTTCTTATATGGTGGCAGCAAGATAAATTGAGGAAGATGCAAAAGCAAAAACCCCTGATAAAACCATTAGATATTGTGAGACTTATTCCCTACCACAAGAATAGTATGGGGGAAATTGCCCCCATGATTCAAATTATCTCTCACTGGACCCCTCCCAAAACACATGGGAATTATGGGAGTAAAATTCAAGATGAGATTTGGGTGGGGACACAGAGCCAAACCATATCACCCACACAATGAATATTTTATTCCTGATTCACAATTTGATATCCTAAATTCACCAATATTATTATACATTCTGTGCAATCAAGAAATTCACTTTGGGCACATGACCAATAAGTACTCTAGCACTATCCACACAAAATGATAAACATAGTGTGAAGCAATGCAAGTATGTAGGTGAAATTTGGCTCCACACTAAATACAGCTTTATGCTTAACTTTATTAAAGAATTTCCAAACTGCTGATGCATTTATTTACAATACTTCCTGTTTTACTTTAATCAAGACTAAGAGCTTTAACTATGAAATTCTTTGTTTGTTTCTTTTTGAGATGGAGTCTCGCTCTGTTGCCCAGGCTGTAGTGCGGTGGTGTGATCTTGGCTCTCTGCAACCTCTGCTTCCTGAGTTCAAGTGATTCTCCTGCCTCATCCTCCCGAATCTGGGATTATAGGCATGAGCCACCATGCGCGGCTATTTTTTTTTGTGTGTGTATTTTTTGTAGAGATGGAGTTTCACCATGTTGGTCAGGCTGTTCTCGAACTCCTGACCTCAAATGATCTGCCTGCCTTGGCCTCCCAAAGTGTTGGGATTACAGGCGTGAGCCACTGTGCCTGACCAACTGTGAAAATGTTAATTAGCCAAATGTCTCCAATTCTCGACCAGGTTTTAAAGAATATTTTATTATTTAGACTTTTCCACATCTTTGTCACCTATTTAATGATTCCTTATGACATTGTTTAATAAATAACCTTTTCAAATCTGTAATTTGATCTAACTTTTAGATAACTTCTGAATTAGACAAAATTAATCTTTTTTCCACTGATACCATAACCCTTTCTGGCATATTTGTATACATAATTATGTGTTAACTAGAATTTTATCTTTAGTAACCTAAAACTGTAGTGAAACCCTAAAAAGCAAGAAATACTGAACTATTAGATATGGACATTTGTAGATAAAAGCAACTCCACAATTTTAGAAACATACTTCCCCATATTACAATCCTTTCTTAATTGAAAATGACCCAGATATTAAATGAGCATCAAAAATAACTTTAAGATTTTAAATTACACAAAAAGTTTACCTAAAACAATTATCCTATTCGCTGTACTTAATTTTTCACTTTTAACAAGGGAGACATGAGACATCAATCAACATATGTAAAATGAACATTGGTTTGGTCTGGAAAGGCAGGACTACTTGAAGCAGGGAGGGAGGCTGGGGCTTCCAGGTCACATGTTGGTGTGAGAGGAATGGCTGCATTCTTTTGAGTTTCTGATTAGGCTTTCCAAAGGATGCAATCAGATATGCATTTATCTCAGTGAGACTTTGAATAGAACGAGAGGCAGGCTGGCCCCAAGCAGCTCCCAGCTTGAATTAACACTGACATTTAAAAATATCTAGCAAAGACAAACATACAATTCAGAAAAAATGTATGCTGACAATTCTGAAGGCATTTCTACTTTTATTCCACCAATAATTTTAAAGCTAGTTTGTTTAGTAAACTTATACTTTAAGTCATGTGAACTTGAAAATTGCTTAGACTTATTTATTTAATTTATGAGGCTCTTTTACTTGTAAGCCAATTTTGGTACACACAACCTATAACAATAAGTGTAGATACAAATAAACACATCTAGACCTGTATACACACAAGTAAATGAAGATCCAATAGCTTGGAACCTTATCCATGAGATAACAATATAAGCTTGCCAGTTGTACTTTGCCCCAGTAGATAATCCAATGAAGGCTGTGAACCAAAATTTTGGATAATGCATTCTCCATGGGAGTTTGATATTTAAAGGCCGAACCTACCAGACTCCAAAGAGCAGTGGGGCCAAACTGTACAAAAGGAGGGTGTTACACACTAACCAGGCCTCCTGCCTAGAACCGCAGCACAAAAGCCTGGATACATGCAATGCCGTTCCACTTTCCCATTCAACAGTAAACTCCAGATTCCAAACAATGTTGAGGCTAAACAGCATTGCAGCTATGAGAGAAAATTCTAAGCGGGGGCTTAGTACTGGACTTCAGAACCTCTGCCAAGAGCATCCCTTTTGGGCAGGTCGAGGTTTGCAGAACACTTGGAGCATCTTCCTGTGGGGTCTAATTTTAGAGTGTCAGTTGTCTCTGACATTAGGTGGGCACCAGCACCACATACAGGTTTCTCCCTCCAGAGCATACTATGAACTTTATAAGAATAGCCATGAACTGTTGTGAGAACTGGATGTTGGGTGTACCTCTTTATTCCTTAGCCAGTTGAGTATAATAAGGGAAGAATTTACCATAGGAAAAGAAGGTTTAAGTCCCCTGAAACATGTACAAATTTGCTTCGAGCTCTGCCACCCATAGGGACCAGGGACCACACGAGGAAAAGATAAAAAAAAAAAAAAAAAAGTCCTTCCACCTTCGGGGCAGCGCAATTATAAACAGCCACTGAAAGACTGAAATAGAATGAAGGGACTCTGGAGGCTGAGACAGGAGAATCATTTGAACCCGGGAGGTGGGGGTTGCAGTGAGCTGAGAACGCACCGTTGCACTCCAGCCTGTGTGACAGAGCAAGATTCTGTCTCAAAATAATAATAATAATAATAATAATAATAATCATAATCATAATAATGAAAGAAAAAAAAACCCCAAAAGCCCCAGGTTCCTTAAGCAAACTGGGTGGTGGCAGTCAGGCTTCTTCATATGGAAACCCCTTAGTTTCACTGGCCATGACCAGAAACCTGCAGTTGTCTCCATGTTTAGGTGCTGCCCACCAAAAGTCCCAAATTGGAAAGGAAAAGAGAGAGAGAAAGCCCCTGTACCGAGCAGAAAGGAAAGGGAGAAAAATGAATCCCAAACTTTGAGCTTACTTCTTCCTCCTGGCTGGGTCACCAAAATATGTTAATGGTGGAAGGGGTCCAGGTTCTTGGCGTCTTGAACAAATAGTTGGACAAAATGTACAAGCAAAGCAAGGAAAGAATGAAGGAATTTATTGAAAATGAAAGTACACTGCACAGTGTGGGAGCAGGCCCAAGCATAGGGGCTCAAGGGCCCCATTACAGAATTTTGGGGAGTTTAAACACCCTCTAGGGAATTCCATTGGTTACTTGGGAGTACACCCTATATAAATAGAGAGGATGAAGTAAAGTTACAAACTCATTTACTTGGCCTATGCTCTATGGAGAGGGTATTTCCTGTCATAGATGAAGTGTGAATTGGCCTTATGTTCCCTGCCTCCAGACTCTATTTTCCTGCCTCACTTTAGACCAGTGGAAAGCAAGTGACCTCAGGTCTAAGGAGATGTACATGGGGCAATTAGTTTACTGACCAGGACTAGTGGTAAGTCTGTCAGGTCTTGAATGCACTTTCCAAAACCAGTGGGCATTTGGCTTATTCAAAGGCGCTGCCAAGAAAGGGAAACAATTGAAATTATAGGGGAGCTTCCATGTGGTATTTCAAAGTTTTGACTTCCTAAGAGGGAAGTTGTTCCTTGGTAACAAGTAGCTATTGGTATTCTCTGTATGCATCAAAAGACGCCTCACTACACCCAACATGTTTCTTGTCATCAAATCAGACTGGTCCATGCTCAACCTATTCATTCTTGCCTTTGTGTCTTTTTTTTTTTTTTTTTATATTGTACCCTTTGCCTGGATTACTTTCCCTATTTTTTTTTTTTTTATGTGTAGGTAATTCTTCATCTTTCTCCAATTCCTCCTTTTCCTTTTCTTTCCCCTCCACCTTCTCTTCTCTTTCCCCTTTCTCCTTCTACCCTTCTTCTGCTCTGAATAAACACAAAAAACCAGTGATAATAAAATAATAGATTACATTTAATGTTTACTTAAAGAATTACTACAAAATCTGTATGCATGCTAAATAGAAGTTACCTGAATGATCTCTCTTTTGAGAAAATTTTTTCTTTTATAATCTCATGCATAAGGACTCTATCAACAGTTGAAGATCCAAAAATAGCTCTCAGATACTGCTTAAATGATTTCCAACCACTAACAAGAAGAAATATCCAAGGAGAATAAAGAAAAAGTAAAATTTATCTAATGGAGGAGAACATATGGATAACACTTAACTAGCACACACAGGGACTTGTGGCCACCGTGTAAAATGTGACAGGCACTGTGCTAAGTTCTTTAACTTTCATTATCTTGATTAATCCTCATAAAAACCCAATGGGGAAGATATTATTGTTATCTTTATTTTAAAACAGATACAGACACTGGATTTCAGAAAGGTTAAGTAACTTGCTCAAATTCAGGTAGCTAAGAAATAGTGGGGTTGTAATTTTAACTCATGTTAGTTTTATTTCAACACATCCAGCTCGTAAAAACCTCCTTGGGAACTCTAACTCAGTAAGTTGGTTTATAATCTGAACTCATATAACACAGTCTGTACTACCCAATTTAAAACTCGAGTATATACTATCACAAATTATCTTTTAATTGCTTTATATATATGAGCTTTGTCTTAGCCGCTAGACTTAAGCTTCCTTTTATATACAGTGCTGAGCATATAGCAGGTACATAGAACATACAATTCATCTTGAAGAAGAAGGAAGTAAAGCTGTGGTTCTGGCAGTAGACGTTTCAGGAATGAGGGGTCTATGTTTATTCAAAATCAAAACAAGTGGATAAAGCATTAAAAATTCCAGTCAAATAACTGTTATGTGTGGATTCGTTTGGGGAAAGCTGAGGTGAGGTCAAGGAACTAGATAATGCAAAAAGATAATTTGGCTGATTTTTCTCTTCATTGATTGACCAGTTGATGTAGAAATCACAGGTTTCACACATACAATCCCATTGACTATGTTGGCTGAAACATCCAGGTAATGACGAATCATAGGGTAAATAAGACAATATCAGATAATTAAAGTTGGCTCTATAGATGCACCACATTCTATAAGTTGATCAATTCCTGAGAAGTACATGTTGATTCAAACCCTCTCTTTTATAACTTGGGTTTTCACTTCAGATGGGCTTCATCTTTGACTGGCAGTGGTTTATTACATGTTAGCTTTAAATTTTTATCTTGCTCATCTCTCTGTCAATTACGAGTGACTTCTTTAAGAAGACTTAAGTTCAAAAAACAAAAATGAGACAGTGGTTATTTCTATTATGAAATCATTGACAAGAAGATTTCTATCCACAGTTTGCTTTATGTATATTAACTAGGATTGTATTTCTAAAATTTTCACTGATATATATATGGTCAATATGCACAAAATGTATACAAATTTTAATAATGTCTATTAAGTGAAAGAAGCTGTAATTAATCTATAAACCACCCATAAATGTATTGAGTTTTTGGTACTTGAAAGTACTCTTTGGTGAAAGGTTTTTGATGTGGGAATAACCACCTGTTATTTATTGGCATTTGTCTCTCAGAATTTTGTTCTGTTGAGTTTTCATAAAGTGAAGAATGCCTGTATACCAAGTTTTCTCAACTTTGGCACCATTAATATTTTGATCCAGTAATTTTCTGCTGCATGTGCATTCTTTCCTATTCACGTTGGCCATGGAGAGGGATATTCTACATGGTCAGCTGTGTGCCTGTCAGCATGGAGAACTTCAGATAAAGGCTGATGTATGGTTTTTGTTTATACCAAACTACACATTTGTAGGCCTAATCTTGGTCATTAACCACTTTTTATTTATTTTTTAAATTGACAAGTGAAAATTCTACATATTTATGGTGTAAAACATGATGTTTCAAAATATGTATACATTTTTGTGAAATGGCTAATTGAAACTAATTAACAAATGCATTATCTTCCATTCTATTTTTTTTGTAGTGAGAACACTTAAAATCTATTCTTAGCAATTTTCATAGTTACTATGGTGTACAATAGACCTCTTGAACTTACTCCTCCTAACTAAAATTTTGTATTTTTTGACCAACGTCACTAACCACTTTTGACTGAGTCCATGAAAATTATGCTGTTTGAGAGACTGAATGTGGTGCATATTCAGGTGGAGCCCATCTTATGCTGACTCTAGGATTAAACATTGTTGGTGGATTCTATTGCAGTATTTTCATGAAAAATAATTCATAATTCAATTTTAGCTGAGCTTGGTGAACTCACATTGCTCAAGCTTGATCCCCTAGCCTGAAGAGTGTGGGTAGTTCCAAAATGCCAGTGTATTCCTGCTGGGCAGTTATGCAAAATTTTCAGATATGAACTTTCGGTAGTTTGCAGATCAAGGATAGAGTGAAAACATAAACCCACGATCTTTTCTTGGGTGAACAGCAGGTGCTATTGAAAGTGTATAATTTGATCTCTGGTTTTTGACATTGGGTTTTGTTATTCTTTACAAACAGCTAGCACCAGACCCTTGATTGGTTATAGTTTAAAGAAGTATAGTTGTCTGAAAAGGCTTTATCAGGTAAGACAGTTTCTGCAATTTAATGCATTCAATTCCTTTCCTCATTCACCATTTATTAAGAGTCAGTATAGCATAATGTTTAAGACTATTGGCTCTCAAATCAAATTTTACCTATGGCACTTACTAGTTAGTTGGATGATCCTTGGTAGATTACTTAATCTTTTAAAGCCTCAGGTTCCAATTTGTAAACTTGAGATGTGTAAATAGTATTCAACTCAAAAGAATTGTTTTGAGGATTAAATCAAATAATGTATATAACGTACTCAGTACATACTCAATAGGTGTTGGCTATTACTAGTATTGTGTACCTATTATGTCACTGTATATCTACTAGGGGAGAGAAAACAAGGACATAAATAAATACAGCAGAATATGGCAGAAGGTGATATGTCACAAAAGAAGGAATGATAAAATGCTTTGGTAGTTCAGAAGAGAATGGGAGTCCTTTTGGATGAAAAAATAAAGCCAGAATCATGGAGGAAGTGACATCTAAGATGAGTCTAAAAGGAAGAATAGAATTAAGGCATACAGTTGTGAAAACACTATTTCTAGAATCAGCTATAAATATCTTCTGGGACTGGACTGCAAATGATGATTCATGCTTTTCTTCATCATCCTAGCAATATGCAGAGAGGAAATCCACAGTGAAAGCAGATTTCTGCCCACTGGTGTCCCCCTTCCTTCATTTTCCAAGGAGAACATAGAAGGGCAGTCTTATTTCCTGGTGAAATAATAGATGCACTAAGTTCAAGGTCATGTAGTCAGCCTTAAATTAGATGAAGGTTATGAACTCTGTAATAAGTAATCAAGCACCAAGTAGATTTGTTATTAGGTATCTACCCTAACTCAATATTGTGTGGTACTTTGGGGGTATAGCCCTTCAAGAAATTATGTTCACATTGGGAAATAATGACATAAATACACTAAGTAATATATAAAATAGAATAGACTCCAACATTCAACTATGTGGGATAGATTCTCTAGTAGAAGTTCTGAGAAAAGACTGATCAGTGAGTCCTGGAATTTCTTTGGAAAAAAGGTTTCATGGAAGGATAGGAGCTTGAGTCGTTTGGAATTGGTGTTGCGGGGTAGTGGGGAGAAGAGCATTTGAATTGGGAAAATTCATATAGCAAAGCAACTGAGGTAGTAATTCATGAAGAATGAATGAAGATATCTTTTAATTAATGGATTAAAACTTCAGTAATCTCTCCATCTTCTCAGCTGAGTGATATTTGCAGAGATGTGTTTGGATCTGTGTCCTGATGTACCTGCTCCAGCTGATTTATAAACTGCACATAATTAGAGTACTTTCCTCAAATTCCTGCTCTTGCTGATATTTCCTATCATCCAGAAACTATGCATGCATGAGTTAAATGAATGTCATGCTATTGACAGGAATGATTCACCTTTCTAGACATTGTGAGGAAATGAATAATATTGGCTTATTTCAAAAAGGGGTCTTTCAAAGTCAGCACATTCTGACACTTCTCTCTTCTCCCCCTTCAGCGTGTGAACCCCACTGATATCTTAGGAAGATGCACTGGTTGTCATGGTAAAAGCTATGCTAATTGGCTTCCTCTAGTTGATGTTCTGTCAAGCTCACTGCCCCACTGAGGATTTGGAATAAAGCGCTTAACTTTTTGCTCTCAAAGAACATGTTCCCAGCAAGTCAGCTGCCTCAGCAGAAAATGGAAGGTATTTGAAATGTCCAATATGTTATCCAAATATTTCACTCTTCATGGGGCCAGACATGCACAGTTTCACTTTCATTTGGTATCTTCTTTCCACAGAGAGTACTGATGGAAACTCAGCTGGATATTTTTAACTGAATTAAGTGGATTTGGGGAACTTGTAAAGAATGAAAGTATGTGGGCAAACAATTACTTTGCAGAGACCTGAGTTCAGGTCAGAGTTGGTCTGGAGCCAACTGTGAAATAATCCTCTCTTTTGTTGTTTTCTTGCCCCTTTTCTTGTTGCTACAAGGAAAAAAGGAAGGAAAAAGAAAAGAAAGAAAGAAAGGCATACAAGCCTAGTGCTTCCCTTACAAGGTGGAGTCTCAGCTTCAGACTATTTCTTGTTTTTCTTCTGCTATAGTCTGAATGTCCCTCAAAATTCACGTTTTGAAACAAAATTCCCATCGGTGCTATTAAGAGGTGGAATCTTTGGGGAAATGATTAAGTTAGAGGGCTCTGCCCTTATGAATGCATTAGTGGCTTATAAAGGAGATGAAGGGAACTAGCTTGGGCCCTTTTTTTTGGCCTTTCCATCCCTTCTTCTATGTGAGGGCACATCATTCATCCCCTCTTAAGGATGTAGCAACAAAGAGCCATCAAGAAAGGAGAGACGGGATCCCTGATCAGGCACCAACCCTGTGGTGCCTTGATATTGGACTTCCCAGACTCCAGAACTACGAGGAATACATTTCTATTTTTTTAAATAAATTATCCAGTCTGTGATATTTTGTAATAGCAGCACAAACAGGCTAAGACACTTTGTATTCCAGACTTTCAAATCAAAATGTAACTATCTGGTACATCTTGCCAGGGATATTTTCTCTGTTTGAAAACTTATAAGGAAATCTGAACTATGATTTTCATGGCTCTAAATGACTTAACATATCACTTATATAACTTATCATTTGAAACTGCCCTTGAGGACCACTGGGCTAGATATTTTGGTAATTCTTATACAAGATCAGGTAAACAGGTGCCATCATCTACATACTGATTTAGTTTTGTTCTAGATCTTATTGGTAGGAATGACTCACTGAGAAATTCTGAGCAACTTGTGTAACTCTATGCCTGTTTTCCCACTGGAAAAATGGAACTTGTAAGGCTGCTTCCTCTTTGTTTGAAGGAACTTTACATGGTATGATATCTTATATCTCCTGCAACACTTTTAGCCATATTGCAAGCTCACCTGAAAACTCCCATCTATTATTTTAAATCCAATTTTAACTGTCATTGGTCATCTATACCTCAGTGTGAATGGGTGTGAGAGAAAGTTCTGGGTCTTGGCCACTTGAAAAAACAAAGAGGTAAAACACTAGGAAAAAAAAATGTGTCCAGTGGGTGTTTGAAACTAGAAAACAAGTTGCCTTTTGAAGAATTTTGCCTCAGGCTTCATCATTACGAAGTGCTGCCCAATTAATTGCCTAATTGGGTATGATGTTATATATTGAGAACTTCACAGTCAGTTTCTTTTCTTTCTTTTTTTTTTTTTTCTAGATGAAGACTCACTCTGTCGCTCAGGCTGGAGTGCAGTTGTGCGATCTCTGCTCACTGCAACCTCTGCCTCCTGGGTTCAAGTGATTCTCCTACCTCAGCCTCCTGAGTAACTGGTATTATAGGCACGCACCCCCAAGCCTAGCTAATTTTTTTTCTTTTGTATTTTTAGTACAGACAGGGTTTCATCATGTTTACCAGGCTGGTCTCTAACTCCTGACCTCAAGTCATTTGCCTGCCTGGACCTCCGAAAGTGTTGGGATTACAGGTGTGAGCCACCATGCCCAGCCTTGACATAGTCAGTTTCTGCAATGAGCCTAATGCAAGCATACTGTCATAGATACTGTGTTGGCATATGGAAGTATGGTAAGGTGGCACAAAATATGTGGTCCACATTACACACAGGCTAAAGATCAGTTGATTTGGGGGAATACGGGTCAGTGAGATTAAAACTATGCAGGGAAAAGGAATCTGAATATTGATTTGGCTTTACCTTCTCAGATATTTAGAAATGTTTCTGCTCTCTTTCCTCCTTCAGAAAGTAATGTCATAGAATCTTTGGTGATAAGGAAAGCCCTTGCTAGGCATCAGAAACATTGTTCAGACTAACAGAGATCACTGTCTATTCTTGGAAATGGAGGTGGAGAAGGTGAGGGTTACATAAAGATTCACACAAAAACATCCCTTGGAAGATGGTTTTGGGAGACCTTATAGAATAAAAGAGGATAAATATATACTAAGACTTACTGTTACTAGGTTTCAAGTACTGTGTGAAACACCCTATGTCAATTATCTTATTTAATTCTGCTAACAAATGTTATATAGCTGAGGAAATTGAGGAACCGAGAGTATAAAGAAGTTGCCCAAAGTCATACGGCTATACATATTACCCAGCTCCTCCCCATACATACACACTATACTAAATTTGTGTGATTTTTTTTGTTTGTTTGTTTTGGCTTTGTTTGTCATCAGGCACTTTCTTTGCAAAAAGTAGATGCAGTTAGTTGAGAACTCCACTTCTTTGGGTTTCTGGTTAATTGAGGTTTGGCTCTTTCATAGGGAGTTCGCAGTTCAGTCCAGGCAAATTTAGCCCCTTTTTTTCCACTAAATAATCACATCTCATGGTAGCTTGTAGTTGGAGACTGAGGAGTCTAATGTTAATACCCCAAAGGAACTTGAATCATCAAAGGAGAGGCCTGATTTAAATAAACTAATTTAAATGGCCTGGAACTCTGTTGAATTCAAGCTGTTAAAATTCCATCATTGTTAAATCTCTTCTTTTCCAACAATCCACCAGCTGCCCAACCATAATGGCTTGTTTATAATACATAGGGTTCCTTTGTTTGAAAGACAAAAAGAGCTTTGCAGCTCATAGGGCGGTGGTGAAGCCTGCCTATGCTGTAGTTCCTACAGTTTGCCCTTACATGTTTCCATAGAAACAGAATTGTTGCTTGAAGAAAAAAATTCTTAAATTTTATTTTCTCTTTATGTTCTTTGAAACTTGTGCTAACTTTGTCAGAACTGAAGGACAGATTCCTGGGAAATTAGTGGAACCTGTGTGCTCAGAGGAGAAAGAGGGCACTCACGAGTTTTTAGAGTCAGGTTTGTGTTCACCCTTGATACCAGTGAAGAGAGAGATACTTGGAATCCCTTTCCAATCCTCTTTTCCAACTCAGTTTTTCCATTCAGCTCAGCCATTCTGTCCCGGAGCATAAGATCATTTTCAAGGCAAGAGAGTGGTTAAATGGATGTGGGCTGTATAGTCAGGCAGACTTGGGTTTGACTTCTGCCCCTGCTACATATCAGCCTATCTGAGCTTTAGCAAGTAGTTTAAGCACTCTGATCCTCCCATCCTCATCTGTAAAATGGGGGATATCGAAATACTGTGAAGGTTAAATGAATTAATCCATGCTTGGCATAATGCCTGAAACATAGCAAGCACTCAATAAATGGCAGCTTTTTAAAAAGTTATTTTTCTTCTCCCTGAAATCTTATCAATGTCCCCTAGTCAATCACCCCTTTTAAGGCCTTTTCTTAAATCCCATTGTCAAAGGCGTCCAAACCAGAGCAACTTCATTTTGAGTGAGGGCTAGGAAAATGAGGCTGGGGATTGCTGGGCCGCAATCCCAGAAAGTCAGGCATTCCTAACCTCTAGATATTTAAGGTTAAGGGAACAAATTAATAATGTTACTAAACAGAACCAGACTCGGGAGTGTCCAGATATCCTGATACCTAGAGAACAAAAGGAATTCCTAATTTTGCTTTAAAGATAATAATACTGATTCTTGCAAAATATAGTAATTAAGAAAATTAATAGTTTATCACAAACCGTTGTAGCACAGCACATCTCCCCATATATACAAGCATTGTACCTAGGGTGGATGCGTTCCTCTTCTTACTTTCAGGAACCTCCTACTCTGTCTATGGAGTAGCTGTTTTTTCACCACTTTACTTTCTCAATAAACTTGCTTTTACTTTGCACTGTGAACTCGCCCTAAATTCTTTCTTGCACAAGATCTAAGAATGCTCTCTTGGTGTCTGGATTAGTACTCCTTTCCTGTAACATATTTCTGGCAACCCAGATGGGACTGTAGTACAGAAACCCTGACTCAACGGCTACCTTTGGGTAAGTGTTGGGGTCCTGTAACATATTTCTGGTGAACCATGGAAGGAGTGATACTGAAGAAACCCCGCTAACCCAAAGGAAATAGACTGCAGCACTGATTGGATGACTTTGGGTAACTAGTGGTGTACCGGGATAAAGAATGGGATTGGGTTAGAGGCCCAACTTATGGGAGTTAGAGCCTCTCTTAAGACAGAGTGGGTTAGAGGCCCTTCTTAATAAAAGGCAAGGACACTTGATGACCTTGGGTTAGAGGCCCAACTTAGGAGGGATAGAGTCCCTTCTAAGATTTAGGGGGTTAGAGGCACCTCTTGATAAAATCACTCTTGGCTAAAAATGGGTTTAGCACCACAGGCTATGTATTTTGTATTAATCTGCATTGTCCTCCTTGCTGCATGAACCAATTTCTTGGCTGCTGTCTCTGTTTCGCTGTCATTTTCAGCAGACTTTATTTAACTGGTCTTAGAGATTTAACTTTCTCTTTTCCTATGTGCCTCCTGATTTCCGTCCATCTGCTTGTGAAACATTGGGAACAAAAAACATTGAAGGCTCTGTCTCTAAAATTGCTGATTGAGATTTGGTATTTAACAGCTATGAGCAATAGGATTAGACAGATGTGGTTATGTTTTGTTGCCGCTATGCCAACTAGGTGTGATCCAGAAGCAGTAGGATGGAAATCAGGGGACTTTCCCCCTTGCTGTTTTGTTTCATTTTGCACACTAAAATACACTTCTTTCTTGGATTTGGGCAAACCAACTATGCTTCCTGCTATTGTCCAAAACCTGCTTGCTCTGGTCATTCCCATCTAAATCCTCTTCATTTCCTTTGCCTTATTTCACATATTTATCGAAGTCCATGTTGTGGTTTATCTAAGATTCATGGCTCGGATCACTTTCATTATTCAGATAATGTGAATCATGTTTGATGAGAAGAAAGAAAGAAAAAAGAAACTAGACATACTAAATGATCCTTTAATACAAGCCCCCTTTCCCTGGTTCAGTGGGCAATTTTGGGTGGAGAAGAACCTCCTTCTGTTGGCTCTGAAGTTGCAGATGTGTTGGTCCTTTATCCCTTTCGTCCACCTGAAAGTTCTATTGAGAATCCTTTGTCCCCTCCTCCTTACCCATCTACTCCAACTCTATACCCATCACTCGTGAGGAACTTAGCCCAGTGAGTACTACTCAGAGTGGAGCCTCCTATCAACCTCCAAAGGGAAATCTTCGTCCACTTAGAGAGGTGGCAAATAAGGAAGAAGACCTATGAGAGAACGTGTCCCCCTTTCTAGGTCTGATTTGACTCTATGTAAAGAGAGGTTTGGTCATTTCTCTGAAGATCCAGGAAAATTCATAGATGGGTTTGAGACATTAACTCTGACCCATAATTAAACTTGGCAGGATCTATACATTTTGTTGTCTCTGTGTTGTACAGTGGAAGAGAAACAATACATTTTGGGGACAGCTAGGGCCCATGAAGATGAGGTATTGGCTTGCAACCCAAACCATAGTATATATCAGGCAGGGGCAATTCCAGATCAAGATCCAGATTGGAACTATCAAAGGGGCAGTGAGGACTTGGGGAAGAGAGATCATATGGTCACTTTTTTGTTGGAAGGGTTGAAGAAATTTATAAAAAGCCTTTTAACTCTGAAAAGGTTAAGGAAGTTTCTCAGGGTAAAGATAAGAATCCAGCTTTGTTTCAAGGGTGTTTAGTTGAGACAATCAGGAAATATACTAACACTGA
This sequence comes from Macaca thibetana thibetana, assembly GCF_024542745.1. Taxonomy (NCBI): domain Eukaryota; kingdom Metazoa; phylum Chordata; class Mammalia; order Primates; family Cercopithecidae; genus Macaca; species Macaca thibetana. The sequence goes on from NC_065598.1 coordinate 116,130,264, forward strand.
TCCTTCCTCAAGGGAAGGGCAAACCCTTTTGGGGGTATATTTTATATCCCAGTCTGCCCCAAATATCCATAGGAAACTACAACAAGCACCTATGGGTCCCCAAACTCCTATGGAACAGCTTTTGGATATGGCATTTAAAATTTTTAATAACAAGGACAAAGCAGAAGAAGCAGAAAGAGCAAGAAGGACCTCCCACAAGGTGCAGCTCTTAGCTGCAGCCTTACGTTCACCTCTCACATGGGGTTGTCCTCCTGGCTCTTGGCTGGAGAAAGGAAAGCTGAAAGGTGGGAAGTCCAGAGCTGGACAGCTTTGGGCATAAATCAGTATGCACACTCTAAGAAAACTGGTCATTGGAAGAGGGATTTCCCAGCGTTCTGAAGGGAGACATTGGCACCTGAACCAATGATGGCCGAAATAGCCAGGCAAGCCCAAGAGTGATTGGGTCGAGTCCTTCTACCCCAGCTCCCATTGAACAACTAGCCATATCTCCAGAGAAGCCTCAGGTAACCCTTGATGTGGCAGTCCCACAGGCCAATGGAAGGTAAGAGACTGATACCATTTATTCCTATGAGCCAGTCAGTGACCTCCAACTCCTGTTCAGAAGAAATGAAAGGGATGGATAACATAAAGATATGGATTGGCATTCTACTTTTGGGTATAAGTTGGAATCATGCAGAGAGTAACTTATTTACTGAGTGGGCAAAGGTTTAGCCCCTCTTTTCCCATATATTGTATATAGCCACATGGGCCTTAGCCCCTTCCCCTACTGTGAAAAGACAAGAAGGTACCTTTTTATTTTAATTAGAAAACAGCTAAACTCCACCCTAACTTTAGGTTATACTATACATAATGAACTTGGGTGAATGCCAGCTGTTCAAGTGCAGGTATCAGGCAAACTACCTCTATGTTTTGAAAGGCACAATAAATAGTCACCACCAAACTGGAACCCATGATATGGAATGACTGTTATTTCAACAATGTAATCAGACTCTTCTTCTAACAGACCAGATGTAGATGGGATGGCAAGATAATTTGCCAAAAATGAGTGCCTACCCTTCTTCTTGGAGATGGTTATGAGCTTGTGGAACTTATGGCTGGCCATACTTACCTTATAACTGGACTAGAAGGTGTAAGTGGGGTTGCCCTTATCTCCCAGGACATATCCTCACCAAATTGGACTCTCTGTCATCTAACTGGGAAATTATAAAAGCTCGCCATGGGCAACAAAAACAAGCATCTTGGAGAGTCTATCCTATGGCTATATTTTCCCTGCAGGCAACTACAATCAGTATCGAGTTAAAGTTGAAGCCTTAGCAAAGCACACAGTTGCAGCTTTCCATAATACATGCCATGCCCTTACCCTCCTAACTGAGGAAACTTCTCAGATTAGGCAGGTAGCCTTACAAAACTATGTGGCTTTGGACATTTTAACAGCAGCCCAGGGGGAACTTGTGCTTTGATCATAACCAAATGTTGTGTGTGTGTTTCGACTATTCACATAATATTACCCAGGCTGTGAAAGCTTTCGACACTCATATATCTGCCATTGATGTGCTATCAGTCGACCCTTTATTGGCTTGGTTGCTACAACTGCCCAGTTCTTGGAAGGCCTTTCTGTTTAGTTTACTTGGAATGACTTTACTTATTTTGCTTTGCTCTTGTGGAATATATTGGGGTTGTACTCTCTGTGTAGGAATGCAAGACAAGCTCACTCAATGCTTTCTTAAACTGGGTACTTGTTAATCTTTGAAATATCACCTTTTGTAGGAACTCAGAGTTATGAACGACCTTCACCATAGCAACGCTTTCTAACTGCGTTTCTCTCTACCCTGAATGCAGGAAACCCTAATAGTTAGGCAGGAATATCATCATCCCTATTCAGCCTGATGAAGTTACAGAAGACGAATCTTTGTCCCTCTGCAACCCTTAGGATTAAGGGTCCTCTTGTAAAGGGAGGGGGGATCTCTGTCAGAGGCGTTTGAACCAGAGTGACTCCGTTTTGAGTGAGGGCTAGGAAAATGAGGCTGGGGCTTGTTGGGCTGCATTCCCAGAAAGGCAGGCATTCCTAGCCTCTAAGATGTTTAAGGTTAAGGGAATAAATTAATAATATTCTCTAAACAGACTCAGACTTGGAGTTTCCAGATATCCTGATATCTGGAGAACAAAGGCATTCCTAATTTTGCTTTAAAGATAACAATATTGATTCTTGTGAAATATAGTAATTAAGAAAATTAATTCTTTATCACAAACCCTTGTAGCAGAGCACATCTCCCCATATATATGAGCACTGTACCTAGAGTGGACGCATTCCTCCTCTTACTTTTGGGAACATCCTACCCTGTCTATGCAGTAGCTGTCTTTTCACCACTTTACTTTCTTAATACATTTGCTTTTACTTTGCACTGTGGACTTGCCCTAAATTCTTTCTTGCGTGAGATCCAAGAACCCTCTCTTGGGGTCTGGATTGGGTCCCCTTTCCTCTAACACCATCTCATCTTGCCTGCTTTAATGTCACATTGCTTGCAACTTTTGAGTTGATTGGCAATTAGGTTTTAGTTATTTTATTATAGATGGGTTTTGTCTCCCAGATCAACTAGATTGTAATCACTTGAGGGCCCAAGTGGGCTCTTGTTTAGCACACTACTGAGCACTCAGGAAATGCTAATTAGATGTTTATTGAAGTAAAGACTGGACTCTGGGCTTCATTAACTTTCCTAGAGACTGTTTTGAGTTGGCTTTTTGTCTCCACAGGAATCCAGATAACCACTCTGTTTCCTAGCTTTTGCAGCCTCACTAATACAATCTGGTAAGACATGTTCAATGTGCCTAGTATAATAGATTCCATCTGTCTAAGGATTGGTGAAGGTGAAAGAATGATATCACATAACCTGAGGCTTCTCTGCCTTGAGTGTCCCTGTGCCTGAGGTTTATGTTATTTGGGGGAAGCACTATATTAAGTTTGGTCAGCCTCAAGGACAGACACTGGAGCCTCTTATTTGAGAGTAAGATAGAAATGCCTCCAGGTGGACTGAGCTGGGACCAAGGTCCACTTCACTTTAAGATTATCCTTTTGATCATCACCGGGTGATGGTATTACATCAGTAGATTGAAAATGTTAACTTTCAGCCTGGGCTATTTTTCTCAGATATTTTGTGGTTAAAGATGATATCTAAGGTGAAAAATCAATGATAGGAAAGTGCACAAGTTAAACAGTGAGTTGTTTGCAGGCAGCTTGCTGGAACAAAAGGGGAGACAAGGAATTATTAAGGAAAAAGTCAAGCATTTACTAGTGCTTTGCAAAATAGAGGAGGAAATGAAAGTAGGGTTTCTGTGGTAAATGAACACAGAACATGGATTTGCCTCAGTTCTAAACTTTTTTTATCACTCCAGTCAAATAGTAGAAGTTATTTGAACTTTTTTAAATTATTTATTTATTTATTTATTTATTTTTTGCCACACTGAATAGAGCAGGCATCCAAGGAGGGACTTCAAGAGCTTTTTCAGGTCAAAGTCACATTCCAATGAGATAGGAATTTTGCTACTCTCTCTGTAGCTTTCCCTATAGCTATCATTGTGGGTGGCATCTAGATGTCAAGTTGGTTGAATTTTTTCCATGAAGTAAACTACCCAACCTTGGAAACTTCTCCCTCCAACTTGGAGACCTGCCTGCACTTCCACCGGGGACTAAGGGCAGGCCTGAGGCACTGACTGGTGAGAAGGCAGAAGATAGAAAAAGAAGAAGGGGGAGTGTGGGAGGAGAGAAAGGACGGGGATAAAGGCAAAGAGAAAATTATTGAGCCAGCCTGTTAATTGCACTTCCTACTTTTAGTCCTGTCTCTCTTTAATCCACTTTTCGCAGAACCACCATTGATCTTCCTCAACAAACATCTGATTGTCTCATTTTCCTCTTTAGTGTTCCCTATTAACATGAGCATCAAGTCCATCCAAGCTCCTTGTCATGATGTATAAAGCCTTGCATTATCTGTCTCTTGCCATGATCAGTCTCACCTTCTCTTACTTTCTGCCTCCCACTTGATACTATGGTAATAGTGATACTTACATACAAAAGGCTTTCTCATGTCCTTGCCCAGGCAAATTACTCTTCCTGAGATAACTGTTTCTAACTTTATTTGCTAATTTCTGTCCATACTTCAAGATACAGCTCAGATAGCACCTCCAATTCCTTCAGTTCCATGGGATCTATGAATACCTCTATATCTGTCTCTTACCCCATTATATTAAAATTATGTATTTACATATTTGTCTTCCTCACTAAACTGAGAGCTTGTTGAGGAGGAAGCTAAGGGCACCCAAAGTATTTCAAATGGTGGTAAGTGGTATAGAGAGGGCAAAGGCAGTGGTCTTACGTGCCTGTCAGAAGCAGGTTTGAGCTTTCTTCCTGTTCAACAGATGCCTGATCTCTCATTGGCATACATATTTGTGAAAAGTTGTTATGCAATTATTCATTAAACTCCTGGCTCCATGAAATGTTTGCATTTGCAATGGATGTCCTTAATACCTTACCTCTGGGGAACAATGGAATTTCAGAAACTGAGGCAGGCTGACATAGAGACATAGTTTTCTGGACCCTTGTACCACCTGGTGTAGGCAGCTGTCCATTAAGCCTGTGCTTTCTTAGGGTCACCTTGGAACCCAATGCCCACTGAGCACCATGGTGATTTGTCAGTAGTCAGTTAATTTGTCTCTTCAGAAAAAGCATGTGGGTGTGTTGATTCTGGGGCTCTAGCTAGAGTGTGAACTCTTTGAAGAGAGAGACTGTTTTTAACTTGGCTGGGACTCCCCAGAAGGCTCTATAATATGAGAGAGCCTTGTGGGGAGGGGGATTTCTTGACTAAATCTGCTGATCAATGTGGGGGTTCTCTTTTTACATTATGCCTAAACCAGAATGGAGAGCAACACTTTAATATAGTGCTATCAAGATTGGTTGTCCTGTACCTTAAACCCCAGAGTGCTCTCTTAACTGTAAGTCTGAGGCTTAAATAAAATCTAGTGCAAAGGAAGTGAAGGATAGATGGGGAACAGCTTGGACCATCAAACTTGGTTGCTTTTATCACACTATCATTTCTCAGAAATTTCAAATGCTTCTTATTGAAAAATGAGAAAAAATGAAGGAATCACATCTTATAGTATCCAGAGAAAATGTGCTTTAATTAGCCAGATCCAGTCTTTCCTTATTGGAGGAATGCCAGTTTTACTAATGGAAAGAGTTTTCTCAGACCATCTGTCAGTTATCACAGCAGGCTGTGCTTAACCCTTTCTGTGCCAGCATGAAAAAATTCACTAATCTAGTAAATTGCTCCATCAGGTGCTATGGAGAATAAGGCATGGCATCTGCCTTCGAGGGGCTTAAAATTTAATAGGCAAGACAGGAGACATACACGACCATGTATAAAGCAGGCAGAATGCACTAAGCATTATAAGAGAGCTACCAAATGTGGTGGAAGCATTAATGAGAGGAAGATTACTCTTGGCTAGAGGCTAGGGAAGCCTTCATGGAGGCACCTGAAGATAGGTGAAAAAGGCAAAAGTTGTGGGCATTCTCGGTAGAGGGACTAGCATGTTAAATGCCATAGAGGGGAAAAAGCCCAGACAGGTCTGTACAATGAACGGGAATAGTCTAGTGTGATAGGAGTATAGGATGTGGAAATAACAGTGGATATGGTTTTTCAGATTGTTTGGGGATCACATGAAGGAGGCATCTGATTGTCAGATTAAGAGGTAGGCATTTTATTCTATAGCGTAGACAATGGGTTGTCAGTGCCTTGCTCAGAGCTGTGCTTTATTTGGGCATCCTAGGCAGTATGAGTTAAATGCTGAGCTATTTTCTCTAACCTCAGGGGAGGTGGAAATGGGTCCCTGGCTTCTGTTGTTCAAGATGTGATGCACTGGGTTTTGCAGATTTAGAGCTATATTTTTATTTTATTATTTGCTACTAGATTGATAGCCCTGAGGTGGCTGCTTAGGATAAGACATCTAGCCTGGCTGGGATGAGAAGGTACATTTTTCTGCTGGACTTTGAATCTGTGTAAACTTTGTAGGTTTTGAGTTAACCTGAGCCAAAGTTTTAATATCTGCTTGATGTTCTTTATGTTATAAATTGTGTATGTATTTACATATGAATGTACATGTTTCCAAATTTTGCGGGGGGCTGGGGGATAATTTTTATAACTCAGTTGTTCTGTGTTTCATGGAATAAAACAGCTGGAGGTTGGGGGTGGTGGTGAGGAGGATGTGGAGTCACATCTTAAATATCTATATTTTTATTCTCCAAGTTCCTTCTGGCTTAGTGCTATCAAGAGGCTTACATTATGGGGTATATTTTTTAAATAGGAATAGCACCAGCATTTCTCAAAATCTGGCCCTCCTTGAAAATTTGCCACAGAATTCACCCAGAGAGGTACCTCGTTGGGCTGAAATCAGAGGCCATATAGCAGCTGCCTGTTTAATAAGCTAAACATGAGATTCAGATACGTGCTCAGATTTGAGGACTACTTACGTAACAAAAGATTAAGAGCCAAGAAATGGATTTTTGAATTTTAAAAAGGTGAAAAATGGCAGATAATAAAGCTATTAAAAGGAGTTTTGAAAAGCCTAGGAAACTTGGGCTTTTGGATATTTTTCTTTTAATTTGGCAAGATAGGAATTTCGCAGTCAAAAAGAAAAATTTGTGGTAGAAGGACCTTCACATCTTGAAATGGTCTTTCTCCTTTTTTTCCCTCCCTCTAGAAATCTGACCTATTCCTAAAGGCTTATCTTCTCTTACATGTTTCATGACCACTCTAGTCAATGAAATTTATCTTGGTTTTTAGAGTTGCCTTCTCTTATATTTGACATTCAGCCTTAGGGCCTCTTTTATTTTTAACTTGCCTACAGTGGTGACTTCACCTTTTAATTAGGATTTACGAACTTCATGCCTGTTGATATGGTCTCTCCAACTATCCATGTTTATCACCCAGTAAGAGCCAAATAGATGCTTCCAGTGTGCATGAGAGTATTTCAGAGGGCATAATGCAACTTTGCTTGAGGAACATGAATACTAAAGCTCTGTTGAGGGAAAGTGAACTTAAAACACATGGTTATATTCACTAAAATAGTCAAATATTTAAAAATGTAGTGTGCAGAGTTCTCTTTCTCCCCAATAGTTTTTAAAGAAATGTGGTGAACCAAAATTCTTTATTTTCATTTATGAGAAATAAACCCATTTCCATAACTCACCTTTCGTTTCAACACTTTCTTTCAATTTCACCTATGACTCAGACTTGGTTTATTTCTGGCAGTATGTTGTCTTTTAACTGAGAAGTAAAAGAACTCGGAACAATGACTTTCCAACTCCTCTAGTCCTTCTATAATAGTTCTTAAGTGCTGAGAGATAGTCGTTTGTGTGTTCACTGATTAAATCATCCATTATACTGGCCCTGTCTTGGGATCCTTTTCTTCCTTTTGGAATTTGACAACTGACTTTCTTTAATTTCATTTGTAGAAATGCATCTCACCCATTTATCCCTTCCCCCTCATTCTCCCTTCGAAGCCCTAGTGTCCCTGATTTTAGTGTGGGGGACTAGGGGTGGGTGGGAATTGATGCCTGCCTGGGGTTTTTAAGTACCAGAAGCAACATTATTTCTATATTTTTTGTTCTGCCACTGAAAATGCCTCAGCCCACACATAACTAGTTCTGGTTCTCTTCCTGTTCCTCCGCCTACAGCATCCTCCCTCTCCTCTTCAGATGCCTGCCCCCCTTCACAGAAGGCCACTTTCCTTCACAGTTCCAGAATGGTTTCATTCATCACTGTCACAGTCCCTGTCAATGGTAAACTCTGCCATCTTATCTGTGGCCACCAGTAAATGAATTTGCATTTAACATTTTAAAGAGTTTTCTTTGTTTCTGACATTTCTCCACCCACTGATACTTGTACTTATGCGGCTTGCTGTCACCTTTTTTTCCTGCCAGTTGGTTGGCAGGAACAAATCTCCCCCAGAAAATGCAAGAGGATCGTCCTGCCACTCAGAAAATCTTTCTAATCTTAATCTGACATTGGTTACAAGTGCTCACATTCTTCTTTGGGTGAGAAAGACAGACTTAAGAAGAAGAGGAACAATTTGAGAATTTGGCAGAGGTAGCTGAAAGTTGCAAATGATTATATTGGACATTGGGAAATTTTGGATTTGACTCCCTGCCCTGGGCTGACCTGCTGTCAGTTCTGTGTAAATTACTTAGTCTATTTGTGTCCTCTTCTGTGCTATGGGGATGACGTTAATTTCTAAATTGGGATGGGAGGTAGGTAATGGATACCACAATTTGAACTATTAAGATTATCAACAATAATGATATTGTTTGTTGAAAGCTTGGTATGTGCAAAGGTGCTAGGTGATTTGTACCCATGATGTCTACTTCTCAAGACAACATTGAGCAACTTGGGGCCCAGAGTAATTCAGTGTCTTGCTCAAGATCACACAGCCACAGCTTGTAAGGAATAGAACAAGAATTTGAACATACATCTGTCTGGTTCCAGAGTTCGCACATGTATGATGACTTTGTTACGTAAGATCAGGGTAGTACTGAGCACAATTGGGTGTTCTCAGTGATTTGTGTCTCCCCTTGCCTTGGTCTCCTTCAGGATATCGACTGATACTGGGTTTGTGTGTGACCAATAGTGTCTGTGTTTGAATTTCAGTTCAGCCATTTGCCAGCTATCTAACTTTAGGCAAGTTAGTTATCTAATCATTCTGTGCGTATTATCCACATCTGTAAAATAGGATGATAAAGGATGATAAAAACTTTTACCCCATAGATTTGTTGTGAGTGTTGACAAGTAAACACATATAAACAACTTTTGCTTAACATATTGTAACCCCTCAACGATTGTTACCTATCATCATTGTCAGCTGCAACATTATTTCCCTTCAGTGCTTCTCTGCAGACCTGTTCTGACTGGTTGTTTGACCATGCTCCAGATGGATTCTTCCTTTTATCCGTGTGTGTGTGTGTGTGTGTGTGTGTGTGTGTAACAACCTGTTCAGTTTTTTTTTTTTTTTTTTTTTTTTTTTTATGAGAGTCCCACTCTGTACCTTCCAAGGTGACTGACTCTTCCAGGATAAATTAACTCATTCTGTGGTATTAGTAGTAGATGATTTATTCTTGACTAGAATTTCTATTGACACGATACTTTAACCCCAAGATGTAAAATCATTTAGTGTAGATTGCAGGGATGGGGTGTGTTGGGTTATGGTGTAGTTTGTACTATAGCACGTTTTCTTCAAATAGAGCAGGGCCATATTTTATCTTTTATGCATACATTTAATTTCCTGGTAAATTTTTTATTTGAATTATAATAATAGCTAGCACCTACATAATACTTAACTTTATGCCAGATATTGTTCTCAATACCTCATATTATCTCCTTTAATTCTTTTTTTTTCTTTTCTTTTCTATTTTTTTGCGACGGAGTTTCACTCTTGTTGCCCGTGCTGGAGTGCAATGGCATGATCGTGGCTCACCGCAACCTCCGCCTCCCGGGTTCAAGCGATTCTCCTGCCTCAGCCTCCCGAGTAGCTGGGATTACAGGCATGCGCCACCACACCTGGCTAATTTTGTACTTTTAGTAGAGATGGGGTTTCTCTATGTTGGTCAGGCTGGTCTCAAACTCTCGACCTCAGGTGATCCACCCGCCTCGGCCTCCCAAAGTGCCGGGATTACAGGCATGAGCCACTGCGCCTGGCCTATATACTTTAATTCTCAAAAAACCTGTGGGGTAGATGTTCTTATCCTCATTTTCTGTAAGCTAAAGCACAGAGAGGTTAAGTAACTTGTTCAAGATTGCATAGCTAGGAAGTGATAAAACTGGGATTTGAGCTCAGACAGTGCCCGTAACTGGTACAGTGTATTGACTCTAACTGAAGAAAAGGTTGCCCTGGCACTTTGGTAAGTTTGAAAACCACTGATATTTAATATTGGAAATTTAGGGCACAAACCTGTGCAAAGGCTGGGTGATGTCAGAAAGGTGTCAGCCTGAGACTGTAGTTTTGATTTTTTCAATATTTCTATATTTTTAAATGTTTCAAGATTTTATTTACTTTTTAGTAACTGACCCTGTAATTTCCAAACACTTCTCACCATCAGGTGGTAGAAGACAGTTGTTAAGTCATGTGATTCATAAAGGTGGAAGCAGATATCAAAATGCTTACATATGTTTTTTTAAAATTTCAACTTTTATTTTAGATACAGGGATACATGTGCAGGTTTGTTACATGAGAACATTGCGTGATGCTGAGGTTTGGAGTATGGATTCCACCACGCAGGGAGTGAGCATAATATCTGGTAAGTAGTTTTTTTTTTTTTTTTTTAACCCACCCCTCCTCCCTCCACTCTCTAGTAGTCCACAGTGTCTATTGGTCCCATATTTATGTCCATGTGTGCTAAATTTTTAGCTCCCACTTATAAGTGAGAACATGTGGTATTTCGTCTTCTGTTCCTGCATTAATTTGCTTAGGATTATGGCCTCCAGTTCCATCTATGTTGCTGCAAAAGACATTATTCCATTCTTTTTATAACTACATAGTATTGCATGGTACATATATACCACATTTTCTTTATCCAGTCTACCATTGATGGGCACCTGGGTTGATTCAATTTCTTTGCTATTGTGAATAGTGCAGTGATACATATACAAGTGCATGTGTCTTTTTGATAAGAATAATCTATTTTTCTTTGGGTATATACCCAGTAATAGGATTGTTGGGTCGAGTGGTAGCTCTGTTTTAAGTTCTTTAAGAAATCTCTGATACATATGTCTTTTACTTAAAATACTGTCTTTATTAGCAAAAGAAACTCTTAATAATATGGACCTTAATGTTTTCAGAACTCCTTATGGAACAAAATCAATATGTCTGATACAAATAATCTCTAAAAACCATGTCATACAGAAAAATGGTTGAAAGAAGTAAGGTTGTTTCACCTACAGTGAGAAGGCTTATGGAGATGAGATAACTGTCTTTAAATATTTAAGCATCAAATGTTTGTTATGAGGGGGTGGAATTGGGCTTGCTTTCTTTGGACTGAAGGACTGAGCTAGGATTCATATGTAAAAGTTATAAAGATAGCAAATTTTGGCTCATTATAAGGGAGGGTTTTCATAAAGGTTTTTCTCTCAAAAAGTTTTTATTGATACACAATAGACATACATATTTTGGGAGTACATGCCACATTTTGATACATTTATGCAATGTGTAATGATTGACTATTGTATATTTGAAAATATCCAGAAGAGAATGAGGAGCTTTTTAATGACACAAAATTTCTTACGATTTTTAAAATTATGACTAAAATACACTTGGGGAAATAAGATTTTCTGAGCGATGGCTATCAAGCAAGTCTTCATATATGTATTTTCTTAGTTTTTATTAATATTAAATGTGTTCTTTCAAATTGTTAAAACGGCTCTAGTAGTGAGTGGTCTCTTCTGTACACACACCACTTACTGAATACTTACTATGTCTCAGTTCTGACTTATTTGAGCTTTGGGTCCCTAGTCCTTAGACAACCTCTAACTTTTCACCATAGCTGTTTATATTATCAGTGACTTAATGCCCTCCTTCAGGTGGCCCTCTTCTATGTGCTACTTTGCCTTTTGATTTAACCTGAAAAACTCAAGAGACTCAATCATTAGACCTGTCAGAACACTAAAATTCCACATCTCCTCATCAAGAGAAGGGAGAACATCTATCTTATTCTCTTGGCTGGTTGAATAAGCTTCCTAGTATGCAACATTTTTCCTGAGAAATTACTCTAAAATGAAGACAGAGAGGATTATAAGATGACAGAATCTTGTAATGCAGAAATTGGAACAAAATTTGAACCTTTTAAAATCACAGGGTGAACCTTGGTGTGTAGTCTAAAATCACTTCTAGGTATTTTCCTATTTTACCCTTTTAGACTCAGGCAAAAGGTTTTATCACTATATTGAGAAGTATAGTTTTGTTAAATAAATAACTCTCTTGTTTCTATGAGGAAAGCAAACTTCAGTAAGAGCTCTTCAAATATTTTTTTTCAAGACAATTCTGAGACAGAGTTGGGGTAAAAGAGGCTGTTTTATCTGCTCTATGCTGGTAGTACCAAATAGTCTCTCATTTAAAATTCATCAAATTTCAGTGTCCCATGACAGATGAAAAACACTGATGAAATACTTGGAAAGCGATCATATCTGGTGTGTCAGATTCAAACCTAGTGAGATTTTTAAAGAATTTAAGAAGTATTCTTAGAAGTATATAATCATTTCTTGGTTGAGGACTCCTTAATATAATGCAGATTATATTACGAACCAAGCTCCCTCCTCCCCACCCTATCCTCAGTTTTCTGTTATTTTCTTATTTCATAAGCATGGCTAAATATTATGTTTCTCTAGACTCATGTTAGACAGGAGGAAGAGATGTGTCATCATGTTTTGACTAACGTGAGGGATGGATAACAAAGATAAATTAATCTTTCAAAGCAGGCTCCATTTTATTGAGGGTTCAATCTAACTATAAACCTTACTTGGTGCTGTTAAACAAAAGTTCACATTTTTCTATTTGGAGTTAACACCTTTTGTTGCTCTGACTACTGTCTAGTCTGCAAGCTAAGGGAGCCAGGATCAAGTCAGGGAAGAAGCTTAGAGCCCAACGAATATCTGATTGGCCCAACCTCTCTTGAATACATGAGAAATAACTAAAGAATCCATAGAGGGCTGCATTAAAGGAGAGATAACTGTATTTTTTAAAATCAGTGTTTGCAAACTGAGGATTGGAAAATAGGGGAATTGTTATAACCGCTGCAAAAAAATGGTATTGCATTTTTAACCTAAGTCAGTCAGTTGAGAGAAACCAGCTGCTTCTCAACTACTTTCATTCTTTTCTGCACTTTTCATAAGGAAACCTCTATTAACCTGAATGTATGTAGGAAGAAGGAAAGCATGAAAGGTTCTGATTAGGAGGATTTTTAGGACATGGAAATTCTTTTTTTTTCTCTCTCTCTCTTTTGGTGAAAATATTTTCAAAACATTGGAATAAGAATAACTACTATGTATTGAGACCCACCTGGGTCAGTGCTTACTTTATACCTGCCCTGGGTGGTAGCTGGTATATATTATCCTGATTATACAGACGAGAAGTCTGAAATTCAGAGAGCTTAAATAGATTTTCCAAGGCCACTCAACAAGGAAATAGAACACAAGGGATGAAATCCAAAGCTTTTTGCCCTTGCTCTGCCAAATTTACCACACGAGGATCATGTTAAGCCTTAGGACTTCATTTTGGTGTCAGCAACCACCTCAGTGTTGGGGTTATTGTTCCCCACTTGACCGTCTTCTACAATAAAGTTCTCTAATAGAGACTATTTATTAAGTGGTAGTTGATGCCTATAAGAGACAGGAGTCAAGATGGTTGTTTTGGGGCATTATAATCTAATAGGAGGAACAGGAAACATGTTAAGTCTTTTTTAAAAAATCACCGTGCTCTGTCAATACACAAGAGAAAATCTCCACACAGGTATGACAGAATTTCTCGGTAGGTGTGCAAGTTCTGCTGTATAAAGGTTCAATAACTACTCAGAGATAAACATCATTTCATGGTGTTTGAAACAGGAATGAATTTCACTAAGAAGTCATGTCCTTCTGCAGGAAATACTATGAGAATACTCAGAGTCTCCCCAGTGCTGGCCAATGTCCTATTTTTTTTTACAATCTGTGATGTATCTCAATTACCAGATAAATTTAGACTGACACAGTAGAAATGTTCCTGAGAAGTTAACTGGTGAACACCAATTTTTTTCTCAAATGAATTATTTTTAACGTGTGCTTATGGAGCAATTATAAAAATCCTGTGATTGATCTCTTTTAAAACAAAGTAAGCATACCCCAGTTGAGTTGGTTTGTGTGTGTGTGTGTGTGTGGTTTTTTTTTTTTTTTTTTTTTTTTTGAGATGGAGACTCACTCTGTCGCCCAGGCTGGAGTGCAGTGCAGTGGCACGATCTCAGCTCACTGCAACATCCGCTTCTCCGGTTCAAGCAATTCTCCTGCCTCAGCCTCCCGAGTAGCTGATATTACAGGCACCTGCCACCACGCCCAGCTATTTGTATTTTAGTAGAGACAGGGTTTCACCGTGTTAGCCAGTCTGGTCTCCAACTCCTGAGCTTAGGCAATCCACCTGCGTCGGCCTCCCAAAATGCTAGGATTACAGGTGTAAGCCACTGCGCCCGGCCTTGACTTGTTTTTATGTTTGTTTTTTTATCTATTAAACACCTTGAAGTGGAGCAGATCAACACACACAAACTCTGGACAGCTCCTTAATTTATTGTAATAAGGTTTAAACTTTATTTCAAACTATAGTCACAAATGCCAAGGGGCTGTGTAGAAAAGAGGGACAAAGTTTCCTGGGAGAGGCTGTCTTCCCTCAGCGATGTGAACAGTACAGCTTGTCTGTTTCCCCCTTAATGGCACGTGGGGATACGCAGCACTATAATAATGAAGGAGATACTGTTTTCCCCTAAATGAGAAATGGCAGGCGAGGTAGCTTTTGGTGTATTATGGATTTCTGAGAAATACTATAGGGATTCTGATTTTAATTCAGTCCGTTCAGATTCATGAAGCATTTTGTGTTTAAAAATATAGTGCAGAGTTTCCGAGTAGGATGTGCTAGATGAAGGAGTGTGTTTTAGATCTGGTTTACAGGGGAATTCTTGAGGGGAATCCTTTAGTAAAACTGTAGAAAGACACTTATTTACTGGAACCATACATTTTAGTGGTTACCTTTGGTAATTGTGGGTCAAGGCTGAGTCCTTAGTTGTCTGCCTTTATAATTGTAGGGGAATGCAGGTTTTCATTTTTGTTTTCATGGCCATTTACAAATATTAATACATTGATACAACAAAAGAGAAATAACTAAATGAGATTAAATTTATTGTATTTTACTTAATTATGTACTGACAAAAACATATAATAAAGGATCCTGGCTGCAGAACTATGTAATAATACTTAAGTTTTGCATCTTTCAAGCATTTTACAGATAATAATTTCCATAGAAACACAGTGGAAGAAGTAAATATTATTTCCATAGATAGGCAGATCCCAGCAAAATGTGACCAAGGGATCTAGGTGTAGGTTTCAAAATTTGCATCTGGCCTTTTGGGCATATCTGGTAAAGCATCAGCTTATGTGTTTAGCGGGGAAAAAGCAATCATTAAATCCTCTGAGGTTGACCATTTGTTTTAAGGGGGAGATAGGATTCTTCAAAGCAATCCATTCAGAAGGAAACAAAAATATGTCTGAATTTTAAAAAATGTGTTAGTTTTTTAATGAAAACCACATGTTTAGCATTGAGTTAGCAAACTGCAGTCTGTGAATCAATCCTGGGTGCCACCTGTTTTTGAATAAAGTTTTATTGGACCACAGTCACCCATTCATTTCTGTATTGTCTGTGGCTAATTTCATGCTACAATGGTAGAGTTAAGTAGTTGTAACAGAAACTGTATGACCTGCAAAACCTAAAATATTTACTTATATCTAGCTATTTACAGAAAAACTTTACTTATACCTGCTATATATTATTTCATAGAAGAATACATGCTGAGACAGCATTCATATGATATCCCTTGTAATTAATGCATTATTTCTTATTGTAAGAAATACACAAGTACCTAACTTTTATTGAGGATTTATCTGTTCCAGATAGTTTACTATGTTCCTTACATACAGCCAATTTAATTTTTACAATTATGCATTCAGGAATAGATACTATCAATATTTTCATTTTATAGATGATGAAATTAATGTTTAGAGAAGTTGACTACCTTGATACTTTTGTAAGAGGTGCTAAAAGATTGAATGACTCATTTAAAGTCATATAGTTAGTGGTGGAGCCAAAATTCAAACCCAGACTTCTTTTTTATATTGTGGTAAAATATATGTAACAATATTATTTTAACCATTCGTAAGTGTACAATTCAGTGCCATTAAATACATTCATAATGTGTAGCTGTCACCACTATCTACACCCCAGACTTTTTCATCATTTCCAACAAAAACTCTGTACCTATTAAATAACTCTTCCTTTCCACTTTCCCTCAGATACTGATAACCTGTCTTATACTTTCTGTCCCTATTAATCTGCATATTCTAGGTATTTCATAGAAGTAGAATGACAAAATATTGTCCTTCTGTGTATCACTTATTTCGCTAAGCATAATGATTTCAAGATCCATACATGTTATAGCATATATTAAAATACTATTCTTTCTTATGACTGAATAATATTCCATTGTATGTATCATATTTTGTTTATCCATTTGTCTGTTGTTAGACACTTAGGTTGTTTTTGCCTTTGGATATTGTAAATAATGAACATTGGGGTACACATATCTGTTCAAGTACCTGCTTTCAATTCTTTTGGCTGTATACCTAGGAGTGGAATTGTAGGGTCATATAATAGTTCTATGTTTAACCTTGGAAAAACTAACAAACTTTTTTTCAAAGTGGTTTCACCATTTTACATTCTCACTAGCAAGTGTGAGAATTAATTTCCCCTTACCCTAACCCACATTAATTTAAAAATTTAAAATTATGGCCATCCTGGGAGTGGAGGTAAAGTGGTATTTTGTTGTGGTTTTGCTTTCCATTTTCCTGATGACTAATGATGT
Source organism: Macaca thibetana thibetana (assembly GCF_024542745.1). Taxonomy (NCBI): domain Eukaryota; kingdom Metazoa; phylum Chordata; class Mammalia; order Primates; family Cercopithecidae; genus Macaca; species Macaca thibetana. Next base: position 116,146,948 of record NC_065598.1, read on the forward strand.
CGAGCGTGGTTTCATGTGACTATTGACCATTTGTATACTTCCTTTGGAAAGATGTCTTCAAGTTCTTTGTCCATTTTTTAATCAGTTTTTTTTTTTGTTGTTGAGTTTTAGGAATTCCTTATATTCTGGATATTAATCCCTTAGCAAATATTTGATTTGCAAATAGTTTCTAGTAAATTAGTAGATTTCATTCTCTTAATAGTGTGTTTTGATGGGTAAAAGTTTTAATTTATCTATTTTTTCTTTTTTTGCTTGTGCTTTTGGTGTCAGATCTATGAAGTTGTTACAAATCCAATGTCATGAAGATTTTCTCTAATGTTTTATTCTAAGAGTTTCATAGGTTCAGCTGTTAAGTTTAGGTCTCTGATCCATTTTGAGTTAATTTTTGTATATGGTGTAATGTCCAACTCATTTTTTGGCATGTGGATGTCCAGTGTTCCCAGCAACATTTGTTGAAAATACTGTCATTTCCCCATTGAATGATCTTGGTATCCCTTTAAAAAATCAACTAAAACCAGATGTGGCAGCTCACAGCTGTAATCCCAGCATTTTGAGAGGCTGAGAGGGAGGATTGCTTGAGCCTGGGAGGTTGAAGCTGCGGTGAGCCATGTTGCACTCTAACCTGAGCAGCTGTGTAAGACCCTGTATCCTCCTAAAAATTAATTGATCAGAGATGTGGCAGTTTATTTTTGGACTCTCTATTCTTTTTTAAAAAATTTTTTTAGGCTGGGCGCGGTGGCTCAAGCCTGTAATCCCAGCACTTTGGGAGGCCGAGGCGGGTGGATCACGAGGTCAGGAGATCGAGACTATCCTGGCTAACATGGTGAAACCCCGTCTCTACTAAAAATACAAAAAACTAGCCGGGCGTGGTGGCGGGTGCCTGTAGTCTCAGCTACTTGGGAGGCTGAGGCGGGAGAATGGCGTGAACCCGGGAGGCGGAGCTTGCAGTGAGCCGAGATCACGCCACTGCACTCCAGCCTGGGAGTCACAGCGAGACTCTGTCTCAAAAAAAAAAAAAATTATTATTATTATACTTTAAATTCTAGGGTACATGTGCACAACGTGCAGGTTTGTTACATATGTACACATGTGCCATGTTGGTGTACTGCACCCATTAACTCATCATTTACATTGGGTATATCTCCTAATGCTATCCCTCCCCCCCTCCCCACAATAGGCCCCTGTGTGTGATGTTTCCCTTCCTGTGTCAAAGTGATCTCATTGTTCAATTCCCACCTATGAGTGAGAACATGCGGTGTTTGTTTTTCTGTTCTTGTGATAGTTTGCTGAGAATGATGGTTTCCGGCTGCATCCATGTCCCTACAAAGGACACGAAGTCATCCTTTTTTATGGTTGCATAGTATTCCATGGTGTATATGTGCCACATTTTCTTAATCCAGTCTGTCACTGATGGACATTTGGGTTGATTCCAAGTCTTTGCTATTGTGAATAGTGCTGCAATAAACATACGTATGCATGTGTCTTTATAGCAGCATGATTTATAATCCTTTGGGTATATACCCAGTAATGGGATGGCTGGGTCAAATGGTATTTCTAGTTCTAGATCCTTGAGGAATCGCCATACTGTTTTCCATAATTGTTGAACTAGTTTACAATCCCACCAACAGTGTAAAAGTGTTCCTATTTCTCCACATCCTCTCCAGCACCTGTTGTTTCCTGATTTTTTAATGATTGCCATCCTAACTGGCAAGGACTTCGTGTCTAAAACATCAAAAGCAATGGCAACAAAAGCCAAAATTGACAAATGGGATCTAATTAAACTAAAGAGCTTCTGCACAGCAAAAGAAACTACCATCAGAGTGAACAGGCAACCTACAGTATGGGAGCAAATTTTTGGCAATCTACTCATCTGACAAAGGGCTAATATCCAGAGCCTAGAAAGAACTCAAACAAATTTACAAGAATAAAACCCCATCAAAAAGTGGGCAAAGGATATGAACAGACACTTCTCAAAAGAAGACATTCATACAGCCAACAGACACATGAAAAAAATGCTCATCATCACTCACCATCAGAGAAATGCAAATCAAAACCACAATGAGATACCATCTCACACCAGTTAGAATGGACTCTCTATTCTATTCTATTGGTCTGTATGCCTGCCCTTATGCCAGTAACATCATGTTTTAATTATTGTAGCTTTGTAGTAAGTTTAGAAGTCGAGAATTGTGAGCCCCCCATCTATGATCTTTTTCAAGATATTTTTTGGTTATTCAGGCCCCCTTGAAATTTGATGTGAATTCGAGGATAAGCTTTTACAGTTCTGCAAAAAATATTCTTGAGATTTTCATAGAGATTTAAGTGAATCTGTGTATCACTTTGGATAGTACTAGTATCCTACAAATGTCAAGTCTTCCTATTCATGAACATGCATGTCTATTTCTGTAATGGAATTTAAAGACTTAAAAATAAAATCTATTTTTTCAGCATTATTTCGTAGTTTTCATTGTATAAGACTTTCACTTTCTTGATTAGATTTATTCCTAAGTATTTTAATTTTTTAGATGCTATTATAAATAGACATGCTTTCCAATTTTCTTTTTGGATTATTCATTGCTGCTGTATAGAAACATGATTGATTTTTCCATGTTCATATTGTTCCCTGCAACTATGTTGAATTTATTAGCTTGACTAGCTTTTTTGTGTGTGGATTCTTTGGGATTTTCTATATATTTAATTATGTCATATGTGAATAGACATTGTTTTGCTTTTTCCTTCCCAATTTGGATACTTTCATATCTTTTTCTTGCCTAATAGTTCTGTCTAGAACTTTCAACACTATTTTGAATAGCGGGGGTAAAAGCAGGCATCCTTGTTTTGTTTCTGATTGTAGAGATAATTCTTTCAGTCTTTCACCATTTAGGATGATGTTAACTGTGGGTTTTTCATGATACTCTTCATCATGTTGAGAATTTGGATATTTAGATTCATGTTTTTCTTTAAATTTTGGAAGTTTTCAGCCATTATTTTTTCAAATATTCATATTTCCTCTTTCTCATTTTAGGATTCTCACAATGCATATATTTATCCACTCAGTGGTATCCCACAAATCTCTTAAGTGCTTCATACTCTACCATCTTCCCTGCCATTATCCTCCAAACCAGACTTCTCAAATGTGGGCACCTATTCTCTCTCTTTTTTCCTTTTATACACACACACACACACACACACACACATTATTTTTTTAGAATATGAAAGTTATATATTTTCATTTTAAAAATATTAATACCTGAATGTGGGAAGTAAGTTCATTTACCCCCAAATGAGCAGTTTGTGAAAATTTATATATATATATTTTTGCATGTCCTATTTTAAAACAAAAGTGGAATAACACTACATACATTTTTAAGTAACTGCCCTTTTTTGCCCAATTTTAAGCACATGTTGTATAGCATTGAAAATTAAGTCAGTTTTTTTTTTTTTAATGGAGTGATACTAATATGACTGGCTACTACAATTTTTTGTTTTTAATTGTACAATTCACTGGTTTATAGTATATTTACAGAGTCATGCAACCATCACCACCATTGTTTTAGTCTGTTTTATGCTGATATAACAGAATACCATAGAATGCATAATTTATAAGGAACAGAAATATATTTCTCACATTCTGGAGGCTGGGAAGTCCAAGATCAAGAGAGCTGCATATGGTGAGGTCTTGCTGCACCCTCACACAGTAAAAGGAGAAAGGGCAAGAGAGAATGAAACTTTTTTTTAGTGGCAAAAAATTTTTTTAGTGGCATTGATTTATTCATGATGCCTCCCATTAGGCCTCACCTCCCAACATTGCTGCATTGGGGATTAAGTTTCCAACACATGAATTTTGGAGGGACACATAATCAATTTTAGAACATTGTCTTCACCTCCCCCGTAAAACCTACATCCATAAACATTTATTCCCCTTTTTCCTCCAACCTCTATAGCCCTAGTCAAACACTGATATACTTTCCTTCTCTATGGAACTAATATACTTTCCTTCTTTATAGGCATTGTAAATAAATTTAATCATATAATACATAGTCTTTTGTGACTCATTTCTTTCATATATAATAATTGTTTAAATCTCATTCATGTTATAATATGTATCAGTACTCCATTCCTTTTTGTAGCTGAATAATATTCTATTCTAACTATATACCTTTGTTTTTTTGTATTTTTAATAGAGACGGGGTTTCACCGTGTTAGCCAGGATGGTCTCCATCTCCTGACCTCGTGATCTGCCCACCTCAGCCTCCCAAAGTGCTGGGATTACAGGTGTGAGCCACCGTGCCCGACTACTTTGTTTATTTTCACATTGGGTTATTCATCTTTTATTATTGTGTCATAAGAATTCTTTGTATATTCTAGATACAAGTCCTTCATCAGACTTGATCAAATTTACAAGTATTTTCTTCCATTTTTTTGTCTTTTCTCTTTTTTGATAATGCTCTCTGATGCACAAAGCTTTTAAATTCTAATTAATATTTATCTATATTTTCTTTGCTTGTGTTTTGAGTGTTATATATAAGGAACCATTTCATAATTCAAAGTAATGGAGATTTACTCCTATGGTTTTTACTAAGACTTTTTATAGTTTAAGGTCTTATATTTAGGTTTATGGTCCATTTTAAGTTTTTATATGCAGTATGAGATAGCAGTCCAACTTCACTTTCTTGCACATGCATATCTAGTTGTTCCACCACTATTTGTTGAAAAGTCTGTTGTTTTCCTCATTGATTTGTCTTAGCACCCTTGTTGAAAATCAATTTACCATAAATATAATGTTTTATTTCTGCACTCTCAATTCTGTTCTATTGATTTTTATATGCCTATCTTTATGTTAATGTAACATTGTCTTTATTAGCTTTAAAATTTTTTTCATTCATTTTATTCCACTTTGCACACATAATATTTTCAGAATAATAATGCTAACACTACCACCTACTATATAATTACTAAAAAGAGTTTAAGAGGTTTTTTTTTTTTTTTTTTTTTTTTTTTTTGAGACTGAGTTTCACTCTTGTTGCCCAGGATGGAGTGCAATCTCCAGATGGGATATCGGCTCACTGCAACCTCTGCCTCCCAGATTCAGTCGAGCTTGCCTCAGCCTCCTGTGTAGCTGGGGTTATAGGCATATGTCACCATGCCCAGCTAATTTTGTATATTTTAGTAGAGACAAGGTTTCACCATGTAGACCAGGCTGGTCTCCAACTCCTGACCTCAGGTGATTCGCCCACCTTGGCCTCTCAAAATGCTGGGATTACAGGCATGAGCCACATTGAGAAGAAGAGAGTATCATACAAAGATGTGATGTTAGAATAAGAGTAAGAAAAATACAAGGGAAGTGACTTGATTCATTGGCTTTAAAGATGGATAAAGGAGATGATATACCAAAGAATGTGGGCAGACTTTAGAGCTAGAGAAGGCAAAGAGACAGATTTTTCCCTTAGGGACTCAATACCACCCTGCTGATACGTTGATTTCAGTCCAATAATACCCATGTCAGACTTACGACTTACAGATCTGTAAGATAATAATTTTGGGGGATTTTTTATTTTTGTTTTTACTTCAATAGTTTCTGGGGGAATTGGTGGTTTTTGGTTACATGGATAAGTTCTTTACTGATGATTTCTGAGATTTTGGTGCACTCCTTACTTGAGCAGTGTACACTGTACCCAGTGCATAGTCTTTTATTCCTCAGCATCTCCCCACCATTCCTCCCGAGTCCCCAAAGTTCACTACCTCATTCTTATGCCATTGCATCTTCATAGCTTAGATCCCACTTATAAGTGAGAAGATACAATATTTGTTTTTTTATTCCTGAGTTATTTCACTTGAAATAATGGTCTCCAACTCCATCCAAGTTGCTGCAAATGCAATTATTTCATTTTTTTTTGTTTTTTACAGTTGAGTAGTACTCCATAGTATATATACACCACATTTTCTTTCTTTTTTCTTTTCTTCTTCTTCTTGTTTTTTTAATTATTTTTATTTATTTATTTATTTTTTATTTTTGAGAGAGAGTCTTGCTCTGTCTCCCAGGCTGGTGTGCAGTGGTGTGATCTCGGCTCACTGCAACCTCCGCCTCCCAGGTTCATGCCATTCTCCTGCCTTAGCCTCCTGAGTAGCTGGGACTACAGGCACCCGCCACCATGCCTTGGTAATTTTTTTTGTATTTTTTTTTTTTTTTTTTAGTAGAGACGGGGTTTCACTGTGTTAGCCAGGATGGTCTTGATCTCCTGACCTTGCGATCCACCCGCCTCGCTATACCACATTCTCTTTATCCACTCGTTGATTGATGGGCATTTGGGCTGGTTCCATATTTTTGCAATTATGAATTGTGCTACTATAAACATGTGTGTGCAAGTGTCTTTTTCATATAATGACTTTTCTCCCTTTGGACAGATAATCAGTAATGGAATTGCAGGATTGAATTGCAGATCTACTTTTAGTTCTTTAAGGTATCTCCATACTGTTTTCCACAGTGATTGCACTAGTTTACATTCCCACAAGCAGGGCAACAGTGTTCCCTTTTCACCATATCTGCGCCAACATCTATTATTTTTTTATTTTTTGATTATGGCCATTCTTGCAGTAGTGAGGTGGTATCCCATTGTGGTTTTAATTTGCATTTCCCTGATAGTTAGTGATGTTGAGAATTTTTTCATATGTTTGTTGGCCAGTTGTATATCTTTTTTTGATAGTTTTCTTTTCATGTCCTTAGCCCATTTTTTGATGGGATCATTTTTTTTCTTGCCAATTTGTTCGAATTCCTTGTAGATTCTGGATAATAGTCCTTTGTCAAATGCATAGTTTGTGAAGATTTTCTCCCACTCTGTGGGTTGTCTGTTTACTCTGCTGATGATTTCTTTTGCTGTGCAGAGATTTTTACTTTAATTAAGCCACATATATTTATTTTTGTTTTTGTTGCATTTGCTTTTGGGTTCTTGGTCACTAAGTCTTTGCCTAATCCAATATCTAGAAGAGGTTTTCTGATTTTATCTTCTAGAATTTTTATGATTTCAGTTCTTAGATACAAGTCTTTGATCCATCTCGAGTTGATTTTTGTATAAGTGAGAGATGAGGATCCAGTTTCATTCTACATGTGGTTTGCTAATTATGTCAGCACCATTTGTTGAATAGGGTGTCCTTTCCCCACTTTATCTTTTTGTTTGCTTTGTCAAAGATCAGTTGTGTGTAAGTATTTGGCTTCATTTCTGGGTTCTCTATTCTGTTCCATTTATCTATGTGCCTATTTTTATCATGCTCTTTTGGTAACTATAGTCTTGTAATATAGTTTGAAGTCAGTTAATGTGATGCCTCCAGATTTGTTCTTTTTGCTTATTATTGCTTTGGCTATGTGGGGTCTTTTTTGGTTCCATATGAATTTTAGAATTTTTTTTCTAGTTATATGAAGAATGATTATGGTATTTTGATGGGAAATGCATTGAATTTGTAGATTGCTCTTAAGATTCTTTACTTTGTCTTGACTTTATATAACTTGATGATTATGTGCCTCAGTGATGATCCTTTTGTGATGTATTTCCCAGGAGTTCTTTGAACTTCTTGTATTTGGATGTCTAGATCTCTAGCAGGGCCAGGGAACTTTTCCTCAATTATTCCCTCAAATAAGTTTTCTAAACTTTTAGATTTATCTTCTTTCTCAGGAATGCCAATTATTTTTAGGTTTGGTTGTTTAACATAATCCCAAATTTCTTGGATACTTTGTTCATTTTTTTGTTTTTGTCTCATTAATTTAATTTGAAAGTTTTTTCTTCAGGCTCTGAAGTTCTTTCTTCTACTTTTTCTAGGCTATTGTTGAAACTTTTTCTGGTATTTTGTATTTCTCAAAGTGTGTCTTTTATTTCCCAAAATTGTAATTTTTAAAAATGTTATCTGTTTCTTCTTTGGAATTTTTTTTAAATCATATCCTGTTTTTTTTTTTGTTGTTTTTTTTTTGTTTTTTTTTAGTTTTCTTTAAGTTGATTTTAACCTTTCTCTGATATCTCCTTGAGTAGCTTAATAATTAACTTCCAAAGTTCTTTATCTGACAATTTAGAGATTTCTTCTTTGTTTGGATCCATTGCTGGTGGGCCAGTGAGATCTTTTTGGTGTCTTACAGAACCCTGTTTTGTCATATTATCAGAATTTCTTTCCTGGTTTCTTCTTATTTGAGTAGACTATTTCTTCAAATTGTAATTTATTTTTGATTGGAGTGTTTTTTTTTTTCTAATTTAAATGTTTTCCCCTCTTAAGTACCAGACTTTAATTTTTTTTTTTTTTTTTTTTGCCGAATTTGATTCTTGGTTCCTTAGTTATAGAATGTCTTTGTGCACTGGATTTCCCTGATGCTGCTTGTAGTAGTTACATTCTTGGTGTATGGCTGAGTTCACTGTCTCCTATGGAGCTGATTGGCAGGGATATCTTGAAGGTTATCTCATTCTTTCATGATGTACATTTTATTTATTTAGTTAGTTATTTTCCAGTGTTTTATTTACTAAGTTGATGATTCAGGCTTCAGGCCTATAGGCGCAGTATCCCTGGGTAGGCACCAGTTGTTCATCGATGTTCATCAGGGATATTGGTCTAAAATTCTCTTTTTTTGTTGTGTCTCGGTGAGGCTTTGGTATCAGGATGATGCTGGCCTCATAAAATGAGTTAGGGAAGATTCCCTTTTTTTCTGTCGATTGGAATAGTTTCAGAAGGAATGGTACCAGCTCCTCCTTGTACCTCTGTTAGAATTTGTCTGTGAATCCGTCTGGTCCTGGACTTTTTTTGGTTGGTAAGCTATCAATTATTGCCTCAATTTCAGAGCCTGTTATTGGTCTATTCAGGGATTCAACTTCTTCCTGGTTTAGTCTTGGGAGGGTGTATGTGTCCAGGAATTTATCCATTTCTTCTAGATTTTCTAGTTTATTTGCATAGAGGTGTTTATAGTATTCTCTGATGGTAGTTTGTATTTCTGTGGGATTGGTGGTGATAACCCCTTTATCATTTTTTATTGCATCTATCTGATTCTTCTCTCTTTTATTCTGTATTAGTCTTGCTAGTGATGTATCAATTTTGTTTATCTTTTCAAAAAACCAGCTTCTGGATTCATTGATTTTTTTGAAGGGTTTTTTGTGTCTCTATCTCCTTCAGTTCTGCTCTGATCTTAGTTATTTCTTGCCTTCTGCTAGCTTTTGAATGTGTTTGCACTTGCTTCTCTAGTTCTTTTAATTGTGATGTTAGGCTGTCAATTTTAGATCTTTCCTGCTTTCTCTTGTGGGTATTTAGTGCTGTGAATTTTCCTCTACATACTGCTTTAAATGTGTCCCAGAGATTCTGTCATGTTGTGTCTTTGTTCTCATTGGTTTCAAAGAACATCTTTATTTCTGCCTTCATTTCGTTATGTACCCAGGAGTCATTCAGGAACAGGTTGTTCAGTTTCCATGTAATTGAGCAGTTTTGAGTGAGTTTCTTAATCCTGAGTTCTAGTTTGATTGCACTGTGGTCTGAGAGACAGTTTGTTATAATTTCTATTCTTTCACATTTGCTGAGGAGTGCTTTACTTCCAACTATGTGGTCAGTTTTGGAATAAGTGCGATGTGGTGCTGAGAAGAATGTATATTCTGTTGATTTGGGGTGGAGAGTTCTGTAGATGTCTATTAGGTCCACATGGTGCAGAGCTGAATTCAATTCCTGGATATCCTTGTTAACTTTCCGTCTCGTTGATCTGTCTAATGTTGACAGTGGGGTGTTAAATCTCCCATTATTATTGTGTGAGAGTCTAAGTCTCTTTGTAGGTCTCCAAGGCCATCACAAATAATTTTTTAAAATATTTGATAAGCTTTATTATGATGACATTTACAAAGAATAAGATTCATCAATTTTAAATGTACAGTTCTGTGAATTTTCACAAGTGTATCAAGTTGCCTCACAAATAATTTGTATCCAGCTGGAAGAAGGAAGTGGTGGGAGGACACTTTTATTCTCATCCTGTTGGACAGAACTTAGTCATGAGTCCATACCTAGCTGCAAAAGAGTCTGGAAAATATAGTCTTTCCTTAAGATGGCCATGTCTCCAGCTAAAAACCAAAGGTTCTATTTCTAAGAAGAAAATGGAGAAAGGATACTGAGGAAGAAGTAACCTCAACCACAGGCAGTAATAAATTATTTGAATTGCTGGCTTTTTTTCCCTGAATTCACTCTCATTGGCCTAGTAGGACAAAACACCCATTTTCGTTTTTTTTTTCAACTTTTATTTTAGTTCAGGGATACATGTACAGGATGTACAGGTTTGTCACAATAGGTAAATGTGTGCCATGGTGGTTTGCTGCACAGATCACTCCATTACCCATATATTAATCCCAGCATCTACCAGCTGTTTTTCCTGATCCTCTCTTTCCTCCCACCCCTTGCCCTCTGACAGGCCCTAGTGTGTGTTCCCCCCTCCATGTGTCCATGTATTCTCATCATTTAGCTTCCACTTATAAGTGAGAACATGCAGTATTTGGTTTTCTGTTTCTGCATTAGTTTGCTAAGGAGAATGGCCCCCAGTTCCATCCATGTCCCTGCAGAGGACATGACCTCATTCCTTTTTAGGGCTGCATAGTATTCCAGGAAAACACCCATTTTCTATGGAATGTAAAAATCCATTTCCACCACCTTTAGACAGAACACGAATTTGATATAGAGCTTCTTTATACCATTTTATGAAAAATATAATCGTTAATGATTTTGATTTTTAAGGGGCATGGACATTCATAAATATACTACAGAGTGTTGGTGGATTAACCAGAAGCTAGCATATACTTATTTAGCGCCAAGTACTTATTTAGCGCCAAGTAATTGCCTGGTTCCACAATAAGTGCACATATATGTTAGAGGAATGAGATTAATATGAATGAAATGACTACAGAAAAATAAAAATTATATTTCTTTGTTTGGCATTTACCATGTATTACCTCATTTTATAGCTATCTATGTATCCTATATCTTGTCTTTGAACTCATGACTGTTAAGGTCTCACATGATTCATCATCTTGACCTCCTCAGCACCCAGCATAGCGTTGCATACATAGAAGTTGCTCAGTATGTGTTCAAGTGGAGGGACAAACCAATGAACTATAATTTACTATGTCAATTCAAAATTTAGGGATCCTCTCTAAGGCCTCCCTTTCTTACCCCTTATATCCATATCCATTTCATCAATAAGCCTGGTTGCTTTAGCTCTAAAATATATACAGATTCTATTTTTCATCACCCCTATTCTCACCACTCTAGTCTAATCCATCATTATCCCTAACCTGTGTGGCAGTTCAGTCAGGCTAGTGGGAAAAATTTTAGTTGCAATAGCCACAAACCCTCTTGGAAGGCCTGAGAGTTTGCATAACTTTGGTAATAGATCTGGCTACTCCTTTTTCCTTTAGTTAAATAAATTAAAGTAGATACAAAGGAATGTGGGGGAGTTTCTCTAACTAGCTTGTTTACTCATGTGGCCCTAAGACCTTTGATCTACTGCAGTTGCTTAATTGCTTTCTACTCAGGACGTTCACAAGGTCAATTACCCTCCAGTGGTGTTGACTCAAGCCTTTGTCAATTAATCTTTACTGAATAAATGTGAGTCTCCCTGGTTAGTCGAGGCTGCGGCAGCAACTGTTTACAGCACTCTCCTGGGAGTATGTAAGTGGCCCAGATGCTCAGCTGGACTGGCAAAGCAGAATATCTGTGTCAGTGCATGTTATTCATCCATCATTGGGTCAGGGTCTGCGGGACAGACCCCCGCAAACCTAGACTTCTGCAATAGCTTTCTAATTAATTTTCCCAATTTTATTCTTCTTTATAATCTTATCATAGTAGCTAGATTTGGTTTTTAAATGTATACATCAGATAATTTCACTGCCCTGCTTGAAATACTCTAACTTCCCAGTTTACTTAGAATGAAACCCAAACTCCTTGCTATGATTTGACCCCAGACCATCTCTCCAACTTCATCTCTTATTACTTTTCCCTCATTTATACTACAGGCACATTAACTATCTTTCAATTTTGACACCATGACTAATTCATGTATACATTAAGGCCTTTGTACCTCTGGTTCTCTCTGCCTGGGATGCTATTACTGCAGATGTTTGTGTGTCAGACTGGTTCAAATGTTACTTTCTCACTGAGGCCATCATCACACAATCTAAATTAGCCAACCCGATTGAATCTCTGTCACATCACCCTACCTTTTTTTCTTAATACTTATCACTATTTAGTATATTGTTGTTTACTCATTTGCTTTGTTCATTCATTATCTGTGTCCCTTCACTAAAATAACAAGCTCCATGAGAGCAAGAATTTTATCTTTCTCAATGATGCATCCCTGATACTGAGAAAAACTGCCCAGTACACAGGAGGCCCTCAATGAATATTAGTTGAACCAATGAATGTTTAATGAACTAGAATGTATTGGACATTTCTTATATCATTGCCTATGTATTAGGCCATTCTTGCATTGCTATAAAGTTGTACATGAAACTGGGTAATTTATAAGAAAAGAGGTTTGGTTGGCTTATAGTTCTGCAGGCTGTACCAGAAGCACAGCGTCATCTGCTTCCAATCATGGGGGAAGATAAAGAGGGAGAGGTGCGTCACTTGGTGAGAATGGGAGCAAGAAAGAGAGTGTGTTGGAAGTGCCACATACTTTTAAATGACCAGATCTCATAAGAACTCAGAGCAAGAGCTCACTTATCACCAAGGGGATGGCCCAAGCCATTCACAAGGAATCCACCCCCATGACCCAAACACCTCCCACCAGGCCCCATCTCCAACATTGGGGATTACAATTTAACATGAGATTTGGGTGGGATATCTAAACCATGTCAACCTATGTTGTCATAAACCCAAGGATTGAGTTTCCAAGGAAACAGACTCTGAGATGGCATTTAGACTATTAGGAGTATTCTTACGTTCAAAACCTATGGGAGAGAGGAAAGAAGCAAAAATGGGCTGAGGGAGAAGGTGAGCTGTAGACTCAACAATAAGTTTGGCCAACCCCACAGGGAGATCTGGAGATGTAAATGTCCTTCATAGCTTTCCCAAGTTGGGCTAGAGTGGCTAGGCTCTTATATAATCTTATCTGTCAGTCATTGGATATGGGCTGCCCCAGGAAGGATCATGGCTTTGAACAACGTGACTCTCTGCATTTGAGGTAATCTGTGAAGGAGCTAATAGGTGAAGGATGTGTGCCAAAGTTTCTCCAGCAAAGGGAACTTTATTGGAGGGGGATCTGAGCAGTGCATCACAATATGTATCGCAGTCTACCCCTTGTACCATTGAGATCTAATTATTCAAACATGTTTTGGTGCATGTCCTCCAGGATTCTGTGGATGTCTCTTCCTGTGGAAAGCTTAGAGAAGGAACATTAGTGGGGGAAGAATTACTACTCTCACAGCTGCAGGTGGTTTTAGGGATGCAACTGATGTTTATCATCTCCCTCCTCCACTGTTAATTCTAGATTTCCCTCAACTTCAGCTAGCACTTCTGCTGGTCTTGGTTGCTTACATTGTGACTCACACTTTCGATCTTGAGGGGATAACTTGGTGGTGTCTCAATGTGTTCACCATTAGTATATTCTGTCTGAACACTGTAGACCTTTTTAAATTGTGATAAAGTGCCTCAGTGGTTAGCTCAAGGCATGCTTGCCCTTTATTGGGCAGAGGAAAACCATTTCAAAGTCTTTTCTTTACAATATGGCAGCAGGTACAGCCTTGGAGTTGAAAAGCTAAATGTGTCATTGAAACAAATTGAAAGTTGATGAATTTTTTATATAAATGTTTTCAGGTGCTGTAAGAAAACTGCCCATGGCTCCTTTCCCAGCGTAATAAGGTAAGAAGAAAATATTCAAAGTCCCAACTAGCATGGTCAAAAATATGCAAAGCCTATTTAAGGCTTTATTTAAACCCTGAACTTAAGGTAAGTGGAATGCTTCTAAAAAACTATCAATCCCATGTTTCTAAATCGTTAACATTTTACTATGCCTGCATTCTAATTACTTTTTGCTATTTGAAAATTATTTCTCTTTTCTTAGCAAAAATATGCCCCAACTGTATCTGAAAATTAACTTGTGTATTCTTTGTGGATTTATAGAGAGCTTTTTCATTTGATTTTGGGTGCCAGCATTATCAGAAACTTTATCTCAGCAATGGGAAAAACTAAGGTACTTAATCAGTGAGTTTTCCTGTTAGAATCCGAAAGGAACAGTGGGCCAAATGACAGACTCAGAGCCACCTTAATGCAGATTGTATCATAGCATATATTACATGCACTTTCTTTGTGCAAGACACACTTTCTCAGTGTCTCCAATGTCTCCAATGAAGTCTTCCAATGAAGACTTGGTTGCATTGTGTCCCCCTTCCCAACCTACCCTACCTCACCACAGCTCACTAGACACCACATGACTGAATTTCAAAGTTCCTTGTTGATACTATTTTTTCTTCCTTTCCTGTACTTTTTTTTTTTTTTTGAGGCAGAGTCTTGCTCTGTTGGCTAGGCTGGAGTGCAGTGGCACGATCTTAGCTCACTGCAACCTCCGCTTCCTGGGATCAAGCAATTCTCTGCCTCAGCCTCCTGAGTAGTTGGGATTACAAGTGCCCACCACCAAGCCCAGCTAATTTTTTGTATTTTTAGTAGAGACAGGGTTTTACCATCTTGGCCAGGCTGGTCTTGAACTCTTGACCTCGTGATCCACCCACCTTGGCCTCCCAAAGTGCTGGGATTACAGGCATGAGCCACCGCGCTTGGCCTCATCTCCTTTTAATAAATAATAGTAATAGTACCTACAAATATTGAATGCTTATTGTGTGCTAGGCACTTTGCCAAGTGCTTTACATGTATTGAATCATTTAATTCTCCCAGCAACTTTGAGGTAGGTGGCAGTGTTATCCCCGTTTCACAAATGGGTCAACTATGGCACAGAAAGATTATATAACTTACCTAAGATTATTTATTCATTCACCAAATATGCATTGAACACTTCCTAATTTCCAGACACAATCCTAGGTGTTGGGGATATAGCAGTGAACAAAGCAGATGACAGTGCCCTCATGCCCTCATTTAGGTTACGTTCTGGAGTGAGAGCTAGACAATAAACAGAAAAGTAAATTTATTTGAAAGAAAAGTAAATATAATTGAGAGAAAGCATATTGAAGGCTGGGATTGAAGGCATAGATATTGTATTAAATAGCATCAGGATAGGCCTTACTGATAGTTATAATTGAGTAAAACCTGAAGGAATGGAGAGGAAAAGCTTTGTAGATACACGGGTAAGAGTTTTCCAGGTTTAGGGAACAAAATGTATAAAGATGCTGAGGTGGAATCATGCTCAACATACTTAAGGAAGAGCAAGGAGCTACCATAAAGTGGGATAAGCCAGTAGGAGATGAGATCAGAGGGGTAACAATGGGGGAAGGGAAGGCTCTTTGCAAGACCTTTCAGGATTTTAGCTTTTACTACGAGTGAGAGAGGAAGTCCTTGGACGGTTTACAGCTGAAGAAGCACATGATCTGACTTATGTTTTAATAGGATCTCTAGCTGCTCTGTTGGGAACAGACTATGGAAGGCCATGACAAAAGCAGGAAGGCGAGTTAGGAAGCTGTTATAATAATCCACGTAAGAGATGATGGTGGCTTATACCAGAGTGGTAGTGGTGAAGTTGTTGAGAAGTGGTAGAATTTTGAAAATGTTTTGAAGATAGGGGCATCAGGATTTGCTAACCAAATGGATGTTACATATGAAAGAAAGATAAGAGTCAAAGGTGGTACCAAAGTTTTTGGCTTGAGCAATCAGAACAGGGTTTCCAGCAACTGACATGGGGGAGATGATTAGAGAAACAGGTTTGAGAGGAAGGGGCTGGAGTTTGGTTTGGGATGTATTAGGTTTTAGGGGCCTATTAGCCAAATGGGAAATGTTAAGGGAGCAGTTCCGTATACATATCTGGAGTTCAGGGGAGGTGCACTGGCTGGAATTATAAATTTCAGAGACATCAGTGATTGGATATTTAAAGTCATGAGATTCAATGAGATCAGCAAGAGAGTGTTTTGGAGAGGAGAAGAAATTTCAGAATGGAGCCCAGGGCCCACTCAAGCATGTAGAAGTTGAGAAGAGTCAAAATGGGAAAGTAAGAGAGAGAAGTCCATGAGATAGGAGTAAATCCAGGAGAGTGTATTGACCTGGAGTCTAGGTGAAAAAAGGATATCTTTCAAGTTGGAGAAAGAAAGTGGTAAATACTGCTGATAGTCAAATGAGAACTGACAATTTACCATTGCATTTGGCAAAGCCATTCTTCACCTTGACAAGAACAGTTTTGCGAAATGGTTATAAAAACTTGACTTGAGAAGACTTAAGAGAATTCACACAAGAAAGAAGTGGTATGAACTCAGTGGTATATGTCACTTGCCCCCAAATAAGATGAGAATCATTGTCTTAAAGTTTTATTAATGGTGGAAATTTCAGGCACCACAAAAGCCAGTGTCAGAATGTTCCCAGGATTTCACAAGATATACCATATAGCCTCTGAAAAACAATGTGGAAATGTTTAGAAAGTTGAGCATGGTGACAGATTATAGTTTTTTTCCAATAGCATTTTAAAATCAACCTTTGCTTTTTTGGATTGCTCCCTTAGCTGGTTGTGTGTGTGTGCATGTGTGTGTGCGTGTGTGTGTGTGTTTGTTAGAGAAGCAGAGCAAGAGAGAGGGAGGGGGAGAATTGGAGAGAGAGAGAAGAGGAGGAGGAGAGTGAGAAAATGGCTCAGTCCTTAAGGCTTAGGTAAGGCACATAATCTAGTTGGGGACTTGAGTTTTGTCCATAGGTCACATTATCCTTTCTGCTATGCTAACTGCTTTCTTTCATGTAATTTCATTTGTGTATGTTGGGTCTTCCAAAGTAGTTTAAAAACAACTCTAGGCTAAAGGCCAAGACTTTTACTTTTTTATGTAGGAAATGCTTAGTAAATGCCTCTTGTTCAGCTAAAGGATGACTTGTCGTTGAAAAGAGGTTGTACTCCCCCTAAACACATTTGGGGTATAATATTTTGTCATAGTTGTCATAGATTATCTTTGTTTCACATTTCAATTTTAACAAAAATTTTGTGATGTTTATATAGTTACAGAGCAAATAAAAGCGGAATTTCTGTTTTTACAATTACATAACTGATTTATATAATATTGTACTTCATGTGGTTTAATCTTTTGGATTGCTGCAAAGTTGTGTGTTTCTCTAGGTTCTTGGAGTGTTTCACTGTGATGTTCAGGTGTTGGGTAGGGGTTATTTGTGCTTCTGACCTTCCTGATGCTCTGCTATAGTCTCCAAACAAAATCCTAATCACTACATGTTTTTTAATGTATCTAAATGCCACAGCCAGACTTTGATTCCTAGTTTATGTCAATGCATGTGGGTTATTCTGATACATTTGCTCCAGCAAGTAATGGAATGTCATTCTCAGCAGATGCCAATTAGAAATTCCCAGGCCAACAAGGCTCTAAGGCATCCAATCTTGCCTAATATAAAATTGTAATCAGTTAGATGGGCCAGCCGAGTTCAAGAGCTACAAATTTAATTGGAAATGCCTTCTCAGTACCAGAAGGCCACTGCAGGAAAGGGAATGGAGAAACTCCTTCTGAGATGAACAAAGAGCAATCCACACTGCTTTTGAAGGTGGTGTTGGTTATATGACCCCTAGAGTCTCCAGAAGATAGTACTAACAAAAATATTACTAACAAAAATAGCACTTAGTACTAACAAAAAATATAACTTAATGTCTTGAAAATTAGTGTTCACCAGAACTGGCTTCATCCATAACAGGAGTTTAGGGAAACCAGGAAAGGTAACCTCTTGCTTCCCAAACATCTCCCTGTTGGTTCATTTGGTGCCCGAATTTCTGTCATTTTTAGGCGTGACTTGGGTAGCTGGAGTATTGCTGCTTTTGGGAATTTCGTTTACTATGTAAATAGATCTGCAAGAAACACTTTACAATATTATCAGTCATTGGTGCCTTTGCATGGAAGACTTCATTGTTTTTGCTGCTTTTCATCAGAAATATATTTTGGAAAACAGGCATAGGAAATCAGAAGAAATATGACATTCAAAAGGAACTTGTTCTGGAACAAGCAGAATGTTTCTTGTTGCATTTTTTTCAGGAAGCCCAGGTGTTCATATTTCTTGGAACTGGTAGCACAGGCAACACCAGCATAGGACAGTAGAAACAGTGCAAGACTGTGAGCTGAGAACTTGGGTTTAAGTCCCATCTCTACCACGAATCAGTTTGATGACCTTAAGCAAACCCTTTCTTTTCCCTGAGATTCAGCATCCTTATTGAAAAATGAGGGAATTTGGACTAGATATTCTCAAACTTTAAGGTGCATAAGAACTATGCAAGAGTGTGTTAAAAATTCAGATTTTTTTTTGTCATCTTCCATTTCTTTATCCTTTGATTTAGTCAGTCTAGGTGAAGCCTAGGAATCTTTGTATTAAGAAGCCCCTCAACGGATCCATATAGCTTAAGGATCATTCTTTGAGAAACTAGATTAGATGATTTCTAAAGCCTTTTCCAGCTCTAAAATTTCCTTCTTTCAGGTAGTTGTACTTCTGTTTTGAATGAGAAGCAACAATTTTTGTACTTTTATTAGTCCTGCTCTCTTCCTTTCTTTATTCCATCTTTTCCTTCCCATGCCACCTTCACTCCTTGCCCACTGTTTCATCTACAAAGTAACAGTTGGGTCCAGTGGGGCTGGGAGCAGTTCAGTCAGCACTGACCCTGGAAGTATCATGTGGGATCCCTGTAAGTACAGGGCAAGAGACAAGGACAGCTAAGCCCCAGTCCCTGGTTGTGGTTGGAGATATGTCATATGCAGCTCCTAGTGATACATGACATGTGGGACGTGTGTTTTGATAGAGATAGAAACTGCAGGGTAGTCACACAGGAGCACAGGAAAGAAATTAAGGGACTTTTGATGGGTAAATATGAAATGTTCCCGTTTTTCCATCACTTCACTTGTGACCTATTGGATACCATTATCAATGGCAAGAGCTAAAAGAATGCAAGGAAAAATGCTGTTCAAATGAAACTTTAAGGTGGCTATTTAAAACCAATTGTAGATACAGTTGTTCTCAACCTGACTGCACATAGAATCCCCTGGGCAGTATAAAAGAATAACAGTGCCTAAACTACACCACAGAATAATTAAATCCAAATCTCTGAGGGTGAGTGTGGGCACTGGCTGCTTCTAAAATATCCCAGGTGATTGCAATGGACAGCTGAGTTTGAGAACCACTGCTATAGAAGGTTACTTGTAGAAGTGAGAAGACTTAAATACTTGGTCTTCTGGCAAGTTCCTTAGCTGCTTACCAATATTGTCCCGGTATAGCAGGCCTGAAAGAGTTGTTGTTGTTGTTGTTGTTGTTTGAGACAGAGTCTTGCTCCGTCGCCCAGGCTGGAGTGCAGTGGGGCAATCTTGGCTCACTGAAAGCTCTGCCTTCCGGGTTCAGAGTAGCTGGGACTACAGGCGCCCGCCACTACGCCTGGCTATTTTTTTTTTTTTTTGTATTTTTAGTAGAGGCGGGGTTTCACCGTGTTAGCCAGGATGGTCTTGATCTCGTGACCTCGCGATTCACCCACCTTGGCCTCTCAAAGTGCTAGGATTACAGGCATGAGCCACCGTGCCCGGCATTTTTTTTAAAATTTGGTTTTGTTTTCTCTTTCCCCAGTTGGCCCCTAGCACTCAACTATGAGTTTAAACTTTTCTTTCTTTCTTTTTTTTTTTTTTTTTTCTTTTTTTTTCTTTTTTGAGACAGAGTCTTGCTGTATCACCCAGACTGGAGTGCAGTGGCGCGATCTCAGATCACTGCAAACTGCGCCTACCGGGTTCATGCCGTTCTCTTGCCTCAACCTCCAGAGTAGCTGGGACTACAGGCGTGACCGCCACCATGCCCAGCTAACTTTTTGTGTTTTTAGTAGAGACAGGGTTTCACCGTGTTCACCAAGATGGTCTCGATCTCCTGACCTCGTGATCCGCCCACCTCGGCCTCTCAAAGTGCTGGGATTACAGGCGTGAGCCACCGTGCCTGGCTGAGTTTAAACTTTTCTTACAAAGCATGTGCCCATGATGTCAACCTTACTCTATATATCCAGATTCTTGTCAGTGCCTTCTCTTACTCTGGGTTCAGTTCTCTGCTTTGGTCAGGGGTAGTGATATGGTTTGACTCTGTGTTCCCACCCAGATCTCACCTTGAATTGTACTCCCCTAATTCCCATGTGTTGTTGGAGGTACCTGGTGGGAGATAATTTGAATCATGGGGGCGGTTTCCCCCATGCTGTTTTCGTGGTAGTGAATAACTCTCATGAGATCTGATGGTTTTATCCGGGGTTTCTGCTTTTGCATCTTCCTCATTTTTTTCTTGCTAACACCATCTAAAAAGTGCCTTTTGCCTCCCGCCATGATTCTAAGGTCCCCCCAAGCTATGGGGAAGTGTAAGTACAATTAAACCTCTTTTTCTTCCCAGTCTCGGGTATGTCTTTATCAGCAGCAAGAAAACGGACTAATCCAGGTAAGAAGCACCCTGTTTCAGTGCATGACATGGATTTGATTTAAATAAATCAAGGGAACTTTGGTCTTTATTGTAGTTGGAGGCTCTTAGGCCACTTACTATTATTGTCTCAATTTTAGCTTTTGCATGTCCTATTAATTCCAGCAATAAAACCAAATATGTGAAATAGAAAATTCCTCTGATTTAGCTTGAGTCTCAATTCATTTCCTTCTAACTCTCAATTCAGGTTACCCACTGACGAGTACATTTTGGACTGTATTGATTGGTCTCCTTTTAGATGCTGTTATTGAATGTATTCTTATAAGCCTTGTCTTTGGAAACAACAGAATCTATAGCATGCTCAGTTTCTTTGCTTGCTCACAGTAGTGAAATAGAAGATTTTCCTCTCTCTCTGATAAAGATTATGTAAACACTTTGAAGTTTACAATAAGCTTTGCAATCCATTCTTTGATCCTTACGGCAAAACTATACAATAGGCTTAGCCTGAGCTGTTAGTGTTCTTTTAAAGATGAGAAGACAATTCACTTGCCCCAGGTTTATGCAGTAAGGACTCAAAATCTATTTTCTGCATAGCACTATCAGATACCTTTTGTATTGTTTGCTTATTAGTTTCCTGTTTATTATCTGTCTTCTCTGCCAATAGAATGCCAGTTGATATGAACAGGGGCCTTACCTGTTTATGTTCACCTCTATATTACTAGAGACTATATTAACATACTGAATATCATGAATGATTTTGTTGAATCTTGAAAGAAACCTCAATCTTCTTTTTTAAGTCTAACAGGAAAGATGAGTTTATTTTTAAGATACATAATGCTCTTAATTCTTTTTTTATTATTACACTTTAAGTTCTAGGGTACATGTGCACAACGTGCAGGTTTGATACATAGGTATACATGTGCCATGTTGGTTTGCTGCACCCACCAACTCATCATTTACATTAGGTATTTCTCCTAATGCTATCCCTACCCCAGCCCCCCACCACCCGACAGGCCCCACTGTGTGATGTTCCCCGCCCTGTGTCCAAGTGATCTCATTGTTCAATTCCCACCTATGAGTGAGAACATGCTGTGTTTGGTTTTCTGTCCTTGTGATAGTTTGCTGAGAATGATGAAGAAGCCTCAAACTTCTTGTCCCAAGTCCTGTGTTCTATTGAATTACCTATGGCTATTCTTCTTTTGTCAGTCTTCAAAGAGATAGAAAAATATATGAATGTTTATGGAGTTAGTAGTTAGTGGAGCTAGAACCAGAACCCAGGTTGTTTAATTCTTGGTATATTTATGTTACTTTATTTTATTTTTGGACACTGGCAGACCCAAAATTATGGCATGACATGTTTTAGAAAGATCCTCAAAGGGTGATATGCATACTCTTAAAGAAACGGACAGAACCAAACTGCAAGGCTGTGGAGTAGGACAAGTTTGTCTTCTTTTCCTGCATACCCTCTTTACTCTTTACTGAGCAGATACTCAGTGGTTTTGGGTTATTAGTGTCCCTACCATGGGGCCCCACCCTAGCCTTCTTCCCAGTGTTCAGGGTCTTTCCAGATCCCTTCTCTCCTATCAATATTTTTCTCTTTGAACCTCTCTTAGTGCAAATGTCAGCTGTTGGCTGAATGGCTACTTTACCTCTTTGAGTCTCAATTTTCTTACCAAAAAACAATGATAATAATTTGTCCTTCTTACATATGTCATTTGTATCGTATGAACATAGAAAGGAACAACATATAGGTTATAGTCAGTTTACAAACGTGGTGGTATTAGTTTTTTTCTAGGAAACTGCCTAGTATAGCAAACAAATCCCTCTAGGGCCCTAAGGCTTTTAATAATGGCTGGAATTACTTTTTCTGTGTCTTCCAGTTATATTTTAACAAAGACAGTTAATACCTTTAAACTAAAAGAGTAATCCCTGTGGTGGGAATTTAAAGATTCTTGGTAGATCTGTGAGGGACAGATTTTTATTTGGGAGTGCAAGGAAAGGGTTTTTAGGATGTAGTTGTTCATTCTCTTTTCTTGTAACATGGTTCACCTTAACTCTTTGTTCATTCAATGTAGCTGCTACCTGTGAATTGATCAGGTCTGCCAGTACCTTGTGATGACCAGTTTGACTTGAAATGATTTTAACTCATACAAGCTAGGGTCTGTTTGGCTCACTTCCAGAAAGTTTTGCACTATAATCTCTAAGAGCCCACTACACAACAGATCTCTACTGCGCAGGTGCAGTTGAATTTGTATACAGTGTTTCTTTGCCTGCTCGTATTCTGTGACAAGGGGACCAATGCCAGTGAGGTGAAAGGTGAGGGTTAGATAGTGCATAGAAGACCACATTTGAAAAGTCTGAGGGCAAACAGGATGGTGTCCTATTCATATGAAATCTTACCCTAATGTGTACTCACTGGGGTCCCTTTGTCAAAATCTGTCAGCAAGTTCTGTTTTTTAGAGTTGTGAGACCCAGAGGTTGGTGTCTTCCCAGGCATTTTCCTGTCAGAACTGTCATTTCTGAAAATTATAGAGTGTGGATTGAAACTAAGATTATAGGTTTAAGCAGCCCTCATGTCTCTCTGACTAGGAACAATCTAAGCAATGCCAAGAAGCTAAATTTGGTCTTGGTCATTATAAAAATTGAAAGTAATGCTTTACGATTAAGAGTTTGAAAACAGCCTTTAATTTAGATTCCATAAAACACTGATGGGGCCGGAGGGTGTGATGCTGAGGGCTCAGAGGGCCTGTATTAAAGATGAGTAGAGGCTTTTAAAGCTTTGTTACTAGTTCAAATATGGTTCAAGGGCCATGTCAGTTTGAAAGCATTGAGATTGGTTGATTATTCCAGGTCCTGTGAAATGCAGTATTCAACATCTTTGTAGCAATAATTATCAGAATTACTGCTTAGAAAGGCAAAGTAAAGCTTAGGATTCCAAATAGGTAAGGTGAACTCTAAATAAATGGAACTAAGAAGTAAGTAAGAGACTGACTTTAAGAAATAGGGGTATTCCAAAAGGACCATGGAATTTTTAAAAAAGTAAAGAAAACTTGTCTTAGTTTGGTATGTAAAGAAGGAAAGAATTGTCAACATAGAGAGCAGACAAGACCAAACTTGGAAACTAAAATAAAAATTGGGTGATGTCTTACAAGTTCCCACTCAAAAGTTTTCAGCCTAACAAAAAATAGAAGAAATCCTGGAACTAACAAACTTTTCCTAACTTGGAAGAGCCAGGGCTAGAAAGGAAGGTAGCAGGACACTATGATGTAGAAACCATTACATTGAAGGGGGCTGGTCTGAGTCTGGCCAGAAAGTAAATAGAGGAAATGAAGACAAAGTTCCTATGCCAGCATTACTTGTGGTTCTGGCTTCCTTTCCATTACCTTTATGCTCTAGATTACTGAGCTAGAAACTAGCTTACACTATGTGCATTTGGAGGTGTGAATGTGATATTTATGGTTTTTGTGTGTGCGTGTGTGTGTGTGTGTGTACGTGGGTATATGTTGGGATGGGGGAAGAAGAAGAAAGAAGTATCCAAAATCTCACTACCTTGAGATAGCCACTTTTAGGATGACCATCCTTTTGTGTGGTTTATTTTGCGTATACATATATACATAGGTAACTTTTCATAAATGGCATCATTGTCGAATGCTTGCTGTATTGTTAAGGACAATTTTGGGGGAAGTTGTCCTCCCCTCTTCTTTTCTTTCTTCTAATTTATACTTCCCCAAGGTAACCAGAGTTAACAGTCTGGTGCATATCCTTCTATACATTTTTCTAAAGTCCCTTCATCTGATTCACACACACACACACACACACACACACACACACACACACACAGAGCTTTTGTTTGGACATTATTTAAAAATGCGATTATTGTATGATACACTTTTTTTCTGTATCTTTTAATCAGTACCTAGTGGAATTTGCATACGTTCCACTGTTGTTCTCTTAGTGGTAGCATAATAGCTCATGATATGAATGTATCACAGTTTATTCAATCATTTCCATATTAATGGGTATTTACTGGATTTCTAGCTTGTCTCTATCACCATAGATACTGCAGTAATTATTTTTATTTTTCAGTTTAAACCATATTAAATTGCTGTTTTGTATGTCAAAAATAGTCAACTGTGAACAAAAAAATGATACTAGCATGTAAAAAATAAATCAGCAGCAGTATGATCAGTTTTGAGAATGCAGAAATAAAATCAGAAATTTTTGATGCAACCCAAAACTCTCCTAGAATGCAGAGGAAAAGAACAAGGAGATAAAAATAACAAGAAAATCAATAATTAATATAATGGCCAGTGAATGTAGAACCAACATATTGAAAGGAATTAGCTAGCTTGCTTTAGGTAGACAGCAAGGGAAGGGTACCAGGAAAGCCCCCAGCCCATAGGTCAGTGCCTTATCCCCACATAACACAAAAAGCAGCCTGGCAACATAATTCAAGCTGCAGGCACCGATAAGGTAACTAGCACAGGGTGTTGTGCCTGAAGACATGCCCATGGCTGCACAGATAGAAAAACCTCCTGCCCGTTTGGATAAAAACTGACACAGAACCTCCAACTCACTCAGATAAGGGAACAAGGCCTGGCATCCAAATGCCTTTGTCCTTTGTATAGTTAGCGTGTTCCCAGGAAAAGTTTCTTCTCCTTTTGTGGGCATGGGCACGGTGGGCTCTGGTGGGTTTGGGTGGGCACTCTACTTTCCTTTATTAGAACTATAAGTCCGGGCCAGGTGCGGTGGCTCACGCCTGTAATCCCAGCACTTTGGGAGGCTGAGGCGGGCAGATCACGAGGTCAGGAGTTCGAGACCAGCCTGGCCAATATGGTGAAATCCCGTCTCTACTAAAAAATATACAAAAATTAGCTGGGTGTGGTGGCGCATGCCTGTAGTCCCAGCTGCTCAGGAGGCTGAGGCAGGAGAATCTCTTGAACCCAGGAGGTGGAGGTTGCACTGAGCGGAGATGGTGCCACTGCACTCCAGCCTGGGCAACAGAGTGAGACACCGTCTCAAAACAACCAACCAACCAAAAAAAAAAAAAAAAACTCAGTAAGTCCGACTTCTATGAATCATCACCTCAGCTCCGGATTGGTCCCAGGCCAAGGTCCCCCCCACCCCTGGCCCCCCGCCAAACTTCATGTCAGCTTCTGATAGGCCCTGGGACAAGCTAAGCAGTATCTGTGAATCATCATTTCAGCTCCTGATTGGTCCCGGGCCAAAGTCCCGGGCCAGGCTGAGTCACGGGTTAGCCAAGACAGCCCACAGACTACGCACATTTCTTCCCTTTTCTGGTCCATAAAAACCCCAGAATGGGCCCCACAGTGAGTATACCTGTTCTGGACCCCCCTCTCTGCTGATAGAGAGCTTTCTTCTTTCACTTATTAAGTTTTCACTCTAAGCTCAGTTTTGTGTCCGTGCTCCTTAATCATCTTGGAGGTAGGACAAAGAGGCGTTATCTCAGACAGCAACAGACTGTTTCAATATGGCTTATCTAATATCTGAAAGACAAGAATAAATGAATAGAAGCAATAATAGAAGAAAACATCTATAAAATTAAGAAACAGCAGAATCTCCAGATCAAAAGGTACCAAACTAGTAAGATATAACTGATATCTACATAATCCTGATGAATGTTCTGAATTTCAAGGATAAAGAAAAAACTTCTGTAAGTATCTAGTCAAAGAAAGAGACAACAAAAACCGAAAACTGGGTACCTCTAAAGAAAAAAAAAAGGGATATCCCTAGAATTTTCCATAGTATTAAATGTCAGAAGACAAATAATGGAACATTTACATTTTTGATGGGAAAATGTGATGACCAAGAAGTTCTCTGACAATGCAACATAAAGATATTTTCAGAAATGCAAGAGCTCAGAGAATGTACCCTTTATAGAACCCTTGGGAAATGACGTGGCGAGATGCAAAATAAATTCTCAAAGCATCTTGCAAACAATAAAAAACAATAAAAAGACCTTAAGAATATAGACTATGTTATAAAAAGAATGATGTGTTCATTGAAACTATTGAATATAGAATTAGTCTAATAGTATAGATAAGGTTACAAAACAGAATGGATATATTAATTCTTGAAAGGGTAGACAACATAATTTTAAATATACAAAAACCAGACTAAAATCTCATACTATGCCACCATTACCTGGGAGACAGAGGGGTGGGGTAGGAAAGTAGAGGAGGTATGAGAGAGAGAGTTTCAAGGAGAAATATAAATTCATTTATTTTAAATTTAGGGGTAACCTCTTATAGAATTAAAACTAGAAAGTATACTTTACAAATGACTCCAGCAGAAAAATAAAACCACATAAAATTAAGAAGAAAGCATAATGCAAATACAACAATTGAAGAAAGACCAATAAATGCCAGTAAATGGGCGTGGGTTAAACATTCCTATTATAAGAGAAAGATTCTCAGTTTGAATTAGAAAACAAGGTTCAACTGTAGTTTCTTTGGTTTATAAAAGACATATCTAAAAGTGATTCTTAAAGGTGAAAGGCAGAAAAACTATATATATACAAACTGTATATGTATATATACATGTATGAATATATACTGAGTATATATACATGTATGAATATACTGTATTTACTTAGTTTATATATATATATGTAGAGAGAGATGGAGAGATAGGTATATAGATCTGAATATATCAGCAATTTGAAACAGAAAAAAAGCATAATATTATAGACAAAGTGGAATCCAAGGCAACTACATTAATAAGATAAGGCTTTTCATTTATTACTGATTAACTATGACTATCCAATCGGGTAGTCACTAGCTACATATGACTATTTGAAATTATTTTATTTTATTTTTTTAATTTCAACGACTTTTGAGGTATAAGTGGTTTTTGGTTACACAGATGAATTGTACGGTGGTGAAGAATGGGATTTTAATGTACCCATCACTTTAGTTCTGTACATTGTACCCAATAAGTAGTTTTTTGTCCTTCCTCCACCTCCTTCTTCTTCCCCTTCTGAGTCTCCAATGTGCATTAACACCAGTCTGTATGCCTTTGCATATCTGTAGCTTAGGTCCCACTTAAAAGTAAGAACATGTGGTATTTGGTTTTCGATTCCTGAGTTACTTCACTTAGAATGATGGCCTCCAGTTCCATCCAAGTTGCTGTAAAAGACATTATTTCATTCTTTATCATGAGTGAGTAGTATTCCATGGTATATGTGTACGTGTGTGTGTGTGTCTATCTATATTTTATATATATATATATAAAATATATAGATAGATAGATAGATGCACCACATTTTCTTTATCCACTAATTGGTTGATGGGCACTGAGGTTGACTGCATATCTTTGTAATTGTGAATTGTGCTGCAATAAATAAACATGCACAAGAGTTTTTTTTTGATATAGTGACTTCTTTTCCTTTGGGAAAAGATTGAATGGAAGATCTACTTTTAATTCTTTGAGAAATCTCCATACTGTTTTCCATAGAGGTTGTACAAATATACATTCCCACTAGCAGTGTATAAGCATTCCCTTTTCATTATGTCCATGACAACATCCATTGCTCTTTGACCTTTTAATTAATGGCCATTCTGGCTGGAGTAAGGTGGTATCTTATTGTGGTTTTAATTTGCATTTCCCTGATTATTAGAGGTGTTGAATGATTTTTATGTGTTTCTTGGCCCTTTGTATATCTTCTTTTGAAAAACTGTCTATTCATGTTATTTGCCCACTTTTTGATGGGATAACTTGTGGGTTTTTTGCTGATTTGCTTGAGTTCCTTGTAGATTCTGGACATTAATTCTTTGTCAGATGTATAATTTCCAAATATTTTCTCCCATGCTGTGAGTTTCAGGTTTACTTTGATGATTATTTTTTTTGCTGTGTGGAAGCTTTTTAATTTAATTAGGTTCCATTTATTTATTTCTGTCTTTGTTGCATTTGCTTTTGGGGTCTTAATCATAAATTTTTTGCCTATGCCAATGGCCAGAAGGGGTTTTTTTTTTCTAAGTTTTCCTCTAGAATATTTCTGATTTCGGGCCTTAGATTTAAGTCTTTAATCCATCTGCAGTAAATTTTTGTATAAGGTGAGATAGGGATCCAGTTTTATTCTTCTACATGTGGCTATTCAATTTTCCTAGCATCATTTATTGAATATGGTGTCCTTTTCCCAGTTTATGTTTTTGTGTGCTTTGTCAAAGATCAGTTGATTGTAAATGTACGAATTTATTCCTGGCCTCTCTGTTATGTTCCATTGGTCTGTGTATCTCCTTTTGTACCAGTACCATGCTGTTTTGGTTACTATAGCCTTGTAGTATTATATGATTTGAAGTTGAGGAAAATAATGCCTCCAGATTTGTTCATTTTCATTACGATTGCTTTGGATATTTGGGGTCTTTTTAAGTTCCATTATGAATCTTAGGACTGTTTTTTCTAGTTCTGTGAAAAATGAAGTTGGTATTTTGATAGGAATTGCATTGAATCTGTAGATTGCTTTGACAGTATGGTCATTTTTACAATATCGATTCTTCCAATCCATGAGCATGGTATCTATTTCCATTTGTTTGTGTCATCTATGATTTCTTTCTGCAGTGTTTTTTAGTTCTCCTTGTAGAGATCTTTTACCTCCTTGCTTAAATATATTCCTAGTTATTATATTTTTTGTAGCTACTGTAAATGGGATTGAGTTCTTGATTTGATTCTCAGTTTGGTCACTGTTGTTGTATAGCAGTGCTACTGATTTGTGCACATTGATTTTGTACTATACTGAATTGAGACTTTACTTACTTCACTTATCATACCTAGGAGTCTTTTGGGGGAGCCTTTAGGGTTTTCTAGGTATATGATCATATCATGGGCAAACAGCAATAGTTTGGCTTCCTGTTTTCCTATTTGAATGCCCTTTATTTCTTTCTCTTGCCTGATTGCTCTATGACTTCCAGTACTATGTTGAATAGAAGTGGTGAAAGTGGACGTCCTTGTCTCGTTCTAGTTCTTAGTGAGAATTTTCAACTTTTCCCCATTCAGTATGATGTTGACTGTGGGTATGTCATATATGGCTGCTATTATTTTGATGTATGTTCCTTCTATGCTTGTTTGTTAAGGGTTGTTAAACATAAAGAGATGGTGGATTTTGTTGAATTCTTTTTTTCTGTGCCTATTGAGATGATCATATGGTTTTTGTTTTTAATTCTGTTTATGTGGTGAATCACATTTATTGACTTGAGTATGTTGATCCATCACTTCATCTCTGGGATGAAACACACTTGATCATGGTGAGTTATCTTTTGGATATGCTGTTGGATTTGGGTTGCTAGTATTTTGTTGAGGATTTTTTTGCATCTACATTTTTCACAGATATTGGCCTGTAGTTTTGCTGTTGTTGTTGTGTCCTTTCTTGGTTTTGGTATCAGTGTGATACTGGCTTCATAGAATGAGTTAGGGAGGATTCCCTCCTTCTAAGTCTTTTGAAATAGTTTCAGTAGGATTGGCATCAATTCTTCTTTGAATGTCTGATAGAATTCAGCTATGAATCCTTGTGGTCCACCTCGGCTTTTGTTGTTGTTGCTGTTGTGGGCAGTGGTTTCCTTTCTTTAAATTACTGATTAAATTTTACTGCTTGCTATTGATCTGTTCAGGATTTCTATTTCTTCTTGATCAAAGCTAGGGGGATTGTATGTTTCCAGGAGTTTATTCATTTCTTCTAGATTTTCTGGTTTATGTGCATAGAGGTTTTCATAATAGTCTTGAATGATCCTTTGTATTTCTGTGGAGTCAGTTGTAAAGTTTACCATTTCATTTCTTTTTTTGCCAATTTTAAATAGTTTTATTTAAGACTTTACATTTTTCCACATACAATAGTGTTTATAAAGTGCAATGTTATATCCTTCCCCTGTGCATATGTTCCATATTCAAGTATTGAGAATGCCCAGTAACTTACTATAGCAGCTGAACTTTTTAAAACTGCCACAGAATTTGCTACAAATTTAGATCCTTCAATATTTTAAATGTGTGGAACAATGCTACATCTATACTTGTGTTGACTTAATCAACCTCTTCAATGGTGAGCCCTGATGAAGCACCACCAGAGGGAGGAGCTCCACCACCAGGAAATCCCCCAGGCATTCCTCCTGGCTTGCCTCCTGCCCTCAGGTACAGCTTGGTAATGATGGGGTTGCAGACTTTCTCCAGCTGTTTCTGCTGATGTTCAAATTCTTCCTTCTCAGCAGTCTGATTCTTATTGAGCCAGTTGATAATTTCATTATACTCGTGCAGAATCTTCTGTTTGTCTTCATCGTTAATCTTGCCTTGAATTTTCTCATCTTTGAGAGTTGCTTTCATGTTGAATTCACAGGAGTCAAGTGAATTCTTGGATGACACTTCGTCCCTCTGCTTCTTATCTTCAACTTTGTACTTCTCAGCTTCCTGGACCATATGTTCAATGTCTTCCTTGCTCAAATGGCCCTTGTCGTTAGTGATAGTAATCTTATTCTTTTTTTCTTGTACTCTTGTCCACAGCAGAGACATTGAAGATGCCATTGGCATCAGTGTCAAAAGTGACTTCAATCTGAGGAACACCTCAGGGTGCAGGAGGTATGCCTGTGAGTTCAAACTTGTCAAGCAGGTTGTCATCCTTGGTCATGGTATGCTCACCTTCATAAACCTGAATAAGCACACCAGGCTGGTTGTCAGAATAGGTAGTGAAGGTCTGTGTCTGCTTGGTAGGAATGGTAGTAGTATGTTTGATGAGGTCGGTCATGACTCCACCAGCAGTTTCAATACCAAGGGAAAGAGGAGTGACATCCAAGAGCAGCAAATCTTGAACATTTTCAGACTTGTCTCCAGACAGAATGGCTGCCTGGACAGCTGCACCATAAGCAACAGCTTCATCAGGGTTGATGCTCTTATTCAGTTATTTTTCATGGGAGAAGTCTTGGAGAAGATTCTGAATCTTGGGGATATGAGTAGAAATACCAACCAGGACAATATTGTGAATCTGTGACTTGTCTAGTTTGGCATCTCGAAGGGCTTTCTCTGCCAGGTCCAGGGTTCTATGGAACAGGTCAGCATTCAATTCTTCAAATCAGGCATGGGTACTGGAGGTATAGAAGTCGATTCCTTCAGAGAGAAAATCTATCTCAATACTGGCATGGGTGCTGGAAGAGAGAGTACTCTTAGCACGTTCACAAGCAGTACGGAGGCGTCTTACAGCTCTCTTGTTCTCACTGATGTCCTTCTTGTGCTTGTGCTTGTGCTTGAACTCAGCAATAAAACGGTTGACCATTCGGTTGTCAAAATCTTCTTCACCCAAGTGGGTGTCTCTGGCTGTAGATTTGGCCTCAAAGATTCCATCCTCAGTATTGAGGATTGACACATCAAAAGTGCCGCCTCCCAGGTCAAAAATCAGCATGTTTCTTTCTGCTCTAACCTTTTTGTCTAAGCTGTAAGCAATAGCATCAGTAGTTGGTTCATTAATAATTCTAAGTACATTGAGACCAGCAATAGTTCCAGCATCTTTGTTAGCCTGATGCTGAGTCATTAAATTAAGCTGGCACTGTGACCACAGCATTAGTAATAGTCTTCCCAAGGTAGGCTTCTGCAATTTCCTTCATCTTTGTCAGAACCATAGAGGACACCTCCTCTTGGGTAGAAGCTTTTGGTCTCTCCCTTGTATTCTACTTGGACCTTAGGCCTGCCAGCATCATTCACCACCATGAAGGGCCAATGCTTCATATCAGATTGGACAACAGCATCATCAAATCTGAATCCAAATAGATGTTTGGCATCAAAAATCGTGTTGGTGGGGTTCATTGCAACTTGATTCTTTGAGGCATCACCGATCAATCGTTCAGTGTCCGCAAAGGTGACATAGCTTCGAATGGTTCGGTTTCCCAGATCATTGGCAATTATCTCTATTTTTCCCTGCTGGAAAACACCCACACAAGAGTATGTGGGGCCAGGAGCCATACCAACTGCAGGTCCCTTCGACATGGTTGCTGGCATGCAGGCCTGGCTGCAACAACAAAGAAAGCCACAGGAACCCTGAGAGCTGCAGGCAAGCTCAATGAGCTACAGTTTCATTTCAAATTGAACTTATTTGAATCTTCTCTCTTCTTTTCTGGGTTTATCTAGTTACTGGGCTATACATTTTCTTTGTTTTTTTCTGAGAACCAACTTTATGTTTTATTCATTTTTTTGCTTTCAATTTCATTTAGTTCTGCTTTAATATTTGTTATTTTTTTCTTTTGCTAACTTTGGGTTTGATTTGTTCTTGTTTCTCTAGTTCCTTGAGGTGTAACAGTAAGTTGTCTATAATAGACTTGTTATCTTTCTGTCTTTTTGATGTAGGCATTTAGCGCTGTAAACACTCCTCTAGCAGTGCTTTTGCTGTATTCCTGAAGTTTTGATAACTTGTCACTGTTATTCATTTTGAAAAAATTCTTAACTTTCAATTTGATTTCATTATTAACCTACAAATTATTCACAAGCATATTGTTTAATGTCCATTTATTTGTAGTCTTGAGGGTGTCTTTTGGCATTGATTTCTAGTTTTATTCTACTGTGATCTGAGAAGATACTAGATATGATTTTAATTTTTTAAAATTTTATTAAGATTTGTTTTGTGGGTGAGGTGGCTAGCAAGATGGCCACATAGGAACAGCTCTGGTCTGCAGCTCCCAATGAGATCAAATGCAGAAAGTGGGTGATTTCTGCATTTCCAACTGAGGTACCCAGCTTATCTCATTGGGACTGGTTAGACAGTGGGTGCAGCCCACAGAGGGGAAGTCAAAGCAGGGTGGGGCATTGCCCCACCCTGGAAGTGCAAGGGGTTGTGGAACTCCCTTCCCTAGCCAAGGGAAGCCGTGAGGGACTGTGCCATGAGGAATGGTGCATTCCAGCCCAGATACTATGCTTTTCCCATGGTCTTCACAACCTGCAGAACAGGAGAGTCCCTTGGGTGCCTACACCACCAGGGCCCTGTGTTTCAGGCACAAAATTGGTGGCCGTCTGGGCAGACACCGAGCTAGCTGCAGGAATTTTTTTTTCATACCCCAGTGGCACCTGGAATGCCAGCGAGACAGAACCGTTCACTCCCCTGAAAAGGGGGCTGAAACAAGAGAGTCAAGTGGTCTAGCTCAGCAGATCCCATTCCCATGGAGCCTAGCAAGCTAAGATCCACTGACTTGAAATGCTTGCTGCCAGCACAGCAGTCTGAAATCGACCTGGGATGCTCAAGCTTGGTGGGGGGAGGGGCATTTGCCATTACTGAGGCTTCAGTAGGCAGCTTTCCCCTCACAGAGTAAACAAAGCCACTGGGAAGTTTGAACTGGGCAGGGCCCAGTGCTGCTTGGCAAAGCTGCTGTAGCCAGACTGCCTCTCTAGATTTCTCCTCTCTGGGCAGAGCATCTCTGAAAGAAAGGCAACAGCCCCAGTCAGGGGCTTATAGATAAAACTCCCATCTCCCTGGGACAGAGCACCTGGGGGAAGGGGCAGTTGTTGTGGGCACAGGTTAAGCAGACTTAAACGTTCTTGCCTGCTGGCTCTGAAGAGAGTAGCAAATCTCCCAGCACAGAGCTCGAGCTCTGCTAAGGGAGAGTGCCTCCTCAAGTGGGTCCCTGACCCCCATGCCTCCTGACTGAGAGACACCTCCCAGCAGGGGTCAACAGACACCTCATACAGGAAAGCTCTGGCTGGCATCTGGCGGGTGCCCCTCTAGGATGAAACTTCCAGAGGAAGGAACAGGCAGCAATCTTTGCTTGCAGCCTCCGCTGGTGATACCCAGGTAAACGGAGTGGACCTCCAGCAAAATCCAGCAGAACTACAGCAGAGGGGCCTGACTGTTAGAAGGGAAACTAACAAACAGAAAGGGATAGTATCAATGTCAACAAAAAGGACGTCCAAACCAAAACCCCATCTGAAGGTCACCAACATCAAAGACCAAAGGTAGATATAAGCCATTTGAACTGGAGTGGGATGATATCTCATTGTAATTTTGATCTGCTTTTCTTCAATGACCAGTGGTGTTGAGCACCTTTTCATATGTCTATTTGCTATTTGTATGTTCTTTTGAGAAATGTCTATTCATTTCTTTTGCCTATTATTTAGTCATATTATTAGCTTTTTTCTATAGTGTTGATTCAGCTCATCATGTATTCTGTTTATTAACCCCTTGTCAAGTGGGTAGTTTGAAAATATTTTCTCCCATTCTGTGGGATGTTTCTTTACTTTATTAATAGTTTTCTTAGCTGTGCAGAAGCTTTTTAATTTTATGTGATCTCATTTGTTCATTTTTGCTTTCCTTGCCTGTACTAGTAGGACATTACTCAAGAAATTTTTGCCCACATCAATGTCCTGCAGATTTTCCCTAAGGTTTTGTTCTAGCAGTTTCATAGTTGTGGGCTTTGGATTTAAGACTTTAATCCATTTTGATTTTTTATTTTTCTGTATATGGTGAGAGATACGTATCTAGTTTCATTCTTCTGCATATGAATATCCAGTTCCCCAGCACCATTTATTGAAGGGACTGTCTTTTCCCCAATGTATGTTCTCAACATCTTTTTTTTTCTTTTTTTTTTCTATTTTCTTTTTTTTTATTATTATACTTTAAATTCTAGGGTACATGTGCATAACGTGCAGGTTTGTTACATATGTATACATGTGCCATGTTGCTGTGCTGCACCCATCAACTCGTCAGCACCCATCAACTCGTCATTTACATCAGGTATAACTCCCAATGCAATCCCTCCCCGCTTCCCCCTCCCCGTGATAGGCCCCGGTGTGTGACGTTCCCCTTCCTGAGTCCAAGTGATCTCATTGTTCAGTTCCCACCTATGAGTGAGAACATGCGGTGTTTGGTTTTCTGTTCTTGTGATAGTTTGCTAAGAATGATGGTTTCCAGCTGTATCCATGTCCCTACAAAGGACACAAACTCATCCTTTTTTTATGGCTGCATAGTATTCCATGGTGTATATGTGCCACATTTTCTTAATCCAGTCTGTCACTGATGGACATTTGGGTTGATTCCAAGTCTTTGCTATTGTGAATAGTGCCGCAATAAACATATGTGTGCATGTGTCTTTAGAGCAGCATGATTTATAATCCTTTGGGTATATACTCAGTAATGCGATGGCTGGGTCATATGGTACTTCTAGTTCTAGATCCTTGAGGAATCGCCATACTGTTTTCCATAATGGTTGAACTAGTTTACAGTCCCACCGACAGTGTAAAAGTGTTCCTATTTCTCCACATCCTGTCCAGCACCTGTTGTTTCCTGACTTTTTAATGATCGCCATTCTAACTGGTGTGAGATGGTATCTCATTGTGGTTTTGATTTGCATTTCTCTGATGGCCAGTGATGATGAGCATTTTTTCATGTGTCTGTTAGCTGTATGAATGTCTTCTTTTGAGAAATGTCTGTTCATATCCTTTGCCCACTTTTTGATGGGGTTGTTTGTTTTTTTCTTGTAAATTTGTTTGAGTTCTTTGTAGGTTCTGGATATTAGCCCTTTGTCAGATGAGTAGATTGCAAAAATTTTCTCTCATTCTGTAGGTTGCCTGTTCACTCTGATGGTAGTTTCTTTTGCTGTGCAGAAGCTTTTTAGTTTAATTAGATCCCATTTGTCAATTTTGGCTTTTGCTGCCGTTGCTATTGGTGTTTTAGACATGAAGTCTTTGCCCATGCCTATGTCCTGAATGGTACTACCTAGGTTTTCCTCTAGGGTTTTTATGGTATTAGGTCTAACATTTAAGTCTCTAATCCATCTTGAATTAATTTTCATATAAGGAGTAAGGAAAGGATCCAGTTTCAGCTTTCTACTTATGGCTAGACAATTTTCCCAGCACCATTTATTAAATAGGGAATCCTTTCCCCATTTATTGTTTCTCTCAGATTTGTCAAAGATCAGATGGCTGTAGATGTGTGGTATTATTTCTGAGGACTCTGTTCTGTTCCATTGGTCTATATCTCTGTTTTGGTACCAGTACCATGCTGTTTTGGTTACTGTAGCCTTGTAGTATAGTTTGAAGTCAGGTAGCGTGATGCCTCCAGCTTTGTTCTTTTGACTTAGGATTGTCTTGGAGATGCGGGCTCTTTTTTGGTTCCATATGAACTTTAAAGCAGTTTTTTCCAATTCTGTGAAGAAACTCATTGGTAGCTTGATGGGGATGGCATTGAATCTATAAATTACCTTGGGCAGTATGGCCATTGTCACGATATTGATTCTTCCTATCCATGAGCATGGTATGTTCTTCCATTTGTTTGTGTCCTCTTTGATTTCACTGAGCAGTGGTTTGTAGTTCTGCTTGAAGAGGTCCTTTACATCCCTTGTAAGTTGGATTCCTAGGTATTTTATTCTCTTTGAAGCAATTGTGAATGGAAGTTCATTCATGGTTTGGCTCTCTGTTTGTCTGTTACTGGTGTATAAGAATGCTTGTGATTTTTGCACATTAATTTTGTATCCTGAGACTTTGCTGAAGTTGTTTATCAGCTTAAGGAGATTTTGGGCTGAGACAATGGGGTTTTCTA
This sequence comes from Macaca thibetana thibetana, assembly GCF_024542745.1. Taxonomy (NCBI): domain Eukaryota; kingdom Metazoa; phylum Chordata; class Mammalia; order Primates; family Cercopithecidae; genus Macaca; species Macaca thibetana. The sequence goes on from NC_065598.1 coordinate 116,184,008, forward strand.
AATATACAATCATGTCATCTGCAAAGAGGGACAATTTGACTTCTTCTTTTCCTAACTGAATACGCTTGATTTTTTTCTCTTGCCTGATTGCCCTAGCCAGAATTTCCAACACTATGTTGAATAGGAGTGGTGAGAGAGGGCATCCCTGTCTTGTGCCAGTTTTCAAAGGGAATTTTTCCAGTTTTTGCCCATTCAGTATGATATTGGCTGTGGGTTTGTCATAGATAGCTCTTATTATTTTAAGGTACGTTCCATCATTACCAAATTTAATGAGCGGTTTTAGCATGAAGGGCTGTTGAATTTTGTCAAAAGCCTTTTCTGCATCTATTGAGATAATCATGTGGTTCTTGTCTTTGGTTCTGTGTATATGCTGGATTATATTTATTGATTTGCGAATGTTGAACCAGCCTTGCATCCCAGGGATGAAGCCCACTTGATCATGGTGGATAAGCTTTTTGATGGGCTGCTGAATCCGGTTTGCCAGTATTTTATTGAGGATTTTTGCATCAATGTTCATCAGGGATATTGGTCTAAAATTCTCTTTTTTTGTTGTGTCTCTGCCAGGCTTTGGTATCAGGATGATGTTGGCCTCATAAAATGAGTTAGGGAGGATTCCCTCTTTTTCTATTGACTGGAATAGTTTCAGAAGAAATGGTACCAGCTCCTCCTTGTACCCCTGGTAGAATTCAGCTGTGAATCCATCTGGTCCTGGACTTTTTTTGGTTGGTAGGCTATTAATTATTGCCTCAATTTCAGAGCCTGCTATTAGTCTATTCAGGGATTCAACTTCTTCCTGGTTTAGTCTTGGAAGAGTGTAAGTGTCCAGGAAATTATCCATTTCTTCTAGATTTTCTAGTTTATTTGCGTAGAGGTGTTTATAGTATTCTCTGATGGTAGTTTGTATTTCTGTGGGGTCGGTGGTGATATCCCCTTTATCATTATTAATTGCATTGATTTGATTCTTCTCTCTTTTCTTCTTTATTAGTCTTGCTAGCGGTCTGTCAATTTTGTTGATCTTTTCAAAAAACCAACTCCTGGATTCATTGATTTTTTGAAGGGTTTTTTGTGTCTCTATCTCCTTCAGTTCTGCTCTGATCTTAGTTATTTCTTGCCTTCTGCTAGCTTTCGAATGTGTTTGCTCTTGCTTCTTTAGTTCTTTTAACTGTGATGTTAGAGTGTCAATTTTAGATCTTTCCTGCTTTCTCTTGTGGGCATTTAGTGCTATAAATTTCCCTCTACATACTGCTTTAAATGTGTCCCAGAGATTCTGGTATGTTGTATCTTTGTTCTCATTGGTTTCAAAGAACATCTTTATTTCTGCCTTCATTTCGTTATGTACCCAGTAGTCATTCAGGAGCAGGTTGTTCAGTTTCCATGTAGTTGAGCGGTTTTGATTGAGTTTCTTAGTCCTGAGTTCTAGTTTGATTGCACTGTGGTCTGAGAGACAGTTTGTTATAATTTCTGTTCTTGTACATTTGCTGAGGAGTGCTTTACTTCCAATTATGTGGTCAATTTTGGAATAAGTGCGATGTGGTGCTGAGAAGAATGTATATTCTGTTGATTTGGGGTGGAGAGTTCTGTAGATGTCTATTTGGTCTGCTTGCTGCAGAGATGAGTTCAATTCCTGGATATCCTTGTTAACTTTCTGTCTCGTTGATCTGTCTAATGTTGACAGTGGAGTGTTGAAGTCTCCCATTATTATTGTATGGGAGTCTAAGTCTCTTTGTAAGTCTCTAAGGATTGCTTTATGAATCTGGGTGCTCCTGTATTGGGTGCATATATATTTAGGATAGTAAGCTCTTCCTGTTGAATTGATCCTTTTACCATTATGTAATGGCCTTCTTTGTCTCTTTTGATCTTTGATGGTTTAAAGTCTGTTTTATCAGAGACTAGTATTGAAACCCCTGCTTTTTTTTGTTCTCCATTTGCTTGGTAAATCTTCCTCCATCCCTTTATTTTGAGCCTATGTATGTCTTTACGTGTGAGTGGGTCTCCTGAATACAGCAGACTGATGGGTCTTGACTCTTTATCCAGTTTGCCAGTCTGTGTCTTTTAATTGGAGCATTTAGTCCATTTACATTTAAGGTTAAGATTGTTATGTGTGAACTTGATCCTGCCATTATGATATTAACTGGTTATTTTGCTCGTTAGTTGATGCAGTTTCTTCCTACCCTAAATGGTCTTTACATTTTGGCATGTTTTTGCAATGGCTGGTACTGGTTGTTCCTTTCCATGTTTAGTGCTTCCTTCAGGGTCTCTTGTAAGGCAGGCCTAGTGGTGACAAAATCTCTAAGCATTTGTTTATCTGTAAAGGATTTTATTTCTCCTTCACTTATGAAACTTAATTTGGCTGGATATGAAATTCTGGGTTGAAAATTCTTTTCTTTAAGAATGTTGAATATTGGCCCCCACTCTCTTCTGGCTTGTAGAGTTTCTGCCGAGAGATCTGCTGTTAGTCTGATGGGCTTCCCTTTGTGGGTAACCCGGCCTTTCTCTCTGGCTGCCCTTAAGATTTTTTCCTTCATTTCACCTTTGGTGAATCTGGCAATTATGTGTCTTGGAGTTGCTCTTCTCGAGGAGTATCTTTGTGGCGTTCTCTGTATTTCCTGAATTTGAATGTTGGCCTGCCCTACTAGGTTGGGGAAGTTCTCCTGGATGATATCCTGAAGAGTGTTTTCCAACTTGGTTCCATTTTCCCCCTCACTTTCAGGCACCCCAATCAGACGTAGATTTGGTCTTTTTACATAATCCCATACTTCTTGCAGGCTTTGTTCATTTCTTTTTCTTCTTTTTCCTTTAGGTTTCTCTTCTCGCTTCATTTCGTTCATTTGATCCTCAATCGCTGATACTCTTTCTTCCAGTTGATCGAGTCGGTTACTGAAGCTTGTGCATTTGTCACGTATTTCTCGTGTCATGGTTTTCATCTCTTTCATTTCGTTTATGACCTTCTCTGCATTAATTACTCTAGCCATCAATTCTTCCACTTTTTTTTCAAGATTTTTAGTTTCTTTGCGCTGGGTATATAATTCCTCCTTTAGCTCTGAGAAGTTTGATGGACTGAAGCCTTCTTCTCTCATCTCGTCAAAGTCATTCTCCATCAAGCTTTGATCCGTTGCTGGCGATGAGCTGCGCTCCTTTGCCGGGGAGATGCACTCTTATTTTTTGAATTTACAGCTTTTCTGCCCTGCTTTTTCCCCATCTTTGTGGTTTTATCTGCTGCTGGTCTTTGATGATGATGGTGACGTACTGATGGGATTTTGGTGTAGGTGTCCTTCCTGTTTGATAGTTTTCCTTCTAACAGTCAGGACCCTCAGCTGCAGGTCTGTTGGAGATTGCTAGAGGTCCACTCCAGACCCTGTTTGCCTGGGTGTCAGCAGTAGAGGCTGCAGAAGATAGAATATTGCTGAACAGCGAGTGTACCTGTCTGATTCTTGCTTTGGAGGCTTCCTCTCAGGGGTGTACTCCACCCTATGAGGTGTGGGGTGTCAGACTGCCCCTAGTGGGGGATGTCTCCCAGTTAGGCTACTCAGGTGTCAGGGACCCACTTGAGCAGGCAGTCTGTCCCTTCTCACATCTCAACCTCCGTGTTGGGAGATCCACTGCTCTCTTCAAATCTGTCAGACAGAGTCGTTTGCGTCTGCAGACGTTTCTGCTGCTTTTGTTGTTGTTTACTGCGCCCTGTCCCCAGAGGTGGAGTCTACAGAGACAGGCAGGTTTCCTTGAGCTGCTGTGAGCTCCACCCAGTTCGAGCTTCCCAGCGGCTTTGTTTACCTACTTAAGCCTCAGCAATGGTGGGCGCCCCTCCCCCAGCCTCACTGCTGCCTTGCTGCGAGATTGCAGACTGCTGTGCTAGCAATGAGGGAGGCTCCGTGGGCGTCGGACCCTCCCGGCCAGGTGTGGGATATAATCTCCTGGTGTGCCTGTTTGCTTAAAGCGCAGTATTGGGGTGGGAGTTACCCAATTTTCCAGGTGTTGTGTGTCTCAGTTCCCATGGCTAGGAAAAGGGATTCCCTTTCCCCTTGCGCTTCCCAGGTGAGGTGATGCCTCGCCCTGCTTCAGCTCTCGCTGGTCGGGCTGCAGCAGCTGACCAGCACCGAATGTCCGGCACTCCCCAGTGAGATGAACCCAGTACCTCAGTTGAAAATGCAGAAATCACCGGTCTTCTGTGTCGCTCGCGCTGGGAGTTGGAGACTGGAGCTGTTCCTATTCGGCCATCTTGCTCCGCCGACTTTTCTTTACTGGGAGTCTTTTTATCATGACTTTGATCTCGTTACTTGTTATTGGTCTGCTCAGGTTTTAAATTTCTTCTTGGTTCAGTCTTGGTAGGTTGTGTCTGTCTAGAAATTTTTCTATTTCCTCTAGATTTTCCAATTTTTTGGCATATACTTACTTATAGGAGCCATTAGTGGTCCTTTGAATGTGGTATCAGTTGTAATATCTCGTTGTTTTATCTCTGATTCTATTTATTTGGGTCTTCTCTCTTTTCTTAGTCTACCTAAAGATTTATCAATTTTGTTTAACTTTCCAAAAAAGCAAATTCTGTGTCATTGTCCTTTTGTACTGTTTACTTCTTTAAAATTTCATATATTTTTCTCTAATCTTTAATATTTCTTTTCTTCTACTGGTTTTGGGTTTGGTTCACTCTTGCTGTCCTCATTTTTTAAGATAGACCATTAGGTTGTTTATTTAAAGCTTTTTATCTTTTTTGTTGTAAGCAATTATAGCTATAAACTTCCCTCTTAGTCCTGCTTTTGTTGTATCCCATAGCTTTTTGTCTGTTGCGTTTCTATCATTGTTTTCAAGAAATTTTTAATTTTTTTCATAATTTCTTCATTGACACCCTGGTAATTCAGGCGCATATCATTTACTTTCCATATATTTTTAGAGTTTCCAAGATTCCTCTTGTTATTGATTTCTAGTTTTATTTCATTCTGGTCACAGAAGATTCTTCATATTTTTTCCATTTTTTTAATGTTTCAAAACTTGTTTTGTGACCTAACATGTTCTCTATTTGAGAATGATCCTTGTGCTGAGGAAAAGAATGTGTATTCTGCAGCTGTTGCATCAAAAGTTCCTTATATATCTATTAGGTCCATTTAGTCTATAGTGTAGATTAAGTCCAATTTTTCTTAGTTGATTTTTTGTCTAGATGATCTGTCCAGTGTTGAAAGTGGGGTGTTGAATAATGTAGCTATTATTGTATTGGGGTCTATCTCTCTCATTAGCTCTAATAATATTTTCTTTATATATCTGGGTGCTCCAGGGTTGGGTGCATATATATTTAAAATTGTTATATCCTTTCACTGAATTGACGTCTTTATCATTATATAGTGACCTTTTTGGCTTTTTAAATAGGTTTTATCTTGAAATCTAATTTTTCTGATATAAGTATAACAACAACTGCTCTTTTTTGATTTTCATTGGCATGGAATATCTTTTTGCATCTCTTTATTTTTATGATATGTGTGTCTTTATAGGTGAATTGTGTTTCTTGTAGGGAACAGATTGATTGGTTTTATTTTTTAATCCATTCCATCACTCTATGTCTTTTGATTTTAGTGTTTATTCTAGTTACATTCAATGTTATTGATCAGTGAAGACTTACTTTTGCCATTTTGTTGTTTTCTGGTTATTTTGTGGTCTTCTCTTCTTTGTCTTCTTCCTGTCTTCCTTTTAGTGAAAGTGATTTTCTCTGGTGATATAAATTAGTTTCATGCTTTTAACTTTGTGTGTGTGTATGTTGTATATTTTTTGGTTTGAGGTTACGATGAGGCTTGCAAACACAATCTTATAACCCATTATTTTAAGCTAGTGAAAACACTTTGAAATGAAAACAAGGAAACAAGCAAAAAGAAAACTAATAAAGGCTCTACATCTTAACTTCATTCCCATACTTTTTAACTTTTTGTAGTTTTCATTTATATCTTATTGCTTTATGTCTTTAAAATTTGTTGTGGTTATTATTATTATTATTATTTGAAACAGAGTCTCACTCTGTCACCCAGGCTGGAGTGCAGTGGTACGATCTCGGCTCACTGCAACCTCTGCCTCCCGGGTTCAAGCGATTCTTCTGCCTTGGTTCATTGTTTATTCTTTCTACATAAGATGAGAGTAGTTTACACACCGCAGTTACAGTGTTATAATATTTTGTGTTTTTCTGTACACTTAGTATTGCCAGTGAGTTTTATACTTTCAGATGATTTCTTATTGCTCAGTAATTTCTCTCTCTTTCTGATCGAAGTACTCCCTTTTACATTTCCTGTGGGACAGGTTTGATGTTGATGAAATCTGTCACCTTTTGTTTGTTTTGGAAAGTATTTATTTCTCTTTCATATTTGAATGATAATTTTGCTGTATATACTATTCTGGGGCAATTTTTTTTTCTTCAACATTTGAAATATGTCATGCCACTCTCTCCTGACCTATAAGGTTTCCACTGAAAAGTCTGCTGCCAGACGTATTGGAGCTCAATTGTATGTTGTTTCTTTTCTCTTGCCGATTGTAGGATCCTTTTACAATTCTTGACCTTTGGGTGTTTAATTATTAAATATCTAGAGGTAGTCTTCTTTGGGTTAAATCTGCTTTGTGTTTTATAACCTCCTTGTATTTGGATATTGATATCTTTTTCTAGGTTTGGGATGTTCTCTGTTATTATCCCATTGTATAAATTTTCTACCACTATCTCTTTCTCTGCCTCGTCTTTTAGGCCAATAACTGAAATTTATATTTTGAGGCTATTTTCTAGATCCTGTAGATGTGCTTCATTGTTTTTTATTCTTTTTTCTTTTGTCTCCTCTACCTGTGTATTTTCAGATAGACTATTTTCATTCCCACTGATTCTTTCCTCTGCCTGATCAATTCTGCAATTAAAAGGCTATAATGCATTCTTAATTATGTTACTTCCATTTCTTCGGTACTTTTTCTTGATTCTTCTGAATTATTTTGATGCTTTGTTAAATTTGAGTGACAGAATTCTGAATTTCTTCTCTGTTTTCTTGAATTTCTTTGAATTTTCTCAACACAGTTATTTTGAATTCTCTTTCTGAAAGGTCACATATCTCTTGTTTCTCCAGTATTGGTCCCTGGTGCCTTATGTACCTCATTTGGTGACGTCATGGTTTCTTGAATTGTCTTGATAGTTGTAGATATTCCTCTGTCTCTGTACATTGAAGAGTTAGGTATTTCTTTTAGTCTTCTCAGTCTCAACTTGTTTGTACCCACCCTTAATGGGGAGGCTTTTCAGATATTTGAAATGACTTGCATGTTGTGATGTAAATTCTATCTGAATTTGGCAGCACCCCAAACCCAGTAACACTGTGGTTCTTGCAGACTCATAGAGGTACTGCCTTGATGGTCTTGGACAAGATCCAGAAGAATCCTCTGAATTACCAGGCAGAGACTCTTGTTTTCTTCCCTTTCTTTCTCCCAAACAAATGAAATCTCTCTATCTGCTCTGAACCACTTGGAGCCAGAGGTAGAGTGACACAAGCACCCCTGTGGCCACCACCACTATGACTGTGCTGGGTCAGACCTGAAGCCAGAACATCACTGGTTCTTGCCTAAGGCTTGTTGTAACCACTTCCTGGCTACTGCCTATGTTCACTTTAGGCCTTGGGGCTCTACAATTAGCAGGTGGCAAAGCCAGTCGAGCCTATGTGTTACCCTTCAGGGTGACAGGTTTCCCCAGGCCTTATATGGTCCCAGTGGTGCCATCTGGGTGCCAAGGACTAAGGTCAAAAATATTAAAAATCTACCTGGTGTTCTGTTGTACCATAACTTAGCTGGTACTCATACCACTAGATGTGGTCTTCCCACACTTTTCTCCCCTTTCCAAAGGCATAGGAACCTCACCCTGTGGCCACTGCTACCTCATACCCACAGTGATTACTGCCAGACTACTACCGATTTTCCCTTGAGTCTCAAGCACTCTTCAGTCAGCTTGTTGTAAATGCTACCTAGCTTGGGACTCACCCTTTAGTGCAGTGGGGTCTCCTGTGGTCCAGGGGAGTTTCAGAAACCAAAGCCAAGGCCTGGAATTGGGGGACCCAGGAGCTTACTTGGTGCTCTACTTTACTGTGACTGACCTGGTACCTAAGGTGCAAGACAAAGTCCCCTTTACTTTTCCCTTCATTATTCTCAAGCAGAAGGAATCTTGCCCCATAGCCACCACATTTGGGAATATGCTGAGTCTCACCTGAAGCCAGCAAGTCTCACCCAAGCACCTCAGTGTAGTCCCTAGGTATCACTGCTGGTTGAGGGTCCAAGGGCCCTTCGGTTAGCAGGTTATCAATCCTGCCAGGACTGGGTGCTTCCCGTCAAGTCAGAGTGTTCCCTTTTAGCTGGGTGTGTGCCTGTAAGTGTCGTCCAGGATCTAGGGCCTGAAAAGGGGTCCTCATGACCCTGATCAGTGCTCTTTTCTGCTCTGGCTGAGCTGGTATTCAATATGCAAGACAAAGTCCTTCCCACTCTTCTCTCTCCTCTTTTCAAGCAGAGGAAGAGGTCTTTTTTTGTTGTTGTTGTTGCCGTAAGCTGTGAACCCTGGGGTTAGGCAAGGGGTGATGCCAACACTGTCTTAGCTACTCTGGCTGGTGTCTCAGTAGACCATGTGTTCCCCTAGTCCACTGTCCCTGGGCCAAGTTCAGCACTAGGACTCACCTAGATGTTGCAGTTCTTGTGGCCTTGATGGATTCCCCTCTGGCTAGGGCTGATTTAAATACCGTGATATGGTTTGGATCTGTGTCCTCATCAAAATCTCACATTGAATTGTAATCCCGCAATCCTAGAGGTGGGGCCTGATGGGATGTGATTGGATCATGGGGGCGGATTTCTCATGAATGGTTTTGCATCATCCACTTGGTACTGTCTGTGGGATAGTGAGTGAGTTCTCATGAGATCTGATCATTTAAAAGTTTGTGACACTTTTCCCCTTTCTCTCGCACTCCTGCTTTCACCAAGTGAAATGCTTTCTCCTGCTTTGCCTTCTACCATGGGTAAAAGCTCCCTCCAACCTCTCCAGAAGCAGATGCTGCCATGCTTCCTATACATCCTGCAGAACCATGAACTAATTAAACCTCTTTTCTTTATAAATTATCCAGTCTCAGGTATTTCTTTATAGCAATGTGAATGGATTAATAGCTGCTCCTTCCATGGACAGGCAATAGCTGTTTGGTCCAATTTTGTTTTTTGTTATAATAGGGCAGCACTGAGTTCAATTCCTCAAAATTACTGCAGTCTCCCTCTCCCCAGGACACAGAAATGCTCTCAACACCACACTGTCACTGCCAGGGTATGGGAGAGAGGTGGCATCGGTGATTCAACACTGTTTTTCCTACCTCTGTAGTGTATATTTCAGTGATACGAAGTTAAAACCAGGTACTGTGAATGTTTACCTGATTTTTGGTTGTTATGAATGTACTTTTTTGTGTGTGTAGATAGCTGTTAAATTGGTGTCCTTTTGCAAGGAACAATTGGTAAATCCTTCTATTCCACCATCTTGTTCCACCTCAACTCTGAAGTATGTGTCTTATAGGAAGCATATAGTTGGATTTTGTTTCTTTATCAATTCAGTCACTCTATGCCTTTTAGTTGGAGAATTGAGTCTATTTATATTCAATATTATTATTGGTAAGTAAGGACTTACTATTGCCATTATGTTGCCTATTTTCTGGTTGTTTTACAATTACTCTTTATTTTTTTTCTTTCTTACTGTCTTCTGGTTAAGAGATTGTCTCTGGTAGTACATTTTAATTTGTTGGTTTTTTATTTTTAGTTAAATAATTACAGATTTTTGCATTGTGGTTACCATGAGGCTTACAGAAATCATTTTATAGATATAAACCATTTCATAGATATGTTTTTTAAAGAGATGACAGATTATCTTAGATCACAAGAATAAAAGCAAAAAAAATGAAAAAAGTAGTTACACTTTTACTCTATTACCCCCTTATTTTGAGTTTATGTTGTCTCAATTTATATATTTTCATATTGCCTTTCTCTTGACAGGCAGCTGTTGCTGTTATTGTTTTTTTAACCCATAACTTAGCGACTTAGCTATTATTGTTTTTTATAGGTTTTTCTTTTGGACTTCATACTAGAATTATAAGTGAATTGCCTACCACAATTACATTATTGGATTATTCTGGGTTTGTCCATGTACTTAATTTTGCCAGTGAGTTTTGTAACTTCAAATCTTTTCTTTTTGCATGTTTTTTCTTTCAGATTGAAGAATTTCCTTAAGCATTTCTTGTAAGATGAATGTTGTGATGAAGAATTCTCTCAACTTTTATTTGCCTGAGAAATACTTTATTTCTCATTTATATCTGAAGGATAGCTTTGCTGGATACAGTATGTCTTGAGTGTTTTTTTTTTTTAATTATTCTTTTAGCACTTTGAGAATGTAATCTTACTCCCTCCTTCTGGCCACTGTGGTTTCTGTTAAGAAATCTGTATGAGTGCCTTATATGTTATTTGCTGCTTTCCTGTTGTTGCTTTTAGGATCCTCTCTGTCCTTGATCTTTGAGAGATTAATTATTAAATGCCTTCGAATAGTCTTATATGGGTCAAATCTGCTTGGTTTCCTTTAACATTTCTTGATCTGGATATTTATCTCTTTCTCAAGTTTTAAAATTTTTTCTGTTCTTATTTCTTTGAATAAGCTTTCTTCCCTTTGCTCTTGCCCAATTCCTTCTTGAATGCCAAAAATTCTTACATTTGTTGTTTTGAGGTCATTTTCCATATTTTGTAGATAATCTTCATTCCTTTTCATTCTTTTGCTTTTTTCTCCCTGTCTGTATATATCAGATATCCTGTCTTTGAGCTTACTGATTCATTCTTCTTTTTAATCCATTCTGCTGTTGAGAGCCCGTGATGAGTGTTTTAGTTGAATATATTTCTTATTTCCAATATTTCTTTTTGATTTTTAAAAAATTATTTCAATCTCTTTCTTAAATTTTTCTAATAAATTTATGAATTGCTTTTTTTGTGTAATCTTGAGATCACTGAGTTTCCTTAAAACTGCTATTTTGAATTCTTGATTGGAGAGTTCACATATTGCCGTCTTGTTAGGGTTAGTCACTGATTTCTTGTTTTGTCTATTTGAAGAGGTTATGGTTTCATGTTCGCTGTTGTTTTCTGTGGATATACATCTATGCCTTTGCATTGAAGAATGACTTAATTTATTCCATTCTTCTCTGTCTTGTTTTGTTTTGTATTGGATATGTTTGCTTAGAGATTCTTTGTAATATACTTTTTGACTTTCTCTGTTTCTTCCTGCTAGATTACTACCTTTTTGGCATTAGATGGTGCCTTAAGCCCGGGTTTGCCTTGGTTCTAGTCAACAATTAGAGTGCCAACTTTCCAGAATGGAGGAGGTTTCAAAGGAGATATCCTGGTGGCGTAGGAAGGCTGGATAGGGGTTCGTGTCCAGAGGACCTATGGAATGAATGTCCTATAGCATGGTGCTACTGAACAACCACACTGAATTAGTGTCTCTGTTGTCCAAGTTACAGATCAGAATTTCCAGGGCTGCAGACTAGCCCTTCCTCCCGCCTTTATCTCTGCCTGTCCTCAGGAATATTTCTCCCTTCAGGCACTCATGATGCTTCCCATGGGTTAAGACAGGGAAAGATCTTTTGCCAATGAACCCAAAATGATGGGGAAACTGGTTGTCCACTCAAATCTTACTTTTTCCAGTGTAGAAATTGTGAGTTGTGTGCTTGGTGCTGGGCAGACTGGGGAGAGTGGTGTCATGAATATGGAAGTCTTTCTCTCTTACCATCTCCTCAGTGTTTTTATTTACTTTTCTGTGGCCCCAGGTACTATCTTATCCTCATATTTGAATTGTACGACATTGCTCCTGATAATCTTGGTGCTATATATTTATGTTTTGTTTTCTGTGTACGTGGAGTAAGTGAAACTAGCTTGCTTCCATGCTGCCATTTTGGAACCAGAATTTTCTCATGGGTAAGATTTATTATATCAAATGATGTAGTACAAGAGCAGTAGGAAAGTATATGCATAGATAAAGGCTGCAGAAGTCACAGGCATGATTCCAATTTCTATTCTCTCCATCTGCTAACTAAAGAGATATGTATGTGAGATGTCTCCATTCAGGGAAGTCCACTCACTTCTTGAGATGCAGAGTTCTCAAAGGGGAATGGTCACATGGCCAGCCATAGTGTGAATCTTAAACCAGGTGCCAGCTGCACATTATGAATCTCTATATTTACTTTAAGAATGGTGACAGTCTGGTTCATCTTGACCCACTGCTTCAGGAATATGGAATAACATTCTTTTTCTTTTTTTTTGAGATGGAGTCTCACTCTGTCACCCAGGTTGGAGTGCAGTGGCGTGATGTTGGCTCACTGCAACCTCCGCCTCCTGGGTTCACGCCATTCTTCTGCCTCAGCCTCCCGAGTAGCTGGGACTACAGGTGCCCGCCACCACGCCTGTCTAATTTTTTGTACTTTTAGTAGAGACGGGGTTTCACCGTGTTAGCCAGGATGGTCTTGATCTCCTGACCTCATGATCCGCCCACCTCGGCCTCCCAAAGTTCTGGGATTACAGGCGTGAGCCACCGCGCCTGGCTGGAATAACATTCTTAATCAGTAACTAAGTGAATATTTCTATAGCTTACTCCTAAGAGTTTGAGCAAGAGTTATTGCTATGGCTACAGAGCTAAGCAAGAACTGAATAAAATGGACCTGCTGCATTAATGCTTTTTTAAGAGAGCTTTTGTAAGTCTTTTGAGTGCACATGTGTGTATAAGAGAAAAAGAGAGAGAGAGAAAGGGTGTTTATACTAATAGTTTGTAAGATTGTATTTTCTTTCTATTTCTTCAGATAGTTACTATTGTAACTATAACTTCATGTATTTAATCTTTCAATTTTAAAGATGGTGTCTATTGACTGCATAAGCAAGGACAAAATGAACCTACTTCTTTTTACTCCTATGTTCTTTTCCCACCATCTTACACCCCCTTCACCCAATTATATTTAGTTGTACTATTGTCTTTTTCTTTCTCTCTCTCTTTCTTTCTCTTTTCTTTTTTTTTTTTTTTTTTGAGACAGTCTCACTCTGTCACCCAGGGTGGAGTGCAATGGCATGATCTCGGCTCACTGTAACCTCCGCCTCCCAGGTTCAAGTGATTCACTTGCCTCAGCCTCCTGAGTAGCTGGGATTACAGGTGCACGCCACCATGTCTGGCTAGTTTTTGTAGTTTTAGTAGAGATGGGGTTTCACCACGTTGGTCAGGCTGATCTCAAACTCCTGACCTCATGATCCGCCCACCTCAGCCTCCCAAAGTACAGGTGTGAGCCACAGTGCCCAGCCTAGTTGTACTATTTTGTTAGTTCTTTTTAGCTTTATACTTTTAAATATACCTATATATATCACTTGATTTATCAGCCTTAAATGATATTGTTTGGTTTCCAGCTTTAAAATACGAAAAGACCAGGCGCCAGTGGCTCATGCCTTTCATCCCATCACTCTGGGAGGCCAAAATGGGAGGATCACTTGAACTCAGGAGTTCAAGACCAGCCTGGGCAACAAAATGAGACCCCCCCCCCCATCTCTTTAAAAAAAGCATTTCATCCTGGTCTCTCATTTAAGACTATAAAAATAAAATAAATTATGAAAAAATCAATATACCTACAATAAGTCCTGACTTCTCTGTCCTTGCCTATCTTTATTTTTTTTAGTTATATAATTCTTTTATTTATAAGATTTACATTCTATTCTGGAGCCATAATTTTACAGGTTGTTTTCATCCTAATCCTGTAGCTAAATGGTTTCTGTGGAAAGTGCTAGCCATCTTACCAGAGATAATCCATCATATTTTTGTGTAGGCTATTTTTCTTCCAATAGTTTTTTTAAGGAAGTGCTCAAGTGCTCATGTTCCCTAAGTTCCTGTATGATCCAAAACACTTGTTGCTTTTGTTTGTGAAAGAATGCATAATAGGACATATTTCTTCTCCTGAAGGTTTGGTAGACAGACATTGTTTCATTTTCTTCTAGTGCTGAATATTGTTCTAGAAACATATGAAACCAGCCTGATATATTCCCTTATTAATGACTTTAATTTATTGTCTAGATACCCAGAAGATTCTTTATTCTTGAAATTCAGTTGCTTTACTAAGATATATTTTAGTGTTAATAATTCTTTATCAACTTTTATAGGGGTGTGGTATGTTTTTTCAATCTGTGCATTTAGTTTTCTCTTTGGTTGTTTCTGGGAAGATTTAAATACTTTCTAGACCATGTTTTGTTTTATTCTTTATGTTTCTCAATTACGTTTACATTGGATCTCCTTTGTCTATTTGTCTATCCTTTTTATCTATTGTGTTATTTTATACCCTTTTAAACTCCTTATTTATTTACTTTTTTTTTTTTTTACTTTTTATTTATTCTGTATACCACATATCACCTACTGGGTTATCAGTATCAATTCTCCTTTGTGTTATTTATAGTGTGGTTTTATTTTCTGCTTCCATTGTCTTTTGTTTTTTTAGTTCATCCAGCAGGTTTTTTTCTTATCCCCCGTATTTACCCATACAATAAAACCATCTTATAAAATATAGTTTATCAATTTCTTATTGAAGGGATATTTCCTCCTAACCTCTACTAGTTACTTATTTTTTAAAGTGTTAATCTAGATGTTGTTTCCTCTAGGAAGCTTTCCTTGACCCCCTGACCCCTGCACCTTCAGTGCTTGCCTGATTATAGCACTTAACCACACAGTTCTGAAAATTTCTATTTGCTGGTGTGGAAACTCTAAGTCGTGGAATGTCAGGGCCTGTGTTTATTGTTCTTGTTCAGTGATGCATTCCCAGCATCTGGCCTGTAATAACCCTTCCATTTATACCCTAAAATGTCTGGAAGAACTTCAAGATGAAGTTCACCACCAGAAAGAACACAATCTTATAAATCACTAATTGTGAGCATGCTTTGAATCCTTAGGATGGTGCAAAAAGTATTCTGTACTTTTTCTAGCTCTTCAAATTACAGATGAGTTAGATGAATGCTCAAGAAGCCCATTTTTTGCCTAATGATGCTCTAGCTTCTACTTTCTATGCTTCTTTCTACCTCTAGGGCTCTGGCTCTCTTCTTAGTGATCAAAGCCATGCACTTTCACCGGAGGCTTCTTTCAGATATAGTTGAAGATGGCTTTGTAGAATAGTTCATTATATCTCCTTTGGAAACAAGCTTAAATCTTTCCGTTGCTTCTTAGTGGGGCATCTATATGACAAATATTTTTTAAGAAATTAATATTCATTAATGTTCATTGTTTTGCTAAAAGAGCGTTTTCACCACTAGAGATGCCAGTAAGAAAGAAAGTAGGGGTGAGTGGCGATAAATTATGCTCCCTCAGTTGTAGGCAGTGGTTAGTAAATATTTGTTGAATTCAAGAATGAGTGGTGTAACTAGGGGTGACGTTTGTCTTCTCTCTCTCTCTCTCTCTGTCTCTCTCATGTGTGTGAACATGCTTTTCAAATATTCTTCAATGTGTATATAAAACATTTGAAATAAGCAACTAAATGAATTTTGTTTAAAATTTTAAAACCTAAAATTCAAAGAAAGGAAATTAACGTGGGGCTTATGACTATCCTGTCACCACCTTACATGGTATGAATTGAGAGACTGAAAGAAAGTTCTTCCTAAAATGATCTTCCACAACTGCATCAGGGCCTACAATTCCACCATGCTTTGGGCTAAGGCTTTAAGGCATCTGAATTATTACCTGGGATTTAATTCAAGTCTGTTCACACACTAGTATAATGGGATATGGGATGCTATTGAATTCCGCTGGATACTTCATTATCGGGATAGTTTCTTTATTTAGCTGCCTCTTGAGATAGACAAGGAATCAAATGTAAAGGATGACCCTCTTAAAGGTGGGAATTGAGGTACCTTACCAGAAGCAGAATGAAGACAGTGGGATGACATGGGTAAATAACTCTATATGTGGTTATATCCTGGCTCAATGTGGCTACCCCCTGCCTGTTTTTAGTAGTTGTAGCACGCTGGGATTCTTTTACCTTTTTCATACCTTTGTATCTTTAACTGTTTGTTCCTTTCAGCTATGTTGTTGCTTTCTGGGTTGCTTCATTGTTTTTTAGCTATCCAACAGGAAGTAGGGAAACAAATGAGAAAAACAAAGTGTACAGGGACTAGAGGCCCTAGCATTTGAAATGTGAAGCTCTACTTAACAGCCCCAAATATATATAAGCAGAGGCCTAACAAGTAACAATTCTTAGACTGACACAGAAGTCTTATGATCTGTCCCTAATCAACAGCTCTTTAAATTTTACCTTTACCCTCTCTCATACTTACGCTTTTCAAAGGACTGTCCAGTTTGATGAAGGCAGCTTTGCATAGGGAATGGTGAGGGAGATGTATTCACACTTCTTTACACTTCCAACTCTGCTTTGGAGAACCTGTTTAATGGTTGCTGCTGCTGTTTCAAATGGGATGCCTTCCTCCTAGCTTCTCTAAATCCTACTTTTATTTTTTTTAAGGATCTAACTTAAATCTCATCATCTTCTTGAAGCCTTTTGTGATTCTCCGTCTTTCTCCTTTTATTTCTAAACCTGATTGTCTGATTTTGAATCCAAGCTTTGTCATAATAAGTGTGACCTTGGACAAGTTACTTAATCTCTCTGTGCCTCAGCTTTCCCATCTGTAAGTTGAGAATAAGAGTGCCTATTTCATCACATTGGCTTTTGTGTGAATTAAATTGGTCAATATCTGTAAAACACTGTGAACAGTGCCTGACAGATAAAACAATGCCTGCTCAGTAAATTTTTTCTTATTATTACTTCTAATATGACTTACAACATATATTTTAACAATTTTTTCGTGGAGTTTCTATGGCTCCATTTTATCTCCTTATGTGAGCTTGGGGTAATGTAACATAGTGGAAAAACTATGGACTCTGGATTCAGACTACCTGAGTTTGAGTCCTAACTCTGCTACTTACAGCTCTCTGATCTTGGACAAGTTATTTAATCTTTTTGAGTGTTGGTTTCACCATGCGTAATGGGGATAATGATACCAAACTACTTCAGAGACTCTTTGTGAGGATTAAATTAGGTAATCCTTACAGAGTACCAGGCACGCAGTAGTTGCCCCATAAATGGAAATGCTGTTATTACACATTTGAATATTCACAGAGGCTAGGCCTAGTTTAGGCACTCATTGAATGTTTGTTAAATGGATTTGGCAGTAAAATATTATTCTCTTTGATGTATTTATCTTTTGTGTTATTCAGAAATGAAATCAGCTGGAAAAGGGATGACTGCATCTTTGGACTCTTGAAGTTAACTGTAGACTCAGTATTTTTCCTACCCATCAAGCTGTCCTTTTTGTTGTGTTAGGTTTAGTAATGTCAATGATGATTAAGAATAAGAGAAGCTACCATTCGTTGATTTCTTACTATGTGCTGTGTATGTGCTACATGCTTTACACATCCCTAGTTTTGTTCCTTCTCATGCTACATTCTCTTCCTAAGTAATCTTATATATTATCTTGGCTTCAGATACAGTCTATGTGCTGATGACCCCTAAATTCCTGTCTTTACTCTAGACCACATTTGAGCTCTAAACCTGTATATTTAACTACAAACTTGACATTTTCATTTGGATATCACAGGGGCAATTGAAACCAAACATTTTCAGAACTGAACTCTATCTCCTATAGTTTTTCCCACTTGAGTCCCATTTCTGCTTTTCCTTTTGTACATCCCATCACTGTGAATGGCACCACCAACTATTTAGTTATATCCCGCACTCAGAACTTTAACAAGTTCTCATAGATTTTCCTCCAAAATATATTTTAAATCTGTCTATTTCTTTCTTTCTTCAGTACCCACCATAGTCAAAGCTACCATCATAGTCTCTGGAGATTATAACAGCCTACTAAATGGTCTCATTTTTTTTTTTTTTAATTAAATCGCACTTGTTGCCCAGGCTGGAATGCAATGGCGCGAACTCAGCTCACCGCAATCTTTGCCTCCAGGGTTCAAGCGATTCTGCTGCCTCAGCCTCCCAAGTAGCTGGGATTACAGGCATGTGCCACCATGTCTGGCTAATTTTGTATTTTTAGTAGAGACAGGGTTTCTCCATTTTGGTTAGGCTGGTCTCGAACTCCCGACCTCAGGTGATTCACCCAGCCTGGTCTCATCTCTTATATACTTATCTCCTTCCAATCTATTGCCTATATTGTGGCCAGATGTTTTTTTTTTAAACTCTTTCAATCGCAGTATGGCATGCATACAGCAATATGTACAAAGTGTACTAATCTCAAGTGTATAGCCTGATAAATTTTTCCATATGTATATACTTGTGTAACCATTTCCAAGATTAAGGTTTAGAACACTTCCAGCACCTCAAAAGCTTCTTTGAGCCCCTCTGGGAGGTAACTGCTATTTTTATGTCAGATTTTTAGAATTGATCATTTGAGGGAAAGAAAAAAACATAAATATTGAACTGAAGTTAATGATATGCATATTGAAGTATTTAGGTCAAAGTGTATTGATTAATTCAACCTACTTTCAATTTACTTTGAAATGCAAAAGAAAATAAGATAGAACAGATGAATACAAGGATAGATGGATAGTGATAAAACAAGTCTGATAAATGTAAATTATACAGTCTTGGTGGTGTATATGTGAGGTGTTCACTGTAAAATTCTTTCATATCTTTAAGTTTGAAATTTTTCATTATAAAATGTTGCAAAAAAGGATCTTTTGAAAACACAAAATAATCTTGTATTACCTAAAGCTCTTCAATGGCTTTCAAATGTACTTGATACAAAATATTTAGTCTTTAATATATCCTAAAAGGCCCAATGTTGCCCCTACCAGACTCTCTAATCTCTTTTCGCTCATTCTTCATCTTCTTCACTGTATTCAAGCCCCACTTGTCTTTTTCCATTTCCATCAATATACAATGCTGAATGAGGGAATAAAAACAGCGATATGCTTATAGGCAAGCTGTTCACAACAATGGGACAATCTGGGAAGAGGACACTTTTTCAGAAATACAGTTTCAGGCAGACGATGATGTTTGGGTTAAAAACAGAAATGAGCCCTAGTCTCTAGTTGCTAAAACACACCCAGTCACCTATTGCTGCAACTGTGCTATATGCATGAGGCCTATTTGTAGCACAGAGGGGACACTGTTGTCTTCATCTTATAAATTCTATTAAGGCAGGAACAGTGTGTAGCTTTTTATTTGATGTGTCTGTAGCACCTAGCATAGTCTCAGCTAGCCATAAAGTAGACACTCCATAAACATTTGCTGAATACATTAGTGAACTCATTAAATACTTATAACATCTCTACAGGCTAGTTATCAGTTGACTTCCATTTTCAGATGAGGAAACTGAAGCCCATAAAGGTAAAATATCTAGCTTAAGCTCATCCAGCTTTTAGTAAAAGAGCTAGGATTCATTCCCAGGTTTGTTTGACTCCAAATCCCAGGCTCTTATGTGCTCTTCTGCCTTCCCTAATGCAAATATTTCACCCTTTGTGGAAGTCACCCCAAGAGTTAAAAGGGCAGAGCATGAGAGGGCATAGGAGAGGAAAGGGTGACTCTTTGGATATAACAGAAATGCTGGGTGATTCTATACCAGGGTGATTTCCTCTCCCTCATAAACTCCTTTCTAGTGGTGCTGGAGGCTGCAACTTGGAGCACACACATGGAAGTGAACAATATACCTGCTGAGCCAACACTCCTTCCCAAATTGGTGATTCATTTTGGCTAATCACCTCAGTTTTGCACATTAGTTTCCTTTTCATTATGTCACATGTAATAACTGCCGTTTTAGATGGGCGTGGGATTGGGGTGGAATAAAGTACTAGAATGAAAAAAATGAAAAAATAATTCTCCAACAAAACCAGCTTGAGACACACTTATAAAGTGAAGGTATTCATAGGCAGCCTGATTTTCACTGGGCATTGGACCAAAGTACTCTCTGGCCCCATGCCTAGGTGAAGTAAGCAGCTATCTATGTACTGCAATGTGAGGGAGGTTAAAAATCCTTGATTACTATCAAGTCTACCCACTCAGATATGCCACAGTAGTTGAAACCTTCATTGAAATCATTGCTTCAGGGTAAGAAACCTAGGCCTGCTATTAAAATGTGTATCTCCCACTAGGGACCACTTCGTTAAGTCACTATCAGCCATAACCATCTTACCTTGTTAGCTGTTGCTCTGTTTCCTTTGTTGTCCTTCCTCCTCAGCTCTTCCCAGATGAGCCCACAGATATCTAAAAGTACAGATTTAGTCATGCCTCTTGAGCCTGTCCTGAATGAGATCAGAAAGAATACACATAATTGTTAACATTTAATGAGTGCTTACTATGTTCTGGGTACAATATTAAACATTTTATATATACCATATCAACTTACTCTTTTTTTAACAACCCAATGAGATATTTTTTATCATGCCTATTTTGTAGAAGGGAAAATAGAGGTGCAGAGAGGTCAAACAATTTGCCTAAGATTACACAGTATGGCTGAGTTAGGATTTGAGCCCAGGTGGTTTGATTCCAGAGCCCATAATCTTAATTGCCATACAGTAATGCATTTGTTAGCCTCAGTCTGACTGTTTGAAATTGTTGTCATAGTGTATCTCCAGGACCTGATGTACTTGTTATGAGTTCTGGATCCCTACAGGATATGTAAGTCAGAGCAAGAGAACAAGGGCTGTAGAAGACAAGTGGGCTTCAGATTTGGCCTCATGGAAGACACGTGTAACCAAGCTGTTGTGCTACAGTTTTCTAAGTAATTATTATAATAATTAACACTTACTGAGGACTTTTTCTCTGCCAAGCACTGTGCTATGTTTGTTATTTGTATTAACTTATCTGGAGACAGTAGTTTTGGAGATCCAGCCTAGATCCTCATTTTGCCGTATCCTAGATCCCAGGGTCATCTAGGTTAGGGTTTTATCAGGAATATTGACTCAATTAACTAGGTTTCTGATACACAAAACTTTCTTGCCAGTACATTCTTAGGGGTAAGATACTATTCCCTGTTTGTTTGGCTGATGTTTTGGGGACCTGTTGTATATTAAAGGATCAATTAGAATCTGAACACTGACATTCTGTCTTGGATTTCTCACTGACTTATTTACTGACCTGATTGAATACTAGACCAATACTGAATGCTTTCAGGTTTAGGATGGAAACCATCACACTCCTTGGGAGACTGAGCTGCCTTCTCCTTAGCTAGCCTTTGAATCCAGCTTCCCATTCTGTATATAGACTAGTTCTATCATCTTCCCAATTCGAAAACCAACTATTAAATTTTGAAGTTACCTTGGCTGAGTACTCTTCTTCATTTTAAATTTATCTCCAAAGTATCAGTAACCATACCTTTTCCCCTTTGATTCTCAGTAGGATACTCTAACATACTTACCTAAAGGTTACAGCTATAAAAATAATAAGATCCAATCATTTGCAACAACATGGATGGAACTGGAGATCATTATGTTAACTAAACTAAGCCAGGCACATCAATACAAAATTAATATGTTGTCACTCATTTGTGGACCTAAAAATTTTAACAATTTTACTCATGGAGATAGAGGACAGAATGATTGTTACCAGAGGCTGGGAAGGGTAATGTTGGGGGAAGTGGATACAGTTAATGGGTACAAAAATCCAGTTAGATAGAGCCAGGCAGGCACGGTGGCTCATGCTTGTAATCCCAGCACTTTGGGAGGCTAAGTTGGGCAGATCCCCTGAGGTCAGGAGTTCGAGACCAGCCTGACCAATATGATGAAAACCCGTTTCTACTGAAAACACATAAATTAGCTGGGCATGGTGGTATGTGCCTGTAATCTCAGCCACTCAGGAGGCTGAGACAGGAGAATCGCTTGAACCCAGGAGGCAGAGGTTGCAGTGAGCCAAAATCACGCTATTGCACTCCAGCATGGGCAACAAGAGCAAAACTCTGTCTCAAAAAAAAAAATACGGTTAGATAGAATGATTAAGATCTAGTATTTGATAGCATTACAGGGTGACTACAGGGTGACTATGGTCAACAATAATTTACTATTCATTTTATAATAACTGTAAGAGTATAATTGGAATGTTTATAATACAAAGGAAGCATAAATACTTGAGGTGATGGATACTCCATTTACTGTGATATGATTACTATGCACTATATGACTGTATCAAAATATCTCATGTGCCTCATAAATATATATATACCTACCATGTACTCATACTTTTTTGAAATGTTATGACACCTTATGATTTAAGATTTCACTCCATAATGTTTGGCCTCAGAGCTTTTGGCAAATAAAGTTTCCTGTATGTGACCAAAATGTATTTGTAAGTTGGAGATGGAGGAACAGGTTTAAAGGAGTATACTCTTTAAGGAATCACCATACTGTTTTCCACAGTGGTTAAGCTAATTTACACTCTCACTAACAGTGTATAAGCGTGCCTTTTTTTCCTCCACAGGAATGCCAGCATCTGTTATTTTTTAATTTTTTAGTAATAGCCATTCTGACTGGTGTGAGATGATATCTCATTGTGGTTTTGATTTGCATTTCTCTGATGATCAGTGATGTTGATCTTTTTTTCATATGCTTGTTGGCTGCATGTATGTCTTCTTCTGAAAAGTGTCTGTTCATGTCCTTTGCCCACTTTTTAATAAGGTTGTTGGTTTTTCTTCTTGTAAATTTGTGTAAGTTTCTTGCAGATGGTGGATATTATCTTTGACAGATGCATAGTATGTAAAAATTTTCCCCCATTTGCAGGTTGTTTGTTTACTCCATTAATAGTTTCTTTTGCTGTAAGAAGCTCTTTAGTTTAATTAGATGTCATTTGTCATTTTTTGCATTTCTTGGAATTGCTTTTGATGTCTTTGTCATGAAATTTTTGGCCATTACTATGTTCAGAATGGTATTGCCTGGGTAGTCTTCCAGGGTTTTAATAGTTTTCTGTTTTACATTTATGTCTTTAGTCCATCTTGAGTTCATTTTGTATATGGTTTAAAGAAGGGTTCCAGTTTCAATCTTCTGCATATGGCTAGCCAGTTATCAGAGCACAATTTATTGAGTAGGTTGTCCTTTCCTCATTGTTTGTTTTTGTTAACTTTTTGAAGATCAGATAGTTGTAAGTGTATGGCCTTATTTCTGTGCTCTCTTTTCTGTTCCATTGGACTGTGTCTGTTTTTGTAACAGTACTATGCTGTTTTGGTTACAGGAGCCCTGTGGTATAGTTTGAAGTCAGGTAGTGTGATGCCTCCAGCTTTGTTCTTTTTGCTTAGGATTATCTTAGCTGTTTGGGCTCTTTTTGGTTCTATATGAATTTTTAAATAGCTTTTCCTAGTTCTGAGAATCATGTCATTGATAGTATGATAGGAATATCATTGAATCTATGAATTGCTTTGGGCAGTGTGGCCATTTTAACAATATTGATTCTTCCTGTCCATGAGCATGGAATGGTTTTCCATTTGTTTGTGTTATCTCTGATTTCTTTGAGCAGTGTTTTGTAGTTCTCCTTGCAGTCACCTGTCACATTCCTAGTTAGCTGTATTCCTAGGTATTTTATTCTTTTTGTGGCAAATGTCAATGGATTTGTGTTCCTGATTTGGCTGTCAGCTTGAGTGTTGTTGTTGTTTAAAATTCTAGGGATTTTTGTATATCGATTCTGTATCTTGAGACTTTACTGAAGTTGTTTATCAGCTTAAGGAGCTTTTGGGCTGATATCATGGCGTTTTCTAGAGATAGGATTGTGTCGTCTGCAAACAGGAGTAGTTTGACTTCCTCTCTTCCTATTTGGATCCCCTTTATTTATTTCTCTTGCCTGATTAGTCTGGCCAGGACTTCCAATACGATGTTGAATAAGAGTGATGAGAGAGGGCATCATTTTCTTGTGCTGATTTTCAAGAGAAATTCTTCCAGGTTTTGCCCACTCAGTATGATGTTGGCTTTAGGGTTTTGTTTTTGTTTTTGTTTTTTTGATGGAGTCTCGCTTTGTCACCCAGGCTGGAGTGCTTTGGGGCAATCTCGGCTCACTGCAACCTCCGCCTCCTGGGTTCAAGCGATTCTCCTGCCTCAGCCTCTGGAGTAGCTGGGACTACAGGCACGCACCACCATGCCCGGCTAATTTTTTGTATTTCTAGTAAAGATGGGGTTTCGCTGTGTTAGCCAGGATGGTCTTGATCTCCTGACGTCCTGAGCAATCTGCCTCAGCCTCCCAAAGTGCTAGGATTATAGGCGTGAGCCATCGCACCTGGCCCTTTGGGTTTGTTATAAATGGCTCTTATTATTTTGACGTATGTTTGTTCAATACCTAGTTTATTGAGAGTTTTTAACATGGAACAGTGTTGAATTTTATTGAAAGCTTTTTCTGCATCTATTAAGATAATCATGTGGTTTTCTTTTTCTTTACATCTGTTTATATGATGAATATATTTATTGATGCATGTATGTTGAACAGCCAGCCCTTGCATGTCAGGGATAAAGCCTACTAGATCATGGTGGATATGCTTTTTGATGTGCTGCTGGGTTTGGTTTAGCACTGTTTTGTTGAGAATTTTTGCATTGGTGTTCATCAAGAATATTGGCCAGAAGTGTTTTTGTTGTTGTTATGTCTCTGCCAGGTTTTGGTATTAGTAATGAGGGAGAAGAAAAGGAAAAAGCAGTTGGGTAGACAACTAAGACTAGCCCTCAGAGAAGCAGCCTGCCTGAAAAATCACAGCTGCAGGCAAAATAGAGCAGCCTGGAGAAAACTGAGACTGCACCTGCATAGAGATAAGCAGGCAAGGCAGGCAAGGTCCAGCACAGAAGCCTTTTGTTCTTTGTGTGATTAGTGAGCTCCCAGGAAAAAGTTTCCTCCCCTTTTCAGACATATATATGGTGGGCTCCATGGAACTTGCACAGGGCGAAGGAGGGCTTACCTAAAACAAACCCATAGTTATGCAGACAAGAGATACAGCACTTTGTGCTTGCCTAGAGACATGCCCACAACTACATAGATAAGGGGGAGTTGTGCAGACAGCTTTTCAGATAAAAGAAGTTACTCAAACAGCTACAGAGATGAGAGGAGTTTCTTATAAAAGCTTTTGGATTCAAGTATATAAACGGCAACCCACTCAGGCTCCCCTCTCTGCTATGGAGAGCTTTCTTCTTTTGCTTATTAAACTTTTACTCCAACCTCACATTTTGTGTCCACGCTCCTTAATTCTCTTGGTCATGAGAGGAAGAACTCAGATAACACCTTGAACAATGAAACCAGTGACCCTGACCTATTTCATTAGGATGATGCTGGCTTTATAGACTGAGTTAAGGAGGAGTCCCTCTCCTCAATTTTTTGGAATAGATTCAGTAGGAATGGTACTTGCTCTTCTGTGTGCATCTGGCAGAATTTGGCTGTGAATTCACTTAGTCCTGGGCTTTTTTTGTTGGTAGACTATCTACTATTGGTTCAATATTGGAGCTCATAATTCGTCTAGTCAGGGATTCAATTTCTTCCTGGCTCAGTATTGGGAGGGTGTATGTGTCCAGGAATTTATCAGTTTCTTCTAAATTTCCTAGTTTATTTGCATAGAGTTGTTCATAATATTCTCTGATGGTTATTTTTATGTCTGTGGGGTCAGTGGTAATATCTTCTTTGTTCTTTCTCTCCCTTCCTTCCCTTCCTTCCTTCCTTCCTTCCTTCCTTCCTTCCTTCCTTCCTTCCTTCCTTCCTTTCCTTTCCTTTCCTTTCCTTTCCTTTTTCTTTCTTTTCTTTCCTTTTTCTTTCTTTTCTTTCCTTTTTCTTTCTTTTCTTGAGTCTTGCTCTGTCGCCCAGGTTGGAGTGCATGATCTCGGCTTACTGCAACCTTCACCTCCCGGGTTCAAGTGACTCTCTTGCTTCAACCTCCCAAGTAGCTGGGATTACAAGCACATGTCACCACACCTGGGGGTTTCACCATCTTGACCAGGCTGATCTTCAACTTCTGACCTTGTGATCCACCCACCTCAGCCTCCCAAAGTGCTGGGGTTACAGGCATGAGCCGCCACGCCTGGCTTCTTTGTAATTTCTAATTGTGTTTATTTAGATTTTCTCTCTTTTTTTTTTGGTATTAATCTAGCTATTGGTGCACCTATCTTATTAACTTTTTCAAAACACTGACTTCTGGATTTGTCGATCTTTTGAATATTTTTTTGTGTCTCAATCTCCTTCACTTCAGCTCGGATTTTGGTTATTTCTTACCTTCTGCTAGATTTTGGTTTAATTTGCTCCTGTTTCTGTAGTTATTTTAGTTGTAATATTAGGTTGCTAAATTGAGATCATTCTAACTTTTTGATATAGCCATTTAGTATTATAAATTTCCCTCTTAACACTGCCTTAGTTGTGTGCAGAGATTGTGGTATGTTGTATCTTTGTTCTCATTAGTTTCAACAAACTTCTGCCTTAATTTTATTATTTGCCCAGAAGTCATTCAGGAAGCAGATTACACAATTTCCATGTAATTGTATGGTTTTGAGCAAATTTCTTAGTATTGGTTTTTAATTTGGTAGCTCTGTGGTCTGAATGGTTTTTTTTTTTTTTTGGTGTGTTTTTTTGTTTGTTTGTTTGTTATTTTATGATTTCAGTTCTTTTGCATTTGCCAAGGAGTGTTTTGTGTCTCATTATGTGATTAATTTTAGAGTATGTGCCATGTTGCAGTTAGAGGAATGTATATTCTCTTGTTTTTGGTTGGAGGGTTCTGTAGATGTCTATCAGGTCCATTTGATCCAGTGCTGAGTTCAGGTCCTGAATATCTTTGTTAATTTTCTGCCTTGCTGATCAGTCTGATACTGACAGTGGGGTGTTGAAGTCTCACCCCCAGTTATTGTGTGGAAGTTTATGTTTCTATGAAGGTCTTTAAGAACTTGCTTTATGAATCTAGGTGCTCCTGTGTTGGGTGCATGTATATTTAGGATAGTCAGGTCTTCTTGTTGAATTGAACCCTTTATCATTATGTAATGCCCTTCTTTGTCTTTTTTGACCTTTGTTGGTTTATTGCCCATTTTGTCTGAAATTAGAATTACAACCCTTTCTTTTTTCTTTTTTTCAATTTTCTTTGTAGATTTTTCTCCATCCCTTTATTTTGAGCCTATAGGTGTAATTATATGTGAGATGGGTCTGTTGACGACAGACCAATGGATGTTGGTTTTTCAGCTTTCCACTCTTGCCTTTTATTTGGAGCATTTATCCCATTACATTCAAAGTTAATATAAATAAGTGTGGATTTGATCTTGTCATCATGATATTAGGTGGTTATTATGTAGACTGGTTTGTGTGATTGCTTTATAGTGTCACTGCTCTGCGTAGTGAAGTGTGTTTTCATGGTCGCTGGTAATGGTATTTGCTTTCCACATTTAGTACTTCCTTCAGGAGCTCTTGTAAGGCAGGTCTGGTGTAAAGAATTCTCTTAGCATTTGCTTGTCTGGAAAGGATCTTATTCCTCCCACACTTACGAAGCTTAGTTTGACTGGATATGAAATCCTGTGCTGGAATTTTTTTCTTTAGGAATGTTGAATATTGGCTCCCAATCTTTCTGGCTTGTAGAGTTTCTGCTGAGAGGGCCACTGTTAGTCTGATGGGCTTCCCTTGTAGGTGAACTGACATTTCTCTACAGCTGCCTTTGATATTTTTTCTTTAATTTTGACCTTAGAGAATCTGATGATTATGCATTTTGGGGATGATCTTCTTTGAAGTATCTTACTGTGGTTCTCTGCATTTCTTGAATTTGAATATTGGCCTCTCTAGCTAAGTTGGGGAAGTTCTCATGGGTGATACCTTGAAATATGTTTTTCAAGTTGCTTACAGTCTACTCATCTTTTTCAGGGATACCAGTGATTCATAGATTTGATCTCTTTAAATAATCCCATATTTCTTGGAAATTTTGTTCATTCCTTTTCATCCTTTTTAAAAAAATTCTTGTCTGATTGTCTTTTTTCAGAAAGCCCATCTTCTAGCTCTGAGATTGTTTCCTCAGCTTGGTCTATTCTGGTATTAATACTTGTGATGACATTATGACATTTTTGTAGTGTATTTTTCAGCTCTACTAGGTTGGTTACTTTCTTTTCTATACTAGCTATTTTGTCTGTCAGCTTTTGTATCATTTTATTGTGATTCTTAACTTCCCTGGATTGAGTTTCAACATACTCTGGCATGATCTGCATTCCTGTCCATAATCAGAATTCTATTTCCGTCATCTCCATCATGTCAGCTCAGTTCAGAATGCTTGCTGGAGAGGTGGTGTGGTCGTTTGAAGAAAAAAACCCACTTTTTGAGTGTCAGGTTTCTTGCATTGGTTCTTTCTCATCTTTGTGGGCTGATGTTTCTTCAATCTTTGAAGTTCCTTACCTTTCGATGAGATTTTTTTTCTTTTATCCTATTTGATAACCTTGAGGTTTTGATTGTGGTAGAAGGTGGATTTAGCCAACTAGCTTGTTTCTGGAAGATTTTAGGTGGTGGAGGCAATGCTCAGTTTCTGACTCCTGGATTGTATGCTTTAACTTGGGGGACTTGTATTGGGCCCTGATTTTGTTCTCTGGCTCCCTGAGATTAGGAATCCACTGGGCTAGTGGGGTCAGGTGCTCCCAGACTGCTGGTCACTACACATTGATGGGTGGTGTCAGCCAAAGCATTTCATAGTGTGGTTGCAGTGGGATCTATTCTCATTTGCATGTGCTAGCAGCAGCGGCAGCAGCATGCCTGTCAGCTGCAGCAGGGTGCTAGCAGATGCCTGCCTCTGTGGGGGTGTTTACCACAGTGCTGGAGGCAGCACGGCTTGCGGGGCGTAGACCCTGCTCATGACTGTGCCTATGGTCACATTGGTGGTGGTGTTAGCATGAGGACTGGTGGGCACAGGTCTGTGGATATTCTCTGTGTCCTACAGGCAGGGGAGGTCTCTCAGGGTTCGGGGGGGTTTGCTGTTCTCTGTGCCTATTTTCACTCCCAAGGCAGTGTTGGTGCAAGGTTTGAGTGCTGGTATAGGTGAGGCTGTCTGACTCTGTGCTTGGCTAACCTCCAACTGCAATGGCAGTGCTGTCGGAGCACAGGGGTGGAGTGCACTCCCACCACAGCAGTGGCAGAGCAGGGTGCATGTGCACAGGCTTGCAGGTGGGGCAAAGAAGGCAAAACACACACACACACAGACACATGCACACATGCACACACACACGCACCAGCAAAGCAATGTTGAGGTGTTGCTGTGGGCCTGGGGGAAGCTGCAGTGTGAAGAGGGAGTGGGTGGGCTTGTGCATGGTTGCAGGGGCCACCCTGCTGGAGTTTTCTGCCAGTCAGGCATAGTCTGCCAGTGCAAGAGCTAGATATGGGCAGTTCTTTCTGCCAACTCTAGTGTCCCTGGTGGTTGAGGGGTCACCTCCTGCTGGGACTCCAGAGGCCCATGGCAAGAGCAAGTTGCTCCTTTCCAGTTCAACTCACCTGCTTCACAGGAGTCACTGGGGTCTGGAATAAGTCCTGGTGCAGGGTAGCCCTGTGCAGAGTTGCCAGCTTCCTTTCACTTCAGCCCAGCTGCTGTGTCTTTCCTTCTTCCATCCTTGGTGTCTTCCCTCTGAAGATCGGTTAGGAGTATTCCAGTCATCTCAGTCCCTCAGTGGCAGCTCTTCCACCTGGCTGCGTCTTGTTTGCCATGTTTCACTCTCTCCTTTTGTCTATTTTTAAAAATTGAATCATTAGATATTTTTTCCTACGGAGTTATTAGAGCTCCTTATATATTCTGGTTATTAATCCCGTGTCAGATGGGTAGTTTGTAAATATTTTTTCTATTCTATTGCATGTCTCTTCACTTTGTTGATTGTTTCCTTTGTTGTGCAGAAGATTTTGAATTTAATGTGATTTCATTTGTTCATTTTTGCTTCGGTTGCCTTTTCTTGTGGGGTATTGCTCAAGAGCTCTTTGCAAAGACCAATGACTTGGAGTGTTTCTCCAATGTTTTCTTGAAGTAGTTTCATGGTTTGTGGTCTTAGAATTAAGTGTTCAATTCACTTTAATTTGATTTTTGTATGTAGTGAGAGATGGAGTCTAGTTTTATTCTTCTGAATATGGATATCCAGTTTGCCAGTACCATTTATCTTGGCAGCTTTGTGGAGAATGAGTTCCCTCTAGATGTCTAGATTTATTTCTGTGTTCTCTATTCTCTTCCATTGGTCTCTGTGTTTGTTTTATGCCATACCATGGCATTATGGTTATTATTGCTCTGTAGTATAATTGAAAATCAAGTAATTTGTTCAGGATGGCCATGGCTATTCTGGGTGTTTTGTGTTTCCATATAATGTTATGATATTTTTTATTTCTGTGAAGAATATTATTGTTATTTAGATAAGGATTGCATTGAATCTGTAGAGTGCTTTGGGGAATATGGACATTTTAGCAATATTGATTCTTCCAATCAATGAACATGGAATATATTTCAATTTTAATGTGTCCTCCTTAGTTTCGTTCATCAGTGTTTTATAGTTTTTATTATAGAGACCTATCACTTCTCAGTTAAGTTTATTGCTAGATATCTTTTTTTTTTTAATTTTTAGGTATTGTAAGTGGAATTATTTCCTTGATTGTTTTTTAAGATGGTTTACTGTTGGCATATAGAAATGATTATTATTTTTATGTGTTGATTTTGTATACTGCAACTTTACTAAATTTGTTTATCTGTTCTAGTAGTTGTTTTTGGTGGAGTCTTTAGGCTTTTCTAAATATAAGATCATTGTATTAGTCCATTCTCACACTGTTATACGTATGTTTATTGCGGCACTATTCACAATAGCAAAGACTTGGAATCAACCCAAATGTCCATCAGTGACAGACTGGATTAAGAAAATGTGGCACATATACACCATGGAATACTATGCAGCCATAAAAAAGGATGAGTTTGTGTCCTTTGTAGGGACATGGATGCAGCTGGAAACCATCATTCTTAGCAAACTATCACAAGAACAGAAAACCAAACAGCGCATGTTCTCACTCATAGGTGGGAACTGAACAATGAGATCACTTGGACTCGGGAAGGGGAACATCACACACCGGGGCCTATCATGGGGAGTGGGGAGGGGGGGAGGGATTGCATTGGGAGTTATACCTGATGTAAATGATGAGTTGATGGGTGCAGCACACCAACATGGCACAAGTATACATATGTAACAAACCTGCACGTTATGCACATGTACCCTAGAACTTAAAGTATAATAATAATAATAAATAAATAAATAAAGAAAAAAAAAGAATACTGAGACTGGATAATTATAAAGGAAAGAAGTTTGATCAACTCACCGTTCTGCAGGCTTAATGGGAAGCATGGCTAGGAGGCCTCAGAAAACTTACTATTATGGTGGAAGGTGAAGGGGAAGCAGGCACCTTCTTCACAAGGCAGCAGGAGGGAGTGTGTGTGAGAATGAGGAAATGCCACACTTTAAAATCATCAGCTATTGTGAGAACTCACTATCATGAGAACAGCATGGGGGAAACCACCCCTCTGATCCAGTCACCTCCTACCTGGTCCCTCCCCTGACTTGAATTACAATTTGAGATGAGACTTCAGTGGGCACACAGAGCCAAACCATATCAAGCATATAATCTTCAAACAAGGATAACTTGATTTCTTCTTTTCCAGTTAGGGTACCCTTTATTTATTTCTCTTGTCTGATTGCTCTAGCTAGAACTTCCAGCACTGTATTGAATAACAGTGTTGAAAGTGGGCATACTTGTTGTGTTCCAGATATTACATAAAAAAACTTTCTGTTTATTCAGTATGATACCAGCTGTAGGTGTGACATATATGGCTTTTATTGTGTTGAGGTATGTTCTTTCTATACCTACTTATTTGAGGGTTTTTATTATGACAATGATGAATTTTAGCAAATGTTTCTTCAGCATCAGTTGAAATGATTATATGGTTTTTGTTCTTTATTTTGTTGATATGATATATCACATTGATTTGCAAATATGGAATCATCCTTGCATCCCTGGGCTTAATCCCACTTGGTCATGATTAATGATATTTTCAATGTGTGGTTGAATTCAGTTAGATGGTATTTTGTTGAGGATTTTTGCATCAATATTCATCAGGTATGTTGGGCTATACTTTTCTTGTTTTGATGTTTTGTGTGGCCTTAGTATTGGGTAATACTGGTCTCATAGAATGAGTTTGAAAACATTCTCTCCTCCTCTATTTTTCAGAATAATTTGATTAAGATTATTATCATTTCTTCTTTAAATGTTTATAGTATTCAGCAGTATAGCCATCGGGTCCTGGCCTTTTCTTTACAGGGAGGCTTTTTGTTACAGCTTTAATCTTGCTACTTGTTATTGGTCTGTTCAGGTTTTGGATTTCTTCATGGTTCAATCTTGGTAGGTTGTATGTGTCTTAGAATTTATGCATTTTTTTCTGAAATTTCCAATTTATTGGAATATACTTTCTTATAATAGCCTTTAATGATCCTTTGAATGTCTTTAGTATCTGTTGTAATGTCTTCTTTTCCATTTCTGATTTTATTTATCTTAGTATTCTCTCTCTCTCTCTTTTTTTTTAGTCTGACCAAAGGTTAGTCAGTTTTGTTTACCTTTTTAAAAATAACTTTTCATTTCATTGATATTTGTATCTTTTTTGTTTAAATTTCATTTATTTTTGCTCTGATTTTTATTATTTTTTTTCTCTAATTTTGGGTTTGATTTGCTCTTTCTTTTCTAGTTCTTCAAGATACATCATTATGTTATTCATTTGAAGTTTTTTTTTGATGTAGGCACTTATAGCTATAAACTTCACTCTTAGTATTGTTTTTGCTATATCTCATAGGTTTTGGTGTGTTGTGTTTTCATTATCACTTGTTTCAAGACATTTATCAATTTCATTCTTAATTTCTTCATTGAGCCACTGGTTATTCAACAGCATATTGTTTAATTTCCATATACTTTATAGTTTCCAGAATTCCTCTGGTTATTGATGTCAAGTTTTATTCCATTGTGGTCAGAGATAATCCTTGATAATATTTTCATTATTTTTTTTTCAGACCTGTTTTGTGACCTAATATATGGTGTATCCTTGAGCATCATTCATGAGCTGAAGAGAAGAATGTGTATTCTGTAGCCATTGGATGGAATGTTCTGTAGATATCTATTGGATTTATTTGCTTTATTTATTTATAGTGCAGATCAGTTCTGAACTTTCTTTGTTGATTTTCTGCTAGATGATCTTTCCAGTGCTGAAAGCAGCATATAGAATTATGCAGCTATTATTGTATCGGGGCCAATCTTTCTCGTTAGCTCTAATAATGTTTGCTTTATATATGTTTTGTTTGGTGCTTATATATTTATATATTCTTTTGTTTGGTGCATATATATTTATAATTGTCATATCCTCTTACTGAAATGACTCCTTTATCATTATATAATGAGGTTTATTGTCCCTTACACTTTTTGTCTTGAAATCTATTTTGTCTGGTGTAAGTATACCTACCCCTGCTCTCTTTTGGTTTCCATTGGCATGACATATCTATCTTTTTCTGTCCCTTTATTTTCAGGCTGTGTGTGTTTTTATAGGTGAAGTGTGTTTTTGTAGCAAACAGATCATTGGGTCTTGTTTGTTTATCCATTCTGACACTCTTTGTCTTCATTGGAGTGTATAGTGCATTTACATGTATTGTTATTATTAATAAGTAAGTACTTTGTCATGCTATTTTGTTATTTGTTTTCTGGTTGTTTTGCGATTTTCTCTTCCTTCCTTCCTGTCTTTCTTTTTGTGAATATGATTTTCTCCAGTGGTATGTTTTTATTTCTTGTTTTCTATTTTTTTGTGTATCTGTTATACGGTTTTTGATTTAAGGTTGCTATGAGCCTTCAAATAACATCTTTTAACTCATCATTTTAAATTAATGACAACCCCAATTACAATAAAAAACAAACAAGTAAAGAGAAAACTACTAAAAACTGTGCATTTCAACTTCATCTTCCCATTTTTTACCAATTTGTTTTCTTTATTTATACCTTTTTATACTGTCTATGATTTGAACAGTTGTTGTAGTTATTATTTTTGTTAGGTTCATCTTTTAGTCTTTCTACTCATTATATGAGTGGTTTATACACCACAATTACAGTGTTATAATATTCTGTGTTTTGGGGCATGTACCTACTAGTACTACAGTGAGTTGTGTGCCTTCAGATGACTTCTTATTACTTGTTACCATCTTTTTCTTTCAGAAATAACTCCCTTTAGCATTTCTGATAGGACAATTCTGGTGTTGAAATCCCTCAGCTTTTGTCTTGGAATATCTGTATTTTTTTTATGTTTGAAGTGTACTTTTGTTGGATATACTATTCTAGGATAAAAGTTGTTTTTTTTTTTTCCTTCAGCACTTTAAACATGCCATGCCACTCTCCTGGCCTGTAAGGTTTCCACTGTGATGTCTGTCAAGGTTTCCACTATGATGTCTGTTGGCAGACATATCCTTCCTTGATATGATGTTAAAAGCAGATACTGTGATCACTTACCTGATTTTTTGTTCTTATGGAAGTGCTTTCTTGTGTAGATACTTGTTCAATTTTTTGTCCCTATGGGAGGGACAATGACTGGAGGTTTCTGTTTATCCATCTTGCTCTTCCTGTACTCTTTGTCATAACATTTTGATATAACGGTGTTTAAGTATTGTTCCATGGCAGGGTCATATATATGTAAAGCAACCACCAAATAAAGAATAATCTCATAAATTAAAGGAGGAGGCAGACAAGTCCAACTTAGTATTATAGAGTGGTTTTATTGGGAAACTTATGAACAGAAGTTTGGTCTTGGGTGGCCACAAAACAGGTAGACTTCCACACCATCACCCCCCAGACCCAGAGACTATATACCATAGGGGAGGGTAGTATCAGATAGAATTGGTAGGAATTTGTCCTAAAGTAGAGTGAGTTTACAGTAGGTATAAGTTTATCAAGTTTGATTTGCTCTAATGGCAGGGTTTACAGTAAGTACCATGCTCTTACACAAGGAACAATAAATAAACTGGAAGTCTCAGAGGCATTCCTGGAACATGGTTTAATTAGAAGTCAACATGGTAGATTAGCTTCCAAGATGGAGTTAATTTAGCTTCCACAGGTACACAGAATAAATGTCTTCTGTCTTGTGATTTGCAGAACAAAGTAATAGTGCACATTATGTACTTAGAATATTTGGATTTTATGAAGTTAGAAAGACATATAAAGGAAGAACTAGATTTTTTTTTTAGACAGAATTTGTCCAGCATGCCATTACTCAGCAATACCAAGGGATCAGGATTGTATCTCAGTGTATTGATGGGTCACGTTTTTTTTTAGATTAGCCCCAACTGGCATCCTAGAACATCAACAGGATTTCTCTGTGCATTTCTACAAATGAACACATTGTATCTGACACACTAAGGCTGTTTCCAGATCCTGTTTTCTAGTGTTCTTCAGATATGATCTGTAAACCACCAGTATAAGAATAGCATGGGGTATTTGTTGAATATGTAGATTTCTGGGTCTTACCCCAAACTTATTGGGCCAAAAATCTCTGGGGGTAGGGTCCAGAAATATGCATGTTTTAACACATGCTTCTATTCCAATAACCACTGTTCAGCACTTTATGTAGTATTGCCTCTTTTTAGAATATTCTTTTTCTTATCCTTGCCTATGGAACTCCTGTCTTTTCCTCATGGCCCAGTTTAAAGGGTATCTCCTCAATGAAGCCACCCTAATACACTTCCCTCATGCCCAATAGATAAAGCCCATTTTGGTGGCAATGGAAGGGGGAACATGAAGGCCTCACAACTGGGGTGCAGGGAAGAGTTGAGGGAACTGAAATGGAATAGTGTGGACTGAGTTAGAGAGAGGACTCTTGAGTTTTACAGGAAAATTTTGCCCCTAGGTTTTGCTTTTGACTTTTATGCAAAGGAAAGAAACTAGATAAACCAAAAACAAAGTAACAATTGATCTGATTGATCAGAGCAGTGAATTCCAGCCCCATATCAACCATGTTTGAGAAGGAGGCTTAGTGGCCATATCAGCACAGGGAAGTAGGAGGAAAAAAGATACAAAATGCCCACTTGACAGCAGCCTCAAGGATAGAGTAAGGAGGGATAAAATTATTTTATAGTGTTCCCAAAACACAGGAAACTAATTAAATACGCTACTTTGATATTTATATAGCATTTTCAAATTTACGTATCCTGGGAATCACTTAATATTTGTCACTGTGTTTTCTCAATTATCAGGTAGAGAAGAAAAGCAGTTGTCATGTGAAGATCTGAGAAAATGTGTGGTGAGAAGTTCTCACATTTTCTGAAAACAGCTGGAAACTATTAAACTAGCTATGAGATACCATAATGCAAAAGCAGTTTGCAATAGTCCATAGAAGAGGCAGTTTGAAGTCAATCATTGCTGGTTAGTTAGCTGTTGATAGCTGAAGTTGTCTTTAGGTGAAAGGTAATTACCAGGAGCACTAGGTTCAGCCATAATAAGAGTAAGAGAAACCAGTTTTCCCCTCGAAGATCACTGCTCTGGAAACATTTCTCTTCTGTTCCTGCCTTCCCACACACCTCGTTCTTTCGGCACCCAGCAGTGGCCCCTGGCACCACAGGTGGGAGGGACACTGTGATCTCTGTTGTTACCATGGGACATGACTCTACCAGAGAAATTTGATTAACAGATAAGTAATTTTAATTTGAGGTTTTGCTCCTTTCCTACCAATTTTCTGTCATGCTGAATGAGATGCTTGATGTCCCTAAACAATAAACCCATCTCCCAATGGTTATAAGAATATAGAAAATAAATGACAAAAGATCACACACATCAGCAAATATAATGTTGGGTGTCAAAGGGCACATTACTTTAAATACCAGAGGCTTTACATTTTTTAAAGCCAGTTTAATAATCTGCCTCCTTTTTTTTTTTTTGAGACGGAGTCTTGCTCTGTCACCAGACTGGAGTGCAGTGGCATGATCTCAGCTCACTGCATCCTACAGCTCCCGGGTTCAAGCGATTCTCCTGCCTCAGCCTCCCAAGTAGCTGGGATTACAAGTATGCACCACCACGCCCAACTAATTTTTGTATTTTCAGTAGAGATGCGGTTTCACCATGTTGGCCAGGATGGTCTC
The DNA here is from genome assembly GCF_024542745.1 of Macaca thibetana thibetana. NCBI lineage: Eukaryota > Metazoa > Chordata > Mammalia > Primates > Cercopithecidae > Macaca > Macaca thibetana. The sequence continues at coordinate 116,221,128 of NC_065598.1, forward strand.
AATCTCCTGACCTCATGATCCTCCCACCTTGGCCTCCCAAAGTGCTGGGATTTATAGGCGTGAGTCACTGATCCTGGCCTGCCTCATTTTAAGAAGCAAAAACATTTAATTAGGACTTGGAAGAGTTATTCATCTACAGATAAACTGCTTTGTGACATGGATTGATCTGGTTGCCTTGAGTTTTCATTAATCTGTGTTATTCAAATGCACTGTATATGGATACAATAAATAGTGTTAGTCTTGGGGAAGCACGGAACTGCATAATTCCGGAAGCTTGTACTCACCACCAGAGTTCTCATGCAATGACAGAGCTTATTATTTTCCAAAGCTATCATTTTATATTTGGAGATACTGAGGCCCAGAAAGGCATCAAATCACAAAATATCAATGTTGGAAAGCTGTCTAGTCTAGTCAAGGAACGAGGTCAAGATCACTTCGCTAGTTAGCAGATAAAGCAGGACCAGATTCCTGAGAGAATGTATCATCATGGTTACTTTGATAATATGGTACCTACTATGTTCCAACCACTGTTAGCAGCTCTTTACAAATATTAAATCGTTTAATATTTATAACACACTTATGAGGTAGGTATTATTCTTTTCAGCCCAATTTTACCGATAAGAAAACTGAGTCACAGAGAATAAGTAATTTTCCCATTGACACATAACTACTAAATTGTTTTTTTTTTTAAATTAATTTATTATTATTATACTTTAAGTTCTAGGGTACATGTGCATAACGTGCAGGTTTGTTACATATGTATACTTGTGCCATGTGGGTGTGCTGCAGCCATCAACTCGTCAGCACCCATCAACTCGTCATTTGCATCAGGTATAACTCCCAATGCAATCCCTCCCCACTCCCCACTCCCCATGATAGGCCCCGGTGTGTGATGTTCCCCTTCCCGAGTCCAAGTGATCTCATTGTTCAGTTCCCACCTATGAGTGAGAACATGCGCTGTTTGGTTTTCTGTTCTTGTGATAGTTTGCTAAGAATGATGGTTTCCAGCTGCATCCATGTCCCTACAAAGGACACAAACTCATCCTTTTTGATGGCTGCATAGTATTCCATGGTGTATATGTGCCACATTTTCTTAATCCAGTCTGTCACTGATGGACATTTGGGTTGATTCCAAGTATTTGCTATTGTGAATAGTGCCGCAATAAACTTACGTGTGCATGTGTCTTTATAGCAGCATAATTTATAATCCTTTGGGTATATACCCAGTAATGGGATGGCTGGGTCATATGGTACATCTAGTTCTAGATCCTTGAGGAATCGCCATACTGTTTTCCATAATGGTTGAACTAGTTTACAATCCCACCAACAGTGTAAAAGTGTTCCTATTTCTCCACATCCTCTCCAGCACCTGTTGTTTCCTGACTTTTTAATGATTGCCATTCTAACTGGTGTGAGATGGTATCTCATTGTGGTTTTGATTTGCATTTCTCTGATGGCCAGTGATGATGAGCATTTTTTCATGTGTCTGTTGGCTGTATGAATGTCTTCTTTTGAGAAATGTCTGTTCATATCCTTTGCCCACTTTTTGATGGGGTTGTTTTTTTCTGGTAAATTTGTTTGAGTTCTTTGTAGGTTCTGGATATTAGCCCTTTGTCAGATGAGTAGATTGCAAAAATTTTCTCCCATTCTGTAGGTTGCCTGTTCACTCTGATGGTAGTTTCTTTTGCTGTGCAGAAGCTCTCTAGTTTAATGGGATCCCATTTGTCAATTTTGGCTTTTGCTGCTGTTGCTTTTGGTGTTTTAGACATGAAGTCTTTGCCCATGCCTATGTCCTGAATGGTACTACCTAGGTTTTCCTCTAGGATTTTTATGGTATTAGGTCTAACATTTAAGTCTCTAATCCATCTTGAATTAATTTTCATATAAGGAGTAAGGAAAGGATTCAGTTTCAGCTTTCTACTTATGGCTAGCCAATTTTCCCAGCACCATTTATTAAATAGGGAATCCTTTCCCCATTTCTTGTTTCTCTCAGGTTTGTCAAAGATTAGATGGCTGTAGATGTGTGGTATTATTTCTGAGGACTCTGTTCTGTTCCATTGGTCTATATCTCTGTTTTGGTACCAGTACCATGCTGTTTTGGTTACTGTAGCCTTGTAGTATAGTTTGAAGTCAGGTAGCGTGATGCCTCCAGCTTTGTTCTTTTGACTTAGGATTGTCTTGGAGATGCGGGCTCTTTTTTGGTTCCATATGAACTTTAAAGCAGTTTTTTCCAATTCTGTGAAGAAACTCATTGGTAGCTTGATGGGGATGGCATTGAATCTATAAATTACCTTGGGCAGTATGGCCATTGTCACGATATTGATTCCTCCTATCCATGAGCATGGTATGTTCTTCCATTTGTTTGTGTCCTCTTTTATTTCACTGAGCAGTGGTTTGTAGTTCTGCTTGAAGAGGTCCTTTACATCCCTTGTAAGTTGGATTCCTAGGTATTTTATTCTCTTTGAAGCAATTGTGAATGGAAGTTCATTCATGATTTGGCTCTGTGTTTGTCTGTTACTGGTGTATACGAATGCTTGTGATTTTTGCACATTAATTTTGTATCCTGAGACTTTGCTGAAGTTGCTTATCAGCTTAAGGAGATTTTGGGCTGAGACAATGGGGTTTTCTAAATATACAATCATGTCATCTGCAAAGAGGGACAATTTGACTTCTTCTTTTCCTAAGTGAATACCCTTGATTTCTTTCCCTTGCCTAATTGCCCTAGCCAGAACTTCCAACACTATGTTGAATAGGAGTGGTGAGAGAGGGCATCCCTGTCTTGTGCCAGTTTTCAAAGGGAATTTTTCCAGTTTTTGCCCATTCAGTATGATATTGGCTGTGGGTTTGTCATAAATAGCTCTTATTATTTTGAGGTACGTTCCATCAATACCGAATTTATTGAGCGTTTTTAGCATGAAGGGCTGTTGAATTTTGTCAAAAGCCTTTTCTGCATCTATTGAGATAATCATGTGGTTCTTGCCTTTGGTTCTGTTTATATGCTGGATTATGTTTATTGATTTGCGAATGTTGAACCAGCCTTGCATCCCAGGGATGAAGCCCACTTGATCATGGTGGATAAGCTTTTTGATGTGTTGCTGAATCCGGTTTGCCAGTATTTTATTGAGGATTTTTGCTCAATGTTCATCAGGGATATTGGTCTAAAATTCTCTTTTTTTGTTGTGTCTTTGTCAGGCTTTGATATCAGGATGATGTTGGCCTCATAAAATGAGTTAGGGAGGATTCCCTCTTTTTCTATTGATTGGAATAGTTTCAGAAGGAATGGTACCAACTCCTCCTTGTACCTCTGGTAGAATTCAGCTGTGAATCCATCTGGTCCTGGACTTTTTTTGGTTGGTAGGCTATTAATTATTGCCTCAATTTCAGAGCCTGCTATTGGTCTATTCAGGGATTCAACTTCTTCCTGGTTTAGTCTTGGAAGAGTGTAAGTGTCCAGGAAATTATCCATTTCTTCTAGATTTTCTAGTTTATTTGCGTAGAGGTGTTTATAGTATTCTCTGATGGTAGTTTGTATTTCTGTGGGGTCGGTGGTGATATCCCCTTTATCATTTTTAATTGCATCGATTTGATTCTTCTCTCTTTTCTTCTTTATTAGTCTTGCTAGTGATCTGTCAATTTTGTTGATCTTTTCAAAAAAACCAACTCCTGGATTCATTGATTTTTTGGAGGGTTTTTTGTGTCTCTATCTCCTTCAGTTCTGCTCTGATCTTAGTTATTTCTTGCCTTCTGCTAGCTTTTGAATGTGTTTGCTCTTGCTTCTCTAGTTCTCTTAATTGCGATGTTAGAGTGTCAATTTTAGATCTTTCCTGCTTTCTCTTGTGGGCATTTAGTGCTATAAATTTCCCTCTACACACTGCTTTAAATGTGTCCCAGAGATTCTGGTATGTTGTATCTTTGTTCTCATTGGTTTCAAAGAACATCTTTATTTCTGCCTTCATTTCATTATGTACCCAGTAGTCATTCAGGAGCAGGTTGTTCAGTTTCCATGTAGTTGAGCGGTTTTGATTGAGTTTCTTAGTCCTGAGTTCTAGTTTGATTGCACTGTGGTCTGAGAGACTGTTTGTTATAATTTCTGTTCTTGTACATTTGCTGAGGAGTGCTTTACTTCCAATTACGTGGTCAATTTTGGAGTAAGTACGATGTGGTGCTGAGAAGAATGTATATTCTGTTGATTTGGGGTGGAGAGTTCTATAGATGTCTATTAGGTCTGCTTGGTGCAGAGATGAGTTCAATTCCTGGATATCCTTGTTAACTTTCTGTCTCGTTGATCTGTCTAATGTTGACAGTGGAATGTTGAAGTCTCCCATTATTATTATATGGGAGTCTAAGTCTCTTTGTAAGTCTCTAAGGACTTGCTTTATGAATCTGGGTGCTCCTGTATTGGGTGCATATATATTTAGGATAGTTAGCTCTTCCTGTTGAATTGATCCCTTTACCATTATGTAATGGCCTTCTTTGTCTCTTTTGATCTTTGATGGTTTAAAGTCTGTTTTATCAGAGACTAGTATTGCAACTCCTGCTTTTTTTTGTTCTCCATTTGCTTGGTAAATCTTCCTCCATCCCTTTATTTTGAGCCTATGTATGTCTCTGCATGTGAGATGGGTCTCCTGAATACAGCAGACTGATGGGTCTTGACTCTTTATCCAGTTTGCCTGTCCCCAGAGGTGGAGTCTACAGAGACAGGCAGGTTTCCTTGAGCTGCTGTGAGCTCCACCCAGTTCGAGCTTCCCAGCGGCTTTGTTTACCTACTTAAGCCTCAGCAATGGCGGGTGCCCCTCCCCCAGCCTGGCTGCTGCCTTGTGGTTAGATCGCAGACTGCTGTGCTAGCAATGAGGGAGGCTCCGTGGGCGTGGGACCCTCCCGGCCAGGTGTGGGATATGATCTCCTGGTGTGCCTGTTTGCTTAAAGCGCAGTATTGGGGTGGGAGTTACCCGATTTTCCAGGTGTTGTGTGTCTCAGTTCCCCTGGCTAGGAAAAGGGATTCCCTTCCCCCTTGAGCTTCCCAGGTGAGGTGATGCCTCGCCCTGGTTCAGCTCTTGCTGGTCGGGCTGCAGCAGCTGACCAGCACTGATCGTCTGGCACTCCCCAGTGAGATGATCCCAGTACCTTGGTTGAAAATGCAGAAATCACCGGTCTTCTGTGTCGCTCGCGCTGGGAGTTGGAGACTGGAGCTGTTCCTATTCGGCCATCTTGCTCCGCCCCCCCTAAATTGGTTTTTAACTTAAGTCATAGTTTCTTAGAAGTTTTTGAAAGGAATAAAATTATTCATGTGAAGTTCTTAGCACAGGCTTCAGATAAGTGTGAGATATTATCGTGGTTACTTTTACTACATGTTGTAGTGGAAAGAAAATAGATTTTGAAGTCAGATACCTGAGTTCCAAATCAGGCTCTGCCACTAATTGGTTATAGTCTCTCAGAGTCTCAGTTTCCTCATTTGCGAAATGACTATGATAAATTTTATAGGGCATTGTGAAGATGAAATGAGATAATCTGTATAAAGTATCTAATGCAATGTCTTATACACAGCAGATGGTGTATTAGTTTCCTATTGCAGTTATAACAAATTACCGCAAAGTTAATGGCCGAAATAATACAAATTAATTATTTTATAGTTCCGGAAATCAAAAGTCTGAAGTGAGTCTTACGGGGCCAAAAACAGAGTGTCAGCATGCCTGGTTCCTTCTGGAAGCTCAAGAAAAGAAACCATTCCTTGTCTCTTCCAACTCTTGTGGCTGTTTATACTCCTTTCCTTGTGTCCATATCATTTCAATCAATGCTTCCATCATCATATTGCTTCTTTCTCGTCTTTCTGGTAATACCCTCTTTTGCCTCCTTCTAATAGGGATATTTGTGATTGCATTTGGGTTCAATTGAATAATCCAGCCAAATTTTTACACTCCAAGATCTTTAACTTAATTATATCTGCAGAATCTCTTTTGTCATATAAGGCAACATATTCCCAGGTTTCACAGGACTTGGAGATCTTTGAGAGACCATTATTCAGCCTACCATAGATGCTGATATGGTTTGGTCCTGTGTCCTTGCCCAAGTCTCATCTTGAATTGTATTCTCATAATTCCCGTGTGTTTTGGGAGGGACCCAGTGGGAAATAATTGAATCATGCAGGTGGTTTCCCCTGTACGGTTCTAGTGATAGTGAATAGGTCTCTTGAGATCTGTTGGTTTTATAAGGGATTTCTGCTTTCACTTTAGACTCATTCTGTCTTACTGCCGCCATGTAAGAAGTGACTTTCACCTTCTGCCATGATTGTGAGGCCTTCTAAGGTACATGCAACTGTGAGTCCATTAAACCATTTTTCTTTCTAGTCTTGGGAATGTCTTTATCAGCAACATGAAAATGGACCAATACAGTAAATTGGTGCCAAAAAAGTGGGGTGCTGCTGAAAAGATATCCAGAAATTTGAAAGGAAGCAACTTTGGAACTGGGTAACAGACAGAAGCTGGAATAGTTTGGAGGACACAGAAGACAGGAAAATGTTGGAAAGTTTGGAACTCCCTAGAGACTTGTTGAATGGCTTTGACCAAAATGCTGATAATGACATGGACAATGAAATCCAGACTGAACTGGTCTCAGATGAAGATGAGGAACTTGTTGGGAACTGGAGCAAAGGTGACTCTTGTTATGTTTTAGCAGAGAAACTGGTGGCATTTTGCCCCTGCTCTAGAGATTTGTGGAAATTCAAACTTGAGAGAGATGATTTAAGGTATTTGGTGGAAAAAATTTCTAAGCAGCAAAGCAATCAAGACGTGACTTGGGTGCTGTTAAAAGCATTCAGTTTTATAAGGGAAACAGAGCACAAAAGTTTGGAAAATTTTTGGCCTGACAATGCAATAGAAAAGAAAATCCCATTTTCTGAAGAGAAATTCAAGTCGGCTGCAGAAATTTGCATAAGTAACGAGATGCTGAATATTAATCACCAAGACAATGGGGAAAATATCTCCAGGGCATATCAGAAAGCTTTGTGGTATCGCCTCCCATAATAGGCCTGGAGGTATAGGAGAAAAAATGGTTTCATGCGCTGGGCTCAGGGTCCCTCTGCTGTCTGCAGTCTAGGGAATTGGTGCCCTCCATCCCAGCCACTCCAGTCGTGACTGAAAGGGGCCAAGGTACAACTTGGACGGTTTTTTCAGAGGGTGCAAACCCCAAGGCTTGGCAGCTTACATGTGGTGTTTAGCCTGCACAGAAGTCAAGAATCGAGGTTTGGGAACCTCCACCTAGATTTCAGAGAATGTATGGAAACACCTGGATGTCCAGTCAGAAGTCTGCTGTAGGGGTGGGGTGCTCATGGAGAGCCTCTGCTAGGGCACTATGGAAGGGAAATGTGGGGTTGATGCCCCTACAAATAGTCTTCACTGTGATGCTGCCTAGCGGAGCTAAGAGAAGAGGGCCACTGTCCTCCAGACCCCAGAATGGTAGATCCACTGACAGCCTGCACCATGTGTGTGGAAAAGCTGCATTCACTCAATGCCAGCTTGTGAAAGCAGCCAGGAGGGAGGCTGTACCCTGCAAAACCACAGGGGTGAAGCTGCCCAAGGTGATGGGAACATACCTTTTTTTTTTTTTTTTTTTTTTTTTGAGACGGAGTCTCGCTCTGTAGCCCAGGCTGGAGTGCAGTGGCCGGATCTCAGCTCACTGCAAGCTCTGCCTCCCGGGTTCACACCATTCTCCTGCCTCAGCCTCCCGAGTAGCTGGGACTACAGGCGCTGCCACCTCGCCCGGCTATTTTTTGTATTTCTTAGTAGAGACGGGGTTTCACCGTGTTAGCCAGGATGGTCTCGATCTCCTGACCTCGTGATCCGCCCATCTCGGCCTCCCAAAGTGCTGGGATTACAGGCTTGAGCCACCGCGCCCGGCTTGGGAACATACCTCTTACATCAGCATGACCTGGATGTGAGACATGGAGTCAAAGGAGGTATTTTGGAGGTTTAAGATTTGACTGCCCTGCTGAATTTTGGACTTCCATGGGGCCTGCAGCCCCTTTGTTTTGGCCAATTTCACTCATTTGGAATGGCTGTATTTACCCAATGCCTGTATCCCCATTGTATCTAGGAAGTAGCTAACTTGCTTTTGATTTTACAGGCTCATAGGTAGAAGGGACTTGCCTTGTCTCAGGTTAAGACTTCAGATTGTGGACTTTTGAGTTGATTCTGAAATGAATTAAAACTTTGGGGGACTGTTGGGAAGGCATGATTAGTTTTGAAATGTGAAGACATGAGATTTGGGAGGGGCCAGGGGTGGAATAATATGGTTTGGCTCTGTGTCCCCACCCAAATCCCATCTTCAATTGTACTCCCATATTTCCCATGTGTTGTGGGAGGGACCCGGTGGGAGATAACTGAATCATGGGGGCAGTTTCCCTCATATTGTTCCCATGGTGGTGAATAAGTCTCTTGAGATCTGATGGTTTTATAAGGGGTTTCTGCTTTTGTTTCTGCGTTATTCTCTCTTATTGCCACCATGTAAGAAGTGCCTTTTTTCTTCTACCGTGATTGTGAGGCCACTCCAGCCACATGCAACTGTGAGTCCATTAAACTTATTTTTCTTTACAGTCTCGTGTATGTCTTTATCAGCAGTGTGAAAATGGACTAATACAGATGCTTACTCTTCGTACTGTTAGAACCCAGTTCTTCTCAATACAGGGATACGTTCTTTACATTTCACTTCCTCATATCAACTTTGCATGGGCAGTATTTATAAAGAATTTAAAAACAATAATGAAATGAAAAGTCAGTCTGAATCTTATTATCCCTTTACACCAAAAATTATAAACAATATTAATGATGAAATATTCCTCCCAGCCAGGCAGACCTCTCTCACTGCATTCCCTACCTGCCTGCCACTCCCATTTGTACATCACTATTTAGGAATGACTGTGAAGCCATGGGATTCAGAGATAGGTGGTTATTTGGGTATAGTGCTATCTTCTCTCCTCTACTTACTCCACCATCATTAATTCCTGGACTCAAGTTTCCTTTTATAATGTAATAACACTTATCCAAGGGCCCTGAAGGCTGCTTTGAGGCTAACGGGCATGTGTTAGGGATATTTTCTTCCACTACATTAGACAGTCGTCTCCTATTTTCGTTATAAATGTTCTCACAAGTAAGAGGTTTGTTTGGTGGATGAATTCATAGCTTCCCATAGCCTTTAATTTAGAATAAAAGAAATTATTCTATATTGGCAGGAAATCAGGCAGAGATTACCTAGTGGGAGGGTACATAAATTATTGTTAGGACAAACAGAAAATGAAGATATAATTAGAAGATGAAGGAAAGATGCAAAGAAAGGCTTATATGATCCATCTGTGATCTGTGCACCTACAGCTGAAATTCAGGTTACAAATGGAGGTATAGCACTAGAGAGTGAGAGCTGGGAGAGATCTCACCGACCATTTATAATAAAGCCATCATTTTTACATCAGAGAACTTGAGGCCCAGAAGGATAAAGATCTGTCCAAGCTCCTGCAATAAGCCAGGGATAGAAATGTCTTTTCTTGTGTTTTAAGAGGCAGATATTCTTGGTGTGAGACTGCTCCCCTCCTCCACCCATTTTTCTCTCTTTCTTACCCTTGTCCTTTAATTGATTTTAAAATGTTATTCTCTGGGTATATAAATGCCATATTACGTTATTTGGCTATCCATTGGCATTCTCTCTGTTGAGTCAGAGATTACCTAATATAAGGAGTCACATTGTTATTCATAACATAATTTGTAGCAACTTGTCTTAGTTGATTGGAACAAATCATTATCTACGTGCAAATAGACTTTAGGGGCCAGAATTGTAGCTCAGCGCTCACTGAGGGCTAGGTAGTTTGAACCTGTTACAGGGTCTTAGACCATATCCCTATCTTAGACATTCTTTTGAAGAAATCCTTTAATTGACTTAATTAGACAGGATAAATATGTATAAATCCATTCCTGCACTTGTGAGGACAATTGGGTGTTTACATTAGGTTGCTGATGGCCTCTTAGTTCTAGCTATGGAGATGAAGGAAGATTGTCAGTATCCTGGGGGCATGTTAATATTAGCATCTGACATACTGCTGGATGTTTTCATCACTTAACCACCTAATCCTTGTAGATAGTCCAGGTTCCTGAGTATATGGTTATACCGCAGCAAAATAGTTACCATTGTGCTCATTGTGCTCAACAAGGCTGGTCTGAGGTATGTGGTCTGGGAGGTAGCAGTATGGGTAGGTTGCTGGCAGCTCCAGATTCACAGTCTGGCTCTGGATCTGTAGCTTCTCCCGCATTGTTCATTCCACATCCATCTTACAAGAACCACTCGATGCCTATTTCTTTACCTTTGTTGATCTACGTTTTTTGCCTGATTTCTTGGTCCTTTATTGCCTTGCCTCTAGGCCCAGTATTTTGTTGGCTGAGGCCTGACTTCGCAAGCTTTCAAGCCTGTGGGTCTCCTGGTCTTCCACACTTGAATGAGAGCCACTCTGCTGATAGGTTTTCTGCTTACATATTTTATAGACTGAGCTGCTATGTAAGATTTTTTTTTTTTTTCAGACTGGGGAGGAGGGAGAGTGCATGTTTCATTGCCAAAGAAAATACCATTTTGAATATCACTGGCCTATATGGTGTGTAAGGGATCTTATCTGATTCTGTTTTAGGTGTGTAGTAGAGCCTCAAATGTTAGCATATTTAATATTTTTGGGGTGGTCCTTTTGCTAAGATCCTCCATATTAGACTTAGGGGATCAATTTCTGGCAGCATTTGGGAATAATAAAGCTATTGTTCCTTGAGGGCCTGTAGAGACACATTTCAAGCATTTTCAAGTTATTTTGTTGCAGAGCTTTTAAAAGTATCCTGAGTTAGGATTGGCCAGAATATTTATGTTAGGCAAAAACCAGTAGTAAGATTAGGTGCATTTGTGAAAGCCAAGCCATTCAACATGCTAGGTGTTTTACTTCTGCTTCTGCTATGTTATTTACAAGTCACAAAATGGCATTAATACATAGAAAGTTGATAATAGTGGCATCAGAAATGATCACAGAACCTAACAATCAAATGACAATAATAACATTACAGTTCATGAGCTAGTGGAGGTTGAATACATTGAAAGCTTACTCTGTTTAAAGAGGGATATTAGGTATAATCATTTTGCTCTTTAAAAATCAATAGTCTAAATACCACAAGTTTCACAGTCTGTTTGCTTGGGTGGAGTCAGTGGAAATTGAACACAATTCTCAGAAATGCTTTTAGTAGGTGATAGTTGGTGTAGGAGGGAAAATTGTGGTGGGAAAATGTCAGAGGGAAAAAAAAGATGTTTTTTAAGGCTTTATAAGTAATTCAGTCTTAAAAGAAATTTGCATTTTATAAAACATCTTCACCAATACATGACATGATATGCTACATCTACTTTATAGATCAACTCTGTATTATTTTGGTCAATGAGCTAGTTGGAGCAGGTGAAATGCAGTCAAAGCAAAGAAATTAAATTATGTAGGTGTCTGACTTGATATTGCATTTTCAAAAGTGATTTCACCCTTAAAGCTTTGTAGAAGTCAGAGATGTTCTCTTAAAATTTGTATTGCTGATTTTCAAAATGGCAAAGCTTTGGAGGCAAAGGTACTAAGTGGCACTGATTGAAACATCTTGGAGACTTGTATTCATTTAAAAGTTTGAATAATACAGTATTTTTTTAATTGAAATTCTATCACTCTCAGGTACATTTAATGGTACTGTTTATTCTTTAACTTATTTAACAAATTTTTACATCTACGTGCCAGACACTTTTCTAAATGCTATGAATATAGCAGTGAACAAAACAGAGAAAATCTTCTCTCAGGCTTGTCGTCTAGTGGAGGGAGAAAGACAAAAACAAATAATTGAAATATTAAATACAATGTAAAATTATAAATATTAAACAAATTTAGCTTAATAAGGATCCCTAGTGGAGCTGCCTTAGTAAGTAGCTAATGATCTATAATTTTCACATCCATTTGCATATGTGTTATTCGTGAATAATGGACTGTTTCTAATAGTTGGTGGTTAAGAAATATAAATATGCATTTTGAAATTTTGTCTATGTTAATTTGCATATCAAACTTCTTTTTCAAATGATCAGATTTTCACATTATTATTGTTTGAATTAATGAGGTTCTCTTACAGACCATTCTATAGAATTTATATTTGTCTTTTGTTTCACAGTATATTAAGGAGAAATCTTAACTCTCAACCTTGGCATTAGATCAAAGCTGAAATCTTTAAACATGTAAAGAGTTTCTTCAGTTTGCTAAATAAATAAAAAATAAAAGCAAATGTAATTTAGAGAAGGCTTTGGAAGATACATATTATTGTGATTAGAAGAGACAAAAATTAATTGCTTCTGTTGACTTTTAATCAAAGGCCAGAAGAGAATACTCTTCTTTATGTACAAATAAACCTTCCAAGTCTTTCTTCTAAAGTCTCTTTGTTTATCCCATAGCCATTGACTGAGCATGCACTATCTGCAAAGCACTGTGCTAGAGAAGTGTGTGTGTATATGTGTGTGTGTGTATATGTGTATGTGTTTGTGTGTGAGAGACAGAGTGAGAGAGAGAAAGAGAGAGAGAGAGAGGATTAAGAGGGCAAGAGAAGGGAATGAATGAAGTAGGGAAGGAATGAAGTGTGTGTGAGTTGAATCAGTTTTCATTATAGAGGAATGAACAGGTAAATAGGATAAAAATATTAAAATGGGTTCCCTGTAAAAAAAATTTAAAATAACGTTTTATGTGAGTTCAAGAAAGAGAGTTGTTTTTTCTGCCTGGAAGGACTAGATAAAGTTTCATTCAGGAAGACGTCCGGATTTGCTTATCTTTTCTTTGATGTCGTATTAAGCTGAGACTAGGGACTTGTTTATGATAATTTGATAAATACTAAAATATCCACCTGCAAAAAAATTTATCCCTTCTTGACTCTGCTATAGGGCTCTAAATTCCCATTGTTACTTAATTCTTTGGAAGCTTGTTATAGCCCAATTGTGGTTAGATCAATGGGAAGAACATTTAAAACTATTTGGCTCCCGTTAATGCCTTAGTTGGGATTTGTTTCTCAAATAAACCATGAAGAAAATATTTCTGAGGGAATAGGACACAGAACTTGGAGGTTCTACTTGTCAGGATGGTGGAAAAAGGGGTTCAGGAATGGTCTAGAATGGTAGTCTAGAAGAAGGGTCTTGGCCTGGGAAGGCAGATGGCTGCATGAGTTTTCTGGGTACTTGTTGCTGAGGAATACAGAAAGACAAAAGGCAAACTTAGAACTTTGCCTGAACACCTAATCCCCTTCCAGTGTTCACTATCTCAGTGAATGGCAACTTAATCCATCCACTCATGCAACTGAACAACTGGTGGTAGCTACAGGCTGGAACTTGATGTGCCCTTTTCTTTCTTTCTCTACTCAGCCATGGAGGAGACACTGGTTGGAAGCTTAAGGCATGGCTGAAAACAGCTGAAGTCTCTTTTTTAATATATTGTTATGGCAGCTAAAAGTCAATATTGCATGCAAGAAAATTGTAGAATGAAGATTATTTATGAGTGTCATTCTACAGCTCCATAGTACTGTGGTAAACCTCAGAAACACTCATAGGCTCCAGAAAGTTTTTGATTCTAAGAGAGATTCGGGGTATCCTAAGCATCATTTTTTACTTCTCTCTCAAAGGGAATCAAGACTATTTTAAGAAATGATGATGATAATTTATGTTTTATGAAGCAAAATGTTTTTATTTTTATTTATTATTATTTTTATGCTAAATTTTTGTGAGTACATAGTAATTGTATATATTTATGGGGTGCATGAGATATTTTGATATAAGCATGCAATGTGAAATAAGCACATCATGGAGAATGGGCTGTCTATCTCATCAAGTGTTTATCCTTTGAGTTACAAACAATGCAAATGCATTCTTTATTTTAAAATATACAATTAAGTTATTATTGACCATATTCACCCTACTGTGCTATCAATAGTAGGTCTTACTCATTCTTTCTAACTATTATTTTTTACCCATTAACTATCTCCATCTCGCTCCTCAGCCTTCCACTACTCTTCCCAGCCTCCGGTAACTATTCTTCTACTCTCTTTATGTCCATGAGTTCAACTTTTCCAATTTTTATTAGAACTCATAAACAAATTTAATAAAATTGCAGGATACAAAAGCAACATACAAAAATTAGTAGAATTTCTATGTACCAACAGTGAACAGTGTGATAAAGAAATAAAAGTATAATTCCATTTACAATAGCCACATATGAAATTAAATACCTAAGAAATAACGAAATAAGTGGAAGATTTCTACAATGAAAACTATAAAACATTGATGAAGGAATTGGAAGAGGACACTAAAAGCAGTTTCTCTATTCTGTTCCACTGATCTATGTACCTGGTTTATGCCAGTACCATGCTGTTTTGGTTACAATAGCACTGTAGTATAATGTAAAGTCAGGTATTGTAAAAAGTCAGTTTTGTTCTTTTTGCTTAGGGTAGCTTTGGCTGTTCTGAGTTTTTTGTGGTTCCATATAAATTTTAGAATTTTTTCCATTTTTGTGAATAATGTCATTGGTATTTTGATAAGGATTGTATTGAATCTGTAGATCGCTTTGTGTAGTATGAACATTTTAAGAATATTGATTTTTCTAATCAATGAACATGGAATATTTTTCCATTTTTGTTGTCCTTTTCAATTTCCTTCATCAGTGTTTTATAGTTTGTATTATAGATATATTTCACTTCCTTGGTTAAGTTAACTGCTAGGTATTTATTTTATGTGTGGCTATTGTAAATGGGATTGCTGCTTTTGATTTATTTTTCAGATTGTTCACTGTTGGCATATAGAAATGCTACTGAGTTTTGTATGTTCATTTTGTATCCTACGACTTTATTGAATTTGTTAATCAGTTCTAATAGTTGTCATGTGTAGTCTTTAGGTTTTTCCAAATATAAGATTATATCATTAGCAAACAAAGATAATTTGACCTCTTCCTTTTCAATTTGGATGCCCTTTATATCTTTCTCTTATCTGACTGCTCAGGCTAGGACTTCCAGTACTATGTTGAATGTCAGTGGTGAAAGTGGGCATTGTTGTCATGTTCTAGATGTTACAGGAAAGGCTTTCAGTTTTTCCCCATTTAGTATGATATTGGCTGTTGGTCTGTCATATATGGTTTTTATTTTGTTGAGGTATGTTCCTTCCTTCCCCAGGTTTTTGAGTGTGTTTATTAGGAAGGGATGTTGAACTATATCACACGCTTTTTCGGTATCAGTTGGAATGATCATATGTTTTTTTTTGAGATGGAGTCTCACTCTGTCGCCCAGGCTGGAGTGCAGTGGCGCCATCGACTCACTGCAAGCTCCGCCTCCCGGGTTCATGCCATTCTTCTGCCTCAACCTCCCCAGCACCTGGGGCTACCGGCGCCTGCCGCCATGCCTGGCTAATTTTTTTGTATTTTTAGTAGAGACGGGGTTTCACCATGTTAGCCAGGATGGTCTCGATCTCCTGACCTCGTGATCTGCCCGCCTCGGCCTCCGAAAGTGCTGGGATTACAGGTGTGAGCCACCTCACCCAGACTTTTTTTTTTTTTTTTTGAGAGGGAATCTCACTCTGTCGCCTAGGCTGGAGTGCAGTGGCGTGATCTCCGCTCACTGCAAGTTTGGCCCTCGGGTTCATGCCATTCTCCTGCCCCAGCCTCGTGTGTAGCTGGGATTACAGGCGCCCGCCACTATGCCTGGCTAATTTTTGTTTTGTTTTGTTTTGTATTTTTAGTAGAGAAGGGGTTTCACGGTGTTCACCAGGATGGTCTGGATCTCCTGACCTCATGATCCTCCTGCCTTGGCCTCCCAGAGTGCTGAGATTAAAGGCATGAGCCACCGCACCTGGACGATCATATGGTTTTAATCCTTCATTCTGTTGATATGATGTATCATTTTGATTGATTCTTGTATGTTGAACTACTGTTGCATTCCAGGGATAAATCCCGCTTAGTCATGATGAACGATCTTTCTAATGTATTGTTGAAATCGGTTTGCTATTATTTTGTTGAGGATTTTTGCATCAGTATTCATCAGATATATTGTCCTATAGTTTTATTTTATTGATGTGTCTAGGTCTGGTTTTGATATCAGGGTAATACTGGCCTTGTTGAATGAGTTTGGATGTATTCTCCCCTCCTCTATTTTTTGGAATAATTCGAGTAGGATTGGTATTAGTTCTTCTTTAAATGTGTGGCAGAATTCAGCCATGAAGCTGTTGGGTCCTGGGCTTTTCTTTACTGGGAGACTTTTCATTATGACTTTGATTTCCTTACTTGTTATTGGTCTCTTCAGGTTTTGGATTTCTTTTTGGTTCACTCTTGACAGGTCATATCAATCTAGGAATTTGTCTGTTGCTTCTAGATTTTCCAATTTCTTGGCATGTAGTTGCTCATAGTAGCCACTAATGACCCCTTGAATTTCTGTAGTATCAGTTGTAGTGTCTCCCTTTTCATTTCTGATTTCATTTATTTGGATCTTTTTTCTTTTTTTCTTCGTTAGTCTGGCTAAAGGTCTGTCAATTTTGTTTAACTTTTCAAAAAGCCAACTTTTTGTTTCATTGATCTTTTGCATTTTTAAATTTCAATTTCACTTATTTCTGCTCTGATCTTTAATATTTCTTCTGCTAATTTTGAGTTTGGTTTGCTCTTGCTTTTCTAATTCTTTAAGATGCACTGTTTGAGTGTTTATTTGAAGTTTTCTCTTTTTTGAAGTAGGCACTTATACACTTCCCTCTGGTTATTGCTTTTGCTGTGTCCCACAGATTGTTTTCTTTTTTTCTTTTTTTGATATAGAGTCTTGCTCTGTTGCCCAGGCTGGAGTGCAGCAGTGTGATCTCAGCCCACTGCAGCCTCCATCTTCCAGGTCCAAGTGATTCTCCTGCCTCAGCATCCCAAGTAGCTGGGGTGTTTACAGGCATGTACCACCATGCCCAGCTAATTTTTGTATTTTTAGTAGAGACAGGGTTTCACCATGTTGGTCAGACTGGTCTCGAACTCCTGACCTTGTGATCCACCCACCTTGGTCTCCCAAAGTGCTGGGATTACAGGTGTGAGCCACCATGCCTGGTGCCCATAGATTTTTATGTGTTGTGTTTCCAGTATCATTTGTTTCAAGAGATTTTTCAATTATCTTCTTAATTTCTTCATTGACCCAGTGGTCATTCGGAAGCATGTTGTTTAATTTCTGTGTATTTGTATGGTTTTCAAAATTCCTCTTATTACTAATTTCTAGTTTTATTTCATTGTGGTCAGAGGAGACACTCGATATCATTTCAATTTTTTGAATATTTTAAGACTCATTTTGTGACCTAACATAGGGTCTATCCTTGAGCATGATCCATGTACTGAGGAAAAAAATGTGTATTTGGAGCTCTTAAATAAAACATTCTGGAAATATCTACTGGATTCATCTGGTCTATACTGCAGATTAAATCTGATGTTTCTTTGTTGATTTTGTGTCTGGAAAATCTGTCCAGTGCTGAAAGTGAGGTGTTAAAGTCTCCAGTTATTATTTATTGGGGCCTATCTCTCTCTTTAGGTCTAATAATTTTTTAAATATATCTGGGTGATCCAGTGTTGGGTATATATATATTTAAAATTGTTATATCCTCTTGCTGAATTGACCACTTTATCATAAAATAGTAACCTTCTTTGTCTCTTCTTACGGTTTTTGTCTTGAAATCTATTTTGTTTGATATAAGTATAGTAACTACTGCTCTTTTTTGGTTTCCATTGCCATGGAATATTGTTTTCCATCACTTTATTTTTAGTCTATGTGTGTCTGTATAGTTGAAGTGCATTTCTTATAGGAAACAGTTCAATGGATCTGATTTTTTTTTATCCATTCAGCCAGTCTATGTTGTTTGATTGGAGAATTTAGTCCATTTACATTCAATGTTATTATTGATAAGTAAGCACTTTCTCCAGTCATTTTGTTGTTTTCTGGTTGTTTTGTGGTCTTCCCTTCCTTCTTTTTTTTCTTTTCTTTCTTCCTCTAGTGAAGATGATTTCCTCTGCTGATGTGATTTATTTTCTTGCTTTTTGTTTATTTGTTTGTTTGTGTATTCATTGTATGTTTTCTTGGTTTGAGATAACCATGAGGCTTGCCAATACTTTTTTTTTTTTTATTTTTGGAGATGGAGTCTCACTCTGTCACCCAGGCTGGAGTACAGTGGCATGATCTCAGCTCACTGCAACCTCCGCCTCCCAGGTTCAAGCAATTCTCCTGCCTCAGCCTCCCGAGAAGCTGGGACTACAGGTGCACACCACCACGCTCGGCTAATTTTTTTGTATTTTAGTAGAGACGGGGTTTCACCGTGTTGCCCAGGCTGGTCTCGAACTCCTGAGCTCAGGCAATCCACCTGCCTCAGCTTCCCAAAGTGCTGGGATTACAGGCGTGAGCCACTGCGCCCGGCCGCCAATACTATCTTACGACTCATTTTAACCTGATAACAACAACACCATCTGTATATACAAACAAAAAGCAAAACAAAAGCTAATCATAATTCTGTGCTTTAACTTCATCCCCCCACTTTCTTTTTGTTGTTTCTATTTATATCTTATTGTATTGGCTATGTCTTGAAAAATTGTTGTAGTTATTATTTTGGGTATGTTCACCATTTAGTCTTTCTACTTAGGATAAGAGTAATTTGCACATCACAGTTACAGTATTATGATGTTCTGTTTTTCTGTATACTTACTATTACCGGTGAGTTTTGTACCTTCATATGATTATTTATTGTTCATTAATGTTCTTTTCTTCCTGATCGAAGTACTTGCTTTAACGTTTCTTGTAGGACAGGTCTGGTATTTATGAAATCCCTTAGCTTTTTTTTTATATGGGACAGTCTTTGTTTTGTCTTCATGTTTGAAGAATAGTTTTCACTGGATATACTATTCTAAGGTAAAAGTTTTTTTTTTTCCCCTTCAGCAGATTAAATATGACAAGCAACTCTCTCCTGGCCTGTAGGATTTCCACTGAAAAGCCTGCTGCCAAATGTATTGGAGCACCATTGTATGTTATTTGTTTTCCTTGTTGCTTTTAGGATCCTTTCTTTATCCTTGACCTCTGGGAGTTTGATTATTAAATGCCTTGAGGTAGTCTTTTTTGGGTTCAATCTGCTTATTGTTCCATAACCTTCTTGTATTTGAATATTGATACCTTTCTCTAGTTTGGGAAGTTCCTTGCTATTGTTCATGCGGATAAACTTTCTATCCTTACCACTTTTTCTGCTGCCTCTTTAAGGCCAATAACTCTTACATTTGCATTTTTGAGGCTATTTTCTAGATTATGTAAATGTGCTTTTATTTTAAAGTTTTGTCTCCTTTAACTGTGTATATTCAAGTAACCTGTCTTCAAGCTCTCTAATTCTTTCTTTTGCTTGATCAATTCTGCTATTAAAGGACTCTGATGCATTCTTCAGTATGCCATTTGCATTTTTCAGCTCCAGAAATTCTTCTTGATTCTTTTAAGTTATTTCAATCTCTTTGTTAAATTTATCTTTTAGAATTCTGAATACTTTTTCTGCATTATCATGAATTTCTCTGATTTTCCTCACTATATCTATTTTGAATTCTCTGAAAGGTCACATATCTCTGTTCTTCCAAAATTGGTCTCTTGTTCCTTATTTAGTACATTTTGTGATGTCATGTTTTCCTGGGTGGTGTTGATGCTAGTGGCTATTTTTCAGTGTCTGGGCATTAAAGGATTAGGTATCGATTGTAGTCTTAATATTGGTAACCATTCTTCTTAGGAAGGCTTTTCAGATATCTGAAAGGACTTGGTTGTTGTGATCTAAGCTGTATCTGCTTTAGTGGGCACCCCAAGCCCAATAACAATGTGCTTCTTGCAGACTTGTAGAGATACTGCCTTAATGGTCTTGGACAAGATCTGGTAGAATTCTTTGGATTACCAGGAAGAGACTCTTGTTCCCTTCCCTTACATTTTCCCAAACATACAGAGTCTCTCTCTCTTTTTTGAGCCACCTAAATCTGGTGGTAGACACAAGCAGCCCTGTGGCCACCACCACTATGACTACACTGAGTCAGACCTGAAGCCATCATAGCACAGGGTCTCATCCAAGGCCTGCTGTAATTACTCCCTGGCTACTGCTTATGTTAGCTCAAGGCCCTGGGGATCTACAATCAGGAGGTGGCAAAACCAGCCAGGCCTGCTTTCTTCCCTTTAGGGTGGCAATGTTCTCCAATCCTTGGGCGAGTCCAAAAGTGCTGTCTGGGAGTCAGGGACTTAAGTAAAAATCCTCTGCTATCTACCTGGTGTTCTGTTGTACTGCAGCTGAGCTGGCATTCAAACCACATGAGGCAGTACTTGCCACTCTTCTCGCTCCTTTCCAAAGGCAGAGGAGCCTCACTCCATAGCCACCACTACCCTAGGCCATGAAGAGTGCTGCCAGGCTACTGCTGATGTTCTCTTAATGCCCAAGGGCTCTTAAGTCAGCTTGTCATGAATGCTGCCTGGCCCTGGACTCACTCTCCAGGGCAGCGGGCTTCCCACTGGCCCAGGGCAGGTCCAGAAATGCTGTCCAAGTGTCAAGTATTGGAATCAAGGACCCCAAGAGCATGCTTGGTGCTTTATCCCCTTGTGGCCTTGCTGGTACCTGAGGTACAAGACAAAGTACCCTTTACTTTTCTTGCTGCTTTTTGCAAGCAGGAGTACTGCCCTGTAGCCACCACAGATGCTTATGTGGTGAGTCTCAGCTGAAGCCAGCAAATCTCGGAGGTGCACCCAAGTCCCTGGCTGTAGTACCTGGGTATCACTAGTTATTCAGGGCCCAAGGGCTCTTCAGTTAGCTAGTGATGAATGCTTCCAGGACTGGGTCCTTTCCTTCAAGGCTACAGGTTTCCTTCTTGTCTGGGGTGTGTCTAGAAATGTGTTCTGGAAGCTAGGAGCTGGAATGGGGGCCTCATGACTCTGACAGGTACCCTTTCCTGTTGTGGCTGTGCCGGTATCCTAGATGTAAGATGCAGTTCTCCCAACTCTCTCTCTCCTCTCTTCAAGTGAAAGGAAGGGGTCTGTTATGGAGCTGTGAGCTGTACAGCCTGGGGTTAGAGGAAGTGTGATTGCAGCACTCCCTTGGCTTCCCCATCTGATGTCTCAGTATGTCATGTGCCCCTGCAGTTCACTGTCTCTGGGCCTAATTTAGCACTAGGACTCACCTAAGATTTGCAGTCCTTATGGCCTAGACTGCCTTTCAAGTTTACCTGGAGACAGAGAGTGCTGTAGCCTTTGGTAGCAAGGTTTGCAGGCACTCAAATTCGGATTGCTGGGATCTGCGATTCCTCTCTGGCGAGGGTTGGTTTAAAAGCTCCCCACATAGGCGGGCATCAGCTGAATCTTTCGAGGGTTTTCTTTCTGCTCCAACAAGAGAGTAATGAGTTCATTGCCTCACAATTGCTGTGCTCTGTCCTCCCCAGCACCCAGAGACAGAGACGCTCTCCACACCATGCTGGTGATGCTGGGTGGGGGATGGGTGGTATTGACAATTCAGTACTGTTTTTTTCTATCTCTTCAGTGCCTCTTTCGGTAATACATAGTTAAAACCAGGTACTATGAGTGCTCGCCTGGTTTTTCATTCTTTTGAAGATGCTTTTTTCTTTGTAGATAGTTGTTAACTTGGTGTCCTTGTGGGGGAA
Source organism: Macaca thibetana thibetana (assembly GCF_024542745.1). NCBI lineage: Eukaryota > Metazoa > Chordata > Mammalia > Primates > Cercopithecidae > Macaca > Macaca thibetana. The sequence continues at coordinate 116,242,837 of NC_065598.1, forward strand.
CAACAGTAGAGGTTTCTATTCTGCCATCTTGCTCTGCCCTCCAAAGTTGAAAAATGTTTTTATTTTTAAAGTCTTGCTATGAGATATAACTTCCCTTTTGTATATATGTATTATTACTTTAATATAGTTGAGTTTTTGAAAAAAATGATAGAGGATACACGTACTAAATTAGTTTCTATGTATGTCTATGTTGAGATTAGCTAATATTCCAAGTCAACATAAACTAGGCACCAATGTATACTTGATGTCAGTTTCCCAAATTGCAAGCATAGGGCAAAAGTGTAGATATATAACTGATAAAGAACTAACTTAAACAATTTGGCACTCATGTGAAAAGATTGCTGTGACAGTTAAATGGGATAATATATGTAAAACATTTAGAATAGCATCTGACACATAGTAAGCACTATGTGTCTTTGTTGTTGATGCTATTACTGTTGTTAAAAAATTATACTACAGTATATTTGTGTGTATATATGTGTGTGTGTGTGTGTGTGCATGTGTATGTGTGTATAAAGGGCTTGACTTTAGTTTTAAAATATCTACAATTTGTTCTGTTAAGTACTACCCAGCATAGGTTTCCCGGGGCTTAGATTTAATCAACAATTCTAAATTATCTTCAGAAATCCAAGAGAAACACATAGGTATGTAAATATTAATAGAACAATGGTATAATATTCATTATTTATATTTAATTCTATTAACATGGTTTATTTGCATCTTATAACTATTTTCCTTTATAATCAAGTAAATGCCATTATAGTTGTCATGATTTTACTAATACTCAATGTGTGGCTTGAAAAGTTAGCTCTTTATCATTTATTTATTCTTTAGCACTGTGCTTACAATTTGGGAAACTGTTGTCAGGTATGCATTGATGCCTAGTATTTATATTGACTTGGAAAATTAGCTAATCTCACTCTAGGCACGGAAATCTGATTTAGTACATGTATTCTCTATAATGTTTTTGCTTGTTTGTTTGTTTGTTTGTTTGTTTTGAGACGGAGTCTCACTCTGTTGCCCAGGCTGGAGTGCAGTGGCGTGATCTTGGCTCACTGCAAGCTCTGCCTCCCGGGTTCATGCCATTGTCCTACCTCAGCCTCCTGAGTAACTGGGACTATAGGCACCTGCCACCACTCCTGGCTAATTATTTTGTATTTTTAGTAGAGATGGGGTTTCACCGTGTTAGCCAAGATGGTCTCGATCTGACCTTGTGATCTGCCCGCCTCGGCCTCCCAAAGTGCTGGAATTACAGGCATGAGCCACCGAGCCCGGCCTGTATTCTCGATAATTAACCCCAGTGTACAGATGAGGAAACTGAAGAATGTTAACAATAGTAACTCAAATTTCTCTGACTTTTGACTCTACTTACTTATATAAGGCCTCTAGCTCCTTGCAGATCTCCTAATTTTACTCTTCCCTATCCTTTATTATTTCTGAGTGTCCAGATACAGCTTGTGAATCTACACAGCTTGTGTTGTGTCCTTCTGTTGGATAGTTATGCTTCTGTGTGTACCTTACCTATCACTAGTTTCCCACTTGGTACTATTGCTCCTCTGTTAGGCAGTATAGTCTATTGTGTGTTTTGGGGAGAGTGGAGGTACTTTTTATTTGTACTCTATTGACTCTTAGAAGGTGGCATCATTGATTCATTATCCCTCACGGGAAAAAGCAGTCTTCTGCTGGGTGCCCCCACACTTTCCTTGGACACTATTGCTGCTTTTCTAGACAACCCTCTAGAACACTGATAGTAGCAAAGGTGAACTGTCTTTTGTGATAAAGAGACCCCTCTTTTGCTTTGTTCTACATGATTAGTGGAGTTGAGAACAGTCTGTTTATCTCTGAATGTACTAGAATTTTTTTATTGAAACCGCATTTTGCAACTTTTACACATAATACTCTCTCTTTTCAGAGTTTAGGACAGAGGCTGGGCCAAGGACAGATTTGAGTCATATGTTATATGTGGAATTACTACTCCCTTCAGATGACTAAGATTTGTTGCTGGGTTGAGTTTTTGTCTTCTCCCATCTCTCTCTCTCTCTCACTTCCTGTAGGATGAATTTCCTCTTAATAGCCTCTTTGTCCCCCAGTTTATCCTTCTAGATTTGCTCAAGGATTTCTTAACCAATAGTTTAGGCTCAAGTTTGGCTCATTTTCATAGAGAAGAGACCATTTGGTTTTGCAGTACCCAGTGTGCCCTCTTCAAGGTGTGAGTCATCAACAAAGATAGAATTCTGCTGCAATTTGATTTTTGTAAAAATAGAGTGGTTTCAGCTGATGAAGCAGAACCAATAGGAGCTATCAAGTTGTGCTTCTTAAATGCATTTTTACATTTCAACCTTTTCGAAGATTTTAATTAAAAAGAATGCCCCTTAGTACCCAAATACTCCAACCAGTACTCCTTTCCCTTTTTGAGTTTATGCAGCATATAATTTTTTTCATGAATTCTGTCAGCACATTAGTAAGAGAATATTGTGAAAGTAAATAGCTTTTTATCAAAATTAAGCAGCTTTGCAAGGATACAGTTCCATCTGGATATATTTTCAAAATGCATGGGTGCAAAGAAAACTCTCCCTGTTGCTGAGATACAAATATTTTATTTTCTCGTGATTGAGTGTTGGTAATGCTTGAATTTAAAGAAAAGCATGCATTAGAGAATCGCTAGTGGTTTCATGGGGGTAATTTCAGTAATATTCCAGCCCTTGAAGTTTATTATGAGAAGGTTTGAGAGCTTGGGGTCAGATTAGTGTTATTTAGACTAACGCCCATGGATCAATCCTTCAACAATATTGCCAAACCAAACTAATGTAATCAAATAGAGGATTCCTCTATTGTGGCGCAGTCAAGTTTTCAAAGTTGACAAGTAAGATGAATTTAGAAGAGAGAGAGTTTATTAGACAATATAAAAATAAAAGTCAATCTTAAAGCTTACCAATGAAAAATAGGCATTTCAGCTGTGCAAACTGAACACAGCTGAAATGCTAAGATCATTTCTTGTGTAGAAAGGGAGACACAATTTCATTCTGATTCTACTGACATTTTGCTTTCTAGGTGTTAGGCACTGAGCTAAGTGCTTAAGATAGCTTAATAAAATGTGATTTACAAATCTCTAAAATTCTTTAAAAAGGAATACTTAAAGGAAGAGGTTCATATACATTTTATTTCTCAAATTGAAATTAGTTTAATAATTACAAAATGTGTTTACTATAGAAACATTAGGAAATATAGTCAAGGAAAACATTTCTAAAAATCACTTATAATTTTATTATCCAGAAATAACCATTGTGGCATCTGGGTGAACATTTTTCCAGGACCATTTCTATGCATGTACTTCATTTTATAGGGATATATTTCTAAAACAGCTTAAAGTCTTTCCAACTTGCCTTCTTCTTGACTGCAGCATGCTAATTATTATTTAGCTTCATAGTGATCACTCAAAGTCAGGATTATAAACATCGGTTTTTAGTCTGTTTTTGCTATATGAAGTCTTCATTCTAGAGTTCTAAAAGAGAGGCAGCCAAGAGGCTACTTTTAATCTAAAGGATTTAGGACTCAGAGCAATACCACAATAGAGCAAGAGTGCAAATTTCAGACATTATTCTGAATTATCTATGGATTCTCTACTTGATTGGTAGGATGTTTTGAAATAATGCTTTAGTCTCAAGGGAGGGAATATGCATACTTATTTAAATAGATTAGTTGAAGCAAAACTGGACCATGGGTTTAACTGTTGTTACTAGTAGGCAGACTAGTTGATGGGTTATATAAGATTGTAGTATGAGATATACTAGAAAACATATCAAAGACATTCCTCCAAAGATCTCTCTCACCACCTACTTCAGTGATGTACAGCATTCACCATTAGAGCTACTTCCTTGGTACAGGGCATTAAAATCTCTGTGAAAATACAAGTATGTTATATGAGAGGGAAAATACCATCATCCAGAAACATCTGAGTTTGAATGAGTAATGGAACTCAGCAAATAGCACAGTGCCTGGCACATAGTTTGTATGACAACTAATTTATTAATTGGATGTTGACAAAAGGGCACAGAGGATTTGATATAAGCTTGAACAAAATGACCCAGAAAAGCATCAAACACAAAAACAGCTTCTCTGCTGTTCTCAGTTTATGGAATGTGTAGTGTTCACAGCTTTTGGAATGGTGAACATCCCAAATAGAACAGATGAGGAAAATGTGTTGTACCTTTTGCTACTCTGCAAATGGTATTTGGACAGAAGATAAAATTCCCTAATCAAATTTTAGTTGGATATTTATCTGGAGATGACCAGAGAAAAACTGAGTATATTTAAGGGTAAGGAAAGTTACCCAGTTTTCTAAATTGGGATGATGTTATTACCACGTTTCAACAAGGACATTCTAACCCAAGGGTATGAGGCAATTATTTGAGTGGTAAAAACAAGTCTCATTCTCAGTTGATTTATGGTTGATGCTTCAGATCAAGAGTTTGCTCCTCTCCTTCCAGAGCACTCTACTTACAGGAAAGCTACTCGAGAGTAAAGAGTATAAATGCTGAGTTGAGTAGTAAAGTTAGACTGCTTGGCTTGGGAGTCAGGATCTACTTACCCTGTCTGATGAACAGTTACCACCCAGAGAAACATGGCAGAGTATTGGATTCTGAAAAGACAAGAAGCAGTTTGACCAACATCTGATAAAGAGGAAAGAAATTGGGCACCTGGGGTGCTCTCTTAGCCAGGAGTCAGGGTACCATTCTGGGTATCTCTACATCCAGAAAGGAAGGAATTTAGGCAAGCTTGAAAAGAAGGAGAAAAAAAAATGCACCAGAAGATAAGACTGCATCTGTGTCACTTTACCATGGCCAGCACAATATTCTTAGGCCCATGAGATCCAGGAGAGGTAGGAATTTCAGGATATTCTGTTGGTTTTGCTTCTATTTTCTCTTCTCATTGCTTGGATTTTATATTTTTCTCTATGGACAAAGAGAACATTTTGTACTAGCTTTGGATGAAGAAATAGCTGTAAGTGTTAAAAAATGCCAGGAAGTAAAAACTCAGTTAAAAATTTATTTACCTTTCTGCCATCAGCTTTTCTTTTTATGGGCAGATATATTAGTTATGAAAATTCCATTTATGGTATGAATATCAGGAGAAACCCAATAAATGTAAAGTAATGCACTTTAATAGATGCTCAAATTTAATTTTTGTATTTTTTATTTTAGAAATGCTCTTAAAAATATGTGGCTCTTGTCTTTGGTGAGAGAGAGATGAAAAAAAATCTATGCATTCCAGGAAGCAGAGCAGTTTTAATTAAAAATGTCAGTCTAATTTGTCTTCCTCCCGGAGCTACCAGTATTTTGCCTTTGGGCTGTTGTGTAGACTTGTGTATCATTTGTCTGAATATAAATAACTCTCATTTTCACACTTGCTTTTTCTTGCCTAAATCCTGTGTAGGATTTAGACAACCTAAAGTCTGTCAAATGGTTGGTTATAGTGGCAAATTAATTTCATATCTGGTGTGTGTATGTATATATGTGCTTAAATATAAGTATAAATATATATACATATATATCTCTATATATCCTGGTATATGTGTGTCTATTTGTGTGTGTGTGTGTGTATATATGTGTGTGTGTATTTATATATATATATAAACTTAGGAACAGAAAACGATTTTATCTTTTGTGTGAATGAAACAAGAAAACATTGTCATGTTGGGGGTCCCCATGATCACCCTTCAATGGGATGATTCACTAGAAGGACTGACAGAACTTACAAAAGCTGTTATAGTTATCGTCATCATATATTACAATAAAAGGATACAGATAAAAATCAATAAAAGGTAAAGATGCATAGGGCAGAGTCCACAAGAAATAGGTGTATTCTTCCAGTTGTCCCCTCCCACTGGAGGGACACAGACAGCACTTAATTTTCCCAGCAGCCATGTGTGACAATATGAGAAAAGTGTTGTTAAACAGGATTGCTCATCCAAGACTTGATTGCCAGGGTTTTATTGGATGTCAGCCATTTAAGCATGCAAAGCATAACTGACCTTAGCTACTCAGTCTCCATCATCTCTCTGTCCTCATCAAACTGATTCAGTGTGGCCCAGGGCCCCAGATGTTCATGATAAATCACACTGTTAGCATATTCTATCTGATGTGTCCCAAGGCTCTGGGTATACAAAGACATTTAATCAGGCAGCATATTCCAAGGGTTTAGAAGTTATTTCACAGGACCCTATCAAAGGTCAGTCCTAAGAACCTTTGGAATGTGTAGGATTTAGACAACCTGGGACTTCTGAGATTACCCTTTACTACACAGTGGTGGTGCCAAATACAAAGGCTTTTCACATCAACCGGAGTGCTGGATTACTTCCTTGGGAAAATGGTAAAGGCACCATGGTTGCTTTGCCTTTAAAATGTTGAAGCCAAGTGGACAAACACTGCTTTACCTCAAAGGTGACTTTTCTGTTGTGTATATGTTCTAAGGGGAGACTAAGTAGCATTGTGGAGGCCAACAACAGAGGCCTGATTTGTGGAACAGCCAGTATCGCTGGTACTATGTGCATTGTCTCTAGAGGGCCGTGTGTCAATGTTAAAATATCATATGGAAGAGGAAACACTACTTGGTTAACTATTTGTTTATCTGTGTAAATTTCTTTATCCTGTTATACAGCATAAAATCTGGCAGAGAAGAAAACACTGGGGAATGATGAATGAACATTTTTATTGGGAAAACTGAGAACAAAAGTCTGGAGTGAAGAGTGATAAAAATGGTTAAGCTTGTGACCACACATGGGTATTTCTGAGAATCAACAGGGAATTCTGAGGGTGGGATGTATGAAGAATATTCAATAAATATTAATTCAATATGAAGATACATTCCTCTAACTTCCCAGTTTTCTTGGAGGGCAGACTGTGAGAATATGATATGTTTTTGGTTTTGTGTTTACTTGTCAATCTCACTTCATTTCAAACATTTAGAAGAATATAATGAATATATAGGATATCTGGGTATCCATGACTTATATTTAAGACTTCTTACTTTTAATAACAAGATTAATTTCAGACCCCACCTGTGGGTAGAGCAGCAGCTGGATACAGTGGTGGGAATTTAAAGGAAAGCCATGGCACTGATGGTTAAAAGGTGAACTGTGGTATCAGGTAACAAACTGGATCTTATTCAACATAGAGCAAGGTTTAGTATAAAGACCAGTTTACTCTTATGGTATCAATGTAAAATTTTACATCTAGAAACTTGAATTATCCAGCAAATATAAATTTTTTATTCAAATGGTATTTTAAAATTATACTGAGTCCTCTGTGATTTGGATACTAAATTTATAAAAAGGTAAATTTAAGGAGCATGTAGCAAACATAGATCTGAATAAACTTGGTCCTTTAATATTAGTAGTGATGGCTGAACATGTTTAATGAGCAGACAACTTCATAGGAATAATTTGTCAAAACAGTAAGGTCTACTAAAAAAATTTGAAGCTGAACTAGAAACTCAGTTTTATGTTTCTTTTTTTAAATTTATGGAATATAGAATTGTTTGTATTTCGGGTTCTGCCAAAGTGGTTGCATAAAAGAACATCCTGTATTTTTCAGTAATTAATTTTAAAATGGTTTCAGGTTTTGTTAAAGAGAAATTGATTTGATAATTGTTCTGTCTTCCAAATGTGTTTTAATTTTATACTGTACAATTCAAAGGCTGTGTAACTTTTACTTAAGGAGCCACCTAATTTTAATTATTCTTATCTCTGTTTTTCCTCTCCTCTTTTCTGCTGCTCTGATTTTTGCTCTCTGAGACTCTCTCCCCTGCCACCTTTTCTCCCTATGTTCATCCATCCATCTATCTATTGAATAATTATTTTACATCCTCCTATTTACAAGTATAATACTAATTACTAGGGGCACAGAGATGAGTAAAGCTCACATCATTTCCTTAAGAATTGCTATATCTGCACCTATTCAGTGTTGTCAGTCTTCTTGTGATTGTAAAATATATACTAATTGTGGCTTTAATTTGTATTTCTCTGATAATTAATGAGGTTGAGCACCTTTTCAAGTACTCATCGGTCATTCATATAGTTTATTTTGTGAGATGTCTAGATCTTTGGCTAATTTTTATTGGATTGTGTGTCTTTTTATTATTGCATTGTAGGAGTTCTTTCAAAGTTCTGGATACAAGTGTTTTCTCAAATAATATACATTGAAAAAATATTTTCCATTCTGTGGCTTTACTCTTTTTTCCCAGATTTATTGAGGTATCATTGATTGATAAATAAAAAATGTGTATGTTTAAGGTATACAACATAATGCTTTGATATATGCATTGTGAAATAATCACCACAATCAAGCTAATTAACATATCCATCATCTTGCATAGTTACCTTTTTTGGTGAGAATATTTAAGGTGTAATTTCTTAGCAAATTTCAAATATATAATACATTATTAACTAATGTCACCATGCTATACATTAGATATCCAGAACTTATTCATCATATAACTGAAAATTTATGCCCCTGGATGAACATCTTCCTATTTTCCCACAATCCCCAGCCTCTGGTAACCACCATTCCACTCTCTGTTTTGGTAAGTTTGACTTTTACAGATTCCACATATAAGTGAGATCATGAAGTATTTATTTGTTTTTTTGTGTCTGGCTTATTTCCCCTACCATAATGCCCTTCAGATTTATTCATGTTGTCTCAAATAGCAGGATTTCATTTTGTTAAGCCTAAATAATATTACACACACACACACACACACACACACACACACAGGTTTAGTATCTCTTATCTGGAATGGGAGTGCTTGGGAGCAGAAGTGTTTTGAATTTTGAATATTTTCAAGTTTTGAAATATTCACATAAATATAATGAAATATCTTGAGGATGGGTCCCAAGTCCAAACACAAAGTTCATTTATGTTTTATATATACCTTGTACACATAACCTGAAGGAAATTTTATATAATATTTTAAATAATTTTGTGCATGAAACAAAGTTTTGACTGGAAGCTATCACAGGTCAGGTGTGGAATTTTCCACTTGTGCTGTCATGTCAGCACCCAAAAATTGTTAATTTTGGAGTATTTCAGAATTTGGATTATTGCTTTAGGGATGCTTAACCACATTCTTTATCCATTGATTTGTTGACGGGCACTTAAGTGGTTTCTAGTTTCTATATCTTGGCTATGGTGAATGATGCTACAATTTACAAAGCAGGGCAGTTATCTCTTTAAAATAGTGATTTATTTTTTTTGTATATACCCAGAAATGGAAGTGTTAGATCACATAGTAGTTCTATTTTTAATTTTTTGAGGGGCCTCTACACTGTTTTCCATATAACCGGTTTAGCAAGAAACATAAATGACCTAATGGAGCTGAAGAACACAGCACAAGAACTTTGTGATGCAAACACAAATATCAACAGCTGAATCAATTAAGTGGAAGAAAGAATATTAGAACTTAAAGACTATCTTGCTGAAATAAGGCGGGCAGGCAAGATTAGAGGAAAAAGAATGAAAAGGAATGAACAAAACCTCTGAGAAATATGAGACTGTGTAAAAAGACCAAAGCTACGACTGATTGGAGTACCTGGAAGAGACAGGGAGAATGGAACCAAGTGGAACACAACTTCAGGATATCATCCAGGAGAACTTCCCCAACCTAGAAAGACAGGCCAACATTCAAATTCAGGAAATACGGAGAGCCCCAGTGAGATACTCCATGAGAGGATCAACCCCAAGACACATAATCATCAGAATCTCCTAGGTCAAAATGAAGGAAAAATATGTTAAGGGCAGCCAGAGAGAAAGGCCATGTCACATACAAAGGGAAGCCTATCAGACTAACAGTGGACCTCTCAGCAGAAGCCCTACAAGCCAGAAGAGAGTGGGGGCCAATATTCAACATTGTTAAAGAAAATAATTTTCAACTCAGAATTTTATATCCAGCCAGACTGAGCTTCGTAAGTGAAGAAGAAATAAAATTCTTTCCAGACAAGCAAATGCTGGGGGAATTTGTCACCACCAGGTCTGCCTTGCAAGAGCTCCTGAAGGAAGCAATAAATATGGAAAGGAAAAACTGGTACCAGCTACTGCAAAAACACACTGAAATACAAAGACCAATGATACTATGAAGAAATAGCCTCAACTAGTGTGCAAAATAACCAGCTAGCATCATGATGACAGGGTCAAATTCACACATAGTAATACTAACCTTAAATGTAAGTGGGCTAAATGCACCAATGGAAAGACACAAATTGTCAAGTTGGATAAATAATCAAGACCCATCTGTGTGCTGTATTCAAGAGGCCCATCTCATGTGCAAAGATGCATAGGCTCAAAATAAAGGGATGGAGGAAAATTTACCAAGCAAATGGAAAGTAGAAAAAAGCAGGGGTCGCATGCCTAATTTCTGACAAAACAGACTTTAAACCAACAAAAATTTAAAAAGACAAAGAAGGGCATTACATAATGGTAGAGGGATCAATTCAACAAGAAGAGTTAACTATCCTAAATATAGATGCACCCAATACAGCAGCACCCAGATTCATAAAACAAGTTCTTGAAGATCTACAAATAGACTTAGGCTCCCACATAATATTAATGGGAGACTTAAATGCCCCACTGTCAATATTAGACTGATCATCAACACAGAAAATTAACAAGGATATTCAGAACTTGGACTCAGCTCTGGATCAAGAGGACCTGATAGATATCTACAGAACTCTCCACCCCAAAACAACAGAATATACATTCCTCTCCGTGCTACATGGCACTTACTTTAAAATCAGTTATGTAATTGGAAGTAAAACACTCCTCAGCAAATACAGAAAAAAAAAAACTGAAATCATAACAAACAGTCTCTCAGACCGCAGTGCAATCAAATTAGAACTCAAGATTAATAAACGGACTCAAAACCACACAACTTCATGGAAATTAAACAACCTGCTTCTGAATGACTCCTGGGTAAATAAAGAAATTGAGGCAGAAATCAAGAAGTTCATTGAAACCAATGAGAAAAAAGAGACAACATACCAGAATCTCTGGAGTGGCTAAAGCAGTGTTACAAGGGAAATTTATAACACTAAATGCCACATCAGACAGCTAGAAAGATCTGACATTGACACCTAACACTGACACCTAACAACTAAAAGAACTAGAGAAGCAAGGGCAAACAAATCCAAAAGCTAGCAGAAGACAAGTAATAACTAAGATTAGAGTGGAACTAAAGGAGATAGAGACATTAAAAAAACCCTACCAAAAAATCAATGAATAGACCACTAGCTAGGTTAGTAAGGAGGAAAAGAGAGATAAATCAAATAGACACAATAAAAAATGATAAAGGGAATATCACCACTGACCCCAAAGAAAAACAAACAACCATCAGAGAATACTATAAACACCTCTATGCAAATAAGCTAGGAAATCTAGAGGAAATGGATAAATTCCTGGACACGTATACCTTCCCAATACTAAACCAGGAAGAAGCCGAATCCTTGAATAGATCAATAACAACTTCTGAAATTGAGGCAGTAATAAATAGCCTACCAACCATAAAACACCCAAAACCACATGGATTTACAGCTGAATTCTACCAGAAGTACAAAGAGGAGCTGGTACCATTCCTTCTGAAACTATCCCAAACCATTGAAAAGGAGGGACTTCTCCCTAACCCATTTTATGAGGCCAGCATCATCCTGATACCTACACCTAGCAGAGACACACAAGAAAAGAAAACCTCAGGTCAATATCCCTGATGAACACCAGTGTTAAAATCCTCAGTAAAATTCTGGCGAACTGAATTCAGCAGCATATCAAAAAGCTTATCCACCACGATCAAGTTGGTTTGGTCCTGGGATGCAAGACTGGTTCAACATATGCAAATCAATAAATGTAGTTTATCACATAAACAGGATCAATGACAAAAATCACATGATCATATCAATAGATGCAGAAAAGGCCTGCAATAAAATTCAGCATCCCTTCATGTTAAAAGCTCAAAATAAACTAGGTATTGATTGAACATATCTCACAATTTATGACACATCCACAGCCAATATCATACTGAATGGGCAAAAGGTGGAAGCATTTTCTTTGAAAACTGGCACAAGACAAGGATGCCTCTCTCACTACTCCTATTCAACATAGTATTGGAAGTTCTGGCCAGGGCAATCAAGCAAGAGAAATAAATAAAGGGTATTCACATAGGAAGAGAGGAAGTCAAATTATCTTTCTTTGCAAATAACGTGATCCTATATCTAGAAAATCCCATCGTCTCAGTCCAAAAGTTCCTTAAGCTGATAAGCAACTTCAGCAGTCTCAACATACAAAATCAATGTGCAGAAATCACAAGCATTCCAATAGACGAATATTAGACAAGCAGAGAGTCAAATCACGAATGAACTTCCATTCACAATTGCTATAAAGAAAAGAAAATACCTAGGAGTAAAGTTAACAAAGTCTGTGAAGGACCTCTTCAAGGACAACTAGAAACCACTGCTCAGGAAAGTAAGAGAGGACACAGACAGATGGAGGAATATTCCATGCTCATGAATAAGAAGAATCAATATTGTGAAAATGGGCATACCACCCTAAGTAATTTATAGATTCAGTGCTATTCCCATCAAACTACCATTGACATTCTTCTTAGTAAAAACTACATTAAAATTAGTTAGTAAAAACTACTTTAAAATTCATGTGGAACCAAAAAAGAGCCCTTATAGCCAAGACAATCCTAAGCAAAAAGCACAAAACTGGAGGTATCATACTAAAGGACTTCAAATTATACTACAAGGCTACAGTAACCAAAACAGTGTGGTACTGGTAGCAAAACAGACATTTAGACCACTGGAACAGAATAGAGATCTCAGAAATAAGACCACACATCTACATTCATCTGATTTTCAGCAAACTTGACAAAAAACAATGGGTAAATGATTCCCTGTTTAATAAATGGTGCTGAGAAAACTGACTAGTCATATGCAGAAGAATGAAACTGGACCATTTCCTTACATCTTATACAAAAATTAACTGACAATGTATTGAAGACTTAAATGTGAAACTCAAAACCATAAAAACCCTAGAAGGTAATCTATGCAATAGCATTCAAGACATAGGCATGGGCAAAGGTTTTATGATAAAATCATCAAAAGCAATTGCAACAAGCCAAAATTGACAAATGGGATCTAATTAAACTAAAGAGCTTCTGCACAGCAAAAGAAACTATCATTAGAGAAAACAGGCAGCCTACACAATGGGAGAAAATATTTGCAATCTACCCATCTGACAAAGGTCTAATATCGAGAATCTACAAGAAACTTAAAGAAATCACCACCAGGCCTGCCCTACAAGAGATCCTGAAGGAAGCACTAAACATGGAAAGGAACAACGAGTACCAGCCATTGCAAAAACATGCCAAAATGTAAACACCATTGATGCTAGGAAGAAACTGCATCAACTAACGAGCAAAATAACCAGCTAATATCATAATGACAGGATCAAGTTCACACATAACAATATTAACCTTAAATGTAAATGGAATAAATGGTCCAATTAAAAGACACAGACTGGCAAATTGGATAAGAGTCAAGACCCATCCGTTTGCTTTATTCAGGAGACCCATCTCACACTCAGAGACACACATAGGCTCAAAATAAAGGGATGGAGGAAGATCTACCAAGCAAATGGAGAACAAAAAAAAAGCAGGGGTTGCAATTCTAGTCTCTGATAAAACAGACTTTAAACCATCAAAGATCAAAAGAGACAAAGAAGGCCATTATATAATGGTAAAGGGATCAATTCAACAGGAAGAGCTAACTATCCTAAATATATATGCACCCAATACAGGAGCACCCAGATTCATAAAGCAAGTCCTTAGAGACTTACAAAGAGACTTAGACTCCCATACAATAATAATGGGAGACTTCAACACTCCACTGTCAACATTAGACAGATCAATGAGACAGAAAGTTAACAAGGATATCCAGGAATTGAACTCATCTCTGCAGCAAGCAGACCTGATAGACATCTACAGAACTCTCCACCCCAAATCAACAGAATATACATTCTTCTCAGCACCACATCGCACTTATTCCAAAATTGACCACATAATTGGAAGTAAAGCACTCCTCAGCAAATGTACAAGAACAGAAATTATAACAAACAGTCTCTCAGACCACAGTGCAATCAAACTAGAACTCAGGACTAAGAAACTCAATCAAAACCGCTCAACTACATGGAAACTGAACAACCTGCTCCTGAATGACTACTGGGTACATAACGAAATGAAGGCAGAAATAAAGATGTTCTTTGAAACCAATGAGAACAAAGATACAACGTATCAGAATCTCTGGGACACATTTAAAGCAGTGTGTAGAGGGAAATTTATAGCACTAAATGCCCACAAGAGAAAGCAGGAAAGATCTAAAATTGACACTCTAACATCACAATTAAAAGAATTAGAGAAGCAAGAGCAAACACATTCAAAAGCTAGCAGAAGGCAAGAAATAACTAAGATCAGAGCAGAACTGAAGGAGACAGAGACACAAAAAACCCTCCAAAAAATCAATGAATCCAGAAGCTGGTTTTTTGAAAAGATCAACAAAATTGATAGACTGCTAGCATGACTAATAAATAAGTAAAGAGAGAAGAATCAAATAGATGCAATAAAAAATGATAAAGGGGATGTCACCACTGACCCCACAGAAATACAAACTACCATCAGAGAATACTATAAACACCTCTATGCAAATAAACTAGAAAATCTAGAAGAAATGGATAATTTCCTGGACACTTACACTCTCCCAAGACTAAACCAGGAAAAAGTTGAATCCCTGAATAGAACAATAGCAGGCTTTGAAATTGAGGCAATAATTAATAACCTACCAACCAAAAAAAGTCCAGGACCAGACGGATTCACAGCTGAATTCTACCAGAGGTACAAGGAGGAGCTGGTACCATTCCTTCTGAAACTATTTCAATCAATAGAAAAAGAGGGAATCCTCCCTAACTCATTTTATGAGGTCAACATCATCCTGATATCAAAGCCTGACAAAGACACAACAAAAAAAGAGAATTTTAGACCAATATCCCTGATGAACATTGAGCAAAAATCCTCAATAAAATACTGGCAAGCCGGATCCAGCAGCACATCAAAAAGCTTATCCACCATGATCAAGTGGGCTTCATCCCTGGGATGAAAGGCTGGTTCAACATATGCAAATCAATAAACGTAATACAGCATATAAACAGAACCAAAGACAAAAACCACATGATTATCTCAATAGATGCAGAAAAGGCCTTTGACAAAATTCAACAGCCCTTCATGCTAAAAACTCTCAATAAATTCGGTATTGATGGAACGTATCTCAAAACAATAAGAGCTATTTATGACAAACCCACAGCCAATATCATACTGAATGGGAAAAAACTGGAAGCATTCCCTTTGAAAACTGGCACAAGACAGGGATGCCCTCTCTCACCACTCCTATTCAACATAGTGTTGGAAGTTCTGGCTAGGGCAATGAGGCAAGAGAAAGAAATCAATGGTATTCAGTTAGGAAAAGAAGAAGTCAAATTGTCCCTCTTTGCAGATGACATGATTGTATATTTAGAAAACCCCATCATCTCAGCCCAAAATCTCCTTAAGCTGATAAGCAACTTCAGCAAAGTCTCAGGATACAAAATTAATGTGCAAAAATCACAAGCATTCTTGTACAGCAGTAACAGACAAACAGAGAGCCAAATCATGAATGAATTTCCATTCACAATTGCTTCAAAGAGAATAAAATACCTAGGAATCCAACTTACAAGGGATGTAAAGGACCTCTTCAAGGAGAACTACAAACCACTGCTCAGTGAAATAAAAGAGGACACAAACAAATGGAAGAACATGCCATGCTCATGGATAGGAAGAATCAATATCATGAAAATGGCCATACTGCCCAAGGTAATTTATAGATTCTATACCATCCCCATCAAGCTACCAATGATTTTTTTCACAGAATTGGAAAAAACTGCTTTAAAGTTCATATGGAACCAAAAAAGAGCTCGCATTGCCAAGACAATCCTAAGTCAAAAGAACAAAGCTGGAGGCATCACGCTACCTGACTTCAAACTATACTACAAGGCTACAGTAACCAAAACAGCATGGTACTGGTACCAAAATAGAGATATAGACCAATGGAACAGAACAGAGTCCTCAGAAATAATACCACACATCTATAGCCATCTATCTTTGACAAACCTCAGAAAAACAAGAAATGGGGAAAGGATTCCCTATTTAATAAATGGTGCTGGGAAAATTGGCTAGCCATAAGTAGAAAGCTGAAACTGGATCCTTTCCTTACTCCTTATATGAAAATTAATTCAAGATGGATTAGAGACTTAAATGTTAGACCTAATACCATAAAAACCCTAGAGGAAAACCTAGGTAATACCATTCAGGACATAGGCATGGGCAAGGACTTCATGTCTAAAACACCAAAAGCAACAGCAACAAAAGCCAAAATTGACAAATGGGATCTCATTGAACTAAAGAGCTTCTGCACAGCAGAAGAAACTACCATCAGAGTGAACAGGCAACCTACAGAATGGGAGAAAATTTTTGTAATCTACTCATCTGACAAAGGGCTAATATCAGAACCTACAAAGAACTCAAACAAATTTACAAGAAAAAAACAAACAACCCCATCAAAAAGTGGGCAAAGGATATGAACAGACATTTCTCAAAAGAAGACATTCATACAGCCAACAGACACATGAAAAAATGCTCATCATCACTGGCCATCAGAGAAATGCAAATCAAAACCACAATGAGATACCATCTCACACCAGTTAGAAAGGCAGTCATTAAAAAGTCAGGAAACAACAGGTGCTGGAGAGGATGTGGAGAAATAGGAACACTTTTACACTGTTGGTGGGATTGTAAACTAGTTCAACCATTATGGAAAACAGTATGGCGATTCTTCAAGGATCTAGAACTAGAAATACCATATGACCCAGCCATCCCATTACTGGGTATATACCTAAAGGATCATAAATCATGCTGCTATAAAGACACATGCACACATATGTTTATTGTGGCAGTATTCACAGTAGCAAAGACTTGGAATCAACCCAAATGTCCATCAGTGACAGACTGGATTAAGAAAATGTGGCACATATACACCATGGAATACTATGCAGCCATACAAAGGGATGAGTTTGTGTCCTTTGTAGGGACATGGATGCAGCTGGAAACCATCATTCTCAGCAAACTATCGCAAGAACAGAAAACCAAACACCACATGTTCTCACTCATAGGTGGGAATTGAACAATGAGATCACTTGGACTCAGGAAGGGGAACATCACACACTGGGGCCTATTATGGGGAGGGGGTAGGGGGGAGGGATGGCATTGGGAGTTATACCTGATGTAAATGATGAGTTGATCGGTGCTGACGAGTTGATGGGTGCAGCACACCAACATGGCACTAGTATACATATGTAACAAACCTGCACGTTGTGCACATGTACCCTAGAACTTAAAGTATAATAATAAAAAAAAGAAATTTACAAGTAAAAACAATCCCATCAAAAAGCAGGGAAAGGACATGAACACAGTTCTCAAAAGAAGACATTTATGTGGCCACAAACATATTTTAAAAAGCTCAACATCATTGATCATTAGAGAAATGCAAATCAAAACCACAGTGAGATACTACCTCACACCAGTCAGAATGGTGATTATTAAAAAGTCAAGAAAGAACAGATGCTTGGAAGGCTGTGGAGATATTAGGAATGTTTTTACACTGTTGATGGGAATGTAAATTAGTTCAATCATTGTGAAAGACAGTGTGACAATTCCTTAAGGATCTAGAACAAGAAATACCACTTGATCCAGCAACCCCATTACTGGGTATATACCCACAGGAATGTAAATTATTCTATTTATAAAGATACATGAACATGTATTTCATTGCAGCACTAGTCACAATAGCAAAGACATGAAATCAACCCAAATGCCCATAATGATAGACTGGATAAAGAAAATGTGGTACACATACACCATGGAATACTGTGCAGCCATAAAAAGGAATGAGATCATGTCCTTTGCAGGGACCTGTGTGAAGCTGGAAGCCATCATCCTCAGCAAACAAACACAGGAACAGAAAACCAAACACTGCATGTTCTCACTCATAAATAGGGGCAGAGCAATAAGAACACATAAACACAGGGAGGGTAACAACACACACTGGGGCCTGTCAGGGAGACAGGGGGAGGGAGAGCATCAGGATACATAGCTAATACATAATACCTAGGTGATGGGTTGATAGGTGCAGCAAATCATCACGGCACACGTTTACCCATGTAACAAACCTGCACATGCTGCACATGTATCCCAGAACATAAAATAAAATAAAGAAAAATGCCATTGGAAATTTGATAGAGGTTGCATTGAATCTGTAGATTTCTCTGAGTGGTAGACAGGATGCATATTTTAACAAATTTTTTTTCATTCGTGAACATGAGATGTCTTTCCATTTATGTGTGTCCTTGATTGCTTTCATCAATTTTTATAGTTTTTAGTGCACAATCTTTCACATCATTGGTTAAATTTAATTCTAAGTATTTTATTCTTTTTGATGCTCCTGTAAATGGAATAATTTTCTCAATTTCTTTTTCAGATAATTCATTGTTAGTGTATAGAAATGTTACTGATTTTATTATTGGTTTTGTGTCTTACAACTTTACTGAATTTATAATTGTAACAGTATTTTCATTAAGTCTTTTGGGTTTTTTATACATCAGATCATGTAATCTGCAAACAGAGACAATGTTATCTTCTTCCTTTTCAATTTGGATGTCTTTTTTTTGTTTCCTAATTTTTCTGGCTAGGTCTTCCTGTGCTATGTTGAATACAAATGGCAAGAATGGACATCATTAATTTGTTCTTCATATTAGATAAAAAGGTTTCAGCTTTTCATTCTTGACTATGATGTTTGCTGTTGGATTGTCATATCTGGTCTTTATTATGTTGAGGTACTTTCTATATTTAATATGTTGAGAGTCTTTATTATGAAAAGGGTGTTGAATAATGTGAAATGCTTTTTCTGCATTTATTGAAGTGATCACACGATTTTTATTCTTAAATTTTTAACGTGGTTTATAATATGTATTGATCTGCATTTCTCAAACCATCATTGCATTCTAGGAATAAATTCCACTTCATAATGGTGTATAATCCTTTAAATCTGCTACTAAATTCAGTTTGCTAGTATCTTCTTGAGGACTTTTTATATTTATGTTCATTGGAGATATTGCCCTACCGGTTTTGTAGAATTATTGTCTCTCTTTCGTATCAAGCTAACGCTGACCTCATAAAATAAGTTCGTATGTGTTATTTTTAATCGTTTGGAAGCCATTAAGAAGCGTTGGTATTAATGCATCTTTAAATGTTTGGAAGAATTCACCAGTGAAGCCATCTGGTCCTGAGATTTTCATTATTTGGAGATTTTTGATTGCTGATTCAGTCTTGTTGTTCATTATTCGTCTATTCAGATTTTTGTATTTCTTAGTGATATAGTATGGTTTACTTGTATTTGTCTAGTAATTTATTTCTACTAGGTTTTCCAATATGTTATATATTGTCTATATTTCTATGGAATCAATTATAATTTCTCCTGTTTTATTTCTTATTTCACTTACTTGAGTCTTCTTTTTTCTTAATCTAGCTAAAGGCTTGCCAATTTTGTTTACCTTTTCAATAAAACCAACTCTTAATTTCATTAATATTTTCTATTGTTTTTCTAGTCACTAATTAATTTACTTCTGTTCCTGCCTTGTTATTCTCTCATACTACTAACTTTGGACTTAGTTGATCTTTTTGTAGTTTCTTGAGTTACAAAATTTAGTTGTTTATTTGAGACATTTCTTTTCTCTTCATGTCAGCCTGTATCATAATGTCCCTTTAGAACTGTTTTTGCTGTATTCGATAGGTTTTGGTATGTTGTATTTTCATTTTTGCTTTCCCCTCTCCCCCCCCCCTTTTTTTTGAGACAGAGTTTCACTCTGTCATTCAGGCTGGAGTGCAGTGGTGTCATCTCAGCTCACTGCAACCCATAACTCCCAGGTTCAAGCAATTCTCATGCCTCAGCCTCCTGGCTAGCTGGGACTATAGGTGTATGCCACCATGCCCAGCTAATTTTTGTATTTTTAGTAGAGACAGGTTTTCACCATGTTGGTCAGGCTGGTCTCAAGATTCTGGCCTCAAGTGAGCTGACCACCTTGGCCTCCCAAAGTGCTGGGATTATATCAAATTTTTTTTAAAATTTCCATTTTGATTTCTTCCTTGTTCAGGAGTGTAATGTTTAAATTCCATGTTTGTACATTTTCAAGTTATCCTCCTGGTATTGATATCTAGTTTTATATCATTGTAGTTGGAATAAGGTATTTGATATAATTTCAATCATCTTAAGTTCGTTTGCTTGTTTTGTGGCCTAACATATAATATGTCCTTTATAATGTTCAATGTGTACTTGAGAAGAATGTATACTCTGCTGCTATTGCATGAAATGTTCTGTGTATATCTCTTGGGTACATTTGTTCTAAAGGGTAGTGTAAGTCCAAAATAATTTCTGATTTTTTATTGGAGTCTTTTCTTCATTAGTCTAGTTAGTGTTTTATCAATTTTATTTATCCTTTCAAAGAAAAAAAACTTACCATTTTGTTGATTGTTTGTATTGTTTTGTTCATCTGTATTTCATTTAGTTCTTCTCTGATCTTTATTTATTTATTTATTTTGCTAATTTTGAGTTTGGTTTGTTCGTGGTATGTTGTGTTTTCATTTTTGGTTTGTTCTTGCTTTTGTAATTCCTTGAAGTGCATTATTAGATTGTCAATTTGTAACTTTCTACTTTTTTGATGTAAGTATTTATTATTATAAACTTCTCTATTAGCCCTGATATTGCTGTATTCCATAGATTTGGTATGTTGTATTTCTATTTTTATTACTTTCAATAATTTTTAAATTTCTAGCTTATTTTTTTATTGACACAGTGGTCATTCAGGAACATGTTTTTTAATATCTGTGTTTTTGTATAGTTTCTGAATTTCCTCTTGGTATTAATTTCTAGTTTTATTCAATTGAAAAGAAACTTGAAATGATTTTTATTTTTAAAATATTTGTTGAGACTTGTTTTCTGGATTAACGTATTGTCTATCCTGGAATATGTTCCATGTGCTGGTAAAAAGAATGAATACACTGCAACACTGGCATTAAATGCAATGTTTCCTTACTAATTTTTCTGTCTAGATGATCTGTTTCCACACTGAGAGTGGGATGTGGAAGTCCTCCACTATTATTGTATTGTAACCTATCTCTCTCTTTATATTTAGTAATATTTGCTTATGAATCTGGGTGCTCCAGAGTTGGGTGCATATATATTTAAAGTGTTTCATCCTCTCTCTAAATTTATCCATTTATTATTATATAATGATCTTCTTTGTCTTATTTTTTTTTTACTATACTTGACTTAAAGTCTATTTAATCTGATATAAGTATACCTATTCCTGTTTCCCTGTGGTTTCCATTTGCATGGAATTTTTTTATCTTTTTACTTTCAGTCTATGAATATATCTTTGCAAATAAAGTGCATTTCTTGTAGTCAGAGTATCATTGGATCATGTTTTCTTATCCATTCAGCAAATATGTATCTTTTAAGTGGAGAACTTAATCCATTCACATTCAGGGTTTATTATTGATGTGTGATATGGTTTGGATTTGTGTCTTGCCCAAATCTCATGTCAAATTGTAATAACTAATGTTGGAGGGAGGAGCTGGAGGGAGGTGACTGGATCATGAGGGCAGATTTTCTCCTTACTCTTCTCATGATAGTGAGTGAGTTCTCTTGGAACCTGTGTATTTTAAAGTAGGTAGCAACTCCTGCTTTGCTTCCTTCCTTCTGCTACAGCCATGTAGGATGTGCCCGCTTCCCCTTTGCCATCCACCATGATTGTAAGCTTCCTGAGGCCCCCCCCAGTCATGCTTCCTGTAAAGCCTGTGTAATTGGGAGCCAATTTTATAAATTACCCTATCCCAAATAGTTCTCTATAAGTAGTGCAAGAACAACCTAAAACAGAAAGTTGGTACTGGGAGTGGGGTGTTCTTATAAAGATACCCAAAAAAGTGGAAGCAACATTGGAACTGGGTAACAGGCAAAGGTAGGAAGAGTGTGAGGGGCTCGGAAGAAGACAGGAAGATGAAGGAGAGTTTGGAACTTCCTAGAGACTTGTTAAATTGTTGTGACCAAAATGCTGATACTGCTATGGACAATAAAGTCTAGGCTGAGGAGGTCTCAGATGGAGATGAGGAACTTATTCAGAACTGGAGTAAGGTCATTCTTGCTATGCTTCAGAAAAGAGACTGGAAGCATTGTACACCTGCTCTAGAGATCTGTGGAAGTCTGGACTTGAGAGTAATGATTTAGAGTATCTGGACTTTCCCAGACAAACAAAAGCTGAGAGATTTCATCAACATCAGATATGTCTTACAAGAAATGCTAAAAGGAGTATTTTAATTAGTATGCAAAGGACATTTATGAGTAATAAGTAATCATCTGAAGGTGCAAAAGTGACATAATAATAAATACACAGAACAACACAGAATATTATGATGCTCTAACTGTGGTGTGTAAGTGTCTTAAGTAGAAAGACTAAACTATAAACCAATAAAAATAATAACTACAACAACTCTTCAATACATAGTATAATTAGATATAAATAGTCACAAGAAAATTTTTAAAATATCGAGGATGAAGTTAAGGCTTAAAGTCTTTATTAGTTTTTTTTATTTTTTGCTTGTTTGTCTATGAAAACAATGCTAAGTTGTTATCAGCTTAAAATAATTGTTTGTAAGATACTACTTAAAGCCTCATGGTAATTTCAAATTAAAAAACAGACAATGGTGACACAGAAAATAAATAGCAAGAAACTAAATCATATCACCAGAAACAAAAATCACCTTCACTAAAAGGAAGACAAGAAGGAAAGAGTATGGAAGAGAATACAACAAAACAGCCAGAAAATGAATGATAAAATGGCAGGAGTGAATACTTACATATTAATAATAACATTGAATGTAAATGGACAAAACTCTCCAATCAAAAGACGTATGGTGGCAGAATTTGTTTGTTTGTTTGTTTTTTGAGACGGAGTCTCACTCTGTTGCCCAGGCTGGAGTGCAGTGGCACGATGTCAGCTCACTGCAAGCTTTGCCTCCCGGGTTCACGCCATTCTCCTGCCTCAGCCTCCTGAGTGGCTGGGACGACAGGCGCCCGCCACCATGTCCAGCTAATTTTTTTGTATTTTCAGTAGAGATGGGGTTTCACTGTGTTAGCCAGGATGGTTTCGACCTCCTGGCCTCTTGATCCATATGCCTCGGCCTCCCAAAATGCTGGGATTACAGGTGTGAGCCACCTCACCTGGCCTCAGAATTGTTTTTAAAAAGAAGACCTATTAATCTATTGCCTACAAGATACTCACTTCACCTATAAAGACATACATAGACTGAAAATAAAGAGATCAAAATGGATCTTTCATCCCAATGGAAACCAAAAAAGAAAGAGTTTCTATACTTTTATCAAAATTGATTTCAAGGCAAAAACTATAAGAGACAAAAAAGATTAACATAAAATGAGAAAAGGTCAATTCAGCAAGAAGATATGACAATTTTAAATATATGTGTACCCAACACTGGAGCACCCAGACATTTAGAGCAAATATTATTACAACTAAAGAGAGAGATAGACTCCAATGCAACAAATAGCTGGAAACGTCAACACCATACTTTCAGTGTTAGACAAATATTGTGAACAGTAAATTAAAAAGAAACATCACACTTAATCTTAACCGTAGACCAAGTGGACCTAATATATATTTACAGAATAGTTCATTTAAAAGTTGCAGCATAGACATTCTTTTTCTCAGAACATGGATTATTCTCAAGGATAGAACCTAGGTTTGGCCACAAAACAATTCTTTTTTTTTTTTTTTTTTTTTTTTTTTTTTTTTTTTTTTTTTGAGACCGAGTCTTGCTCTGTCACGCAGGCTGGAGTATAGTGGTGCCATCTCTGCTCACTGCAAGCTCCACCTCTCAGGTTCACGCCATTCTCCTGCCTCAGCCTCCCAAGTAGCTGGGACTACAGGCACCCGCCACCACGCCTGGCTAATTTTTTGTATTTTTAGTAGAGACGGGGTTTCATCATGTTAGCCAGGATGGTCTCGATCTCCTAACCTCGTGATCTACCCGCCTCGGCCTCTCAAAGTGCTAGGATTACAGGTGTGAGCCACCACACCTGGCCAAAACAATTCTTAAAACATTCTATGTGTGGGATATTATCTCCAAAGCTGGAGGCATCACACTACCTGACTTCAAACTATACTACAAGGCTACAGTAACCAAAACAGCATGGTACTGGTACCAAAACAGAGACATAGACCAATGGAACAGAACTGAGTCCTCAGAAATAATACCACACATCTACAGCCATCTGATCTTTGACAAACCTGAGAGAAACAAGAAATGGGGAAAGGATTCCCTATTTAATAAATGGTGCTGGGAAAATTGGCTAGCCATAAGTAGAAAGCTGAAACTGAATCCTTTCCTTACTCCTTATACGAAAATTAATTCAAGATGGATTAGAGACTTAAATGTTAGACCTAATACCACAAAAACCCTAGAGGAAAACCTAGGTAGTACCATTCAGGACATAGGCATGGGCAAAGACTTCATGTCGAAAACACCAAAAGCAACGGCAGCAAAAGCCAAAATTGACAAATGGGATCTAATTAAACTAAAGAGCTTCTGCACAGCAAAAGAAACTACCATCAGAGTGAACAGGCAACCTACAGAATGGGAGAAAATTTTTGCAATCTACTAATCTGACATAGGGCTAATATCCAGAACCTACAAAGAACTCAAACAAATTTACAAGAAAAAAACAAACAACCCCATCAAAAAGTGGGCAAAGGATATGAACAGACATTTCTCAAAAGAAGACATTCATACAGCCAACAGACACATGAAAAAATGCTCATCATCACTGGCCATCAGAGAAATGCAAATCAAAACCACAATGAGATACCATCTCACACCAGTTAGAATGGCAATCATTAAAAAGTCAGGAAACAACAGGTGCTGGAGAGGATGTGGAGAAATAGGAACACTTTTACACTGTTGGTGGGATTGTAAAGTAGTTCAACCATTATGGAAAACAGTATGGCGATTCCTCAAGGATCTAGAACTAGATGTACCATATAACCCAGCCATCCCATTACTGGGGATATACTCAAAGGATTATAAATCATGCTGCTCTAAAGACACATGCACACGTATGTTTATTGCAGCACTATTCACAATAGCAAAGACTTGGAATCAACCCAAATGTCCATCAGTGACAGACTGGATTAAGAAAATGTGGCACATATACACCATGGAATACTATGCAGCCATCAAAAAGGATGAGTTTGTGTCCTTTGTAGGGACATGGATGCAGCTGGAAACCATCATTCTTAGCAAACTATCGCAAGAACAGAAAACCAAACAGCGCATGTTCTCACTCATAGGTGGGAACTGAACAATGAGATCACTTGGACTCGGGAAGGGGAACATCACACACCGGGGCCTATTATGGGGAGGGGGGAGGGGGGAGGGATTGCATTGGGAGTTATACCTGATGTAAATGACGAGTAGTTGGGTGCTGACGAGTTGATGGTTGCAGCACAGCAACATGGCACAAGTATACATATGTAACAAACCTGCACGTTATGCACATGTACCCTAGAACTTAAAGTATAATAATAATAATAAAAAAAAGAAAAACATGAAAAAAAACATTCTAAAATATGGAAATAACATCAAGAATTTTCTATGACCACAATGGAACAAAACAAGAAATCTATAACAAGAAGAAGTTTAGAAACTGTACAAATACATGGAAATTAAACAATATACTCTTGAATGACCAGTGGGTCAATGAAGAAATTAAGAAGAAAATTGAAAAATTTATTGAAACCAATGATAATGGAATCACAACATACAAAAACCTGTTGTATTCAGCTAAAACAGTACACAGAGGGAAGGTTTTAGGTATGGCAACCTACATCAAAAAAGAATAACGTAAAATAAACAACCTAAGAATGCATCTTAAAGAACAAGAAAAGGAAAAGCAAAGCAAACCCAAAATTATTAGCAGAAAAAGAAGATCAGAGTCAGAGCAGACATAAATGTAATTTAAAAAAAACAATACAAATAATCATGAAACAAAAAGCTATCTTTTTTGAAAAGTTAAATCAACAAACCTTTACCCACACTAAGGAAAAAAGAGAAAATACGTAAATAAAGAAAATCAGAATGAAAAATGAAACGTTACAACAGATATTGCTGAAATTCAAAGCACAGTTAGTGGCTACTGCAAGCAACTATGTGCCAATAAATTGGAAAATCTAGAAGAAATAGACAAATTTCTAAACACTTACAAACTACCAAGGGTAAACTATGAAGAAATCAAAAACTCTAACAGACAAGTAATGACATAAAAGCCATAATAAAGGTCTCCAAGTAAAGAAAAGCCTGGGAACCAATGGCTTCACTTCTGAATTGTACCGAACATATAAAGAAGAACTATTACTAATCCTTCTTAAAGTATTCTGAAAAATAGAGGAGGGAATCTTTCCAAACTCATTCTATGAGGCCAATATTACCCTGATACCAAAACCCGTTAAAGACAAAGAAAAGAAAGCTGCAGTACAATGTGAATGATGAACACTGATTCAAAAATTTTCAGAAAACTATTCTCAAACCAAATTCAACAAGTGGTATTTATCCCTGGGATGCAAAGATGGTTCAATGTACACAAATTAATCAATGTGATATATCAACAAAATGAAGGACAAATCTGCGTGATCATTTCAATTGATTCTGAAAAGCATTTTATAAATTCAACATCCCTTTTTGATGAAACCCTAAAAAACAGGGTATAGAAGTAACATACCTCAACATAATAAAAACAACATATGGCAGACCCACAGCTAATATAATTTTGAGTAGGGAAGAACTGAAAACTTTAACATCTGGAAAATGACAAGGATGCTCATTTTCACCACTGGTATTCAACATTATACCAGAAGTCCTATCTAGAACAATAAGAGAAGAGAAATATATAGTAGGCATTCACATTGGAAAGGAAGAAATCAAATTATCCTTGTTTGCAAATAATATGATCTTATATGTGGAAAAACCTAAAGATCTCACCAAAAAATGATTGGAAGTGATAAACAAATTCTGTAAAGTTGCAGGATACAAAACGAACATACAAAACTTAGTAGTATTTCTATATGCTAACAATAAACAAACGGAAATGAAATGAAAAAATGTAGTCCTATTTATAATGGCAACAAATACAATTAAATACCTAGGAATTAACTTCATTAAAGAAGTGAAATATCTCTGTAATGAAAACTATAAAACACTGATGAAATTAGAGCAGGTACCAAAAATTGGAAAGATATTTCATGTTCATGCATTGAAAGAATCAGTATTGTTAAAATGTCCATATTGCCCAAAGAAATCTACAGATTCAGTGCAATCCCTATTAAAATATCAATGACATTCTTGACAGAAATAGAAAAGAACAATCCTAAAATCATTATGGAACCCAGAATAGCCAAAGCTATTCTAAGCAAAAAGAACAACACTGGAGGAATTACATTACCTGACTTTAAATTATACTACTGAGCTATAGTAACCAAAATAGCATGGTACTGGATAAAACAGATACATAGGCCAATGGAACAGAATAGAGAACCCAGAAAGAAACCTAGGCACCTACAGTAAATCAAGTTTTGACAAAGGTGTAAAGAACATTTTTAAAATTATTATTATACTTCAAGTTCTAGGGTACATGTGCACAATGTGCAGGTTTGTTACATATGTATACATGTGCCATGTTGGTGGGCTGCACCCATTAACTTGTCATTTACATTAGGTATGTCTCCTAATGCTATCCCTCCCCACTACCCCCTCCCCACAATAGGCCCCGGTGTGTGATGTTCCCCTTCCTGTGTCCAAGTGTTCTCATTGTTCAATTCCCACCTATGAGTGAGAACATGCGGTGTTTGGTTTTCTGTTCTTGCGATAGTTTGCTGGGAATGATGGTTTCCAGCTGCATCCATGTCCCTACAAAGGACACGAATGCATCCTTTTTTGTGGCTGCATAGTATTCCATGGTGTATATGTGCCACATTTTCTTAATCCAGTCTGTCACTGATGGACATTTGGGTTGATTCCAAGTCTTTGCTCTTGTGAATAGTGCTGCAATAAACATACGTGTGCATGTGTCTTTATAGCAGCATGATTTATGATCCTTTGGGTATATACCCAGTAATGAGATGGCTGGTTCAAATGGTATTTCTAGTTCTAGATCCTTGAGGAATTGCCACAACTGGCACAAGACATAGATGCCCTCTCTCACCACTTCTATTCAACATAGTGTTGGAAGTTCTGGCTAGGGCAATCAGGCAAGAGAAAGAAATCAAGGGTATTCAGTTAGGAAAAGAAGAAGTCAAATTGTCCCTCTTTGCAGATGACATGATTGTATATTTAGAAAACCCCATTGTCTCAGCCCAAAATCTCCTTAAGCTGATAAGCAACTTCAGCAAAGTCTCAGGATACAAAATTAATGTGCAAAAATCACAAGCATTCTTATACACCAGTAACAGACAAACAGAGAGCCAAATCATGAATGAATTTCCATTCACAATTGCTTCAAAGAGAATAAAATACCTAGGAATTCAACTTACAAGGGATGTAAAGGACCTCTTCAAGGAGAACTACAAACCTCTGCTCAGTGAAATCAAAGAGGACACAAACAAATGGAAGAACATACCGTGCTCATGCATAGGAAGAATCAATATCATGAAAATGGGCATACTGCCCAAGGTAATTTACAGATTTAATGCCATCCCCATTAAGCTACCAATGACTTTCTTCACAGAATTGGTAAAGAACATTTATCGCAGAAAAGACAGTCTCTTCATTCAATGATACTGGGAAAACTGGATATTTATATGCAGAAGAATGAAACTAGACCCCTATTTCTCACCATGTACAAAAGTAAAAATGAATTAAAGACTTAAATCTAAGACCACAAACTATGAAACTGCTACAAGAAAACATTATGGAAACTCTCCAGGACATTGGTCTAAACAATGATTTTTTAAGTAATATTCCACAAGCACAAGAAAGAAAAGCAAAATGAACAAATGGGATTTTATCAAGTTAAAAGCATCTGTACAGCAAATGAAACAATCAGCAAAGAGAAGAGATAACCCATAGAATGAGGTAAAACATTTGCAAACTACCCATCTGATAATTGATTAATAACCCTAATATACAAGGAGCTCAAACAACCCCATAGAAATAAATCAGATAATTCAAATAATGGGCAAGAGATTTGAATAGACATTTCTCAAAAGAAGACATATAAATGGCAAACAGGCATATGAAGAGGTGCTCAATATCATTGATTATCAGAGAAATGCAAATCAGAACTACAATGAGGTATCATCTCACTCCAGTTAAAATGGCTTATAGCCAAAATACAGACAATAATAAGTGCTGACGAGGATGTGGAGGAAAGGGAACTCTTATACACTGTTAGTGGTAATGTCAGGTAGTACAACCACATGGAAAAGGGTTTGGAGATTCCTCAAAAAACTAGGTATAGACCTACTATATGATCCAGCAATTCCACTGCTGGGTATGCACTCAAAGGAAAGGAACTCAATATATCTAAGGGATATCTGCACTCCCATGTTTGTTGCTGCACTGTTCACAATAGGTATGACTTAGAGCAACCTAAGTGTCCATCAACAGATGAATGGATAAATAAAAAGTGGTACTTATACACAATGGAATACTATTTAACTAGAAAAATGAATGAGTTTCAGTCATTTGCAGCAACATGGATGGAACTGGAATTCATTATGTTAAGTGAAATCAGCCAGGCACAGAAAACAAACATTGCATGTTCTCACTTATTTGTGGTATCTAACAGTTATAACAATTGAAGCCATGGAGATAGAGAGTAGAAGGATGGTTACCAGATGCTGGGAAGAGTTGTGGGAGTGGGTTGGTGGGAGTCGGGAATGGTTAATTGGTACAAAAAATAGCCTGAACAAAAAAGGCCTAATTTTAGATAGCACTACAGAGCAACTATAGTCAATACTAATTTAATTTTACATTCAAAAATAACTAAAACAGTATAATTGGATTGTTTATAACACAGAGGATAAATGCTTCAGGGGATGGATACCCCATATTTCATGATGTGATTATTGTACATTATATATCTGTATCCCAAAATCTCATGTATTTTAAAAATATTTACACCTACTATGTACCTACAAAAATTAAAATTAAAAAAATGAAAATAAAATCAAATCAGTATTTTGACTTCTTTATCTGAGATTTTTAAAATTTATTTTTGATTTTGATCCATTGCTAGAAAATTATTGTGTTCCCTTGGAGGTGTAATATTTTCCTTGCTTGTTCACATTTCCTCTTGCCTTACCTTTGTATCTGAAAATCTGGTGTGACAGTTGCTTCTTCTAATTTTTTGAATTTACTTTCATAAGAGAGGACTTTTTCCTGACGATACATATGTGTGTGTGTGTGTGTGTGTGTATACACACATATATATACACACATACACATATAGATAGGTAGATATAGATATGTAAACAGATATAGATAGATATGGTGCTTTGGCTTTTATTTGGGCTATGTGTAGTAGTATAATATCTGTATGATTTTTTTTTTGGCTCTAAATAGCATCAGTGTTATTTTTTATTTCCTCGGTGTCTTAGGGTGCAGTTATTAGTAAAGACTATGGTAAAGTTTAGGATGCCAGGCAGGGCAGTCTTTGGGCCCCAGTGTTGGCAAGAGTAGGCTGAATATGCCTGTTCTTAGATGAGAGGGTGGCTTATAATGACACTCATGTTAGTGGGTCCTGGCAGGGTGAGTCTTGGTCTTCCATGTGACTTTCTTGGGTGCCAGTAGTTACAGTGATGGTCTTGGCATGTCGGTGATTTCTGGGGTTTGTCCACAGCAGGTGTGATGTGGATGATTGCGGTAGTGGTCATGGAGCAACCCACTAGAATCCAAGGATTGTGTACTGGTTTTGGTGGTGGCCTTAGCAGGTTGGGTATGCTAGTACTCTTGTGTGCTGGTGGTAGGTTTGGGTGGATTCCAACTGTGGTGGTACCAGCATGTTGTCTCAACCCAAACTCAGACCTTGGCAAGAATGTTCAATTGCTAACTGTGGTGGACTGGGCTGGGGAATCCCCAGGCCCCTGGACAGTTTGCTCATGTAGTGGGGAAAGGGGACTGGGATGGCAGATCTGTTCTCAGGCCCCTTGGTAGTACATTCAGGCACTGGCTGTGATAGGCAGTGGCAGGGTGGTTTCTAGGTTGTTGATGGGATGCTCAGGTATGTGTAGTAGTGGGTGTAGCTTGAGCTTGCCATTTGGGAGGGCAGGGCCACTCTCAGTGTGTGCAGGGTAGGCAGGTAGTTGTGGCAAGTGTGGTTTTCTCACACCTTGGTCTCATGGCAGCACACAGCAGTGCCAGTGGGATTTGTCCTCAAGGTGCACAAAAGTGCTCAGCCCCTCCTCTTTCTCCTTTGTTTGTTGGTGGCAGCAGCCGTGTTAGCCTCAGCCCTATGGCAGGATGTAGATCTTTGGAAGCTGGGCTCTCAGAATGGCACCAACTGTGTGAGTGTTACTGGGGAGGGAAGGGTCACTGTTAGTGGGAGCACTATATATCTATGGTTGTGAGGAGTGCTGTTTGCTTTTGCTTCAGTCTCATATTGCAGTGGTGATGGGATTTGTCCTTGGGATGCATGAAGGTGCCTGGCCTTCTCTATCCCTCACTGGCCTCGTTGCAGCAGTGGCAGCATCAGCTCTGGGGCAGAATGCAGTCCTTTGGGTGCTTGGCTCTTAGAATGGTGCCAAGCTGTAGTTTCTCAGGGCTCAGAAGCCTGTTTGCCTCAGTGTGAGTTCCCTCTCTACAGCAGTGCCTCTATATAATCCTTAGGCAGCTCCCTATGTTAGTCTTGTGGCCTGCGTAGGTCAAGGGGCTCTCTCATAGCTTGGACTATACAAGTCCATGATGGGAATGTAGAACCCTGGGCAGCTGTCACTTATCCTTACACCGCATCTAAGAGCTTTACTTGGCTCCAGCCATTCCCAGCCAAATAGGGTGCTTCACTTTTGTCTACTTCTTAGCCTTCAATACTTCCTATCACTTCGCTGTTGAATTCCAGTTTTCTCTCTTAGATGATATATTCAAAGTGTGAGTATCTTCTTGCTATTTTGCTCCTTTCCATGGAAGAAGTGAATACTAGCTGCATATAATCAGCCATTTTGTATTTGCCTTCATGGGAAACTTTTTATTACAGTTTCAGTCTCCTTACTCATTATGAGTTTGTTGAGGTTTTCTATGTCTTTATTGTTCAATTTTGATAGGTTTTATGTGTCCAGGAATGTATCCATTTCTCCTAGGGTTTTCAATTTGTTGACTTACAGTGGTTCATAATAGTCTCTAATATTTCTTTGTATTTCTGTGGTCTCAGCTCTTTTTGTTTATGGTTTTATATATTAGGGTCATTTCTCTTTTTTATTCATTAATCTACCCAAATTAAAGATTTGTCAATTTTATCTTTTCCAAAACAACTTTTTATTTCATTGATATTTTGGTTTTTTTGGTCTCAATTTTATTTATTTCTGCTCCGATATTTATTATGTATTTCCTTCTACTAATTTTAGATTTGGTCTGTTCTCAGTTAACTAGTTCCCTGAGGTGCATTATGGGGTTCTTTGTTTGAATTTTTTCTTTGATATAGATGTTTATTGCTGTGTATTTCTCTCTTAGTACTACTTTTGCTGTATGTTGTAGTTTTTGATATGTCACATTTCCATTTTTGTTACAATAAATTTCAAAATTATCTTCTTAATTTCTCCATTGAATAATTAGTCATTCAAGAGCATATTGTTTAATTTCCATGTGTTTGTGTATTCTCTGTGGTTTCTTTTATTACTGATTTCTAGTTTTATTCCATTGTGGTCTAAAAAGATACTTGATGTGATTTCTACTCGTTTGAATCTGTTGAGACTTGTTTTGTGGCCTAACATATGGTCTATTCTGGAGAATGTTTTATGTGCTGATGAAAAGAATATATATTCTGGAGCAGTAGGGTAGAATGTTCTGTAAATGTCAGTTAAGACTATTTGGTCTAGTGTGTAGTTTAGCTCCGTGTTTCTTTGTTGATTTTCTGTCTCAATGATTGGTCTGTTACTGAGAGTAAGATGTGTCAGTTCCCTATTATTGTTTTATCATACTTTCTCTCCTCCTAGTTCTATTAATATTTGCTTTATACAGTTGGTAGCTCTGATGTTCATGCATAGATATTTATAATTGTTAAATTCTCTCTGAATTGACCCATTTATCATTATGTAGTGACATTCTTTGTCTTTTTTATACTCTTTAGCGTATAGTCTATTTTATCTGCCATAAGTACATCTACTCCCACTTTTGATTGGTTTCCAATTGTGTGGAATAACTTTCCACCTCTTCACTTTCAGCCTATGTATGACCTTACAGGGAAAGGATTCTTGTAGGCAGCATATAGTTGTATATATTTTCTTTATCCATTCAGCCACTCTATGACTTTTAATTAGAGAATTGAGTCTGTTGACATTCAGTGTTATTGTTGATAAATAAAGACTTACTACTACCATGTTGTTTTCTTGTTTTTTGGTTGTTTGAGCCTCCCTCCCTCCCTCCCTCCCTCCCCTCCCTCCCTTCCTTCCTTCCTTCCTTCCTTCCTTCCTTCCTTCCTTCCTTCCTTCCTTCCTTCCTTCCTTCCTTCCTTCCTTCCTTCCTTTTCCTTCCTTCCTTCCTTTTTTTCCTTCCTTCCTTTTTTCTTCCTTCCTTTTTTCCTTCCTTCCTTCCTTCCTTCCTTCCTTCCTTCCTTCCTTCCTTCCTTCCTTCCTTCCCTTCTTCTTCTTTTCTTTTCTTTTCTCTTTTCTTTCTGTTTTCTTTTGTGTTAAATAATTTTCTGTTAGTAAGTTTTAATTCATTGCTTTTCAAATTTTTACTGAATATATTATAGGTTTCTACATTGTGATTTTAAAAAAGCATCTTATCGATATAAGAAGTTATGTTAAGGAGATGGGAACTTATCTTAGGTCACAAAGAAAGGAATAGCAACAAAGAAAAAATGAAAATAAAACTCTACAGTTTAACTCCATCCCCCTCACATTTAGACTTTATGTTGTTTCAGTTTCTATCATTTTGTAATACCCATCTCTAATAGGTTGCTTTTCAAAATACAGTTTTTGATACATTTTTCTTTGGGATTTTGTATGAGTTATGAGTATATTGCATACCACAATTACAGCATTAGTGTATTTTGCATCATTTGCCCGTGTACTTAATTTATTTGTGTTTTATACCTTCAAATGTTTTCTAATTGCACATGATTGTTTTTTTCTTTTAGATTGAAGAACTTCCTTTAGCATCTATTGTAAGATGGGTCTGGTGGTGGTGAATTGTTTCAGCTTTTGTTAGTCTGGGAAAGACTTTATCTCTTCTTCATATTCAAAGAATAGTTTTGTTGGATACAGTATTTTTGGGTGACAGTTTTTTTTGTTTTCCTTAGACACTTGGAAAAGGTGATCCTACTCCTTCCTGGCTTGTATGGTTTCCATTAGGATATCTGCTTCCGGATTAATTGGAGTATCTTCAGATGTTATTTTCTTCTTTTCTATTGCTGCTTATAGAATCCTCTCTTTGTCCTTGACCTTTGAGAGTTTGATTACTAAATGCCTTGGCGTAATTTAATTTGAGTGCTTTGTGTTTGGAGTTTTCTGACCTTCCTGTGCCTGGATACTTATCTTTTTCTCAAGTTTTGGAGTTTTTTCTGTTGTTATTTCTTTAAATGAGCTCTTCCCCCTTGTTCTTGCTCAACTCCCTCATGAATACTAATAATTCTTAGATTTGGGGTTTTAACATAATTTTCTATATCTTCCAGGTGATCTTCATATTCTTTTTGTCCTCTGACTATGTATTTTCAAATAGCCTACCTTTAAGCTTACTGATTTTATTCTCTGTTTTATCTATTCTGCTGTTGGGAGCCTCTGTTGAATTTTCCAGCTCGGCAAATGTATTTCTCATTTCCAAGATTACTGTTTTGTTTTTGTTTTTTTTAAATATTTCAATCTCTTTGTTAAGTTTCTGTGATAAATTTCTACTTTGGTTTTCTGTATTATCTTGGAGATCACTGAGTTTCCTTAAAAGTGCTATTTTGAACTCTTGATCAGAGAGTTCACATATTGCTAACTCATGAGTGTCAGTCACTGGTTTCTTGCTTTGTCTGTTTGTGGATGCCATGTTTCCCTGTTTGCTGTTTTTTCTTGTGGATATACATCTATGCCTTTGCATTGAAGAAGTAGTTATTTATTCCGATTTTCTTTATCTAGCTTGTTTTGGTTTCTATTCTATATTTGCTTAGATATTCTTTGTAACATAGCTGTTGATTTTCTGTCTTTTGTTTCCTTTTCACTATGCTGCTGCCTCCTTTTTGGCACTAGATAGTGCCTTAAGCCCAGGTTCCTCTTGATTCTAGTAAACAATTGCAGTTCTGCCTGTCCACATAGGGGGAGGTTTCAAAGGAGATATACTTGTATTTCAGGAAGGCTGGCTAGAAATTGATGTTCAGGGGCTTGTGACCTCCTACCATGTGGTGCTGCCAAACAGTCACTCTAATTTGGCATCCCCTTTATGTGAGTTACAGAGCAGAGGTTCCAGGGCTGTGGATGGTGGTTCTTTCTCTCATCTTTGTCTCTGTCTTCGGGTATATCTCTCCCTTTAGGCACTTGCAGTTCTTCCCTAGGGTTGAGGCAGGGATAGATAGGTCCGAAAGGAAGCCCATGTCCACCTTTATGTTACTTTTTCCAGTATAGAAAACATGAGTTGGGGGGACATTTTCTGCATTCTCGATGAGGGGTAGAATGGGAGCAAAGAGCATTGTGGATATAAAAATATGTTTCTCTTATTGTCTGTTCAGAGTTTTTAAATTTTCTATGGCCCTGGAAACTCTCATTCTCATATTTGAGTTCTGGAATATTGCTGGTGATAATCTTGGTGAGGCATATTTGTTTGGGGTTTTCTGTTGGGGAGGGAATGAAGCCAGCTTGCTTCCATGTCACCAGTTTGGTACCAGACCTCTAGCTCAAAATATTTTAAAACGTTATTGTGATTTTTTGATGTATAGTTATTTTGAACTGTGTTGCTTAGTTTAAAACTATGTGAGGATATTTAAGTTACACTTTGTTATACATTTTCTAGATTAATTTCAATATTTGAAGGGAATATTCTCTGTGTAATTTTGAGCTTTTTAGTCAATTTTAGTATAGTTCCTTTGTATACTTGCAAAATATTTTCCCTTCAATTAGATATGCCGTTCTCTACATGTCGATTATATCTAATTTAATGTTTTCATTGCTTTATTTAAATTTGTATATTTTAGTTTGTTTTTCTATTTCCCTATTCTATCAATTACTAAGAAAATAGTGTTAAACTTTCCCAGGGTGGTTGGTGATTTGTCTGTTTGTATTTTCAGTCCTATCAAATTTTCTTTTATATATTTCAAAGTTACATTGTTATGTTCATATAAATTTAGAATATTTTAATCTTCCAATTGGAATGACCACTTTATTTTTAAGAAGCTTTCCTGTCTGTTCTTAGCATTACTTATCTCCTTAATAGTTTACTTCGATATTAGTATAGCTACATCATCTTTTGATTTTGGTGTACATTTTATATTATTCTCATCCTTTAACCTTCAGCTTACTGAATTCTTATATTTCATATGTATCTCTGTAAGAAGTATATATATATATCTGTATTTTATTTAGTCAATCATTTCATTAGTGTATCTTGTTTGTATGCATTGTAATTAGTAATATATTTGAGTTAATTCCACTATATTGTCTAATCCTTCATTCAGCTTCCATTTTTTCTAAATTATTTTTGTTCTCTTTCTTGTCTTTTTTAAGATTGACTAGATTTTAGTTATTTTTCACTTTGTATTAGCGTGGTAACTACATACTCTTTTATTATTATTTTAGTGGATACTCTAGATATTACAACATGAATCCTTGGCTTTTTCCTGTCTTTAAACACAGTAACTCCATTTTAACTCTTTTCAATGTCTATGATGTTGTAATTGTGTATTTTGAATCTCTATATATTTTAAACTCCGTAAGACATTGTAATTGGTATTTTTTAGCATCAATAGTCATCTTGATTTACCTATGTATTTATGCTTTCCTGTCTCTTTCTGGCTTGCTACATTTCCTTGTTTGCATCTGGTATTATTTTCCTTCTTCCCAAACAGCACCCTTTTACCATTTCTGTGAGTGTGAGTCTAGATGGTGAAAAATTACACTGGTTTTTGTTTTTTATATAAAAATGTCTTTTTTGTTAAGTCTCATTCTTTAATAATCCTTTTTTTCCTATTATAGTATTTTAGGTTGACAGTTATTTTCTTTCAGCACTTTGAGGTTTTCGTTGAATTTATTTCTGAATTCTTTTGTCTCTGTTGAGGTAAGCAGTTGGACTAATTATTAATACTTTGAATATAATGTATCTTTATTAATATATTTTCTTATTTCTTGTTTTTATGGAGCTAAAATTAACCATTTTAACTATTTTATAGTATATGTTCATTTAGTGGTTTTTAATATTCTGATTTCTTTGTATTTTTATCACATTTACTATGATGTTCTTATGTGTGGTTTTATTATTATATTTACTATTTGGGCTTCATCTATTCCTTGGTTCCATCTTTCATTTGATTTCTTTCTCCAATTTTAGAAAATTCAGTTATTATGCCCTCAGATATTGCTTCTCTTCTCTCTTTCTCCCTTCCTGTTTTGAGACTTATTTTCTGACCTATTTTCCAGTTCACTGAATTTCTCTTCTGGTGTATTTAATTTGCTGTTAAAATCATCAACTGAGGCCAGACGCAGTGGCTCATGCCTGTAATCCCAGCATTTTGGGAGGCTGAGGTGGGTGGATCACCTGAGGTCAGGAGTTCAAGACCAGCCTGGTCAACACGGTGAAACACCATCTCTAATAAAAATACAAAAATTAGGCAGGCTTGGTGGCAGTTGCTTATAATCCCAGCTACTTGGGAGGCTAAGGCAGGAAAATTGCTTGATCCCGGGGGGCAGAGGTTGCAGTGAGCCAAGATCACGCCACTTCACGCCAACCTGGGTGAAAGAGCGAAACTCCATCTCAAAACAAAACAAAACAAAAATCATCAATTGAATTCTTAGTTCTAGAACTTTTTATAGGTTCAGTTTTCTCCAAATATTCATAATATTTTCTTAAGTATACTTGTCACTTGATATTTAAAAATCCATGTCTGATATCTTTATTATGTTTATTTTCTGATTTATTTTTTCCTTTTTGTATCATGTTATCTTATGCCCTGGTTTGTGTTATCATTCTTTTATTTAGTGTTGGATATTGTGAATAAAAATTATAGAAAGAATTTGAGCCCTAATATGACATTATGTTTTCAAAGAAAAGATTACCCTTACCCCTTTTCTAAACTGGCAGATAATGGCTGTAGGAACTCACAGTATTGGATCATCTTAATCAAATTTCATTTGCTGAAAGGCCTAGTCCCTGACAACTGGTATAATTTCAGTCTATCCTTATTTCTAGGACATAAACCCTTGTAGGCCCAACCTACTCTGCCTGCCATAGAATCTTGACTTCAGTTTTTCTCCCCTAACCTCATCAGACTTTCAAAATAATTGTTTATTTAGCCTCTTAGGGGCCTAGTCCAGAACGAAAGATCCAGATAACCTGTCTTGGTTTCCTTATTTTTTATCTTGGCTCCACAGTATTTTGTCATACTTTTAGTTTTCTAATTCCTTCTCAGACTTTTAAAAGATTTATGCCAGGTACGCTAATTGTTTCGGAGGAAAGTTGGTCCTTATTACCCCTTGTTACCTAGTGCACCTTTATACAAAGTAGAAATTTGCTAGTTTAAAAAATATCCTTATTTGGCCAAATAAACAAATTTGCAACCTTTTGTGAGATCTCCAGAGTCTTTTTGTAGGGAGTTTAGTTATCCATGAAATCCATTAGTTTAATGGGTACTGATTAAAGGGACACGAAAGAAATAAAAGTATCAGTTCTTGTGATCAAAGAGCTTTCTATGTAGTTAGGAAATAATATTTAACATGGGTGAAGCAATTAGTGACTTATAGAATATGGAATTTATGTAAGGCTTTGATTGGGTAGCACAACCTCAAACAGCAGTTAAGAATTCACATATAAGATAGGGCTAGAGCTAGGTTTGAAAAATAAGGATAGCCAGAGGGAGGAGGAAGGGTGTTTCAGGCAGGGAACAACATAAGCTAAGGCTTAATCATTATTGAACTAATTTAATTGATACCTTGATGACTGAATAGTTTATCCCTTAATCCCTCTTTCTCTTGGTTTATTGTTAATACTAATCAGGCTGTGCTGAAAGCTTGGGAATTCATTGGAGCACACTGTGATACATGTGTTAATTTGACTGCCTGTGATTCCTTTAGCAGACCCAGAAGTACAGCTAACATGCAGGTGATTCTATAAAGTCTGCATAGTCTCCCAGCTGGATGTTTTATAATCAGCCCTACCTCAGGAGAACCTCAGCTAATCCAGCTATTTTCATCTAATGCCCAGTTGAAGAAATCCCTTGTATTCACTCCCCTGCCTTGGTACTGAAGTGAGACATTTGTGACTATAATTCCAAAGCATAAGCCACACTGGTAAAGATTGAGAAAGACCCACATTATCCCTGCCTATTCATGATTCTGATTTCACCTGGCTGATGTGACTACTTTTTAGAGCTCAATATTTTTCTCTATGAATTTGCTTAAGATGAATGAAGCATCTTTTTCAACTGCTAAGGGCATGAAACTTCTATTTTTTAGATACTCGAGTCTGAATTTCTGGTGGTGGTGGTAGGGACTAGGCAAGGTAGTATAGTGAGTATACATTTTACATCATAAACTCAGATATACAAGAAATATTTTATATATTCCTTTAAATCAAGTTTAATCTACCCCGAGCCTCTAATTTATTAGGCTGATTAGAAACTCAGTCTCATTTATTCTTTGTGCTTTCTCCTGGCTCTCTACCTCCTGCATTATGCAATCATTCTGGAAATTAGTACAGAACAGGACTTGTAGAGAGGACTCTTTGATCTTTGGTTTATACTGATCACCACTGGCATACTCCTTGTCCAAGTCAGCACAATTCCTTGAAGGTAAGTTCCACTGTGGCTTCCATGGATTTGTGCCAAGTCTTAGAGCTCCAGTGTCCAGGATTGATCCTTTTTGGATATTACTATACATCAATTGTCCTGTGAGGTCCTGCCATTATCCCATGGTTCTATGAAGGGAAGGGCATCTGAACATGGTTCCCTCCTTAGTCTTTTAGAATCATTTCTTTTTTCAGAGGCAAACATGAAAGCATAATGGCAAGTATTATGAAGTTGCCTCAAAGCAATGCTACCAGTAGATATCTCTTTCTTCCATTGGGTGAAAGGGGGTTGTGGGAATCTGGCAACTAAGAGAAGTATTGGGGCAGAGGTTGAACTTTCTAATCATTAGTTGATTTATTGGTCACCTATTTGGTTTCAGGCCCTAAGCAATGAATAAGTCCTGGTCTGTACCCTCAGGCAGATTTTATTCAAGCAGAGAGTGAAGAATATAGTAGAAAAGGGGGGCCCTTTTTTACTATTGACCACAACTTCTGAGGGGAACACCTTAAATCTCAGCTCTCAAATTGCCTTTTTCCATTTCCTTGGTAGTTATGAATCAATCAGTCTTTGGAGGTGCTTGGCCTGTAACTGTAGGAATAGATGCATGTGTCTATTTTTATACTAGAAGCTCTTGGGCTGTGTCCTCAAAGGATAGAACTGTGTGGGACTGTCACTTTTCTGAAATCTCTGGCTTTACAAGACTTCCCACTGCAGATAAGGACACTGACTTCTCTTATCTGCTTGTCCCTAGGTTCCTCTCTCTGGTGAAATACCGACTTTACCTGCAGAGCTGGATAGCTTTTATCACTGAACTATATACCACAGACACTCAAGATTAGTGCCAGGAAAGGAGAAAGGGTAATTGTTTCGGGGAAAGAGAATTGTGTAGGTGGTAGTTGTTTAAAAAACTGGGGGCTAGAGTGGTATTTAGTCAAATATAGCTCCCACAGAGCGATGAAAAGGCCTTTAGGCATCTTTTTCAAAGAGCTCAACACTTACATGCTTTGTGCTCTGGCAGTTATTCTAGGGAAAAGTGTTTACAATGTTTCAGCCTCTAAAAAAATCCCTCACCTGTTTTAGTTGCTTATCACCTTTTTGTTGAAGCCTCTGAAATACTAAAATTGTATCAGGTTTTTATTAATTCAGTGATGCTGTATTGTAAATCAGAAGGTTTAAGTCCTTGGCCCATACTGTCTTAATTTTCCAACCCTCTGTGCAAACTGCAACTATTACTTGATAAGTATCTGAATACTCTTCTTGTCAAGTATATATTTATCTTTAAAAACTTGGTCCTGGAGAGACCCTTTTATGTGTAATTTTGACTGCATATTTTGTAAACCTGTATTGATTTTTTTCATCTGCACACAATTGGGATTCCTTTTTAGTGTTTTATCCTTTTTAACAAATGTGAGTAAATCTAAATGAAGTTTTTAGAGAGAGTTCTTAAAATTGCCCCAATGACTTAGGGGTATCAAGGTTATAGCCATCCATTTTAATTTGGGCAGAAGGGAATTAATCAGGAGCTATCAGCATGTTAAACCACATTCTCCTCATAGGATGTTAACTTCTTAAATATATGTCTTCTTGTCACTTGAGATGTATATGAGAGAAAGAACGGTAGTAGACATAACTGGGGTGTATATATAGGAGAACCACATGGTTTCCATAATTTTTCCATAGTCCTTCTCCTTAGCTTTTATGGGGACCCCACATGCTTTCTATATCTTGAGAAAACCTGATTTTAGAAAGAACGTACTCTTAGTAGAGCCCGAGTAACTTATGACTTAAAATGTCACTATCCGAAACTATTTGCATTTGATTAAGTTGACAAAGCCCAAAATAAAACATTTCCCAGGAGATTTTCAAGCATCATTCCTCTAGTGGGAAGGGTATTATTCTGCACCCCCCACCTTCAGAATCACCATTTGAGGTCTCCCTAATCTTTTTTTCTACATCTATTCCTAACTAGTATCCATGCTGAGTGGCAGCTGAACTATAGCTGACCACGTTTTTGACATTGTGTGTTTATGGGATCGGGGAGGGTGAGAGAATGAAGATGCAAAGAGGAGGAACATTGATAAGAGAGGAAGCAAGTCTGCCATCACGTATCTATCCACTATGGGCTAAATGGGGCTGTATGTTTTGGAAAGATGGAAAGGCAAGCATAATTCCTGGTTCATACAATAAGCATTTTATGATTTTGGTGATTAAATAAGATAAAAGTTTGAAATTTATTAAACTGCATTTGGGGTCAGGTCAATCTAGGGCTTGTATGTCATCCTAACTTCTTCTCAACTACATATTCTTGAATGAGTCTTTTATTCTCTCTAGCCTTGAATTTCTCAAATGTAAATGGGTGTCATGCCTATCTACTGTTAAAAGGATGTCATGAAAAACAAATGAGATAATAGATATAAAAGCACTTTACAAACTCAAAAGCTACAAAGTGCTATATAAAGCTGAGATGTTTGTAACTTGGGATAATCATTTAAAAACATTTAGCTGATAGCTTTAACGCCTTCTCTCCTAAACTGCATTGCCTTTTACGTGATTCACTGGCTTGGAAAGGCCACAGTGATGTGTAAGTGGTGGCCTTACATGGGTAAACAGGATAGTTTAGTGCTCCTGGGCAGTCACACAGCTCCCCACATGCAGAACAGTCCTTCACTTGGCCTCATGATCCACTCTTGCTATTTTTAAACTTTTAATTTTTGAACAAAAAGTCCCACATTTTCATTTTGCATTCAGTCCTCAAATATGAGGACTGAATGGGCTCAGTCCTGCTCTTGGGCTGCCCTCTATTCCTTTGTGCAGTGATGGGAACCAGAGTTCCTTTATGAACCCAGGGATAGAGGCAGGCATGTGGAAGTTAGGTGAGAGTTTGGCTGGGAAGTTTGCTAGAGGCGGTTCAGTGGCAGGGGTGAAGTGGCTCTCTAGATGAGGGTTGTGGGGTAGTTAGTCTGGGCTGAAGATCAAATGTATGTGGGTTGCAGACATTGGGGTGTCCCTGTGCTAGCAAATGCCATGTTGGAGTCTAATCAGCAGCAAGAATCATCAGATCCTGACCATGCTAAGAGAAAACAACTCAGAGTTCATCAGTCTCTGACTTCATCAGCAAATGCGGAGTGAACACTGAGCAGACAGACAGGGCACATTGTTGCAGAGACCCAAAGAATTAGGGAATCAGA
The DNA here is from genome assembly GCF_024542745.1 of Macaca thibetana thibetana. Lineage (NCBI taxonomy): Eukaryota > Metazoa > Chordata > Mammalia > Primates > Cercopithecidae > Macaca > Macaca thibetana. The sequence continues at coordinate 116,286,448 of NC_065598.1, forward strand.
GGACAATTACAGGAATCCATGCGTGATTATGAGCCTCCCCTGCATTTTGTTCTGCCACAAAATTGTGTAATGGTTACAGTGAAAAAATAGAACTTAACAACGTTAATTCACAAAGCATCTGTATTCTACCTATTTTCCTCACTGCCTGCTCAAACCTGCTTGGAAATTTTGTTCTTTCCTTGCCACTGGAGAAAATTTTGGCAGATACTAAAGCTCTTAGATAATTAAAAGTTCTCTGGTTGCATCTTACCATAACAATTGCCTCATTTCCATAATTAAAATACCAAGTTCTATGTAATAGTCAATATTCTGAAGGTCACTTATTGTTACAGTTTTTCCCCTCTCTGAAAGTGGTTTACTTCAGGCTTGGAAACCTGTAGTAGAAAATGGGGCACATTTTTTACCTTCTTCTCAACTTTTCTTCAAGGCTGGTCTCGAATTCCTGGTCACAAACGATTCTCCCACTTCATCTTCCAGAGTAGCTGGGACTACAGGTGTGAGCCATTGCACCCAGCTGTGGTCTGACTTCGATGTCCTGTTTGGTAGGTATTTAAACCTGACTATTCAGTTGTCTTCATGGGTTATTTGGTGATCTCTTACCTCAAGGTTCCTTTACGAAATTAAAGTCTCTCTTCTGTATCGCCATTGAGGAACTACCTCCCACTCCTGCCGACTCCTGATTTTGATAGTACACCTCTAGCCTCTTTCTGCTTAGGTCCCATTGCTCCAGGCTAGAAGCCCTCTTGAGACAGAGTATTAAAGAACGCTTACTTCTGGTCCACAGTAGGCTGAATAATGGTATCCCAAAGATGTCAATGTCCAAATCTCTGGAAACTGTGAATGCAGAATCAAAGGGACTTTGTGGACATGATTCAGGATTTTGAGATGAGGAGATTATCTGAGATAACTTGGGAAGGACTGATTCCTTATAAGAGGGAGGCAGTAAAGCAGAGGTAAGAGAAGGCAGTGTGACAATAGAAGTAGAGATTGAGGTAATGTGGCCACAATAAAGGGAGTCTGGAAGTCTCTAGAAGCAGGAATTGATGAGGAACAGATTCTCTCATGGAGCCCACAGACGGAACTAACCCTGCCAAAACCTTGACGTTAGCCTTTTAAGACTCATTTTGGACCTCTTAACTCCAAAACTGTGAGATAATAAATTTGTGTTGTTTTGAGCTACTAACTTTATGGTAATTTATTACAGGAGCAATGGGAAACTAATACATTGTCCAAATGAGATACTAAAGAGCCATTTATGTGGACAAACTTTAAGTGTGTAGGCTACTGTCAGTGCATTGTCCTCTCTTTCCTGTATTGTCAGAGCCACTAGGCAGCCACAACTGTTGCCCTTTAGATTTCTAAGTTAGACACCAGGCTCTTGTGACCCCCAAATGTCAGAGGACCAAAAGTAAGCTCTCTAAATCTTTCAGAGGTCACCCTTACTTGGCTTGGGATAAGGGGAAAGCAACGACTCCCTTTTTCTATTGGGAGAATGAAGAGTAATATTACAAGAAATCAATAACTATTAATATTTCTGAAAGGGATTGTTTCTTTCCAATTTCCAATCCCTCTTCAAACTCAACTCTTTATGTCAGGAGGGAATATTACATTACACTAAGGGTTTCAAAATAGGGTTTGGACCCTATTTTGTGCATTGGTGGTTCAAGAGTCTCACTTTGGAATGTAAGCATACTTGGAATGTAGGCATACTTTGCAATGTAGGCATAAAATATAGCCAGCTATTTTTAATTCTTGGTCTTTTCAGGTGTCAGATTAAACATATTCAAAGGGCCCCAGTTTAGTATATTTTTACATTCATGAATTCCCTCTCATAAAAGCCCAGGTGCCATCTTGGAGGTGAGCAGGAGGATGGGAGAGAACATTTCAAAGACTGTGAAGTTACCTGAAGAGACTCAGTTACTTGAAAATTTGAAATGATTAGATTGGGCTGAAATGAACAAACTGAGCTAGATAAATTTTTCTGTTTTATCAAATGCATGATTGTGTATAAGGAATATTAGATCAGTTATCAAATAAGTGAATAAGCTACATATTCTTCATGCATTGGAGTGCAATGTGAGCAATTGTTTTTCCTGCTACATATTTGGTTTCTGAGTAATGATTGGCAAAGTCAGCAATGCTTCCTCCATGTCAGGACTATCTTGGAGACTACCTTAGTGATTGTTACAGAAGCTAGTTGCATAGATCTAATAAAAGGCTTTTATTGAGTTGTAAAATAAAGAGCTCTTATCGGGCGCGGTGGCTCACGCCTGTAATCTCAGCACTTTGGGAGGCCGAGGCGGGCAGATCACGAGGTCAGGAGATCGAGACCATGCTGGCTAGCATGGTGAAACCCTGTCTCTACTAAAAATACAATAATTATCCGGGCGTGGTGCCAGGTGCCTGTAATCCCAGCTACATTGGAGGGTGAGGCAGGAGAATTGCTTGAACCCGGGAGGCAGAGGTTGCGGTGAGCCAAGATTGCGCCACTGCACTCCAACCTGGGTGACAGAGTGAGACTCCATCTCAAAAGAAAAACAAACAAACAAACAAAAAAAAACTTTCAAGGTAGTACTTGACAAATAGTGGGTGAAAGAAGACATACCTTTATGTCTCCAGTATTCCTAGTATATAGATGGCAGTTGTGGGATAGGTCACCTTCAATGAATAGGTGCATAAAGTAAAATTTAAAAATTTTTCCCTTTACTTTAGAGAGCCCCAGCTGGAAGACTCTAGGTTCTCATCTTCATGCCCTGATGTAAGGAGAGTGGTCCATCAGTATATGCATTGCCTACTTTCTCCATGTAATATCTCAAGTGAGAAAAAATGATAAAAATAAACACCCAGAAACATCTGTTAGATCTGAAAAAGCACAGAGCTAATTTACATCTAGAACCATCATCAGCTGAGAAATGAACTAACAAGATGGCATGTTTAATGCATCGTATACAGCATCTTAGTTGTAAGTGCTTCCTCTATAAACAGAATATAAACTTTATTATTACACTTATTGCTCAGGTGGTAATTACACAAATAAAGGTCACGCTTGGATCACAAGTGATTTCAGGAAGCCAGTAGTATGATTTTAGTTCTGGAGGAATAGTTTCTGTAAAGTAAATGATCTCATGGGTTTTATTAGAAACACATGTGATATTATCCAAACAGCATGAACTAGGAGTCAGGAGAAATAGGTTCCAATCCCATCTTTGTCATGTATTAGCTATTTTATCTTAGACAATTCACAGCCTATCTGGGCCTGATTTTTCCATCAATTAAAAGTAGATAACATTCCCTGCCCTGCCTATGTCCCAGGGCAGTTATGAGACTCAAATGAAAAAAAAAAAAATACATGAAAGAGCTTCATGTAAAGTGCTATGCAGATAAGAAGGCATTAGCTTTAGAATGACTCATGTATGTGTCTTTATTGAATCCCCATTCCCTCACACTTTCCCTCTAAGGAATTCCCATCACTATCCCAAGGATAATCTATTTTAAGTAGGCCATCTTGAGTGTGGTCTGCTATTTTAGTTTCTCAAGACATTTCCCTCTGTGTTTAATGAATTTCCATTACAGGAAAGGATGATGAGAATCTGTTCCTGCCACCTGAAATAGTTTCAAAATTTGTCTCTTTGCCTTTTATGTTAGAACTACTGTATTTGCTGACATGTATCTCCTTTTTTGCATGTTAGTTTTCTCTATTTGTTGTTTCTATGATTAAATATAAGATTTATTTTGCCTATATTTCATTCTTGACAGGATATTAATTTCTAGCAGCAATTAGATTCTAACTTTGGAAGACTGGGTCAGAGCAGTTTAAGGAATATAAACTACATTGACTCTATAAACCAAGTTGTATTAGTCAGGATAGGCCAGATTATATTTTAAGAACAAAGAATACTGAAATCTCAGTGGTTCCAAACACAAACATTTTATTTCCTGCCTATTCCAGCTATACCCCCATCACAGGTCTTCTGAGGGCTCTGCTGTGCATTGCCATCATCCTTACTCTGACTCAGACTGATGGCGAAGTGGCTATCAGGAACATTTCCAGTCTTTGTGGTAAAGGACAAAGAGATCCCTGAAGCTTCTCACAATGACAATTATCTGGTTTGGAATCAGCATATATCACTTCTAGTTACAACTCATTGTCCATAACTGGTCATGTAGAACCACCTAGAACCAGCAGTAGTCCAGGAAGCATGATCCTACTATGTATTTGGAAGAGGGGAAAAACTAAACATTTTGACAAACAGCACCAATGAGTGACAGACAAGCTTAAACTGCTCACACTGTTTTGAGGCCTTTGATCTATAAAGGAGGAGGTTAGAACCATTTGTCAGTTTTGCTGTGGAGGCAAAGGCAAATGGTGACATTTGCCCCTGAGATCTGGCTTGTAGAGTTAAATTCCTTGTTAAAGTCAGTACTGGTTTCAGTTATGCCACTTGTTATTTTTGATGGCAGGACCTGGTGGTTTGCAGCTTCCTATGTTCATTCACCTAAATGCTTTTAGTGAAAGTGATGTTTCTCAGCAGTGGTAAGAAAACAGAATGATTCTTGTTTATTCACGTGACTGCTTTTGTTGATGCTTCAAATTTCCTATCATTTATTCATTTTTATCCATCCATCCATCCATTCATTCATCTATCCATCCATCCATTCATCCAACTCAAACGTTTATTGAACACTTCCTATAAGCAAGGCACTATACTGGATACTAGAGATAAAAAATAGAGTTAAACATAGTCTCTTTTTCCAAGGAAATCCTAGTATTTATTTTCTAATCCATGCCACTCTTTTATAAACATGAAAATGTCATGCCTTTAATGCTATTTTAAATTACAAAATAAACTATTGTGACTTAAAACATATCAAAGGAATTACTGTTTTATAGTTGTTTTTTTTTTTTTTAAGAAAAATAACCTACATACCTCTTTCCCCAAAAGATTTTATCCTCCATGGGGAGTTTTCTCCCTGTTCTCCATCTTTGAAGCACACTTTTGCCACCCTGGTTGAGAATCAGTGCTGATTATGTCATTTTAGCTTATATCCATTGTTAGAATGGGGAGTAGGGAGCTTTTCAGGCTGTGTGTGTGAGCCCACAATGTTGATGCTTAAATTGGTTACAGTCCAGAATCACAACTGTAACTGAAATTCCTTGTTTTAACTAAAGCTGGATTATTTCTGTTGCATCCTTTCAGATGCCCAAGAAGGTAAGTGTTTGAGTGCCTGCTCTTGTCAGGTACTATGATAGGTGCTATACAGAATTTCAAAGAAATGGAAAACAGCCTCTAATTCTAAGTAGCATTGATGTATCTGTCAGAATCAGTACAGGATCAAGTCATCTAAGAAAATACCAGAACAAATGTACAACTTGGGTTAGGCTTTGAAGGATAAGTGGGTTTTGAGTGGTTAGATGAGAAGAGATTCTTAACTGAATCATAACACAGTACATTATGATTTCTTACTCTATTTCTGTTTATAGCTTCCTTTGTGTCCCTTCATAGTGCTGGGCACATAGTGGATAGTTCTAAACTTGCTTATTCTGAGAACAAAGAAGTTGACCTGACCTAAAACTCTTGTTTGGAAGCTCAGATATTGACAGGCAGGTAACTGTAAAATGTATTAACTACTACAGCAGAAGCAAATTCTCAAATATTAAAGCCTTTCTTAACCTTTCATGAGGGATTCTAGTCTGGATATGGAAAGAGACTTGGGGAAAAAGCAGCTCAAATTCGTTAATTAGCTGACATAGAGACAGAGATACATAATCTAGGACTGCGGAACCTCTTAGTGCTCCCCACAAACAACCAGCTCTTTGGCCATCATGTGAGAACCTTGTCTTGTTCTCATTTAGCTTTGTGCTGTAAGCTTTCATTACCTGGTTTGAATTCCCCACTACTGATCTCAGTTAGCAAATAAAAATCAGAACATTGTCTCTGCCAAAGCCAGTGTTAAAAATCAGAGATGTTTCCTGGGTATGCATCTTTTTAAAATTACATATTTTTAGGTTTCATCTTGGATGTCACAAAATGCTTGTCTCATAAACCCCAAAGGGAACCAAAAAGATAATAATGGAAATGGGGTCTTCATGCGAACACCTGGAAAACTACACCTGTCACATTAGCTCTGCTGCTGCCCTTCACCAATTTGGACCTTGGACTCTCTGACTCCATGTTTGTCTTCATTCTATATTGTCCCGCAGCCCACCTGACTTTGCTTCTAGGTGGGCTTCCTTCTAAACTGTGCAGCCCTGCTGATTTGCCTAAAGAATGGCCTTCTTCACTTAATTTACAATTTCTCTCTGATTTTTACCAAAAGATAGAAAACCTATCATCAGTCTTTCTTGTCTTCACCTCTAGATTTCACTTTGTGTAATTGCTCCAAGTGAATTCTGGGGGGTGGGTGGTGGGTGGTAATTGCCATGGAGCATTTAGCCCATTGCTGTGATGGAAAAAAATAATGGCAATAATAACTATTATTATTATTTGCAGCAAAGAACGCTTTGTAAAGCTGATAGTTGCTCCAGATGATCTTACGAAAAGATAAAAAATTACACATGAGGTTTCCTTAAAGCAAGATCTTCTTTTCAGCACAGACTTTCTTGCTATTCCTTTCTCTGCAAACTAGTCCTCCTACTATTACCATGGGGAATTTCAGTGGGTCTTCTTTGGGAAATGTAAAAGGGCAACAACCTAATAGTCTCCTCAAAGGGTAATGCTTTCTTGGGGACATGGCCACTTTTTTTTAATGCTTTGGACATAGCCACTCTGTGCTCTATAAAATGAGACACAAATATAATTTAAAAATCATTTCCTGTATCTTAATATCAGACTTTACTAGGAAAGCAAAGTTTTATTTCTCCATTTTCTCCATCCCTTTACCTTTCAAAGCCAATATTTCCTCAGGCCTAATAAAGCCAGACCTTTGCTTTTTGCCCTTTTACGCTCCCCTCTTAGTTCTCCTGAAGAATCAGGATTAAAAGGATTACATTACTTTTTAATTTTCTGCAATGTGCACTTCCGTTCCCTGAATGCAAGGCTCCTCAGCTAGATCAGGTCATTATTACTTGATGATTTTATTTCCCTGATCACCCTTTGGCATTTAATGATTTCTAGTTTTGCCTGTGTATAAAACATGAAATCCAGAATACTGTGAATCAAGGCCAGGCCCATCTTCTATTAATGAAAGTTTTTTTCCTAGGGTATTTTTCAGGTTTGAAAAGTTGTAGTAAGATAACTTAGAGTATTTTCATTGGAGTTACTAAACTTTCCAGGAAGAGCCCTATGAAATGGAGTTGAGAAGGGAAGGCAAGCTTGATATTGACTATACTGAGAAAGTTCTGGGAACACCAGCTTGGAGAAACTTTTCATTTTTTAGACTCTCTGGTGCTCAATATCTAGGTTAAACCCCTTTAGATAAATGTTGTGCTCAAGATTAATAGTTTAATGTATAATAATTTTGTTCCAATTCCTTTTTTACTAATCCACGGTTTAAAATCCTAATTAAGGTTTGCATACTCCAGAAAGCCTGTCTTGGTGACTGTATACCAAAGTTTTGTCTCTTCTGAACTGTTAGCAGTTATCTGGCACTTAGTTACTTATTACAGTTTGGCAATTATTGTCTCCAGTTTCTGTGTTACTCTCATACTGTGATTTAAATGTTTATGAATACATACATTAGTATAGCTTACCCCTTTCCTTTAGGACAAAGTTAATATACCTTATTGTCTGCCCTACAACACTTAGCATCATTCTTTGTAGAACTCCAGGAGATGCTTTTTGAATAAATGTATTGTTATAATTACCTTTTAAATTATGAATAATCTATAAATTATTCCAGCAGATGACCATATCTTTTTAAAAGACCATTCCAACCTTAGCTTGGGAATTCCTTTTTGTGATTAATTTGAATCCTTTATAATGCACTCTAGTGTAACTATTCTTGAAGATAGTTACTGTTTATTTTCTCTCCCCACTTCTTAAAAACTTCTTACACTTTTCTTCTACCTTATTTCACAATTGTGGTTGTTCTTCAAGGCTCTGTTTTTCTTTCTCTGTGCTCCTCCTGGTACATTTTTTGTTTTGGCAAGTTTATTTACTGTCCATCTTCAACTCCTTGTAGTTACTTCTCAAATCTACTTTTCCATTCCTGTCCTAAGGACCTTAATACACTGTTTTCAAATATTGGGCAGAATATCATCACTTGAGTATATTTAAATCACCTCAAACTCAATGGTTTACAAAAAATAATCATCTCTTCTACCACCCAGACCACCCGCTCTTTGCATTTTTTTCTTAATTCTTGTTGTGTGTACTGCTGTTATCCATGGCTCCTGTGCCTTGGAATCTTCTCACTCCTTTCTTCTTTACCCTTCATATTCTGTCCCCAAATTGTGTTGAATCTTTCTTTTGAATATTTTTGAGAGTCAGTCTCTCCTCTCTGTGACCTCAGCAAATGGGTTAGTCTGGGAGATTATCTAGGCCTAAATTGTATGTATGTATGTATGTATGTATGTATGTATGTATGTATGTATTGAGACAGAGTCTTGCTCTGTTGCCCAGGTTGGAGTGCAGTGGCACGATCTTGGCTCACTGCAACCTCTGCCTCCAGATTCAAGAGATTCTCATGCCTCAGCCTACCGAGTAGCTGGAATTACAGGCGTGTGCCACCACACCTGGCTAGTTTTTATATTTTTAGTAGAGACTGTTTTGCCATATTGGCCAGGCTGGTCTCGAGTTTCTGACTTCAAGTAATCTTCTCACCTTGGCCTCCCAAAGTACTGGAATTACAGGCATGAGCCACCATGTTTGGCCAAGGCCTTAAATTTTAGATTACTATTACCATAGCTTTCTAATTGCTTCCCTTGATATTATTGTTGTTGGTAATGATGACAATAATATGACTATTAGCATAAAAGTTGCTATTTATGAACTCTTGTGTGCTAGGCATTGTACTAATGTACTTTTTGAAGATTAGTTTGATTCTCATAATGACCCAATGAGGTATATATTAATATTACCATTTTAGAGATTAAAAAACCTGTAACATACAGAATATACATTACTTGTCCATGGCTTCATAGCTAATAAATGGAAAAAGCTGGGATTTTAACTTTGAAGCCCATGTGCAATAACAATACCCTGCATTTTTCCTGTTAGACTAATGCATTCTTTTCATTGTGTCACTCACCTGTTCCAGAACATGTGGAGACTCCGATTGCCTGCATTGAGGATGAATTCCTTCATCTGATACGAAGACCTGCCATGATATTGTGCCACCATCTTTCCCCAACCTTATTTCTCATGATTCTCAATACCTACTCATTGTTCCATTCAAGCTGACTTGATCATTGTTTCCCCCTTTATTCCCAATGTTTACTCCTGCTTAATGACTTTGTCTAAATCTGAGATACCTTTTCCTCACCTCTTCAAATTCTGCGTATACTTTAAGGTCCAGTTCAGATCCTACTTCTCCATGAAGTCTTCACAAAATAGTCCAAAATACAATGAGCTCTTGTTTATTATCTTAACTTCTCTGCCACATTAGTTTGTGTACTATACCACTAACCACTCTGTGATGTACTCTTGTAACACTCTCTAGTATGAGATGGTCCAAGAAATCATTTTAATTTTAGTAAAAATTACCTTTGATAACGTTTCTTTCATCTTGTCTCCTTACCATTCTCCTGCCTCCTAGGCATCAAGTAAACCTTCATGCTGTCTCTAGATTGCTAAGCCCTCACCTCTACCCAACTGCTGGTATACCCTGCCCAGACTCTTCTCAGGTTTTCTCAAGTAGAAGTGAATTGTCATTCACCCACTTTGTAATGCCCTTTATCCAACCTCAGCTAGGGAACCTATGTAAAGGTATATGTGATTGCTTGTCCACCTTTCTGAGAGGCTAGATTTGAGCATCAATTGTTTGTAAAGCCATATGTACTTTGGTGTTTGAAATTTCAGAAAGTTGAGATTGTGGAGTATAGCAGAGGGAAGTAAGGGATATCAAAGAGTGGGAAGGAAAATATATTGGGGCAGGTAAACCTTCCTGGTATCCATTAAAACATATCATGTAAGTCAGTCACTTCCAATTCTGCCAAAGTATGAAGTTGTATCTGGCTGTAGTGTTTTCAGTTTTTTTCCTCTGTAGCAGCAGTTCCCTGCCTCTAACCTGCAGCTACAAAGTATTGCCCTTGGTGCTTTCTGAAAAAAGAAAAAAAAGTTTGGAGACTAAATAATTTCTCAAAAAAAAATACATATATATATATATGCCATTTTCAGATTCAGGTGCAGGTTTTATTTAAATACAAATATATTTAAGAGCATGACTGAATTCATAGCAACTTTTGGTCATTGCCAATTTTCATACTTAGTGAACACCACCAGTATAATGCTATCATGGGCAGATCCACAGAACATTATCCTTTAAAAAGGATCTAGAGGCCTGGTACGGTGGCTCACACCTGTAATCCCAGCACTTTGGGAGGCTGAAGCAGGTGGATCACATGAGGTCAGTAGTTCGAGACCAGCCTGGCCAACAGGAGGAAACCCCATTTCTACTAAAAATACAAAACTTAGTCAGGCATGGTCGTACACAACTATAATCCCAGCTACTCGGGAGGCTGAGGCAGGACTGCTTGAACCTGGGAGGCAGAGGCTCAATGAGCCGAGATCACACTACTGTACTCCATCCTGGATGACAGGGCAAGACTCTGTCTTAAAATAAAATAAAATAAAATAATAAAATAAAAAGGATCTACAGCTCGAACTGTATCAGAAAATCCTGGAGGGCACAGATTATGTCTTTCACTTTGTTCACATTCCCCAGCACATGCAACAATAGTAGTATGATGGGTCTTTGAACCTCTTGAATGAGTGATAGAAAGAAGAAGTTGGATAAGGAATTTTTTTTTCTGTTACCAGTCCTTTCATTTTTCAAATAAGAGGATCAGATTAGGTGATGTTTAAGTTCCTTTGTAGCTCTGGCATCCTAGGCTGATGTGTACTTGACTATAACTGAAATGCTTAACTGCTTACTTTGTACTAAGGAATGTTTGGGAGAAGGTGGTTCTTCTTAGTACAGTTCTTAGTATCCATGTTAACTTGATTTATCCATTCTCAAAAGTGCTATGAATCATAGAAAATTGTTGGAAGCTTTCAGATGCTTTCTGAATTTTCACTATACAACATCATTGTTTGGAGTGACAAGTTTTGCCACCTCAACAATGTGGTAAGCCATGGATTCATTTTGCAATTAGTGAGTTTTTGATTATCCATCTCCATGGAGAATGGCCCATACCCCTCTCCTCAACACAAATTCTCAAGAGTTGAAGGTAATACTGTATCTATGCTCATGGAAACCAGTTAGAGGAAGGGTAGACAAATATGACTTCTAACAAGTTTGGTTTGGTTTCGCCTAGCCATATTTACACCACTTACAAGTCTAGCAAAATTGATCAGATTTCAAGTAAGCTACCGCTCTCTGCCTAATTTTGGTACGTTAAAATAACAACTTGCTCATCTGACCACAGACAGCAGCTCTGGCCAAGTAGCTTCTTTCTTTCTTTCTCTGTCTTCGTTCATAATAGCTAGTTACTTCTGGTTTACAATCCAGATTCTGTCTCTCATTATCGATATGATCTTGAGCAAGTGCTTTTACTGTTTTGAGCCTCAGTTTTCTCTTCTGTAAAACTAGTCATATTGTTTAGTGGTTTAGGAATAGGGGCATATTAAAATGCCTACAGAAGTATCAGGTTTAAAATATGCATTTAGTAAATGAAGATGTCACTGTTATTCTCTCTCTTTTTTTTTTTCCTTTTCTCCTTTCCTTTTATCTCTCCTTGTACCCTGCCTCTGTCATGAGAAGAGAAATTATCTTTACCAACTTTCGTGGAAAAGACTTAAGTGGCTAATGGAAATATCAGCCTCTCAGCCTGCAACTCTTTCCCCCTGTAATTTGTGATTTCGGGTTTGAAACTAGGGCACTAATTGTGGGTGCTTGGTCACAAGTAACAGGTTGGGAAGAAATTAATGCCATGGTCACTGCTGCTTTTCAGTTGCTTTAGTCCAGGGCATCTGAACGAAGAGTTGTATCTCATGTAGGCTGTTCCTGCAAAGTTATCTCTGAATCTTCTAGATTTACAAATCATTTGGTACCCAGCTGTTATGCTGAGTGATTCATGGTTATGGGTGCCTTGTTTCAAATGCTTGTCAGCAGTTTCTTCCCTGTGGTTGCCTTGTGATTCAGTTGTTTTTGGTATGTGTGCATCTCTTCACATTCATTTGGACTCTGCCTCCCCCAACTTCTGTCATGGAACAAATGAGTCAGTGTCTAATCGTGCTGGCTTGCCATCCAGTTACTTCAAGTTTCCTATGGTGGGTGGGCACCAGAGAAGATGGTACTGCTGGCTCACAGAGGGAGCTGACTGTCCTGCTGCCAAACTGCTCTGAGAAGGGGGAAAAGAATGGCCACATTTCTCAGAATGAATATTCAGGAAGCATTCAGTATACAGGAGGCAAGAGAAAGCACATTCTTGTTCAGTAGGTGGCAGTGTGGTCTGCCTTGAAGCAGCACAGCATATTCAGGCATGTATTTTGCAGTGCTTTATCCCGATGCCTTTGACAGCTCCAACTTGAGATTTTATTCTGAGTATTTTAGTATCTTTTGTCAAGGGCTCTTAAAACAAAAACAAAACAAAACAAAAAAAAGACAAAAATCCTTCATTTTGTTAGAAACTTCTCTCTTGGTAGTGGGCAGCATGTTTGTGTCAAGTACTGTGATTTGAAGCTTTTGGGAGCTAGGTGGCTAATTATTCTTAGTTGGACATCTTGCCAGGTAGACTGTACTTCGTTTCCTAGCTGTGGTGAGAGGAGTTCTTTCCTAATGAAGATGGTGGTTATTTCACTGACTTTATCAGTGGGGAATACTTCTTTAGCCTGTGGATCATTAATAGTTTCTCCGTTGAGGAGGGAGGCTCCTGAGAACCAGTGTGTCAATTCAGTTGGAGTTCATTCAGCCTTCAGGGAACAGTATATTTGATATGGCTGAGCCTGGACTATAATAGCGCAGTGTCCTCTTAAAAGCTGGATATAGGGCAAATCCCAAACTCTGTCTCTGTACCTTGCCTCCCACTGCAAAGCCCTTTTCCAGAATGGCTTATTTCTCAACACATGTAGAAATCATTGAAAAGCTTTGCATTTCAGTAATAAGCCTACTCTCCAGCATGAGGCCTGGGCAGGAGGAAGAAAGTATGCCTAACTAGGCCACAGGCAGTATAATCCGTGAGGATTTTCTTCCAAGCAATTGACTAGGGCGAGCGGACTACCTTAAACAGCACTGATCTGTTGGTTTTTCAAATGTGTTAGTTAGCAACTTATTGGCCAGCAATTCTGTGGACTAATATTAAGTAGGTTTCAATATAGAGTTGAATGTGATTACACATTGTATACCTGTGTCAAAATGTCTCATATACCCCATAAACACACCCATAAAATGTTATATACCCATAAAAATTAAAAAGAAAAAATATAGAGTTGGAGTAGAAAAATTAAATCCAAATCACGTTTATAAACTCAAGCAAACTACCACTTTATATACATGTGCCTGAGTTTGGATATTTATAATGGAATTTGTGGTTTAAACTCAAAAAGTAAGAACAGGCTGGGCATGGTAGCTCATGCCTGTAATCCCAACTACTGGGTAGGCTGAGGTGGGAGGATCACTTGAGGCCAAGAGCTTGAGATCAGCCTGGGCAAAGTAGTGAGACCCCATCTCTAAAGAAAGAAAAGGTAAGGATGATGGCTTGAACCTAAAAAGTCAACTTGATAACCTTTAGTGAGTCAGAAAGTCTTTTTGTTCTGCTTTTTATCTGTACAAGGGAAACAAAAACACAAAATTGTCTTATCTGTTCATTGTCAATAAAAAAAATTTACTACTATAATCAAGAAGTTTACAATTTCTTGGGATAACCCCATTCTCCTGCTGGGCCATAATAATTCTTAGAGTATCTTTCTTATTTTTAGTTAAGATGTGACACCTTATAACTTCTGCTCCTAGAGTCACACAGAATATTAGAATAATATCTCTTCCGCATGATTAGTATTTGTACATCTCAAGGCAGCACTGAAGTTGTGCATTCATCTTTTTTTTGCTATTAATTCATTCATCCAGTTATTCAACAAATATTTATTGAGAACCTACTATATGTTAGGGATTAGGGTAGAAATTAAAGGTATATGGGTGATTAAAAGACACATAATCCCTGTGTTCATGGATCTTGTGTCTACCTGAGTCTTTTTTTTTTTTTCCAGGCTAAATATCTCTAGTTTCTTGAACTTTTCCACACATTGCATGGTTTGGAGTCCCCTCACAGCCTTGGTCACCTTTTCTGGACATATTATCAATTTCTCTCTAGGAGTGTGAGTCCCAAATCACCCCCAAAGGAGCAATCTAACAAATGGTTAAGGACTTTCTGGGTTCAAATAGCAGCTCTATCTCTTACTATGTTATATTGAGCAAGGTATTTAACTTATTTGGGCCTCCATTTTCTCATTCTTAAAATGAAAATAATAATGATATTCTCTGGGCTGTTGTGAGAATTAAGCAATATAATACACATAAAAAGCACTTCATGCAGGACTTGGCACCTAATGCTTACAAAGGAACAAAACATCATTTTATTCATATTTGTGAAACAGCTTAAGATGGCATTATCATTTTTGGCAAATATATTCTGCCGTTATTGCCTCCAGAGGCTGCAATCACTTTAAACCTCCAAGTCATTTTCTATCTTTCAGGGAAATTACTTCTTTCTTCCAGAGCTGTGCTCAGATGTCAAGCCTCTATCAACCTCTTTAAGACACGTTTTGACCAACTTTGTCTGTTTGACTGGCTTGTGTGTCATCTTCCTGAGAGATGGATGTAATTTCAGTGCCAGGATCAATGTCCTTGACTTGACTTTTTTTTTTTTTTTAATCTCTGGGTTTGCTAAGAATATGGAAATTTGCTTGTGGCCTCCCTCAGCTTTAGAATCTTTTCTGTAAAAGTACAGATTATAAACATAACACCTTAAGCAATAGGGGGAAAATGTTGCCCATTCTCTTTGTGCCTTGGTTTATTATATTTAGGAAGCTTTTAATTAATATGCCTTTACAAGATGATTGTTGAATAAAATTAATCCCATTTCATAATATGATCATTTAATGATGGCTTGGCTGTTTTTGCCTGCTCCATCATTTTGTTTTAGAACTTTGTCTGGATTTCTATTACTGATTTCATTTCTTGGATGTAAACACAAACACATATAATTTCTCCCTTCCCTCACTGCTCTCCAGGGATCTTTGACAATAATTCAGAGGGTGAGGAATCATGAGTGGGAATGAGGGTAGGGAGAGTAGAGATCAGAGCTGTGACTTGTATGTATTATGGAGATTAATATAACCCTGAGGACAGGGCTTTTTGTACTGTTTCTGGGCCAGAGTTAAATCAGGAACATGGGAAAATAGACCCGAGGGTGTACTAAGGATCTGAATTCTTTTCTCTTCCATTCTAGTTGGTCCCTGAGAAAATCCTCATCTACCCATGTGGCTCATATGCCATTTAGCTCACTTTGATGTCTAAAATCACCATCATTAGAATCATTCTTCTTTGGCTAACATATTATCAGTATCCATGATCACTTATAGATTACTGGTGTTCATCAGGAGAGTTGGGGCTTCTGGTGTTAGGGAAGGTCAGGAAAGATGAAAAATGTCCATGCCAAGTGGAGAAATGAGAAAGCAGTCAGAAGGCACTGGTGTGAGATAAAGCAGTACAGAAACAGCAGCAAATGGAAGACAGAAAAGAGATCCATAAACAAAACTCGTTTAATTGCTTAGACCCTGTCCACTCTTAGACCTGGGCAAGAAGTGCTATTGCCCTGGGCTTTGTGCTTTTCTAAAAGGCCTCACTCTGGCTCTCCTTTAGCCATACTCTTCTCTATAGGGAGGGGACTTTGTGCTGCCAGTGTGTGCATCCCTAGGCTTGAGGAATACCATGCACAGGGGAGTATAGTCTAGAGTTGCCAGATGAACTATATGACACCCTGGAATTGTATTTATAGAATATGGCAACTTTAGTATAGTCAGAACTTGGATGTGTAGGCTGGAATGCCCATATGCATATGTGTGGGGCTACTCATTCTGTGGGATAGATCCTAGGATGGAAAGAGAAGGGAGCAAGTCGGAGATCTGGAGCCACCTCTCTCTCTCTCTACACTGATATATTTTAGTTCAGAACTCTGGGGGAATCTGAGAATTAAAAATTTGAACCTGGCATGCGAAGTTGTTTTGAAGTATATTTTTTCAAGGTAGGAAGATAGAACATATTTTATTTAACTATTCTTAAATTTTAATACATATTTTTAAAATATGTAGACATCTGGTATGTGGGCCTCCATTTATACCCTTGTCCCAGGCTCTGCAAATGCTAGTCAAGAGCATTTAATAATGGCAACACATTGCCAAATGAGGGTATTGTGCCATATGTTTAGAACCATAACTTTATTTAATCCTCATAATAACTTGTGAGTTTGGCACTGTTATTCTCTCCATTTAACAGATAAGGAAACTGAGGTTCAACAAATTGCAATGACTTTTCCAAGGTCAAAGAGTAAATGACAGAACTGAGATTGAAACTCAATCCTTAGACTGTGTGCATATAATAAGCTTTAAATCAATATCACTTGAGTCAGAATCCTGCCTCTGCTACTTGCTAGCCCTTTCCCTTTGAATCTTGTGTGCGTTATTAACCTCTCAGTGCCTCAGTTTCTTGAACTGCAAAATGTAGATGTGTGTATGATAATAACAGTACCTACCATATATGATTACTGGGAGGATATAAAAAGATCTTATATATTAGGCCAGGTGCGGTGGTTCACTCCTGTAATCCCAGCACTTTGGGAGGCTGAGACGGGTGATCGCTTGAGGTCAGGAGTTCACAACCAGCTTGGCCAACATGGTGAAACCCCGTCTCTACTAAAAATACAAAAATTAGCCAGTCATAGTGGTGTGTGCCTGTAATCCCAGCTACCTGGGAGGCTGAGGCAGGAGAAAAGCTTGAATCCAAGAGGTGGAGGTTGCAGTGAGCTGAGATTGTGCCATTTCTCTCCAGCCTGGGTGACAGAGCCCGACTCTGTCTCAAAAAAAAAAAAAAAAAAAAAAAAGATCTTGAATATTAAAGTGCTCAGTACAATGCCTGGAAAATCAAAGAGCTGAAAAATATTAGCAATTATTATTAGTAGTAGTGTTAGTAATAGTTGCAGCAGCTGCTTTAAATTGAGATATAAGTATAGTATGAGCATAGGATTATATTACTTATTGTTGCATAACGAATTACCCCAAAACTTAATGGCTTAAAACAACACACATTTATTTTCTCACGCGTCTTTCTGTGGATCAAGAATCCAGTCACAGCATATCTGAATCCTTTAGCTCAGAGTTTCCAACAGGCTATAATGAAGTCTCTACTGGGGAAAGATCTGCTTGCAGTATCATGCCTGTGGCTGTTAGCAGGTCACCATTCCTTGCTGACTATTGGTTGGAGGTGTTTCAGTTCCTTGCCACATGGGCCTCTAAAGGGCAGCTCACAAGATGGCAGCTGACTTCCCTCAGACAGAGCCAATGAGAGAATGCTAACAACAATGGAAATCACAGTCTTTTGTAACCTGATGATGAAGGTGAAATACGATAACATTTTTCATATTCTGTTCGTTGGAAGCAAGTTGCTATAGGAGGAGATTGTAAAAAGGCATGGATAGTAGGAAGCAGAGATCACTGGGGTTTGTCTTTGAAAGCTGCCTGGCACAGATAGATGGCATTATGTCAGGGCTGCGTGAGGTTCCATGGGACAAACATGATGCATCTTCTCTGGGAGGCAGCTTCACTATGCAGCAAATGCAACTTTAATTCAAAATGCAGCTACATCATGTACTAGAAA
The DNA here is from genome assembly GCF_024542745.1 of Macaca thibetana thibetana. Lineage (NCBI taxonomy): Eukaryota > Metazoa > Chordata > Mammalia > Primates > Cercopithecidae > Macaca > Macaca thibetana. The sequence goes on from NC_065598.1 coordinate 116,304,418, forward strand.
CAAAATTCACAAATACTAAAAATTAACAAAAGCATGAGATTATAAAAATGCCTTATATTTGTGGCTGCTGTTTCGGCTGCATTGCCTCCTTAACTTATGCTGACTCTACTTCAGTGATTCTCAGTTGAAAGGAAAAAAAGATTCATTTTGAAAAGGTGTGTTGTGTATTTTCTCTGTTCCCCAGCCTTTGTTTCTGTTTATTTTAGAAGCTGAGATGGTCATCTTTGTTGCCTCACCTCTCTGTAAGATTTAGGGGAGGTTGGGAAAATATCGTTCCCAGTCCAGTGGTCTTCAATTTTGGCTGTATGTTATAATCATCTTGGAAATTTTTGAAAAGTGCTGAGATCAGAGCCTTTCCTCCAGAGATTATTTGTTCTTAACAAATAATGTCTAATGAAAACTAATAGCACATGTTAACCATCTGTTAACATGTCTAATAAACATGTTGGTTTATTAGAATGATGGAGGAATTGATTTGTTTGGTGTACTTGGTGCCTTTCACCACTGAAAATAATGATAGTTAATATTTTGCATACGTATGACATAACAAGCTGTTCTAGGAGCTTTATGTGCAATACTGCTTAATCGTCACAAAAATTGTATTATCCCCATTCTATGGACAAGGAACTTAAAACCATGTTAAGTAACCTGTCCAAGGTTATAAAGCTCAAAAGAAGTAGATAATTGTAGTGAATACTTATATGATGTTTATATGATGCTCAGTGTGTTATATTCACTTTTCCAAGCATGATTTATAGAATTATTTAATCTTCACAACAGCCCCATGGGCATACTACTTTTATTGCCACTAGACAGATGTGGAAACTAAGAAACAGAGAGATTAAGTGACTTGTCTAAGATCACACAGCTAAAATGTAACAGAGCCAGTATTTAAGCTCAGGCTATCTGGCTTCAGAATATACCCCCTGCCCCAACCATACTGCATACTGCTTCTTGTGTAGTAATCAAACCCAAGTAACATGAATCTGGAGTCCAGATCCTGTGCTCTTAACTGCCATGCTATTCTGCCTGAGAACACTGAAAGCTAATATTTATTGAGTTGTTATGATGTGATGAACATGAAGGCCTTAATTTTAATTATCTTATTTAATCTTTATAATAGCTGTACAATATCAGTACGTGATACAATCATAAGTAAGGCCTTGGAACCATATCTGGTAGGTTTCATCTCTCCCTGCCCCAAATCATCTGCCTCCAGAAAGTGAGTTCCTGACCCAGCCTCCGTTAGTTAACTATGAGACCTTGGGCAATTAACCTAGCCCCACTTCAGTTTTTTAACATTTAACGTGGGAACAATAGCAACACCTTCTTTGGTTACTTCAGAATCCTATTGTATGTATTTAATCAGATTATGAATGTGAAATTACTTCACTAAATACAAAGTGCTAAACAATGTGAGGTGTTTTTCTTATGACTCCTCTCACATTCTCTGCTCTAAACAGGAAAATCACTGCCATGAAGATATTCTAAGAGCAGGCATATCAAAAGCTTGAGGGTTCCCCTTAGGCCATCGATGGGGATAGCTCCTGGGAGTCTGGAGGTATATAGGGAGAAGCTAGCAACTGGGAAGGCCTTGGAAACTTGGCACCTAAACTCTCAGGTGGGGAGAGACTAACTTGCATTGGTTGAACAGATTAAAGTTGGAACAAGAGAAGAGATTTCAGTCTCAGTAGCTATGGAGGATAGAAACCAAACCAAAAACAAACCATAGGTAATGATGGGATCTGTCAAGGTGGGAGAACTGAAGGAGAAAATATTGTCCAGCTCTAAGTGAGGAAATGCAAGCAAGTTGAGTTACAAATGATGTTGAGTTAGACTTTCAGAGCCACTGTGGGAAATTCAGGCACACAGACAGGGCCTGGAGGTCTATAAGAAGAGTTATTCTAATATTTTGTATGCGAATGAAGGAAGAGGTGCTTTCTAAGACATGAAGCTAGGGATCCTGGTCACAGCTTCCAAATCTTAAGAGCATCTTGTCCTGGACATGCTAGGGAATGGGTCTGAATCTGAAAATGCCATAATAATTCTTACCTGTGGATCTTCATGCATTCTAGTGTTCCATTGTCTGAGATATTCTCTAGTCCTTACTCTGTCAATATAAACCTATATTGTCTTAGAGATTGTTTGGCTGCAAATAACAGAATCTCAGCCACAAATGAGGTTACATAAGATAGGAAAATACATTATAATAATGCAGAACTATCTCACAATACCTAAGGACAGGGCTGGCAGCCAGCTTCATGAGGCATTGAATTTAGGATGTTGAAACCCATCTGAGACTAAAGCAGCTACTCTCTCACATATTTTTAAAATCTGGGGATGTATGGTCTTTTCTCTGCAAATAAGCTTTGCATTGCTGTTTCATAGCAGGAGAAAATGGCCATCATGAACCTACTAGGCCTTCTAGTTTATGAATGAATGGAGACTAATGAGAGTCCAAGACTAAATTCTAAATTTTGGAGAGAAGTAATGTGATTGTTTCATCTTGGGTCTTGTTTTACTCCTGGGTTAATCTAGCAGTGTCCATTGAAGTATATCTTTGACCCATTGCTTACCCGACTGGAATTCATACAGTAGACTCTCTAAGATGGATGGCAAAGACTATGACTAGTCATCCCCAAATTTCTACTTCTCTTATTACTTTTTTAGAAACATAATTTTTGATTTTTACCTGGGTATTATGACCACACAGTATAAAGACTATATTTCCTTGACTTGCTTATAGTTAAATGTGGCCGTGTGACTAAGCTTGGTCGATGAGCTATGACGGTACTATGTGTAATTCCTTGTTCTGCCTTTAAATTGAAGGAGAGGCTATTCACTTCATCATTTTTTTTCTTCCCATTGGTTAAAATGTGGATGTGGCAATGGTCCATCTGGATAATGTAGGCAACTCCTATAAATACTGGAGCAATGAGACAAAAGGGGCCCTGATCCTCGATACTATCTAGCTACCACGTCAGCCCTGGTCTGCTTATGCCTGGACTGTTACATAAGACAGTTGAAAAATCTTTCATCTGGATAAGCCATTGTTATTTTGAATCTGTTCCAGTAGACAGACATAAATCCTATGGCAGATACAAACCTGGAAAGTTTCTGTAAGAAGAGGTATAGAGACGAGAAGGAACTTATTGATGCAGGCAATTATTGCCATTCATGCATAGTGTAAATTGGGCATTCCATGACTTTCAGTTTGGGTCATATGACAAATTTCATAGCCAGAAAATGAAGGACACTTATGGATGTGAAGTAGGTGTTCAATAAATACATAAATGAAAAGATAAATAAATACATAAAAAATATAAATAAATACATAAATACATGAATGAAAGAGCATCATAGTATGGACACAAGACAGAGATTAGAGTTTTGGGATAAGTCATACTGGATATACCTAATGCATTGTTTTCCTAGATATCGATGACATAAATGAAGCTTTGATAAGGAATCATCATCTCATCCCCAGTGTCAACATGGAAATGCTGACAGGCTATAAATGCTGGCAATGCCCAATTTATGCTATGCATGAATGCCAATAATCTCCTGCATTAAGGGAAGTAGGCTGTTCAAATGGTCTTAGAGGTAAAATGTAGAAGACTCAAGACAAATAATTATCCTAGGTTCTAGGACTGGTTCTGCCAATATTTCTTACATGAGAGATGTGAAAATACACAAATGAAAGTGCAAAAACTTGCTTCAGTTTACTAGTATATGAAAAGGTAAAAGTTCCTGTTTTTCATAAACTGAAAGAGACCTTAGAAGCCAAATTCATTTCCTACTTCATGCTCTGTGATTCTCCAGCTTAAGTGATTATTCAACCTCTGCTTGTAAACCGGTAACTCACTATTACTCAGTGGTGACCACCACAATTTGAATGTGTTTTCCTGTGTTGTACCAAAATTATAACTTCCACACATTGATCCTGGTTCTTCCTATTGGAGTCACCCCAAAATGGTTCCATTCAGAATTACCACAACATAGCATAGTGTTTAAGAGCACAGGGTATGGACTCAGAGTTACAGCTACTTTGTTGAAATCCTGACTCAACCATCTATTAGCTGGGTGACCTTGAACAAATAATTTAAGCTGAAATATACTTTTCCCATCTGCAAAATGAGTGGAATTGTATCTTCCTCAGATAGGTTGTGAGTATTTAGCATAATTTCTTATACTTGGTAAGTATTAAAAAATGGTAACTGCTATCAGTAATAGGAATACCACTAAATAATATGACCTGTTTCTTTTCACTGGATAGCACTACATATATTTGGAAAGAGTTACTCTTCCCAAGCACCCTTTTGTCTCCAGGCTAGACATTTTCAGTCTTTTCAAGTTGGCTTCCTGTGATGTGGTTCTTAGACTCTTCCCCATTTTGTTTTCTCTTGTTAGTTTAATAAATGTTTCTCATTGGGGATAGATGCTACTTACATTTTAGGCAAGAAAGGTCTGCATACATGTAGAATCCTCTTGTACATGACAAACTGTTTAGTATCCCTGGTTCTGCCCACTGGATGTTAGTAATTCTACCCAGTCATTGTGAGAACTCCAAATGCCCCCAACACATTTCCATATGTCCTCTTGGGGCAATACTGCCTCTACATGAGAATCAACCTAACTAAACAGAATTCCTATGAAGTAGCACCGCTATTTTTTTGGATCAGCTGTCTAATAAAGCCTATTTATTAGTTTTGTAATAACTGATAGTACATTTCTCTTAAAGTAGTTTTGTTTATAGTTGGTAGGAGCCACAACACACTGTTAACTAAATTGAATTTGTTAACAGAAACTTCTAAAACGGTTTATAGGTCAGGTCTTCCTATCTTGTACCTATATATATTTGATTTTTGGAATACAAGTGTGATATGCAAATATGGTACTTAATTCATCTTTTGCTTCAATGTTTTATATTTTGATTCTGTCAGCTAATGTATTTGCTAATCTTTCAAACCATTTGTCACATGGAATTTTAACCAACAGTTTCTCAGTAGCTTCATTCAAGTTAGTGATTACCAATGTTGTCCCAGATTAAGTGAAGAACAAGAGCCCTATGTGTTACTGTAGACCTCCTCCCAGGCTGTCATTGAGCCATTAGTCAGCATCAATTAGTTAAGGTTGCACCTAACCATATTGCTATCCAGAAATTCTGCATTCTTAATCTTGCCCATAAAAGTATCATGAAATGCCTTTTTTAAAAAAATGTTGATAAAATCGAAAATCACTCTAGCAACATATCTCTTTTGATCTACCATTTCAAAGTACTTTTCATAAAACTATCAATTATATGGTTCATCATTTTATAGACAAGTTCTATTAGCAATTAGAAATTACATTGAATAATGAATTTGATAAGTGTTTTAGAATTTAAAAGATTTTATTACCTCTAACATTCATGAGTAATATCAAGATGTACCTTACATGTTAGGTCTGTACTTGGAATCAGTCCTAGTTTTAGATGGAATCTCTGACTTCAGGATACCTAAGAAAGGTTGTAGTCCCCCTCCTCCCTTAAAAAGAAAACATTCACTAAGGCCAGAAATTCCTTCAGTAGGAGACCAAAAAAAACAAAAAACAAAACAAAACAAAAACAAAACAAAACAAAAAAACATTTGTCATTCTGCAAAGAGACGTTGGAATTCATCCACCACTGGGAAAAGAACATGGTGTAGTACTCTAATTAAAGTATTAATGACATTGCAGTTTATTTTATGAGAGCAGATTTTGATGAAAGGAAGGGAAAGAGGATGAGGATACTGGTTCCCTGGTTAGGGGAAAGATTGATTTTAGAGGATAGAGAAGTAGGAAGAAAAAGGTACAGAAAGGGGAGACTGGAACCATGGAAAAGTTTTCTATTTGACAGTCAGGATTTGGACCCACCCTGTCTTCTACCAAATTTCTGTGGAGCATGAAACTTCTACCCACTAAAATTGCTTTTTGAAGCTTTTTCAAAATGTGCATTTTTACTGTGTTAGAGATGTCTGCTTCTGGGAGAGTTAACATACTATTTTTCTGATTCAGGCCTGCAGTCACCTAGCAGAGAGCAGGTGTTGAAGCCAGAGGCCTTCCTGAGAAGGCAGGGGTGGGCAGCAGGAAGACAGTGAATACTTGGGGGAGGTGGAGCCCAAAAGGGCTAAAGGGATTCAGTAATAGGGGTAATTGGGTTGCTGAAGACCCAGATTATTTAATTAGCAATTTTAGGGTATTGCCCAGGGCATGAGTGTTCATATGATCAGAACCTGTACTCCTCCTCTCATTTGGACACAGATCTAGGCTTGGAAGATCCCCCCAGGGGTGGCTCTGCTTCTCCAGTTTTTCTCTAGTTTGCATTTCTGCTTTTGCAGGTTCTTGCACAAATACTTTCTTGGCAGTGTGTTTTTTGCATACTTCTCTCTAAAGGCTGAACATTGATGAATCTGACTGTACTTCTTGTGGCACATGCAGCATTAAAGAATCTGTTTGTATATCTTTTTTCTTCTTCTTCTTTTTTTTTTTTTTTTTTTTTTTTGTTTTACATCTTGCAGTTTGAAACAAAGTTAATCAGCTGGCTGAGTAGCAAAGAGAGCTCTTCTGTTCTTGACCAGTGCTTGAAAGGAGTATGATTTGGCCCGTGTCTCCTCAGCCTACCTCTTCCTTGCCTCAGCCTTTAGCTGTCTCAGCTGCCTAGCCTGTGGGAACTGAATTATGGACTATGACTAAAGGAGCTACAAATGAGCCTCAAAGAGGTAAAGTTAGTAATGAGCCAGGTCTGAAACCCGTCTCCTGACCCCAATCTATGGTTCTTTCTGTGGCATCATTGTGCTGAGAACATTCATGGCAACGTTTCTTTTTTTTCTTTTTTTTTTTTTTAAGAGATATCATGATTCTTTCTTTCTTTCTTTCTTTTTATTATTATTATACTTTAAGTTCTAGGGTACATGTGCATAACGTGCAGGTTTGTTACATATGTATACTTGTGCCATGTTGCTGTGCTGCACCCATCAACTCGTCAGCACCCATCAACTCGTCATTTACATCAGGTACAACTCCCAATGTAATCTCTCCCCCCTCCCCCGCCCCCGCCCCCCCCCCCCCCCCCCCGCCCCTCCCCCCTCCCCCCTCCCCATGATAGGTCCCGGTGTGTGATGTTTCCCTTCCCGAGTCCAAGTGATCTCATTGTTCACTTCCCACCTATGAGTGAGAACATGCGGTGTTTGGTTTTCTGTTCTTGTTACTCATCTGACAAAGGGCTAATATCCAGAACCTACAAAGAACTCAAACAAATTTACAAGAAGAAAACAAACAACCCCATCAAAAAGTGGGCAAAGGATATGAACGGACATTTCTCAAAAGAAGATATTCATACAGCCAACAGACACATGAAAAAATGCTCATCATCACTGGCCATCAGAGAAATGCAAATCAAAACCACAATGAGATACCATCTCACACCAGTTAGAATGGCGATCATTAAAAAGTCAGGAAACAACAGGTGCTGGAGAGGATGTGGAGAAATAGGAACACTTTTACACTGTTGGTGGGATTGTAAACTAGTTCAACCATTATGGAAAACAGTATGGCGATTCCTCAAGGATCTAGAACTAGATGTACCATATGACCCAGCCATCCCATTACTGGGTATATACCCAAAGGATTATAAATCATGCTGCTGTAAAGACACATGTACACGTATGTTTATTGCGGCACTATTCACAATAGCAAAGACTTGGAATCAACCCAAATGTCCATCAGTGACAGACTGGATTAAGAAAATGTGGCACATATACACCATGGAATACTATGCAGCCATCAAAAAGGATGAGTTTGTGTCCTTTGTAGGGACATGGATGCAGCTGGAAACCATCATTCATGGCAACGTTTCTGATGATGCCAGCATTGTGCTTCTGTTTTTCCTAGTGGAACTGATATCCCCAGTACTAAGAGGCATGCAAAGAGATGGCAGCAGAAATGATGGCAAGGGTGATTTGTTTACTGGATGACCATATTCCCCCAACACTTAGATATGTTTCTCTTGTGGGCTTGTTTGATGCAAAGGAAATCAAGTTGAATTTTATTCTTTTCCACTTACTCGCATTTTTCTCTCTTTTCATCTGGTTTTGTCATAACTGCCTCATCCTATGCCTATACGCAATTATCTTCGACTGCCCCTGGGCTGACTAATGTCCCTATATTGTTGTTCTCCTACCGCAGCAGTACCTCAAGTTTCAGTCTTTCTCTTCCCTGCATCCCAAAATGAATCCTACATGAGTCAGCTTATCTACACATTTGTTAAAGAACCACTAGGAGTTATGGATCAATATGTTCATATTATGTGATTTTAACAATGGGCTACTGGAAGCAATAGCTTACCTGAAGGCATCTGAACTATTCAGAGTGCTTGGTAAAAATGTGTGTCACTAGGGCTGACCATCGATTTTCTAAACTACAAACTCAGGAGGTGAGACCTGGGAATCTCAATTTTAATAAAAATTTTAAGTCATTCTGAAATATACTAACAGTTGAAAATTACTACCTTATGTTGTGTTTAGAATTAAAGCATTTGTTGCAAATGTGCGAACATGTTAGCAGGTATCAATGGTCATTGTTAAGCTGACTGATGAAATCTTGCCTTTAAAATTACATTTCATGTGTAATTATTACCCCCCAACTTCCACCACCCACCAAATACATACAGTGGACCTGGAATCTATCTGTGAATCTGAATTTGTCTTCCTAAGATCTTGGGCTGCTGCTATTTTATACTGGAGGTTCACGTATAACCTGTGACCTCTGGAATAATTTTCTTCTGGAAAAATTTCTAATCTTCATGTCTAGCTACACATTATGACTTATGCTATGTTCAATATATATTGTGTGGTCCACATAGCAGAAAGCACTTAATTTCTCTATAACAAGGGAACCCAACACTTTCCTCTGTGATTTAAAAGCAGCTATGACTTGAAAGAAGAGAGGAAGATTGGTAGGTAAATAGGGAAGTCCTCAAAAGATGGCTGTATTCTATGTCCCATCTTATAGTCTTGTTCTCCTAAGAAAATAAGAATATATTATAAAGATGTTTACCCTTGGGCTCCAATGTAATCTTTTCACATGGGCAGATGTTTTAAAACTCAGATATCTGGATTCACTGAAGAGATACATGGTAAATAAAAATATGACTCAAATGCAACCTTGCAGCCAAGGGGGAGCTATTTCTGACTGCTCTCAGAATTGGTGCAATAACTTATCTTTTGAATTTCTTGTTTATGCAGTGTATAGATCATCTCTGGCTACAGAGAAGACAGGCTCAGCTGTGCAAGGAATCTCTGCTCTTGATATAAACTGGAGAGCTGTTTGGTAGTCATGCTGCCAACGGTGATCAGTAACACTAAAGTCACACTTTTGGTCTATTATTCTACATTGTTTTCAAGCTAGGGGAATGCTTTTTACCCTTCCACCTATTTCCTATCAAATAAAATGATTGGATTTGAATTTGTGAAGAATATTTATCTAAATCCCTTGTTTTTAGTTAGGACCCTCACAACTCTCTACTGGGAAGCTTTACTGGGATGCTAGATGTACTCACACCTTAATACTTATTTTTGACCAAAGGGGTAAAACTAGTGATCACCCTGATTGAAATAGGAAATGAGGCAGTTGTATTACTTATCAAAGCTCAAGTGGAGACACTGACCCAATTTTAACTACATCTGTCCTTTGACAAGTTTATTCACCTACCTTTACACAGAAAATCTTCATTCTAAAGCTTAAAAATTTAGCATTAAAATCAAGTTTAAATGTTTTATTTATTTAACCCATTGAGTTTAAAAATCATAAATTCTCAAATGATAGTTAATTTTTATAAACACCTGATAGCTATCATCTTTATTTACTGGTTTTTCAGAGGTGAATGGGGGCAGGTAAAGTAAATAATGACTCCGGATTTTTTTTTTCTGTGACTCTTGCAAGCCAGAGAAATAGAAAGGTATTAATAATCTGTAAGATTTTCCTTTTACCACTAGTTATAGGTAAGGAACCATGCCTATCCTCTCGCTATAATGCAAAAGCATTCTTGTGCCTGTTATAGGTAGACAGTCTCATTTGAGATTTTAGGAAGACTAATTCTGCTTTCATAAGACTAATGAAGTTATACGTTATTTATGCAATTTTATACTCATCACATTTATGCACTAAAGTGCAAACAACTTTCTTCACCATTATCTTCTCAGAGCGTTTAATTTGTTCATATTTGAGGAGCAGCTCATCTCAATCTCGTGTGATCCTGCCCTTCTTGCTGTGACTGATGATATTTAGATACACCTCAGATTCTCCAGAAACTGTTTAGTTGGGATTACAAAGACTGAATCAGTTGGACTGCTGAGTCATGAACATGGAGAAGTTGGTTAGAACAAATGAATAAGGCAGATTTATAGAGAAATGGAGATGAGAGACCACATGGTCCATAGAGAGAGACAGGGAGGCAGAGTAGCTATCTTTTGACTTTATAGTTTCTGTGAGGTCCATCTATACTTCTCGCAATGGGATTCTATGAGAATGTCCTGCTTTTGTAAAATAAATCCCTTTTCCTAAAATAAATTTACTTTCAGTGGGTGTTTGGTCACTGTAACCTATGATCCCAAGTAGGAATAATTTGAACTTGGTACACAAAATTTTTATTTTTCAAAGTCTTTCATATCTATTATCTCCCTTGTTCCCTATTCCAGTCTCATATCAGAAATAGGGCAGGAATGATAATTGCCTTGAAAGCCAAAGAAACTGAGGCCTCAAATAGAAAATGTACTTGCTTTAAGTCAAACAGCAAGGTAGAGGGCAGAGCCAGGCCTGAAATACATGGCTTCTGGCTCCCATGCCTAGAACTTGGCATTTACTAGGCATGCAACAATTATTTGCAGGATGGTAAATCTAAACGGGGATGGGTGATTCCATTCAGAAACAATGAAAAGTAGCTGGTCTTAACAGACATCAGTATTCTGAAGGAACCCAACAAAAGAAAGCCACAGGAGACACTAGCAATTCTCCCCATTTTTACCTCTTCACTTAAGAAAAGCAATGTACAGACAGATTCACAACCA